>NC_064620.1:139963750-140602500 GCF_023898315.1 Schistocerca nitens | reverse complement strand
AGCTTCAAGAGACAGAGCAGCCTTTGTCGAAATCAGTAAAAATTGTGGATGATATGGTGCAAACATTACATGTGTGCCATGAAAATGGGGTTCATTAGTTGGGAAAAAGTATAAAATGGTGTACTCAAAAAATCTCCATCTTGACAAACTTAGAAACATTTCAAAAATTCTTCAAAGTATTGCGATATATATGTGGATTCCACAGTAGTTCCGTGTGATAGATTTGATCCAGTTACCTCTTTAAATGTTGAGAGGTCACTTTCTCTGATGAAAAATGTATTACCTGACAGGAAACTCCAGATAACTTTAGAAAATATGCAACTAATAAGCTGATAAAGCTTTGTAATGCATAGGCTTTCGAGAAACATTCTCATTTTCCTTCCAAGTACAATTAGCATTTTGTTTAAAACTTTAAAGTTACTTTAAAATCTAACACAACACAATGTTAGCATGAATATTCTGATCATGTGATTGTCCAAATAGTGCAAACTAGTAAATAAAAAGGCATGGTATAAGGCCTTTTAGATGGTATTTTACTGCCTATTTTAATTATTTGTAATGCTGCTTTGCTTGCTCATTTGAATGATTTATAAGGCCTGAACTTCTGGTCTCTGGTGATGAACATTTGTGGCATGATTCAATGTTAGCCACTATCATCTGTTAAGGGGGACTGCTGTTAATTTGCATAATTTCTGAGAGTTCAACTCCCACTGGGGGTTACCTGATATGTCTTCTCCTTCGGTTACCTTGTGCCTGCAATATCAGTTGAAAAACAAATCAATTCAACTAGCTAAAATGATATAACACATCAAATTCAATAGAATATACCTCAAAAAAGGACTAATACCCACTTATGCACAGATTACCATGGAATGAAAAGCCAGAAATCCTATAAAGGCAACTGCAGCTGCCCAAAAAACTGTGGATTTGATACAAAATTTGCTCCCTTTATAAAAAAGGGCAACTTCTCAATGAAGTCATAAACATATTATAGCTGCAACTAGGAATGCTTGCACACAGCCTTGAATACAAATACATAACTAACACCACTAATAATAACAAAAACAACAAAAAAATAAAAGAAACCCATTCCAAAAAAACTGCTGAAACAGGGAAAACAACGAAATCCATGAACACTTCATGAAAAAGCTCCCACATGTAAGTTTCATCCTTTTTTATCAACACAACAAGAGACATTCACTTTCAGAAGGTTGAAATTTGTAGAAGCAATGAAGAACAGTAATTTCCTCTTCACAACTGAAGAGACTAAAGACATAATCATCATGAGTCCACAAACATGTTTAAAGAGCTCAAACCAAAGTGCACAAGAAAAGGAGTCTTCATTAGACATGTAGTAAGAGCTTTTTTTTAAAAAAAAAAAAAAAAAAAAGGGGGGGGGGGGGGACCAGCATTCCAACTAAATAATAAACTTTCAACATCATAAAGAAGGCAACAGCAAATCTATCAAAAGAACAGAAAAGGGAAAGTGTAGGATGGAATAACAATAATATCATGAAAAGGCTAGATTGCTACTCACTGTATAGAGGACAGTGCCCAGAGAGAGTGATCATGTGTGTGTGTGTGTGTGTGTGTGTGTGTGTGTGTGTGTGTGTTTTCTACGTCAGAAGAAGGTCCTTTAACTGAAAGCTAAAATACGACATTGCAGTGCCTGTGTTATTCTGATTACGAAGCATACCACCTTCGGACATGCATGCATGTCCTAAGGAACAGGCACTACAGCAACTACAGCAGTTGTGAAATACATTAAATGTATTCTCAGTTGTGAGTAACGATAACCATCAGCTGTAGAACTGAATGACGACAATGAAAATTTGTGCAAGATCGAGACTCTACGCTGGATTTCCCACTTATCGCAAGCGGTCACCTTACCATTTGGCTATCTGTAAACGCATGATTGATGACGTGGAAATTTGGATCTGGCCTTGAGTTGTGCACAGATAGCCAAATGGTACGACAACCATCATGATAAGCGGAAAATCGAGGTTCGAGTTTTGGTCCAACACAAATTTTCATTGTCATCATTCCATTCTATAGCTGATGGTTATCCTTATTCTCAACTGCAAATACATTTCATGAAAGCTAAAAGGTACAGCAGTCTTTTTGTTGTGCCTGTCTGCTGTTTGCGACTCATCGTGTCCTCTATATGGTGAGTAGCAATCTAACCCAATCTACCATTTCCATAATGTTGCTGTTAAAACAACAGAGTTAAGGACTTGTAATCAATCAATGCAAATTGCAGTAACAGAGATCAAAGCACTTACGAGGTTCCTAGAACTTATGTTAAAACATAATTATTTTCAGTTTAACAGCAAATTTCATAAACAGCCAGATGGTTCAGCCTTAGGATCAAGTCTCTCTGGCTTGTTACCTATCATTCAGAAAATCAGATTACTTGTTAAAATCATGCATTAGTGAGTGCAATAACTTAATTTTAAATACATGTAAAGAACATTATTGTACCTTTCTGGGGTATCAAACAGAAGTAGAACAATTATGTAACCTTTTCAGGCAGTTCCATTCTAGTATGAAATTTTCCATTGAACTTTAAATAGAAAAAACATTAAATTTCCTGAACCTAACACTCTGCAGGAAAAAACGACAAACGCAAATTCACTATATATAAAAAGCTACAGATAGAATTATCCGTGACAGCTCCTTCCGTCCCTCTACATGAAAACCAGCAGCATTCAGTAAGTATGATTAACAGGGTAGTGAGAGCCACAATTGCACAACAGGGTATTGGTGACGAAATTGCAGTAATCAAACAAATAGCTACTAATAATGCCTATTTACCATTCACAAGTGATCAGGGCCTTAATAACATGAAAAAGAAAAAAATAGAAATAAATGATTCAACAAAATTGTTACTAGCAGATACTAAAACCATAAAACATAAAATATTTCGGTATACCATCCACCTGAAGAGCCTTTTATAAAACTGTCATTCAATTCAGAAGACATGTATCAACATGACATTTAATGAGCTAATTTTTTTAAAAATATTTCTTCATTGTTGCAGCAAAATTGACAAACATAAGCAACCAAGTGTCTACAACATCAAATGCCCACTCTCTCCCAGTTTTTACATAGCTATGAGAGGTAGATCATTTGCCATATGATATAATGAACACGTCGGTTCCATGTTTAAATGTAGGTCATAAATCTGCAATAGTTACTCACCTTTATGACACCCAAAATAGCCTTCCAGACGTCAATAAAGATACACAAGTAGACAGATAACGACTTCACAGAGACATGAGTAATATGATCCCCTTCAAACTTGAAACAACTTTACTAGTTATTAAAAATAAAAAAAGAAATCCATATAATGCACTTATGTTAGTTTTCTACAGTTACATTATTTCATAGCATACCATAATAATAAATATACGTGATTTTTTAGTTTCATATGCTATATTTATCTATATCTGTTAGGAACCCTCATCTTGTACAGTTGCCAGTTACCCATTTACTTAAACCTACAACTTCCTCTATATTTCAACACCTTCTAGATTTCTGACAATATTGCTGCATTACTCTTACAGCAATTCATATAACATGTTTTACATGTTGCCCCGTGACATTTTATGAAGCACTGTTGTATAGAGAATTAATTTCATTTCTGATTATTTTCAGTTGTAAATGAGCAGAATAAGAAATTCTGTATTGCCTCTGTTTATTATGTAGCTAATGCCTAAAAAGAGTCAGACCACAAGTGATGAATGAATAGCTGAAAACTGTAGTATTTTCTTTAATGAAAGCCAAGTAAAATAATTACTATGGCACTGAAATCCCACTCACTCAATACATTTTCATACACTTCTTCTAACACATTTTCTTTTTCTTTCTCAAGAAGCTGTATGCTAATTTGTACATTGGTATGTGGGACACTCAACTCTGCTAATTTGTACATGATGTATTTTTCAACTACGTTAACTTCTAACCACTTACCAAAACAATCTCTTTGAAAACTGATAGAAGTGTCAAGAAGTACTTGTCATCAACAGTGATGTAAGATGCAATGTATTTCAGAGCATTCTTCATAAGAACAGCAAACTTGGTACAAAATTCAGGTTGTAGTTCCTGTTGAAGACAAATTGTGTTTAACATATCTAAGCATTTATTTATCTCATAATAATACAAATAACTCTTAATATCGCATAACGATAGGTACAAAAATGTTAGTATGGGTGAAAGAAAGTTTAGTTTTTTCAAACTGCAAGATTCATGTTACACAAAAAAAGGTTTTTTAAGAAAACCACTTGAATTCCAAATAATTAGGAATTAAAACTTTAAACAAGATGAAACAGTTTAGTTTCATTTCTTACATAATATAGGGGAAAGGCAATCACTCACCTACAACAGATCAATAAGCGGAACGCAGGAACACTTACAACAAAACATCATTCACACTAACTTCCAAGAACTATCTCTTTTTCTAGCAACAGTACATACATTTACACACACATTCACAGACACCCAAACACACACTCCCATGGCCACAGGACAACTAATTATTGATATCTGGTTATTGAAAGCAGTTGATTGAGCTGGTGGAGGTGGGGATGGGGGAAGGGAAGGACACAACGAGACAGTAGTGGGAAAGAGCAAGTATTTGGACAGGCGACTTTGTGGCTGCACAGCAAGACAAAAAGAGTACAAAGGACACAAAAAAAAAGAGTGAGAAGGGGGAGGAGGAGGGAGCTGCGGGGGGGGGGGGGAAGGGGAGGGAGAAAAGAAGAGAAACGTGAAGATGAAGAGGGAGAAAGGGAGGGGAGAGAGAAGGCAGAGGGGTTGAAAATGGGAGATAGGAGTGAGAGGGAAAGGAATAGAGAGAGGGAGCGAGAGGCCCGCATGAGGAGGGAGGGGGGAGGGAAGAAGAGTGGTGGAAGAAGGCAGTGCATGATCAGGTCAGAGCAGGAGTTGTGAGGACAGAAATGTGTAGGGAAAAGACAAGGCGAGCCAGTGGGAACAGGTTAGCAGAGGTTTAAGCTAGGGGTAATGCAAGAGTGCAGAATGTGTTGGAGAGAAAGTTCCCATCTGCCTGGTTCATAGAAACTTCTGCTGGAAGGGAGCATCAAAACGGTCCACGTACTGAAGCTGCTGTTGAAGACATTTGTGTTGTTGTGTGCAGCATGTTCAGAAATTGGATGTTCGAGTTTACAGTTTCCCACAGTTTGGCAGTGGGCATTCAAGCAAGTAGACAGTTGGTTACTTGTCATGATCACAAAGAATGCTGTACAGTAAGTGCAGCATAGCTGATACATAACATGGCTGCTTTCACTGTTGGTCCTGCCCTTTACTGGGTAGGAAATGCCAGTAACTGAACTGAGGTTGGAAGTGGTGGGTAGGTAAATGTGACAGGTCTTGCATTCTGGCTGACCACAAGGGAATGTACCATGGGGTGAGGGGGGGGGGGGGGGCGAACTGAGAGTGAAACTGGAATAGGGATGGGCAATAATAGTCCTTAGGTTGGGTCGACAGTGGGACACTACTCTGGGGGACGTAGGTACGATTTTGGGTAAGATATCCCTCATCTTAGGGCATGACAAGAGGTAATCGAAGCCCTGGTGGAGGATGTAGTTGAGCTTTTCAAGTCCAGGGTGATACTGGGTGACCATAGGAGTGTTGGTCAGTCTCCCTCCTTCCCCACCCTTCCTCTTCTTACATCTGTTTTCGCCTTGTTGCACAGCCATGGAGTCATGTGCCCAAAGACTTGCATCTTTCCCACTTCCAGCTCCCTGTGTCTTTCCTTAACCACTCCCTACCTCCATCAGCTCAGAAAACTGTTTTCAATAATCGAGTATCAATAATCAGTCTTGCTGTGGCCACAAAAGTGTGCATTTGACTGTTTGTGGTTGTATTTGAATGTGTGTACTTTTGCTGCAAAAACAGCTAGTGCTCAGAAAATAATGTGAGAGCTGTTTTCTATTATGTGTTTCTGTGCTCCATGCATTGATCTACTATTTCCCATCCAGGAATTTCCATTACTGTTAATTTCATTTCTGCTTATTTTCAGTTATATGTGAGCCGAATAAGAAAATACTTACATTTCATGTAAAAACGATAAAATTATGTTGCAACTATCCTGAAGTGGACATTGTGTCTCAGTGCCAATTCCTCCTGATGTAGCCTCAAAGATCCCTTGAAACGTCACAGTGCTAAATTCTTTCATGAACTTTCCAGAGTAATCTAAAGTGGCCCTGTTAGTTCCTGTAGCTAATAGCAAGTAAATGTATGTATGTCTTCCTCAATGAACATTCGTTCCAATAAATTATCAATTGGATAACAATGAATATGAATATCTAAATATTTGATGGAGCATTTGTTAGGGAAGATAAATTAAAAGAGAAGCTGATGGTGAAATGACCATCTTACCTCTGCTGAACTGCAAAGTTCAGTCTGTAATAAAATTTCTAATCCACAATAAAATTGACTGACACCTGTGTCAGCTGCACAGGCCAAAGATCATGAGCAGAGAGATGTCACATGTGTACCCAATTTTCTGAAGGTCATCAAAGTGTCTATACTGAAGAGGGCATGTGCATCCATCCCTCATCCGTGATGTCTGTGGGCTGGTTCAACAGTGCATTATGGAGTACAATTGCTCCATGATTATAGATCTCAGCAGCCATTTTCCTTGTTGCATCAAACTTTCATGAAGCATCTGCTGATAAAGGAAGTGTGTGCCATGTGGATACCCGAGAACCTTACATACAATCACAAAATGAATAGCTTATGAGCAACACTGACATTTCTGCAGCAGTACTCTGATTACAGCTTTGAGTTCCTCAACAGGATGACAGGTGGTGAGACATGGGTTGCTAACTTAAACTTAGAAACCAAGCAGCAGTTGATGCATTGGCATCACAGTGCATTTCTGGTCAAGACAATGTTAAAATAGGTTGTTTGATTGTGGAAAGTGAGGTGCATGATGTTCTCATATAAGAAAGGAATTACACTCATTCACTTTCTGCCCAGAGTTGAAACAGAGAATGCTGACAGTTACTGTGAAACACTATGGAAACTGCAGTAGGCCATTCAAAACAAGAGGCATGGATGCTCAGTGCAGGTGTTATGCTGATCTATGACAATGCTCACTCACATACAGCTCGCAGTGTCTGATCATTCACTTTATAGTCCTAATCTTGCTCTCAGCAATTTCCATTTTTTCCATTCAGCATTTCCACAATGACGAAGAGCTGAAAATCACTGTAACACACTGGTTCCAGGTGGCAGACTTCTGAAACGTAGGAATACAAAAGTTGATCCTATGATACTACAATTGTCTCAATTCTGGTGGTTATTATTGCAAAAAATAGCTCAATCATCACTGTATCTGTTGTAAATAATGTTTTTCATGTGACTGTTTTCTTTTTTCACTAAAATAGCAAAACTTAATTCCTGGGTGACCCTCATAAAATATGGTGTACTAGTTTTCTTGTACCTTGTCAAGTTTAAATATCATCTTTGTCTAACTACAAACCAGGGAAGGTACTTGCTTCAACTGTGTTAAAACATTCAGGTCCATCACAGCAAACTCTGAAAATTGCTTCTCTGCTGTAACCCTAAAAAGTATTGTTGCTCTTCTGCCATTTACATATATTCAGTCTGCTGATGGACGGACAAGAAAGTAAAAGCCAGAGATGAGGTGACTGACTGGGGATTATATGCATGTCCACCGAGAGGAATGTCTTCCAGACGGTTAGCAGTGTTTCTCTAGCCCCAACACACAGGCTGTGTATTAGGCTTGTCTTGTAGACTCATGCCCTAATGCCCTCATGTTGAATGGCATCTGAAGTTTCTAAGTAGAGTGGTCATGTAGAACCACATACAGTACAGCCACTCAGTTTTAAAAATACTTCATTACATAAGAATAGTTATAAAAAGCAAATAAGTAGAGTTCTTAAGAAATGCAACCTATTAAGGCCCCGATCATGACATGACCACCACAAAGTTTTCTTATAATTAATCTTTTACTTCATAGCAACAGCGCATGTGACTCATTGTTTGTTGTTCCTGAACACCATGTTCTTATTAGTCACAAAGATATGCTTACTTTGGCTGAGGCTTCACAAGTGAGAGTAGTGTGATCTAAATACAGTTTATGCCAAGTGTTTCTTTTCGTTTCAGTGGTGCATTTATATTAGCATTTGGACAATGTCAAGAGTATGTTTAAATCAATGTAATAACTTCTGCTATATCTGTGGGGAGTACACTATTAAATCATGCAGACAACATGTGAAACCTGTAGTGATGAAATTGTATTATCTTTATTTCAGGTGCAAGTCGCATGATCAGGACTGAAGATGGGCACGACATATTGTCTGTGGGAACTGTTCGTCTCGATTTAATGGTTAGGTGGAGAAAAAAGGTAAAGTTGCAATGCCTTTCGCTATTCAGATTATATGGACGGAACCAATCAATCATGTAGATGACTGCTATTTCTGCATGGTTAAAAAATCAGGGATGAATAGCAAGGCTAGAAAGATGATCAAGTATCCCTCCATCAAGTCAGTTATTCAATCTACATTGGAGCAATGCTATCAGGGGCAATGTGCAGAGTACGATGGCTAACTACTGTTGGACGCTACTGCAAAAAAACAGTAGTGCCACAAGTAACAGGCACAACAAAACGTCCAAAAATAATTCATGTATATGTATGAAAACATATTTCATTGGTATTTAATGCTCTTTGCATTGGAAAATTAGCATTTACAGACAAAAGCATATTGTTTAAGCCACAAAAAAACCAAATACAATTAGATAGTGATAAGTATAATTTACACAAAAACTGTGGGTGCTGTGGAAAAACCAAAGCCAGATTCGTGTTCAGCAAGTCGCAGTAAATAACAATAACCTATTTTAATGTTAAAAATTTTACAAAGTTGAATTTTGTAGACCATTGTTATTGTTGGCTCTCAATACTTTAGTAAAATCCATCGTAATAGTTTTTAAGTGTTCATTCTTCTTGCCTGAAGCTCATCTTTAGACTTTGGTTTAATCCTGAACTGAGGAACTTATTTTTCCACTTTTTACCTAAAGTTATTAGGACTTCAAGGCTCTGCTCATTAAGAAGTGTGTGACCACAAAAACGTAATTCATTGTTTTTAATATAAAGCTCTTAAGACTTTAAGATTGTGTTCACTGAAGCATGTGTAACTCTTATTTACTTATTATGTGAATCTGGATGTCTAAGTGGCTCCGTTATTTATGAACCATTATTTAGCTTGTTTCACTTACTGAGGGGCTAGCATCCATTTTATTTCACCTATTCAAGAACAATCCTTTCTTTTGTTTCATTGTGGAGAACATTTTTGTGGAAATTGGGTTCAACAAACTTTTGTTTGTTTCTCATACCTGAGCTGTTTATTTGTGTCCACAGTTGGCAGGCACATCAGTACTCACCTCTGATCAAGGATAATCATCTTCAATTGTTACTGTCTTACGTGGAACTTAAATTTCTGTGTTGCGGTAGCTGAACAAAAATGTATGGCCAGACTACATAGGGAAGCAGCAAGCATAAGCCATGTGTGTGCTGTTAAAAGTAAGCAGACAAAAGTGGTCAAGACTAACAATTGTGTGAACACCAAACAACAGAACTTGAGCAGCTCAGTGATATCCTTCTTCTAATTCATCAATACACAAATCCAAAAATCTGGAGAATTTTACCCTGTTTACTGACTCCTTTTCTAGTGCTACATCAGTTGTCATGGTTGTTGGACAGAGCTAAATATAATACATTTTCTCAAAATTTAAGAAGAGACCGTTTTCAAAGAACCATTTGACCATTATTTGAAAAACATTATTAACAATCTATTCTGTTACTTTCTCTCTAATGAGATGTATTATAACACAAGTATTGTCTACAAAAAGTACCAATTCTGCTTGATGAATGTTAAGTGTCTTTCACTTATATAAGCAATAGGAGTGGACTCACAATTGAACATTGTGGGACTCTGGGACTCCCTTCATGATTTCTAACCAGTCACTAAAATTTTTGCCTCCTTCCAACATTGTCTGAATTATTCAGTACAATTTTTTGCATTCTATATCTTCAATATGATTTGAACTAGTTTTATGTAAAGTCCTCAATTCCATAAAACTTAAGTTTTTGTAAGAAAGTAACATGATCTACACAAACACCTTGGAAAGATCACAAAATACCAATTGGCAATACTGTATTTAATTGTTTAAGGCTTATAGTAATTGACAAGTGAACATATAAATAGCAATCTCAGCTGAGCAACACTTCTGGAAGCCAAACTAAGTAAATTATTTCCACCTAAATGAGAGATTACTCACAAATGAGTTACCTTTCCGAAAATTTTGGAAAAAAGTGTCAGTATGGAAACTCTATGATCATTACTTAAGTCTTTCTTGTCACCTTTCTTGTTGTTGTGGTCTTCAGTCCAGAGACTGGTTTGATGCAGCTCTCCATGCTACTCTATCCTGTGCAAGCTTCTTCATCTCCAAGTACCTACTGCAATTTACATCCTTCTGAATCTACGTAGTGTATTCATCTTGTGATCTCCCACTGTAATTTTTTTAACCACCACATTTCCCTCCAATACTAAATTTGTGATCCCTTGATGCCTCAGAAAGTGTCCAACCAACTGATCCCTTCTTATAGTCACCTTTCTTATAAACAACAATTTCATATTTTACTCTTGTCTGAAAAAATTCCCTGTGCTTGTGATGCGTTACGTAAATTACTAGGGACATTACTCATTAAATTAGAACAACTTTTCAGACTTCTGTTTGAAATTCCATCAACACAAATTTTGTTTCTTAGAATCTGTATAATTATATTCAATTCAGTGACAGATGTTGGTGCTACTTTTAGTTACTTAAAGTTATACAGACTAAAATTTGACACATTAAGTTGCAGACAGGTACAACCGAATGAATGAATGCATGAATGAATGCATGAAGTTAGGGTGCCTTGCCCCCGAGTCCAAATCATGGCAATATCACCACCATAAAGGATCTTCATTCCTTCACAACCAACATCTTCTCTTCCATCTGCTTCAACCGGTTCTCCTCAACACAGCATACCACATTCCTAGACATTGACCTCCACCTCTCTGATAGCTCCAGCCACACCTCTGTCCACATTTAACCCATCAAGCACCAACAGTACATGCAGTTCAACAGCTGTCATCCCTTTCACACCAAAAAGTGCCTCCCATGTAACCTGGCCACCTGGGGATGGTGTATCTGCAGTGACAAGAACTCCTTCGATCAGAATGCTAAAATTCTCCCAAAGGCCTTCACAGAAAGACACTAACCCCAGACCTAGTCCACAAACAGATCTCATTTTCCCTCACACCCCAATACTTCGACCACCCCCAGGAAACAATCGTAAAGGAGTGCCCCCTTCGTCACCCAGTACCACCCCAGACTGGAACAACTTAACCACATCCTTCGCCAGGGCTTTGATTATCCATTATCTTGTTTTGATATAAGGGACATCCTACCCGAGAACCATTCCACCCCTCCTAAAGTGGTTCCATCACCCACCCACCACAACATCCTTCTCCATCACTATGTCACTCCCAATCCCAACCCCTTGCCACAAGGATCATATATCCCTGTGGAAGACCCAGGTGCAAGACCTGCCCAATCCACCCACCCAGCACTTCCCATTCCAGTCCTGTCACAGTTTATCCTACCCCATCAGGGGTCGGGCCACCATTGAAAGCAGCTGTCATTTATCAGCTCTGATGCAATAACTGCACAGCTTTTTATGTTGATATGACTACCAACCAGCTATCCACCAAGATGAACAGCCACTGCTGAACTGTGGCCAAGCACAAAGTAGACACCTCTGTGGTACAACATGAAACTGAGCATAACATGCTTAATTTCAGTGGTTGCTTCACTATGCAAGTCATCTGAATTCTCTCCTCCCCACCAGCTTTTCTAAACAGCGACGATGGGAGTTTTCATTGCAACACATTCTCTGCTCCCATCATTGTCTCAGCCTTAGCCTACAGTAACATACTGTCCCCACACCCTCCACCCAACAGTTTTCACCCCATCTGTCCTTTCCATTCTCGTTTCCCACTCTATTTGTTTGCTGCCCTCTACCAACTCACCTGTCCATCTTTCCCCACTTCCCTCCTTTTTCACTTATTTTTCCCCATCTCCTTGCCCCACAACCTCGTGACACTGCACCTGTTGGCAGTCTAGCCCCTACACACTCCTCCAGACGGCGCTCCTCTCTCTCACCACCTGTCACCCCTATCCCTTCCCTTTCCCTGCCCCCTCCAGGTTGCTGCTTCCATTCCACGTGAGAATTGTATTCTGGTCTGAGCTGCCGGAGTTGGTGGTCATGTGTGTATGAAGTGTGCTTGCTTGCGTGAATGAATGGTGTGTGTGTGTCCCTTTCTTCTTCTGAAGGCTTGGTTGAAAACTTATGTGTAAGTGTCTTTTAATTGTGCCTGTCTGCAACTTAACAGGTTGTCTCCATGCTAAGTAGCATTCTACCTTTTCCTATGTTGTTGATATTCTAGCCTGGAGTTTCCATTGCTTAATAGAATAAAAATTTTAACATATTCTCTTGCTTCTTCAACTGCACTATTTAATCATCATTTAATTTAACTGCTGTAGTATGTTGTACACCGACAGGTTGTCCTGTCTCCCATTTCACAATACCCCATCAGCCTTAATCTTATTATCTGCATTAATTTTTGTCAGAGTGTGTATGTTTCTAAATATTTTAATGAATTTCCTTAAAATATTATTGTATTTTTTGTAGAATGCAAATAATTTCAGATCTTGACTTTTTGTGGCCTTTATACACGTTTCACTTTCCTTTTACATGAGGTATTAGTTCCTTTCCTTATCCATGGCTTACTTGTTTTCTAATTTAGTTTCTGGATAATGTTTTAGGAAAGCTAATTTTAAACACCAAAACACATTTACTATGGAATATGGCTTCACAGGGTTTCCAGGTGCAATAATTCTTGGTAGTCTCCTCAGATTTCCTCCCAGATCCTAAAAGCAACATGACTTGATACTTCAGCAATCCACCTGTCTGCCATAACCAGGAGAACATTGCAACTCCTGCTGCTGCTGCAGCAGCAAAGTCCTACTGAAAACTGATGCCAAAACTGCAAATCATTGCCCTGTAAAGGTCTCTGTACCATACACCACACATGCACCGCCCACCACAATTCCTGCCCCCCAAGACAGGGCTGGTAGTGCTGTCCCTACCAGAAAACTAGTGCTAACAATATATTGCACTCATCGGTTGTCTTCAAACACTCGGGTGGGGCACACCAAAGAGCACTGTGTTTTCTGATGTGAGAAAATACAGGGATCCATGTCCTGCTAAGAGGAAAATCCTTGTCTTTATTAATCAAACTGTCTGCCAACCTAATTTCAACTGCCTCTTTATAAACACTATGCCAAAACTGGGAAGTACTGACAACTATCAGAGTCTTGTCAGACTTCCTTCCATGCCCCTCATTTAAATAAGGTTCTACAATCGCTAATTTTCCAGGCTGTTGTAGCCTTGTGTGACGGCAATGTTCCATGCAGTGGTCCTGAACTGCGTGAACTGAATGGCCAATGTAAGCCTTCCCACATTGACATGTACTTTTGTTTATGTCACACTTCTTAGGACCTAAATCATCTTTGACAGTGGATGGAACACACTCTTAATGTCAAAACTCCAACGATATGTCCCAGTATAAGGAATAAAGACCAGAGATCTATGATCCTCTTCATGCACCTCTGGGGATGCTTCAAATGCCATAGCCTTACAAATCTACTTCATGGAGTATCCATTTTCGATAACCACAACAGTTAAATGAGCAAGTTTCCAGGGTAAACTGTCCACATTGAAAATAGCATATGCTCTGTGTATTGTAACAAAAAATCGGTCTTTTCACATATTGTGTTCCTGAGACAGACCAAACATTTTTGGTATTGATTATTTTGATTTGTTTGATCTTGCTGTTTGAGATAATGTCTTGCAAATGAAAGCCAGAGTGCTTCATGACACTGCCTACAAATTGCATAATAACCACAATCAATTATTTCAAGAATGACTTGGGAAAGTAAGGGATTTCAAGGCTCATATACACTTAAGGATAATGCTCAGCCAAGATTTTATTGTGCTAGGCCTGTCACATGCCATTTGCGATCAAGTCATGCAGAAACTACAAAGGTGGAAACATTGGGAGAATTCAGCCTGTTTCAGAAAGTCAGTGGGTATCCCCCTCATTTGTTCTAAAAAGACCATCAGGCTGATTATGGCTATGTGCAGATTTCAAATCTGCGTTTAATCCTCAGACAGTGGTGGACTCTTTCACCCTGCCTCAGCAGAACGAAATTATGGACAAGTTGGGACAGGGCTACTACTCTTCAGAAAATAACTTACAAGAATCATATTTGCAGGTGCCCAAACACACTTTTTGTTATCAATGCGCACTTGGGGTTACTCCATTTTCAATGCACACCCTTCAGCAGAGAATTGCCTCCCACCATTTTTCAACAGTTTTTGGAACAGCTGACAGCAAAGGTCCCTTTGTGTTCAACCTGAATGATATTGTGGTTTCTTGTCGCACACCAGCAGAACATTTATCCAACTTGGAGTATCTACTCAACATGCTTTCAGAAATGACCTCAAGTTTAGCAATGTGAAGTGTTCCTTTTTTTCACATGAAAATCGAATATTTGGGTCATGTCATTAATGCTCAGGGCATACATGCAGCACATTCGTATTTCTCATTGATCAAAGATTTGTTAGAGTCTCATGATGTTAAGGAGTAGCACTTGGTGATGGGCAAACTCAAATAATATATCAAATTTATCCTTAATGGAACACAGATTGCTGCTCTACTGAAAGGCATTCTGTTTGTGTGGTCCAATGACGGCCTTTTCAGTAATCATTGCCAGATTCATTTCAACCCAAACAAACCAGTTGTCCTCACAGTGGAGGCATCATATTATGGGATTGAAGTGGTGCTCTCCCACAGGATAGGTTCTACTGACAGGCCCATTGCCTTTGCTTCAGAAATTTTGAGCAAAACCCAGTGCAACTTTAGTCAGTTGGAAAAAGAGCTTCTCACCATTACTTACACAGTTACCAAATTTCATCAGCATTTGTATGGGCGACACTTTTATTTTATTACAGACCACAGGCCACTGGCAGCTCTGGTCAGCCCTTCCAAACCTCTCCTGCCAAGGACAGCACAAAAGTTGCAACAGTAGGCCCTATTGTTATCCAATTACAGTATGAGCTTCTTCTGTACAGGTCCACATATCAGCATTCCAACACTGATTTGCTGTCCGGGTTACGAGTGGGTCTGATTCTGCATTTGATTCGTCTGAGAATACCTGTTTTCACAAAGATTCTCAGGATTTGGAAATGCTCCATGGGTTTCCTGTCAACTACCAATAGATTGAACATTAAACAGCATCTGACCCAGTTCTTCAGGTTATTCTGCATGATGTCTGTAATGGGCAGTCTCAGAGTATAAAGGAGATGCAACACCTCCTAGTGCTCCACTATTTTGCATACCAGTACACTATTTCTGCTCATGGGTGTTCTCTTTATCTACAAGGAAAATTACGACGTGTGCGTCCTGGTCCCTCCTTTCCGCCAGTGGGAGGTGCTGCAGTTGCTCATCAGGGTAGTTAAAAAGTGGTTTATGCCAGGTAGTTAGCACAACACCACTGTACGTGGCTGGGTATGGACTCTCAAATAGAACACTTGGCCATCCATTGCACGTTTGGTGGTGGATGTGAACAGCAAGCCTCCCTTTGTCATCCTGATGCAGTTCACCACAACTACCACTACAGTGCCAATGCTCACCTCGATCTTTTGTCTTGAAGTGTCACCTGAAGCCATCATCTCTGACAGTGAACGGCAACGTCAGCCAACTTTTGTCAGTTTTGCCAGGCCAATGGCATCCAGCATACCACAACAGTATTGTTTCATCACCAATCCAACAGCGGAGCTGAACACTCTGTGTGCACTTTTAAGACATGTGGGATCAGACCCTCAAGACGTTTCTCTTGTCAAGTCACCAGCAGAGCTCCTAAATGGTCATCAACATCACATGCTTCAACATCTCCTGCATCCACCACAGTAGCTCTACATTCTGGCACACCGCAAAAAGTTTTAGCCTCAAGACCCTTGTTTCTCACGGTTTAGGTAAGGGATGATATTGAGAACAAGGTGATGTTACAGACGTATTGGGCAGATCTTCATATATTGTCTAGGATCCAATAGAGCTGCACTGGTACCATCAGTGTCAAATGTGTGATTTCTTTATTTGCAGACCAAGTGCTCTGCAGGGGTCTGCAGCAGCAGCTGTTTACTCTGTCTCCTCGCTCATTGCAGTCACTGCCTCTGGAAGTAGATGTGGAGAAACCACCTCCAGTGTTGCTGTTGGTCCCACAGCCTGAGAAGATGTCCATCGAAAAGTCAGGTCCGGTCATCCCAGAGGGTACTGCTAATCGTCTGGGGTGGTCCTTCAACAGTATCTGCATCCTAAGATGCAGGCATACCTCCTGTGGCCAGTTCTCGGACAGTATACCCGACCACTCACATTGTCGATAAAGGGGTGCAGACATGGGCCTGCCATTGGCCATAGTCACAGACTCTGAACCTCAGCAATGTCTGTTTTCTGACCTTACCCCACCATATATCCAGGTCTCAGCAGTATAAGATGACAGTATGAAGGTTTCGGGAGGGGGAGGAGGAGGAGGGGGGGGGGGGGCAGGGAGGGACCATGGTGTCTTCGAATCTCGAATCATGAGGTTCAAGGTTGGCAGCGTAGTAGCCAGCTGGCATGGCCAATCATGACATAGCCAAGGGCAATGCCTACAAGGGAGCTTTGCAGTGCCACTGCAGCTGACTGCTATTTACGTCTGGCCTCAGAACTCGATGTTCAGTCTGCATTCAGCAGAAAGTCTTATACCACAGAACTACCAAAACGTATTAACCAGTGTCAGTGGACAAAGTACTGTCTGTGGAGCCTACACAGTGTCTCTGCCTAATTACTGTACAATACTGTCAGTGAAATGGACACCGAGTTTTATGTTAACAGTGGATTTACACTCACAGCTGTGCTCTTATACATAAGGGCCACATCTGCTATACACATTAAATGTCTGTCTTCACTAACAAATAGTTTGTTTAGAACTGTGTCACAATTCTTTATTACTTTAGGGCTGAACATTCCTACCCTCTAGATGTGACACAAGACTGAAGAACATCATATGTCAACATAACGTTTGGAGTGCCTTATTTTATCATGTTTATTTTAATAAAGTTTTCTTGAATGAATGTATTTTGTATGAGTTTTCTGGATCTTCATCATTACTTTACGAAAAAAATATTTTGTGATACTGGGAGACCCTTAACATTTCTGAACTTGTCATACCAAAAAATTACCTAAGGCAGCAAAGAAAAAAATTGCAAAGTAAAAATTTGTTGATCTGTTTTACGCTGGTAATGCCTAATTTTTTTAATATCTTGAGATTTCAAAGTTTCTTCCCCCTATGAACTAGCAGTCTGTTTTAAACTTTGCACAATAATATAAACCCCAGTTCTGATTCCTGACAGGGATTCATAGTCTATACGGAAATTACTTTTCTTTTAGTATTGTCGCTGTGAATTTCACAGTTCACTCTTACTATTGATAACAAAAACCATAAGGGAGAAAATATAATGGCATGTTGGTATAAGAATACCAAGGTCCTTAAAAAGACATCTGCAAAATGTTCAGCTATCAACTTCACACAATACTCTTATTCCACACTTCTAAGTTAATACTTTTCTGACCTTAGCTACACTCCCCTAGAGTATTATGCCAATGGACAGTACCGAATGGAAGGAAAATACGTAATATATTCAGGTAATCCCATCCACAAGCCAACACCACAAGACAGATTTGCTAAGTGTAAAAGCAAGCACAACTGAGCTGTTTGGTTAACTTACAAACATTTTGGTGCACCTTGTTTAGTTATGTATTTCAAGCCTACAAATTTCAAACACACGGATTCATTTAGCTTATACCCACTGCTCTCTACATCTGGTATCTGTGAGTCATTTTTATTTGTCTCCAACTGTGTAGTAAGACACTTGGCTAGGCCAAGAGCTACGTTGTTCATGTGAAGCAGGTGTGACCTTGAACTTTCCATTCACCTATGTTCTTTACAGGTGTGTTGGGGCATTTTATTTGTATGCTGGTATCATCAGTAAACAACACAATTCTCTGAAGAGCCTTCCATGCCTGTGTAAATTCTTTTATGTGCATCAATAATATGACTGGATGAAGTATCAAACCTTGCAGGACGCCTTAGTCAATGTTTCCCCACTCCAAGTTTAGTTTTCCTTCAACGGTATCATTTGTCAACATGACATTCTGTTTTCTGTTGTTAATATATGACCAGTTAGGGGAAATGGCTGACATTCTGGAAACAACAGTGAGGAAAATTGGACTTCAAATCATTTGCAACAAGATGGACTACATGGTTCTACACTGTAGACATAATGAAACTCAAGAACCATTTCCACCCTTACAGACAACTGAAGGTTCTTATCGTCAAGTCAGGGAGTTCAAATATCTGGGCGCAGTATTCAGAGATGAACCATCCACTAAAATGGAAAGACAGGCAAGACTACAGGCAGGTAATCACTGTTACCACAGCCTTAATGCTCTTCTCAAAACCATAAGTTTGTCAAGACATTTCAAAATAAACATCTACAAAACACTCCTACAGCCAGTAGTACTATATAGATGTGCCACCTGGAGTACAACCAAGCAAGATCTGAACAGACTGATTAAATTTGAAAGGAAAGTCTTTCGGAAGATTTTTGGACCAGTTTACAATAATGAGAGTGAAAAATGGAGGATTCATCACAAAACAGAGTTGTATGATATTTACAAAGAGCTGAAGATCATGGCTATAATGAAGACATCACGACTCCAGTGAGCAGGGCATGTTGTTCAAATGCAGGACAACCGATGGCCGAAAACTGTACTCAACACTAAGCCAACAGGCAGAAGGCCTGTAGGAGGACCTAGAACTCATTGGAGTGACTACGAATCCAAAGACCTTCAGAGAGTGGGATGCTGAAAGGATGGCTGAAAGGAGCGGAAGAGAGACTGAAGTGCAGGCAATCTCGGTCCATTGGGCCTCATCACAAAAAAGTAAAGTAAGTAATATATGACCAGATTTGCGAAAGGTGGACAATTTTAACGTTTTTTCCAGAGCTACGATCTCCAAAACTGAAGAGCTTGAAAAGATCACAGAAAACGCAACCAGTAAAATTTTCTTATTTAGTTCTACAAGGACATATTGCTTTCTCTGCAGAGAAGCCTTTACAGAAGCAACAAAAAAGTAGTGCACTCTCCAGTAACTCTTTTGAGAGCACAGGAGGCAGGAAGAGGGTCTACAATTAGAGGCCATTTGCTTATCTCCACTTTTGTAAAGGTATAACTACAGCATAGCTCAGTATTCCAAAAAATACACTTGATTCTAACTCTGCAAACCACTGCAAAGTACATGGCAGATGGTACATCCAATTGTATCACTTATTAGGTTTTCTTCCTGTTCCATTCACATATGGAGAATGGGAAGAATAATTATTTGAATGCTTCTTTGCATGCTGCAATTATTCTAATCTTGTCGTCAAGAAACCCTATGTGAGTTATATGTAACAGGTTGTAGCTAGTTCTTGAAACATTGTTAGTAAAACTTTCTTGGGATAGCTTATGTCTATCTTTAAGAGTCTGCCAGTCCAGTTTCTTCAGCATCACTGTAACACTCACCCTCAGGTCAAACAAACCTGTGAGCATTTGTGCTGCACTTCTCTGTATATGTTCAATATACTCCGTTAGTCCTACTTGGTACAGGTCCCACACACCTGAGCAATATTCTAGAATGGGTTGCACAAGTGATTTGTAAGCCATCTCCTTTGTAGACTAACTGCACTTCCCCAGTATTCTACCAACAAACCAAAGTCTACTACCTGTTTTATCCGTTTCATTGATTGATCAGAAAGTTAACTGAGAAGGGGTGTTATCAAGCCTGCACAAGACGGCAGCATTTTTACAGACTTTTTTTGATCTCTTTAATAGCTGAACTGCCTGCTTTCAGTGTCCACAGTGTCCATTTAAGTCTAATGGATCTACTTCCAACAGTCCAGTTTTTTGTCCATGTGTTTCCTGATGATTTTAGGAAGAATTCATTGTATTTAGTGGTTAATCTTTTGAATCAAACATCATCTCTCTCACAGCTACCATAATGAAAAATTTGAATCTAATCTGCTTTATAGAGCTTATTCATGTCATGCTAACAAATGATACAAATATCCTGTTACCTTTTCTTGGAATTTTGTGTTTTTTTGTGTAGTTCATTAACTATCTACCTGCATGTTCCATGGATCAAAATTGGGATCTCTTGCTATGATATGAAACAAATCAATTCTAAAATTACAGTAACTCTTCTGAACAAAAGATACAGCAACATACTAACCGTTTACACAATTTATTAAGGATTTTGTGTTGTTTACATGCATACATTGTTTTATACTTAACTATGTCCAGTATTTCTCTGTCTCTGTCTCTGTCTTGAAATCACACACACACACACACACACACACACACACACACACACACACACACACACACACACAAAGAGAGAGAGAGAGAGAGAGAGAGAGAGAGAGAGACAGTTCCATCACCCTCCCTATCCTTCGTAACATATTAGTCAAACCATATGACATTTCCAAACCCTTACTCCAAGATTGTTACAACTGCAATTGTTCCAAAGTAAAATACGCTCTATGCACCTTCCCGTTACCGACTACTACAGGTAATGACCATCTGCAAACTGACTGAGTGCATATACGCATAGAAAAACTGTCTATCTTGGGGAAATCTGGTACCCAGTTACTCAACATGAGCTACTACAAAATGACTCAAACGACCTGAGTACCTGCTATGTCACCAGAGCAATTTGGATCCTCCCACTTGATACTAGTTTCCCCAAATTCCAGATGTGAGAACTTGCCACCCAATTCATCCTTGCATCTTGACACTTCCAGCACTTAACCTCTGTTACCTCTCCTCCTACTCTTTTTTCATCATCATTACAATATTTTCTTTTTGCTATTATTCATTGTCTTTCCTCCTCCTCCTCCTCAATCCCTCCCCAACCCCCTACCAACCTCCGCAATCCTCCTCACTTTTCCTTGGTCCTTAACTGCGCTGTTCATTTCTCTTCCTCTTCATCCATTATTATGTCTCAACATGTTCCAATCATATCTGAACTGATGTTTCTCAGTGTTCACTAAAGTATTATGTTTGAACCCCCACTCTCTCCAACATTTCGCTTACCTATTTCATATGTGTCTCCCATTGTCCTCAAAACGTGGATCTATCTTATTGAGAGAGTATAAGTGATCTTCCCATCCATTATAATTTTCTTCAATCCATCCTCTCTCCTACCCAAGAAAGAAACTACAGGTTGCGAAAGCTAAGATAGTGTCATGCATTTTTCTAAGTTTACTAATTTGAGGCATGCTGCTTCAGGATGGTAGGTCCACAACTGCATAGTGTTGAGGAAAATCTGATAAATTTTTATTCTGTCCATCCCAATTGCATGAATATACAATCTGCTGCTGCAGTGGTTACTGGTTTCGAGCTGACACACCAATTCTCAAACACACCTAGTTTTCAACCAAATCTGGGTATGCAACATGGCTTACCTGGATGAACTACTCACCCTGGAAAAACACAAAATCTACCAAACAGTTTAAATAGGACACCAGAAGGAAAACAAAATCTTAAAACATGTAACATCTGCCTCATCATCACTTTAAATAGATGACAGATCAGTTGTCAAGCCAGCTGCTAATCTTTTGCCAACACATAAACACACCTTTGCAAAACGTGGCTCACAGTAATGGCTATACAACAATAATTGCAAACTGGTGGCACAGAGAAGGGAGTAACACAGCACAGAGTTGAGCCATATTTGAAAACATGTCCGTAAGACATCACAGTTAAATGGCCAGAAGGAGGTTCAGAACATTCTTACAGTTTGTTTTGTTGACCACAGTTAGTTATCAGTCACGTCTAATGGCATTTCATCCCTCAGATACACAACATTTTCAAAGAAGAAAGTTTAGGATTTAGCATCCCTTCCACAGAAGGACATTAGTAATGGAACACAAGCTCAGATGAGAACGAAATCAGATGCATCCTTTTCAAAGGAACTGTCATTTGCCTTAACACACTCAAGACAGTGCCAGAGTGCTACTGGAGTGCTGTCTCGAAACAGTTAATGATGACTCTGAAACATGGAGAAAGAAAACAAAAAGAGTCCCAGTTGTAGTGTAACATATCACTTTGCTGAAGTGATGTGTTGCACAACCATTTATCAAAGCAACGAATGATGATTGCCACTATAAAAAGTTTCTTTTCATTATGTCCACTGTTTGGATGAATGTTTTATTATTGCACATGTGAATGGATAGATACAGTGTATCTGCAAGCTGGGATGATAATAAACATTGTACCCTGTTCGCGATAGCTGCTGGTTGGGAGGTTTATTCCATGTTATTGGATCCTGCATTGGAGATATGATTCAAGCCATAGAGGAAGAGTGGCTACGGCAGTTCCTATGATATCACAGGGACAAGAAAAAACCTGATATACATGGACTCAACTGTAATCTGTTAAATAAGAGAGGCCATTTTTAAAGTTAGTCCATATCAAAATAATTGTGATGTTCTGAATGATGAAGTAATTTTGTATCGAACGGTTTTTGTAAATGAGAGTACAATATATATGGGACGTTGTTTAACAGAAGCATCATATTTATTTTGAGAACTGAATGTTGGATTTTGTACTCAACTTCTGGCAGTAAGCACAGCACTTCAAGAAATTAAGTTTGTAAGAAGAGGCTGACAAGTTTGCTGAAATAATAAGGTCAGCAAGATTGAGTAATAGGAAGCCTTAGCTCCAAATCAGATTTCAGTGACCACCCAGTATCACGGTAAAGAACTAGTGGAACAAAGCATGTGGCGACCATCGACAACAACACAGAACAAATACAACCCAGAAAAAAATACAAATGGGACTAAATAAAATTTACTAAGAATAAGAATAGTACCCACAAATTTGAAAATTTAAAAGGAATTGGTGAATTTTGAGTATTAGGCTTCAGTGCAAAGTTACTGCAAATCAAGAATTTTGAAGGGGTTTTGGTAATTGATAAACAGACGTTAAATCCTTTGACTATAATTACAACGGAGAAGAAAATAACTTGTCCATGAGTCAGAAGATTTTGACTATGATTAAGGAGAGCTTCCATTGTGTTAATCCCGCAACCATTCTACAACAACATGAGGTGAAATTCTGGTGAGCTATATAAAATATGAGTTGATTAGTTTCCAAAAGTTCTCTTTCCTTAGTGCTGGTGTTTGAGATGTGGGGAAACTGCAAGTAGTTTTGCAATCAGATTTTGTGGGTGTACTAAAACATCGTAGCTAGCCTTGTTACAATATTAAGCCGAGACCAATTAATCACATGTTATTGTAGAGACTGTATGTCTGTAATGATGTGAAAAATGAATGCGGATATCACAACTTGGTTTACGACATTTAGTGGACAGTTAAGTAAAGACCTAAAGGAGATAGCTGCTAGTACAAAAACAACAAACATGACACTAGAAAATACTAATACCGAACTAAAAAATTAAATAAAAACGACAAACAGCACACTAGAATTGCATATCACTGAGTCTCACAGAAGAAAGCAAGAACTACACAATGGTATATAGCAGTTACAGATGAAATAAATACATAAGTACTGAAACAGTGCAATTTAATTCAAAATGAAGTGAATGACCAATTTCGAGATGTAAACAAGGAATGGAAACAATTAAAAGAATTAATCGAGCAAGAATTTAAAACAATACATGATAAAATCTAACCACTCAAGTAAGGTTGAGAGTGTTGGGACAAAGCAAAGATTCGGATGTAGCCGCTATTTCAGGCTCTACACTTGTTCATTTGGAAGAGCTTGTAGTCATCTTAGGCAATAACAACGTACAAGAAGGAACTGAATCACTTGCAGACAGATCTCATTCTAAGGTGGAAATGAGAGTGAACTATAGACAATATAGGATGAATTAACTAAAACATGTGTTCTGTGGGTAGCGTCTTTGATTATTAATCAAAACATCCTCTGTCCTGGCTTCGAAACCTGCCACCACTTAAATTTTGATTAATAATCAGCACTGGCATCAAAGGACTTCTGGCATAAGAAGTCACGCTCATTCTGCCAACAGCCTTGTCAAAGAGGGTGAAGAAGTGGACAGAGGTTCAAGGGCACTCTCTTCTTCTAGGGATGGGAAACGGCCCCTAAAGGCGGACGACTCAGCAATGATCAGCGGCATGAGGATGCAGAAGGCAATGGGAACCAACGCGTGTATCCACAGGACATGTGGCCTGTAAGTGAAAAAGTGTCACGATGATCTCTCCATTGGCAAAAGATTCCGAAATAGTCCCCATTCAGACCTCCGGGAGGGGACTGCCAAGGGGGAGGTGGCCATAAGAAAAATACTGAATAACTAATGTAAGGATAATGTTCTATGAGTCGGGGCGTGAAATGTTCAGAAGCTTGAATGCGGAAGGGAAACACAAAAGGTTCAAATCTAGATGTAGTAGAGGACAGTGAAGTGAAATGGAAAGAAGACAAGTTTTTCTGGTCAGATGAGAATAGGGTAATATCAACAGCAGCAGAAAATGGTATAATGGGAATAGGATTCGATATGAACAGAAAGGTAGGTCAGAGAGTCTAGTACCGAGCACCGCAGGTTTCGAATCTGCACCAGACTACATGGAACTTGATTACCACTAGAGGTCTCTGCAGCCGTCGCGCCATAAGCCGTGGCTGCACACGTTCCTGACCCTCATGTAATGTGAGGGCACCAGGGCACCACTGTGGAGCACATGGTCCTAGCAGCCAATAGCGACATACCTTATCCTGTATTTAAGCGCCTGCCTCCCGCTCAGCGAGGCAGTCTGATATTCGCGTGAGTCTATCGACATCTCGCCAACAGACAGCGTGTTGACATTACTTTGTTTCCATGTACGAGTGGACGTTGTGGATTCATGAGGTTGTCGCTTGTGACCCGATCACTTCTTGCGTGTTGTTGTTTGTAAGGTCTTGCTCCGTCGTCCGTCGTTGTTTGTGTTGGCCTTTCCCATTCATTTGTTTGTTCGTGGACCGCTCCCGTTTGGTCCCGCTGTGCTTTGTTCTTGGCAACCCCGCGCCCGTTCCAGTTCCAGTTGCAGTTACAACATTTTGGCGACGAGGTAAACAGTGGTAGTTGTTAGCATGGAGGCGAAGTTGGTCTCTCTTCTGGAGCAATAGCAGCAGCTCATGCAGCAGCAGCAGCAGCAGCAGCTGCGGTTAGTCGCTGCAATTGCCAATGGACAAGGTTGATGCAAGGGACGCAATGCCACAACAGCTTCCGAGTCCTAGGGTGTCCGATGCTTTCCCATGTCCACCGTCATTCCCCCCATTTAATGACATTAAAGAAGACTGGGAAACATACATACATCAGCTGAAACAACATTTCACAGCTTTTCAAGTCAAGTCACGGATGACTCCTTGCAGCGGTCGTTGTTTTTGTATTTGCCCCCCCCCCCCCCCCCCTCCCTCCAGACATGTTCTCTCTTCTCCACAAGATGGCACCGTTGTCCGATCTTGTGGCTCTCTCTTTCCAGAAGATATGCCTTTTGCTGACGAACTATTATTCCCAATGCTACCATGTGGTCGCTTCTTGGCTGGAGTTCCACCAGTACCATCAACAGCCTGGTCAATCGTATCGTTCCTGGGTCACAGATTTGCTGGGTCTCAGCCATCGATGCGATTTTATGTGCACCAATCAGCAGTGTGAGGCTTTGTATGCAGACTCCCTGATCCAGGATGTGGTTGTTCAGCTGACTCCCAATCCTGAGGTCCACACTGTGGCATTGAAACGCGATAACCCCTCCTTAGAAGAGATTCTCCGCATTACCCACTCCTTTGAAATTGCTCAAGCAGCTAATGAGCATCTCATGGTGCAGCCCCAAGTGGCGGTTTCCGCCCTCACGACGTCGACGTGGCCCAGCTGACAGAGGCCAGTGCCATTGGGACTCCTCTTTGTCCAACGTCTCTATGGCATTGGTGCCTCCAGTCGCGCAGCCCACTTCCATCTTGCCCACAGTACTTTACTGCACATTCTTGAGCTGATTGTCTCCACCACTGGACAACGTGCACACTGTGTAACAGGGAGGGCCACATCTGATAGGTCTGTCATAGTCGCTCGACTCGCTCCAGTCCTGCCCCTCCTGGGCCTCAAGATACCATCCATGCTCTGCAATCAGTCGTCCCACAGGATGACCCATCAGTATGGAAGCTTTTCCTCATGCTCCGCGTTTTCACTGAGGATGTCAGTTTTCAGGACGACACTGGGGCCACCGTCTCCCTGATTAATATGGCGACATATAGCTGACTGGGCTCTCCTGAGTTGTCACCTCCCTCTCGGCGTTTGGTCGCCTACGGAGATGGTTCCATTCCCCTTCATGGAGAGTTCGTTGTCCAGGCGATGTACAAACATGTTCCCTGGCTCCTTACCCTCTTTGTCATTGACTATCCGTCGGCTTTGAACATTTTTGGCCTGGATGCGTTTCAACTGTTTGGCTTTTCAATTTCCAATGAAGTTAAGGTCGTTTCCACAGCTGTTCCTTTTCAGGACTTGGACGTTCTGTGCTCCACTTTTGCGTCGTTGTTTGCAATGGATCTCGG
The DNA here is from genome assembly GCF_023898315.1 of Schistocerca nitens. NCBI lineage: Eukaryota > Metazoa > Arthropoda > Insecta > Orthoptera > Acrididae > Schistocerca > Schistocerca nitens. The sequence goes on along the minus strand of NC_064620.1, from coordinate 140,575,645 downwards.
ATGTGCTTCCGAGATTTCAGGCGCACATCACACTTCGGCAGGATGCACAGCCTCGTTTTTTTCGGGCCCAACCCCTTCCGGTGGTCTTACGGCAGTCAAGCAAGAACTTGATCGCCTCCAGCCTGTGACATACAGTGCCTGGGCGACGCCATTGGTGGTCATACGAAAACCCAATGGGTCCCTTCAGCTATGTGGGGACTTTGGCCTACTGTCAATGCTCAGTCCCTCGTAGACACTTACCCCTTTCTCCGACAGGAAGACCCTCTCACCAAGTTTGCCGGGGGAGAGTACTTTTCATAGATCGACCTGGCTAAGGCATACCACCAGTTACCCTTGGATGGCAATTCCCACAACATCTTGGTTATCAATACGCTTTTCGGATTGTACAAGTACAAGTGCCTTTCATTTGGTGTCTCTTCAGCGCCGACCATTGTCCAGCAGTTCCTGGAGCAGCTTACACAGCCTATCCCTGCCTGCATGAATTATCAGGATGACATCTTCGTCAACGTGTGTTCCCGCCAGGAACATTTGCAAAACCTCAGCGCCTTATTTCATGCTCTGCAATCTGCAGGTTTACGCTGTCGGCTGGACAAGTGTTGTTTTTTTCAACTGGAAGTGGAATACTTACGCCACTGGCTTAGCAACGATGGCATTCGCCCTTAGGGTCATAATGTCGCAGCCACTGAGGCCCTTCCTCGTTCCAAGGACTTACCTGAACTCCAGGTGTTTTTGGGCAAGGTTACTTATTACTTAAAGTTCTTACCCCAGGCTGCCTCCGTTGCTCAACCCCTCAATCACTTGCAACGCAAAGGGGTGCCTTTTGATTGGACTCCTGCCTGTGACCAGGCTTTTCTCCATTTAAAGGCGATGTTGAAGTCCACCCCTTGCCTTACTCCCCTCTCTCCGGAACACCCCTTGGTTGAGGCGGCTAATGCGTCAGCATACGGCATTGGGGCCATCCTCACGCATCGGAATGCTGATGGCTCAGAACAGCCCATCGCTTACGCATCTAAGACGTTGATCCCCGTACAACAGAACTGCTCCCATATTGAAAAGGAGGCCCTGGCAATCATTTTGCCACCAATAATTTCACACCTGTCTCTTTGGGGCGAAGTTCACCCTCCTGATGGATCATAAACCCTTAGTTACGCTTTTTGGGCCCCACTCTCACCTTCCAGAGCAGACAGCTCAATTTCTCCATTGCTGGGCGTTACTTTTATGGAATTACGCTTACACCATCCGGTATAAACCCATCGCCCACCATGCTAATGCAGACGCTTTGTCACATCTCCCAGCAGGCCCCGATCCTACGTTTGGCCAAGAGGAGGTCCTCTGCTTTCACATTGATTCCGCCTGCTGGGATGCGCTGGATGATCTGCCTCTTATGGCTGCTCACATTACCACGGCTACACGCCAAGACCCTATCTTGCGGCAGGTTCTCTGCTATGTGGTCCATGGGTGGCCCTCCTATATTACTCGTTGAATGCGGACAGATTTCAGCCCCTGGCACTACCTGTCCCACAGGGTCTCCGTGGTCAGTGATGTCCTTCTGTTGGCCACTGATTCAGATGCCCATCGGGTGGTCATCCCTCCGGATTTGCGGCATCAAGTACTCAGTTTGTTACACAGCAGGCACTGGGGTATGTCCTGCATGAAAGTTTCGGCTCGCCGGCATGTGTATTGGCCTGGCATCGATGGCGATATTGACCGCCTGGTCCGCGGGTGCACTGTGTGTGCATGTCACCAGGCAAGGCCCCCCCTCAGTCGTTCGCAACCTGGCCTGTGCCTCGCTGGCCCTGGGATCATATCCATCTCAATTTTGCAGGCTTTTTTTTGGGATCCATGTGGTTACTTATTGTTGTGCCTACTCCAAATACCCATATGACGTCCGTATGGCGTCCACCACCACGGAGGCCACATTCATGGCCCTGGCCCAGGTTCTCGCCATAGAGGGCCTGCCTCACACACTGGTCTCCAATAATGGCCCCCAATTCACAGCATCCTCCTTCCACGACTTCTGCCAGGCCAATGGTATCAAACATACCCATAGCCCACCTTTCCACCCTTCCTCCAATGGCGCAGCGGAGAGGCTTGTCCGCACATTTAAACAACAGTTGACGTAGGCGGTTGACACATCTCCAACCACATCATTCCTTACCCTGTTTGTGAGCACCTATCACACCATGCCAATTGACGGATGGAGTCCGGCGCAGCTGCTCCATGGGCGACAGCTGCAGACCCTGCTCCATTTGCTGATGCCGTCCCCTCCCGCCCCCACTCCCGGCCCTCTCAGCGTTACACCCCCAGTGCGGCCATGTGGGTTTGCGTGTAGGGGAGCAAGGAGGTTTGGACGCCCGCCACAGTCATCGTGGCCCATGGGTGGCGTGTGACGTCGGTGCAGACGTAGAAAGGGTTGGAGCGCCCCATCATAACCAGCTCCACCCGCGTCGCCCTGCGGGACTCCCGCCGCCGCCGCCGCCGCCGCCGCCGCCGCCGCCTCCTCCTCCTCCTATGCTACCTTCTTTGAGTTACAAACGTGGGCCTCAAGTCGCCGCCACTGCCCCCAGTTGCTGCCTCCCCACGGGCCTGCCTCCGGCCCTCCCCATCCCCAGATGGATCGGCAGCTCCCTCTGCCGCCCTGGCCTCTGGGTCAGCTGTCATGGACACATGAGATGTCCCTTCCTCCCTGCCAACAGCAGTTGACGAGCACAGGTCTTCTCCCATCTGCCGACTACCTCGGCACCGTCCAAGGTGTTTCTGCCCCTAGGCACGAGATTCGGGGGGGAGAGATCTGGTACCGAGTGCTGTGGGTTTCGAATCTGTGCCAGACAGCATGGACCTTGACTACCACTAGAGGTCCCTGCAGCCGTCACGCCGTAAGCCGTGGCTGCGTGCATTCCTGGCCCTCGTATAATGTGAGGGCGCCACGGTGGCACATGGTCCCAGCAGCTAATAGTGACGTACCCTATCCTGTAGCTAAGTGCCTGCCTCCCGCTCAGTGAGACAGTCTGATATCCGTGTGAGTCTATCAACATCTCGCCTACAGACAGCATGTTGACATTACTTTGTTTCTGTGTACAAGTGGACGTTGTGGATTCGTAAAGTTGTCACTTGTGACCCCATCGCTTCTTGAGTGTTGTTGTTTGTAAGGTCTTGCCCAGTCATCCATTGTTGTTTGTGTGCGTCTTTTCCTGTTCGTTTGTTTGTTCGCGGATCGCTCCCATTTGGTCCCGCTGCACTTCATTCTCAGCAACCCCACGACTGGAATGGTCGAGTTACAACAGAGAGTGTGTTACAGTTCAGTGATACAGTTGTTCTTATCAGAATCGACAGCAAACCAACACTGACAACAATAGTTCAGGTATACATGTTGAAATTGCAAACTGAAGATGAACAGACATAGAAGGCATATGAGGGTATTGAAAGGGTAATACAATATGTAAAGGGAAATGAAAATCAAATAGTCATGGGGGACTAGAATGCAGTTGTAAGGGATGGAGTAGAAGAAAAGGTTACAGGAGAATATGGGCTGGGGGCAAGGAATGAGAGAGGAGAAAGACTGAATTCTGCAATAAGTTTCAACTAGTAACAGCGAATACTCTGTTCAAGAATCACAAGAGGTGGTGGTATACTTGGAAAATGCCTGGTGATACGGAAGACTTCAGTTAGATTATATCATGGTCAGATAGAGATTTTGAAATCAGATTTTGAATTGTAAGGCATTCCCAGGTGCAGATATAGCCTCAGATCACAATGTAGCAGTGATGAAGAGTAGGTTGAAGTTAAAGAGATTAGACAGGAAGAATCAATATGCAAAGAAGTGGGATATGGAATTGCTAAGAAATGACAAGATACCCTTGAAGTTCTCCAAGGCTATAGACACAGCAATAAGGAATAAAGCAGTAGGCAGTACAGTTGAAGATGCAATCACAGAAGTTGGAAAGAAAAACATACACTACTGGAAATTGAAATAAGAACACCATGAATTCATTGTCCCAGGAAGGGGAAACTTTATTGACACATTCCTGGGGTCAGATACATCACATGATCACACTGACAGAACCACAGGCACATAGACACAGGCAACAGAGCATGCACAATGTCGGCACTAGTACAGTGTATATCCACCTTTCGCAGCAATGCAGGCTGCTATTCTCCCATGGAGACGATCGTAGAGATGCTGGATGTAGTCCTGTGGAACGGCGTGCCATGCCATTTCCACCTGGCGCCTCAGTTGGACCAGCGTTCGTGCTGGACGTGCAGACCGCGTGAGATGATGCTTCATCCAGTCCCAAACATGCTCAATGGGGGACAGATCCGGAGATCTTGCTGGCCAGGGTAGTTGACTTACACCTTCTAGAGCACGTTGGGTGGCACGGGATACATGCGGACGTGCATTGTCCTGTTGGAACAGCAAGTTCCCTTGCCGGTCTAGGAATGGTAGAACGATGGGTTCGATGACGGTTTGGATGTACCGTGCACTATTCAGTGTCCCCTCGACGATCACCAGTGGTGTACGGCCAGTGTAGGAGATCGCTCCCCACACCATGATGCCGGGTGTTGGCCCTGTGTGCCTCGGTCGTATGCAGTCCTGATTGTGGCGCTCCCCTGCACGGCGCCAAACACGCATACGACCATCATTGGCACCAAGGCAGAAGCGACTCTCATCGCTGAAGACGACACGTCTCCATTCGTCCCTCCATTCACGCCTGTCGCGACACCACTGGAGGCGGGCTGCACGATGTTGGGGCGTGAGCGGAAGACGGCCTAACGGTGTGCGGGACCATAGCCCAGCTTCATGGAGACGGTTGCGAATGGTCCTCGCCGATACCCCAGGAGCAACAGTGTCCCTAATTTGCTGGGAAGTGGCGGTGCGGTCCTCTACGGCACTGCGTAGGATCCTACAGTCTTGGCGGGCATCTGTGCGTCGCTGCGGTCCGGTCCCAGGTCGACGGGCACGTGCACCTTCCGCCGACCACTGGCGACAACATTGATGTACTGTGGAGACCTCACGCCCCACGTGTTGAGCAATTCGGCGGTACGTCCACCCGGCCTCCCGCATGCCCACTATACGCCCTCGCTCAAAGTCCGTCAACTGCACATACGGTTCACGTCCACGCTGTCGCGGCATGCTACCAGTGTTAAAGACTGCGATGGAGCTCCGTATGCCACGGCAAACTGGCTGACACTGACGGCGGCGGTGCACAAATGCTGCGCAGCTAGCGCCATTCGACGGCCAACACCACGGTTCCTGGTGTGTCCGCTGTGCCGTGCGTGTGATCATTGCTTGTACAGCCCTCTCGCAGTGTCCGGAGCAAGTATGGTGGGTCTGACACACCGGTGTCAATGTGTTCTTTTTTCCATTTCCAGGAGTGTAGGTACAAAGAAGGTAACTGAAGAAACTCATTACAAAGCCTCCACCAGCTTGAACAGAGTCCCCTGCTGGCATGCAGGGTCCATGCAGATTTCAGTGTTGGGTAATCAACAAGTGTCAGCATGTGAGGTTGTCTCCATACCCATACACATCCATCCACTTCATGCAATTTGAAACTAGACTTGTCCAACCAGGCAACATGCTTCTAGCCATCAACAGTCCAATGTTAGTGTTGACGAGCCCAGGTGAGGCGTAAAGCCTTGTGTCGTGCAGTAATCAAGAGTACACGAATGGGCCTTCAGCTCCGAAAGCCAATACTGGTGCTGTTCCGTTGAATGGTTCGCACACTGACACTTGTTGATGACCCAGCACTGAAATCTGCAGGAATTTGTAGAAGGGCTGCACTTCTGTCATGTTGAACAGTTCTCTTCAGTCGTCATTGGTCCCGTTCGTTGTTGGTCCCATTCTTGCAGGATCTTTTTCTGGCCGCAGCAATGTCTGAGCTTTGATGTTTTACCAGATTTCTGATATTCACGGTACACTTGTGAAATGGTCGTACAGGAAAATCCCCACTTTGTCGCTACCTCGGAGAAGCAGTGTCCCATCGCTCACGCGCCAACTATAACACCACATTCAAACTCACTTAAATCTTGATAACCTGCCATTGTAGCAGCAGTAACCAATGGCAGGGCCATCTTGCTAACCTTGAGATTCTGTTCACTGAAGTGCAATCTGTAGCAATAGAGGTTTTTTCAGACAGAAATCGAATATTTGGGCCATCTCCATCCAAAAGACGGCATCAAACCTACGACATGCCACACAGAGACTATAACCTACCTGAACAGTGAAAACTGAGGCAACTTCAAACATTTCTGGATAAAGTCAATTATTACTCAAAATTTCTGCATAATGCAGCAGGTGTCATTCACCCATTCAACATGTTGCTTAAAAAAATGTATTCCTTTCATTTGGTCTGTGGACTTTGACAGGGTGTTTGCCCACATAAAGTTGCTTTCACAGACATCACTGTGCCTTGGTACCTCTACACAGGGCAAACTGCTCGTCTTCACAATGGATGCTTGCCTACACAGGGTTGGGGCATTTTGGCTCACAAAAATGCTGATGGTTCTGAACAGCCTGTCGGGTGTGCCTCTAAAAACACTACAGTACTTATTCTCAGATAGAAATGAAAACTTCAGCTATTGTGTATGCAGACCAGAAATTCCATGCTTTTATCTATCACAACAAATGTCATCTCATCACCAACCACAATTGACTTGAGATACTCTTTGATCCCCATTTTCAACTCCCCGACAGGAACTCAAAATGACTAACACTAGGCTTTGTTTTTTTTTTTTAGGGTGTATCACTAAGAAATCCATTATAGATCCATGGAACAGCACGCTAACAAGGACATGTTGTCACACTTGACCATGGGACCCAACTCAGCCTTCGACAACGCTGAAGTTGTCTGTTTCCAAACCAAAGATCATTTGCAACACACGGCAGGTAGATGCACACTAATGACCAATTGCATACAGCGGACCTCCCAGCAAGATCCCATGCTCCAAAACATGTTGATTTTGTGTGCGATAATTGGCCTGAGCAACTGCTTGCCAAGGAGTCTGGTCCATTCTGCACATATTTACTCCTCAGCCACCTGCAGGTGACATTCAACAGCACTGTCCTCCTTAGCACTGACTTGGATAACCCTGTGTTGTCATACCAGTCCTGTGGGCTGATATACCTACTCTCCTACACTGTGGCTACTAGACTTGGCCACTGTTTCTATGTTTCGATACAGTGTATCGATACCTGGAACTGTTTCAGTGTTTCGGAACGGCTATGGTTCACTGTTTCGAAACAGTGGTGTTTCATTCCGCCCCTGTCTCGGATCTCGAGCCAGACACAGAAACTGTATCGTTGTTTCAAAATAAGACTGTTTCAGTCCACCTGTGCCTGGAACGGACTAATTGTATCGAAACAGTGATGTTTCATTCCGCTCTGTGTCGGACGAGATTCGGGCTCGGCACAGGTACTGAAACACAACATACCACTTCATGAAACACTTTCAAGAGTGTCGAAATCTTCTGACAAGCAATAGCATGAAGCTTAAGATATCCGAAAATAAAGCTTCGTTTCTAGCTGACTGTCCTATTCCGAAATGGCGTAACATCTGCTTTATAAACACTAACCAAACAATAAAACAACGCATACTATTCACATTCAAAATAATAAATATGTGAAAATCATTCAGTTAAATTACACTTTTTTTATAACATACGCTTCTCTGTTCATGTACAGAAATCCTATTAAGAAACGCAAGTAAGACTACAACATTTTAAATAAAAAAAGGCGTAGAGTGACAGTTATTAGTCACATAAATTTGATGTAGGTATAATTGCAAGCAATCTGTTTGACATATCACTGATAGTGTAATGGTGAACGGAAAGCATCGTAAATTTATAGTAACAGTTCGAAACACCTTGAAACACAAAAAATTTTTTTCTGTTATATTTTGTTATTTATTCGAATTATTTGGTGTTATTTGTGAGTCTATAGTCACTGTGTCTATTATCCACAATGATTCCCTTTGTGTGCATGGAAATTTGTAGGATGGGTATATTAGCCATACTAATGAAATGTAGCATATCCGTTGTTTCTGCAGTTTGCTCCCACCCCCAGTTCCGTTCGTGGTGGTTCCCTGTCTTCAGATATGGCTGTCCTCAGCCAATTGAAAAGTATGAAAGTCACACGACACGAAAGCAGCGCATTTGCTGAAGGAAATACGAAACTGCCAAGACGCCTAAGTGATAGTTTCATACTTTCTATGATATGATTAGCGCTCTCGCACCTCATTTATGTTTATGTGGACATACTTATACAGTAGACATTCAAGATGATAAAATGTGTAGATTTATTAGATTACAAAACACAAACTGTTTCACTGTTTCGAAACAGTGTATCGAAACATTACATTGTACTGTTTCATTAGTTTCGAAACAGTTACGTGTTTCAGTTTGCCCATCTCTAGTGGCTACTGTGGCACTACCTGTATGAACATCCTTACAAGGAATTTTGTTTATTGACCTGGCGGTGATTCAGAAACTCAGAAGATTGTCCAGGAATGCGAGTAGTGTGTTGCGCAGCAGTGGGCAGAGCCACCAAGAACTTTCACTCCATTGCCCACAATGAGTCAGCCTTGGGACAACGTCCACATCAAATTCAGAGGCCTCTTCTGCAATTCTACACAGTTGGTGGTGGTATACACGCTATCTGACTACCCATATGTCCTGTGCATGCAATCCACCACCACAGCAGCTATCATGGAGGCTATCACTCAGGTCTTCATGACTGAAGGGTTACCCTGGACGATCATCTCTGATAATGGTGGTCATAGTTCAGATCGGAAACGTTCCAAGATTTCTGCAACCACAATGGTACTGTCTAGCTCATATTCACACTGTTTCATCCACAATCAAATGGAGAAATGGAGTGCATGGTGCACACCTTCAAGTTATAGTAAAGAAGTGCTTGACGGGTCCATCAGCAGACTCAGTGTTTCCTCTGTTTCTCAACACCTACAGAACCACACTGCTGAATGGCAGAAGCCCATTGGAAATCCTCCATGCCAGCAGCCCCAGAGTCTGCTGCATCTGCTCTGCCCAGCACTAGGGCCCAAGTTACACTCACGGCCTTCATGATACACTCCAGGCACCCCTGCCTGGACTCGTGCTTTCGGTTGGTGGCCTTGATGGGCACAGCCGATGGTTGAGTGATGAACAGTGAGAGAATGTTCACTGTATACAACCAGGGTGTTGCTCTCCTGCAATTAGAATCAGCAGTGTCTGCAGTGGGGTGCTGAGCTGCTGCAGCCATAGCCAACTTCGGCAGGTAATCCTCCCACAACTACCACTCCCATCCAGGTGCCATGTGCCATGGGGGCACTGTCAGTAGAGGCACTGTTGAGCCCTGATGACATCAAGATGCAGCCGATATTTGATGGCAGCTGCCTCAATGCCGTCTCTTACAGGAGTACTCTTACAGGAGTACCCATATGCCCTTCCTTAGTCATCCTTGAAACCATCCCTCTCTGTGGAAAGTGTGGTTTCCACACCACCAACACAGGCAGAGTTGTTCTCGCAGCCAGCTAGCTTTTGTGTGGCCAATTTTCAGCCATAAATCACTCAGGGCTGGAAACATGTGACTGCCTAGCTCCATGATGACAATGTCTCATGGTACATCAATGACCCAAAGGAGACGAACGTAGTCAGCACGGAGCTGCCATACTGCTACTGCCACCACTTCCACTGCCGCAGCCTCTCCTGGGTGTACTCCATGATCTCTTTGGCTACTCCAGTCCATTTCCAGTGTCAGTGCCACCCATTTGGACTCCCATTTTTTCAGTCAATGCCAGTAGCGCCAGCTCCCCAAAAAGGGGGGAAAAGCATGGCATCATTTCCTCTTAACAACCATCACAGCTGCAGAATTGGTATTTGGCACCACCAGTGAGGCCCAAAATGAGAGCACTTGCATCATGTGTTGCCAATGCTGCCACTGGGCAAGGGGCACCAGCCACACACCACCAGCATGGCCTCAGTCTCAGTTGCATTTCTTGTACCCAGTGAAGTTCCAACTTGCCAAATAGAACTGTTCTGCAAATTTACTATAATAATCTTTTGGCTGTTACCAATCTCTGTCTGGACTGTTCTCAATGTTCATGTGCATGTGTAATTCTGGTGCTAAATTGCTGCTGTTCTATGTCCCTTTACTTGGTTGCTGTAATAAAACCATTGATGTCAAAAACATGTAGGTTGCCGTTAACACCAGAACAGAAACAGCTGTATTTGGAGTGGTACCATGACTGGGGAGCATGGACTGCTGATGAATAGTGTTGCATTGTGTTCAGCAATGAGTCACAGTTCCACACTATCCCAGCTGACCATCATCAGTAAGTATGGCGGTGATCAGGGGGAGGCGGGGGTCCCATCCTTCCAATGCTTTGGAAAAGCACAATGGTGTTACTCCTGGTGACATGGTGTGGGGAGTCACTGTGTATGACTTCAGGTCACATCTCATAATGACTGAGGGAACTCTGATGGCACTATAGCATGTCATGGACATCCTGCATCATGCGTTACCTCTCTCACGAGAGTACCGTGTTGCCATTTTTCAACAGGACGTTGTTCACCCAAACACTACATGTGTCTCTATAAACTGTCTGTGTGATGTTGACGTACTCCCGTGGGCATCAAGATCCCCAGATCTGTTTAGGACAGAACATGTGTAGAACCGGTCCAAACGTCAAATCCGTCCCAGTGCCAATATCCAGATTTTCAAAGGCCACTTATAACAGTTACGGGCCAGTTTGCTTCATAAGAAGATACAACAGCTTTACGACACCCTTCCCAGCCACATAAATGCATGCATACTGGACAGAAGATGTCAACATCATACCAGTAAGTGAACTTATACTGCAAAGTTCTTTGTAAATTTCGTTTGATTTTGCAATTACTGAAATAACATGACTCTCATGAAGTTTGATTTCACTTCCACCTCCTTTTCTGAATGATTCACTTTTTTTGTCAGGCAGTGTAATATGGATTACAAATTGCCATTCCTCTATTCTCTTCCCTTTGGCACATCTATGTCACACATCAACTCGTCATTAAGTCACAGGACGAAGCCAACATCCAGTATTGTTAGGTTCAGTTCCATATGGATTACTCTCACACTGTGTTTTTCTACTCAGGTGGCAAGAAAGTACATTGAACAAACGGTGAAATTAGAATATTACACATTAACATAACTGTGCACATTCTCACACCATAACCAGAATCTAGTTTGATTCTGAAAGCAGGCTGGTCAATAAAGTACAGCACTGAAAGCATATTTATAATAAACACAAATGTACAGATAGAAGAGAACTGAATGCATGGGCAGAGCGTGCTATTTATACAAACATCAAATATTCTAACATACCAATATTACATATATAAGAAATTTGGAAAATCTTCCAGAAATGACGAAAACTAAACAACAAATAACTAGTGATGGTCAGATTTGAACTGACATCCACAGCATGCCAGCCAGTGTCACTAACTTCTGTGCCACAATAAGTGCAGTGCAGCTCATGGTGTTGCTCCCTCCCCTGGAGAAACAGCTTCCTACTGTTTCATGAGTTCTCACTAGAGCTGACTTCATCACCTTATCTTGAGATCTTAACAGCACCCTGCATATGGCAGTGCTGGTGAATCTTTGCATTCTTGTGATGTTGGCACATCCCCTTCACAGTGATGAATATTAGAGGTAGCCTCTCCCATACGAAATTCACAATCATCAAGTTGGTCTTCAGTTTCCTTGTACAAGAACTGCTCATGACTGATCTTAGGAAGGTTTCATACGGAGGACATTAACGATGTTTCTACACTTTTGCCTTCTTGATGCGGGGTCATAATTTTCGATCTCACATGTGACGTCCAGCGAGAGATGAAGGATACAATGGGGTCCAAAATAGCACTTTAGTAACTTTTCTGATAACCACATTTTCCACACAAGCATAAAAATCCATACCAAATCTCTCGAGTTGTATTTCACTAGCCAGTGCTTAGTGTTGTAGTGCTCTTGGTCTTTCTCCTGGGTGCCCAGAGTCCTTATGCAAACCAGTTGCCTTGCTTCTTCAGTCCTGTTGATGAGGTGTCTCTCAGTCACTCAGAGTATCATCCAGTTGAAACAGGAACTTTGTATCCATTGTCTCTGCCCCACAACCATGGAGCAAAAAGAATGGTATGAAGCCTGTAGCGTCTTGCTTTGCTGTGTGGTATGTGGTTGTCATGATGGGCAGTACTGTATACCAATCTCACTGTTCAACAACCTGGCCAGTGATACCCACATTAGATCAAAAATTTTTGTTGTGCATATTGAACTCCTTTCTGGGCAACTGGTGGCTTTAATAATGGGTTACACAGGTCATTTCCCTATAGTGTTGTAGGTATGGACATTACTATTCTTCTCAAATTGTGATGGATTATTTATGACAAATTTTATTAGTGAATATATCAAAACTGATACTAGAGTGGGCATCAGAGGGGAGAAGAAGAAGACAACGGCCTATGACCACCTGGCTCCAAAATGTACAGCACACAATGAGGAGAATGGGTGCACAAGAAGAGGACACACAAGATCGAAACACCTGGAGGAATATTTTGAAAATATAGTTTAAGTATGTTTATTCTTTGTATAGTAAATTATTATGTTGGAGAAAAGCCTCTGTAATGAGGAAAAGCTCAAAATTAAAATAAATATGTATCCATTGTGATGGTGCAGTTAAAATACCTAGCTCCTAAAATAGGTACCCATATGATGACTGCAGGTGAACACCACACACGTATTGTTCTTACAATTTTGCAGTGCCTTTGTTGCTCCGACTTACGATGCGATGTTCCTTTGGTCACGCACGCGTGTCCAAAGGAACAGGCGCTGCAGCAGCTACAGCCATTACGAAATACGTGAAATGTATTCACAACTGTGATTACGGACAACCACTTTCATTGTCGTCATACCACTAAAAAGCTGATGGTTGTCCACATTCACAGTTCTGAATAAATTTCATATATTTCATAATGGCTGTAGTCACCACAGTGCTTTTTCCTTTGGACATGCATGCATGGCCAAAGGAACATTGCATCCTAATTCAGAATAGCACAGGCACTACTATATTATATATATCCACCGACATTGGGCAAGCAAGTAAGATGTCTGACCTGTACAGGAATATACATAATGGATGTACGAGTACAGGTTGCAGACACACATGGTTGACAAAATGTGGAAGTTCGGGTCTGGCCGTGAGTCATGCCTGGATAGCTTTAGTAAGGCAACCACTCGCAATAAGCGAGAAATCCGGGTTCATGTCCCAGTGTGGCCGAAATTTTCATTGTCGTCATTCCATTATACATTTTTTTTCAGTCAGCACTGAAGTGTCATCACTGCAAAGTGAGTCCTATTTGCAGATGACACTTCAGTGCTGATTGAAAAAATAGCTCTGCAGAAATCGTTGACTGTGTTGTAAACACTTTGGATTTTCTGGAAGCCTGGTTTCAATTAAATGGTATGAAACTAAACATTACAAAAACACAACTCACAAAATTCAAAACAAAACAATCTAAACCAAGTGAGATCTATGTCCTACATAAAAAAGAGACGGTAGAACCAGCAAGCACAGTGAAATTCTTAATGACTAAACTTGGACAAAAACTTAAGCTGGCAGGCACACTCAGAATATTTAGTTAACAAACTAAAAAGCCTTTCTTTTGCAATGGGAATTCTGGATGATGTAATAGACATGGACAGCCAAAAATCTGTGTGCCATAGTTGCTTCAAATCTGTCATCAGATATGGCATAATTTTTTGAGGTAATTCAAGTTATATGGTACGGATATTAAAACTTCAAAAAAGAATCATTAGGAAGATGTGTGCCGCACATCCAAGAACCTCATGTCGCCCATTGTTTAAAAAACTAAATATATTATCTGTCCCATCACTATACATTTTTGAAATTCTAATTTTCCTGTACAGAATTTCACTTCAAACACACTTACACAAGTAGGCAAAAACAAAATTTTATGCTCCCTCCACACTGATTAAAGCTACATTCTATGACTCCTCAATACATGAGCATGAAAATATACAATAAATTAAAGGGCTGTGATATTCTGAGCATGGAAATTGGTCATCTAAAGAAAAAATTACATGAACTCTAAGTGCAAAAATGTTATTATCAGTAGATGATGAGGTGATAATTTAAATTAAGGCAACTAACATCCCTGAAAAAAAAGAAAAAAAAGAAAGTACAAAAACGTAAAAGTATTGTACTGCTAGAAAATTGTTTGATAGCTATACTTGTTATTATTTTTAAGTCTGTAAACTAAATTCCTAAAATTATATACTGAGATGTCTCCAGTACAACAGATCACATGATCTGAATACTGTACGTTATGAGTTAAAATCAAATCAGCTGGTGGTTGTCCATATTCACAATTGTGAATACATTTCATGTATTATTCTTACTGCTTGCGTGTACCAAAGAAAATTATACAGTAAATTGAAAGCTCAGTAATGTTCCTTTCAGTTCGAATTTTTATCAGTACGTACACTCAACAATTCGGAGCATTCTAACCTGTTTAGTGACTCTTGTTCATGTGCTACAGCAATTGTTGGTACAACTCTATTTGTTGTACAGAAATGAATGCAGTGTTTTCTCATAGTTTATGGAGTATCTCATTTTCTGAGAAACATTTAATAACGATTTGAAAAGCGTCACAAACAATCTCTTCTTTCGCTTTCCGTCTAATGGGATTTATTACAACACTGGTATTATCTGCAAAAAGTACCAATTCTGCTTGATGAATGTTAAGTGTAAGGTCATTTAAATATGAGGGAAGGTCAAAAAGTAACACACAGTAATTTTATTACCAAAAGGTTACTGGGTAAAGAAGAAAAAAGAATCACAAATGAACTTACATCCTTTAGCTGCTTTTCTACATAGTCACCAACATTCCACATTTCTCCCATCATGGTACCAGTTTCAATACGCCTGTTCATAGAAGTCCATTTGGTTGCAGTACAGTCATCTGTGGACTGCTGATTTCACTTCCGCATCCATCTCAAAGTTTTGGCCAGCCAGGGATTTCTTAATGGGACCAAACAGATGAAAATCCGACAGCACAAGATCCAGACTATATGGTGGGTGCTGGAGCACTTCGCACCCAAATTTGGCAGTTTTCTCATGAACAGGAGTAGCAACACTGAAGCGAGCATTG
This sequence comes from Schistocerca nitens, assembly GCF_023898315.1. NCBI lineage: Eukaryota > Metazoa > Arthropoda > Insecta > Orthoptera > Acrididae > Schistocerca > Schistocerca nitens. The sequence goes on along the minus strand of NC_064620.1, from coordinate 140,560,450 downwards.
TCATGAAGAAGTTTGACACTGTCAGCATTAATGTTGTGGCGTTTGTCACAAAGGGCTCAATGTAACTTAACCAAACTTTTAATGTAGCCTGCAGCATTCACAGTGGTCCCATGTTCAGCAAAGTCTACCAATAACACACTATGTATATCCCACAACTCTGTCATAAGCACTTTCCTAGTAGAATGAGTCACTTTGATTTTTTTTCGCCCTGGGGACCCAGTATGTTTTCACTGCACAGAGGCCTGTGTGTAGTGATAAGTTCACGACCAATCACCAGTGATGATTCCTTTCAGAAAGTCATGCCCTTCTGTGTGTAATGCGTTTAGTGATCCAAGCTTGTCATCATTCACTGGCCCTTGCGATTGTCTGTCAGATTCCTAGGCACCCAGCAAGCACTAATTTTATGAAATTTCAAAGTGTCATGAACAATATTGTACATCACACTATAAGAAATGTTCTGTAATCCAAACAGGTTTGCACTGCACAAACCGGTCGTTCAAAACTGCTGCCTGAATCCGAAATTCTGTTGGGTTGCAGCCGTTACTGGTAACCAACACAGTGAACCATTAAGGTTCACATAGCCCTCTTGGAAGAACGCACACCACATGGAGACATTACTGTAGTCCATACAGTCGTCCTCATACATGCCACGCAATGTCCCTGTGAATTTCACTCATTTTACGCCCTTTGCCTGACAAATATCAAACTAAACTTTGTTTCTCTTCACAAGCTGACGAGAGTAACATGCACGCCATTTTTGTTTCATAGTTTAGGTTTCTCTCACTAGAGCTCCACGTGAAAACAAAATATCCTCTGTAGCACAAACTTCAAACTATATCTTCGTGAAATTTCAACATTCCAGCTGCAATACCCAGGGGAGAAAAATTATTGTGTGTTACTTTCTGATTTTCTCTCCTATATAAGGAATAGGAGAGGGCCCAAAATTGAATCTTGCAAGACTCCCATGTGATTTCTTCTCAGTCACTAAAATTTTCTACCATTCCAACATTGTCTGAATTATTCAGCACAACTTGTTGTTAAGTATAATTCAAACTAGTTGTATGGAAAGCCATCACTTCCATAAAACTTAAGTTTTTCCAAGAGAGTAACATGACCTGAATGAATGCCTTGGAAAGATCACACAAAATACTAACTGGCTATATTTTGTTATTCAAAGCTTTCAATATTTGGTGAGTGAACGTATAAATAGTATTCTCAGCCAAGCAATCATTCTGTAATCCAAATAGTAAAATGCTAAGTAATGTTAAGACAACTCTTGAGTTAATTGATATCGTCGTGAGACCATGCATTCATACATTACTTTTGAGTGCATAACTTTTTCAAGTATTTTGGTAAAAGATGTTAGTAAGGAAAGCGAATAATAATTATTTAAGTCTTTCTTGATGCATTTCTTATCAAGAGTTTCAACAACTGCAAATTTTTTATCTTCCTGGGAAAATTCCCTGTGCCAGTGATGCATTACACATACTACTAAAGACATTACAACCCACGTGACCAGATGCAGTGTCATGCAAAAACTTCAGGATAGCTGGCTGTAGACGAGTTGAGACAGTGAGCAATCATTTCTGCCCTGTCAGATCATAGATACACAATGTCCCATTTATTAATTGGGATTCCCCTTTGATTGCTTCAACATTCTTCAAGGCTTCTAAGGTTTTCAGCAATGCTGAATCTTCCCACTGTTCAGCAGCAATGTCATTTAATGCAGCACTAAGTGAAATTTCATCCACATTGCTGTGTTATGACACAAGACAGTCATCAGTCATCAGTTTGCATCCATTTTATATACCATTGTGATGTCGTATTCCTGAAGCCTCAGTGCCCATATCACCAGTTGACCTGACTGGAACCTTCAGGATAGTCAACCACCACAGAGAATGGAGGTCCATCACAACATTGATTAGTTTTCTAAATAAATACGACTGGAACTTGTTGATGGCTCAGACAACTTCAAGGCACTCTTTTTCATTTGTAGAGTAGTTCCTCTTGGACTTTGAAAGTACTCTGGAAAAATAAGCTATCATGTTCCCAGCACCTTCCTGAATTTCTACTACAAATGCACCTATACCACAACAAAGAATGCCAGTCTGAAGTTCTGTCCTAGCATTCTCGTCATACAATGCAAGGGCAGAAGATGTTAGTGACTCCATAACGACAAGGAAAGATCTTTTGTGCATCTCGTTCGACGAAAACTGTCATCTCTCTGCAGCACTTCTTCCACAGAACGTACTTCAGGATAGAAATCCTTTATGAATCCCTGGTAGTATAAAAACATTTGAGAAAATGTCTGGCATAATGAATGTCTTGAGGAGTTGGAAAATCTGTGACTATTCTTATTTTCTCCATGTTGGGGTACAATTCATCAACATTCACTAGGTGCCCCAAATTTTTATTTCTTGAGTGGCAAAGAGGCATATTTTTGGATTCAGGCAGAGACCTGCAGTCTGAACACTCTTCAGTATGATTGTCAAACAGCATAGATATTCTTCAAACGTCTCTGAAAAAACTAAAATGTCATCCACTTAGCATCTACACATTGTCTGTTTAAGGTGTTGAAGAAAGTTGTCCATCAAACACTCAAAAGTAGCTGGGGTGTTATACAGTCCAAACAGCACAACTCTGAATTCACAGCAACCATCAGGAGTTATGAAAGCAGTCTTTTCCTAGTCAGCCTAAATTTGCTAGTATCCAGTCTGCATGTCTGTAGTTGAGAACAACTTTACTGCTTTCAAAGAGCCCCAGGTGTCATCAAAGCACAGTGATGGATACACATCTCTCTTCATGATTTCATTCAGTCACTGGTAGTCAACACAGAAATTCCATGTGCCATTTTCCCGCTCCACAAGGACCACAGGAGAGGACCAGTTCAGTTCCTTCAGTATCTCTGTGACACTCTCCCGTGGATTAAACAAACATGTGACCATTTGTTCTGCCCTTCTCTGCATGTTCAATATTCTCTGTTAGTCCTATACGGCATGGGTCCCACAAACTTGAACAATATTCTAGAGTCAGTCGAACGAGTGATTTTTAAGCAATCTCTTTTGTAGACTGATTGCACTTCCCCACTATTCTACCAATAAACCAAAGTCACTACCTCTTTTATCCATGACTGAACCTATGTGATCATTCAATTTCATATCCCTAAACCCAGGTATTGGTATGAGTTGGTCGATTCCAACAGTGACTCACTGATATTAAAGTCATAGGATACTGTATTTTTTCGTTTTGTGAAGAGCATAATTTTACATTTTTGAACATTCAAAATCCAGTCCATGCTGGTTGGCATTGAGGTCATTCTGTTCAAGATACCTCATTATGTTGCAGCTCAGAATTTGTTCTAAGATTTTACAGAAAATTTATGTCAAGGATACTGGATGGTAGTTTTGAGTAGCACTTCTTTTACCCTTCTTGTAGATGTGCCTTTTCCCAACAACTGGGCACAGTTTTTTGGTTGAGCATTCGACAAAGGTTTATAAGAGGGGCTAAGTCAGCGGCAAATTCAGTATAGAATCTGACAGGGGCTCCATTGGGCCCTGAAACTTTGTTTTCAATTTTAATGATTTCAGCTGTTTCTCAACACCACTAACACAAATATTTATTTCATTTATCTTTTCAGTGGTACAAGGATTAAATTGGGGTAATTCTCCTGGGTTTTCCTTTGTAAAGGAACATTTGAAAACTGAGTTAAGCATTTCAGCTTTTGCTTTGTTACCCTCAATTTCAGTTCCTGTCTCATTCGCTAGAGACTCGACACTAACTTTGGTGCCACTGACAGCCTTTACACATGATAAGAATTTCTTCGGATTTTGTGAAATGTCATTTGGCAGTATTCTGCTACGGTAGTCATTGAAGGCATCACGCATTGGTATCTTGACAGTCAAAAGCGTTTCATTCGGCATCTCTCTATCTACAGCCCCATGCTTTATTTTACACCTAGTATGCAGTAATCTCTTTCCTTTAGAAGTTCATTTACAGTGACTTATACCATGGAGGTTATCTCCCATCATGAACTGTTCTACTGGGAACATATCTATCCAGTGCATGGGTAATTATTCTTTTAAACTTCAGCCACAGTTCCTCTGCATGCTCTGGGCCTGTGCTCAAACTTTTGAGTTCCTTATATTGAAATATGACACAACTTATTTTTTTTATCTAGTTTACTGGACATATATAGCTTTCTGCTTGTTTTAGTTGTCGTTTGTACTTTGGTAATCATTGTTGGCATAACCACATCATGGCAAACAGCTATCGTTATCTAGGTTGGAAGGAGAGTCACCTAATCTAAAAAACCCTTGTGTGCGCTCCACAGATGGTCAGCACCTGAGTAGCAGCCTCTGATGTGTAGTGCACACTTGACCCAATTAGGGGGTCCTTTCAGTTCTCAAACCTATGGCGCAAGACTAGGAAGTCGCAGCCTAACTTGTCACTGAACCTTTGAAGTCTCTGATTCAGTCCTTTCACTCGATTCAGAACCAAAGGGCCACGATCAGTTATTGGGACAATGCTGCAAATTGTGAGTTTTGTTGAAACTCGATGTGCAACGCTGGTCTTCTCAATCTTCTCTGCCAGTCGCTGGAATGACCCAAGAATGGCCTCACAGCCCAGACGAAAGACATTTATTCCACTGTGCATCAGAATCTGCAGTTGGTTGCACCCTGTTCCCTTAATGGCTGCCAGAATAGCCTCTTCAACAGGTTGTGCCCCCTTTTTGTGCTACAGACAGCCTTAGTGTGGAGCAATGAATGTCATTTTTCTTCCGGTATTGTAATTACAGGACAGCCACAAGTGGAATTCATTTGCTTGGGAGTCCAAAAAACCATGACAAGCTACACACATCAAAAAAAGTTTTGCATCACCTCGGTTCCGAAAGTTCCAGAACCTGTACAGAAAATTGGAATAGAGATCAACATAAATCCCATTTCTGCCCTTTTTATTGCTCATGAAAACCACACATTGCATGTTGTACCACCTTACAGTGAGACCTTCAGAGGTGGTGGTCCAGATTGCTATACGCACCAGTAGCTCTAATACCCAGTAGCATGTCCTCTTGCATTGATGCATTCCTGTATCCGTCGTGGCATACTATCCACGAGTTCATTAAGGCACTGTTGGTCCAGATTGGTCCCACTCCTCAACAGTGATTCAGCATAGGTCCCTCAGAGTGGTTGGTGGGTCATGTCATCCATAAACAGCCCCTTTCAATCCATCCCAGGTATGTTCAATAGGGTTCATGTCTAGAGAACATGATGGCCACTCTATTCAACCAATGTTGTTATCCTGAAGGAAGTCATTCACAAGATGTGTGCGATGTGGGTGCAAATAGTCATTCATGAAGATGAATGCCTCACCAATATGCTGCTGATATGGTTGCACTATCGGTCGGAGGATGGCATTCACATATTGTACAGCCATTACGGCGCCTTCCATGACCACTAGCCGCGTACATCGGTCCCACATAATGCCACCCCATAACGTCAGGGAATCTCCACCTTGCTGCACTCGCTGGACAGAGTGTCTAAAGTGTTCAGCCTGACCGGGTCGCCTCCAAACACATCTCCGACGATTGTCCGGTTGAAGGAATATGCGACACTCATCAGTGAACAGAACATGATGTCAATCCTGAGCAGTCCATTTGGCATGTTGTTGGGCCCATCTGTACCGCACTGCATGGTGTCGTGGTTGCAAAGATGGGCCTCGCCATCGATGTCAGGAGTGAAATGGTTCAAATGGCTCTGAGCACTATGGGACTCAACTGCTGTGGTCATAAGTCCCCTAGAACTTAGAACTACTTAAACCTAACTAACCTAAGGACAGCACACAACACCCAGCCATCACGAGGCAGAGAAAATCCCTGACCCTGCCGGGAATCGAACCCGGGAACCCGGGCGTGGGAAGCGGGAACGCTACCGCACGACCACGAGATGCGGGCTCAGGAGTGAAGTTTCACATCATGCAGCCTATTGCACACAGTTTGAATCATAACACCGCATCCTGTGGCTGCACAAAAAGCATTATTCAACATGGTGGCGTTGCTGTCAGGGTTCCTCCGAGCCATAATCCATAGGTAGCGGTCATCCACTGCAGTAGTAGCTCTTGGGCAGCCTGAGCGAGACATGCCATCGACAGTTCCTGTCTCTCTATATCTCCTCCATTTCCGAACAACATCGTTTTGTTTCACTCCGAGACGTCTGGACACATCCCTTGTTGGGAGCCCTTCCTGGCACAAAGTAACAATGCGGACACGATCAAACTGCGGTACTGACCATTATGCATGGTTGAATTACAGACAACACGAGCTGTGTTGCTCCTTCCTGGTGGGATGACTGGAACTGATAGAGTCAACGTCTACCTTCAGGAGTTCTGGGAACCGGGGTGATGCAAAGCATTTTTTGATGTGTGTATATCCATTACAAGTGAAAACAGAACTGGCTAGAAAAATGCATTAAAGCTATAGTAAATGTGACTATACATTAATTTCCAGTGCTAATATACTGAATAATAACTGGAGATTTCAATTTCACAGTGATGGAAAGGCCATAGACAATAGCAAAAGATCACAATTTCCATTAATGTCAGACATTTAATTTCAGCAGCAATAGTTGTTATTGAGAGGTTCAGCAAGAAAAAGACTTTGGCAAGGACAGAATAAAGTTGGCAAAAATCTCACCAGAAATGAAATCATCTTAATGTGTACAGTATACAACTGAAATGTAAATAATCCAATATAATTAGTGTGTGGTGCGAAACTAAAGGTAGGTAGGAAATAAAGAGATTTTAAATTGGAACCAATGATTACAAAATCAGAAATGCATGAAAAGTATAGCAACTTATTTAAACAAAATGTCTTCTAGATGATAATTACTATTATTATTATCATCATCATCATCATCATCATCATCAGGTTGATATTGTAAAAATACAAAACTACATGGTATTCTCACAATTATGCCTATACATTGAGTGACAAAAGTCATCGGACAGTGGTATGCACATTGTGCACACGAGGTATAAAAGGGCAGTGCATTGGCAGAGCTGTCATCTGTACTCAGATGATTCATGCGAAAATATTTCTGATGCGATTATGGCTGCATAACAGGAATTAACAGACTTTGAATGTGGAATGGTATTTGGAGCTAGACATGTGGGCATTCCATTTCGGAAATTGTTAACAAATTAAAAATTCTGAGATCCACAGTCTCAAAACTGTGCCATGAATACTAAATTTCAGGCATTAGCTCTCACCAAAGACAATGCAGTGGTCAATGGCCTTCATTCAACAACCGACAGCACAGGGCAAGAGCATGTAGAGGAACTCTGGCTCTGGTTTAAAAGAATAGCTAACCATGCACTGGATAGATATGTGCCCAGTGGAACAGTTCATAATGGGAGGGAACCTCCATGGTATACAGTAACTGTAAAGAAACTTCTGAAGAAACAGAGATAACTGCATAATACACGTAAAACAAAGCAGGCTATAGATAGATAGATTCTGAATAAAATATGTTTGGCTGATACGAAAGCAATATGTGATGCCCTCAATGACTAGCATAGCAGAATACTGTCAAGTGATCTTTCATAGAATCCAAAGAAATTCTGGTCATGTGTAAAGGTTGGTAGGGGCACCAAGGTTTGTGTCCAGTCCCTAGTGAATGAGACAGGAACTGAAATTGAGAATAGAAAAGCAAAATTGAAATGTTGAACTCCATTTTCAAATGTTCCTTTACAAAGGAAAACCCAGGAGAATTGCCCTAATTTACTCCTCATACATCTGAAAAGATGAATGAAAAATGTATTAGTGTCAGTGGTGTTGGTAAACAGCTGAAATTGTTAAAACTGAACAACCCTCCAGGACCTGATGGAATCCCTATCAGATTCTGGACTAAATTTGTGGCTGAGTTAGCTCCTCTTCTAACTATAACGTATTGTAGATCCCTCAAACATAAAACCATGCCCAGTTCTTGGAAAAAGGCATAGGTCACACCCGTCTTCAAAAACAGTTGTAGAAATGATCCACAATGCTACCGTACAATATCCTTGACATCGATATGTTGTAGAATCTTATAAAATATTCTGAGCTGAAACTTAACGAGGTATTTTGAGCAGAATGACCTCCTCCATGCCAACCAGCATGGATTCCGAGAACATCAATCATGTGTAACCCAATTAGCTCTTTTCTCACATGACGTACTGGAAGCTTTGAATCAAGGTAGTCAGGTAGATCCAGTGTTTCTTGATTTCCAAAAAGCATTTGACTCAGAACCATATCCATGCTCATTGGCAAAAGTATGATCATATGGTGTGTAAAGTGAAATTTGTGAGTAAATTGAGGACTTCTTGGTAGGGAGGATGCAGCATGTTATGTTACATGGAGAGTCATTGTCACATGTAGAGGTAACTTCAAATGTGCCCCGGGCCCCTTGCTGTTCATGTTGTATTTTAATGACCTTGCAGACAACATTAATAGTAACATCAGGCTTTTTGCAGATGATGCAGTTCTCTATAATGGAGTACTAACTGAAAGAAGCGGCATAAATATTCAGTCAGGTCTTGGTAAAATTTCAGTGTGGCACAGTAATTGGTAACATGCTCTAAATGTTTGAAAATGTAAAATTTTGCAGTTCACAAAACAAAAAAAAAAAAAGGAAACATAGTATCCTATGACAATAACATCAGTAAGTCACTGTTGGAATTGGTCAGCTTGTAAAAATACCTGGGTGTAACACTTTTTAGGGATTTGAAATGGAATGATCACATAGGTTCAGTCATGGGCACAACACGTGGTCGACTTTCATTTACTGGTAGAATACCGGGTAAGTGCACTCAGTCTGAAAACGAGATTGCTTACAAATCACTCATGCAACTGGTACTAGAATATTGCTCAAGTACGTAGGACGCGTTCCACATAGGACTAACAGGGGATACTGAATGTATACAGAGAAGGGCAGCATGAATGGTCACATGTTTGTTTAATCCATGGGAAAATGTCACAAATCTGTAGGAGAATGTCACAGGGATACTGAAGGAACTGTACTGAAAGACTCTTGAAGATAGACGTAAACTATCCTGAGTAGGTCTGTTAACAACGTTTCAAGAACTGGCTTTATATGATTACTCTAGAAATATACTACAACCCCCTACGTATCGCTCACCTAGGGATCATGAGGATAAGAGTAGAATAATTACTGCATGCACAGAGGCATTCAAACAATCATTCTTCCTTGCACTCCATAAGTGATTGGAACAGGAAAGAACCCTAATAACTGATACAATCAGATGCACCCTCTGCCATGCATCCCACGGTAGTTTGCAGAGCATAGATGTATATGTAGACAGAGCATTAGTGTTTGCATAGAGTTTTCAGTGCTAACAGACAAGCAACACTGCATGAAATAACCACAGAAATCAATGTTGGATGTATGAATGTATCCATTAGGACAGTGTGACGAAATGTGGCATTAACTTTGAGTGCCTTTGCTATAGCACGACACTGCCTGCAGTGCCTCTCCTGGGCTGGTTGGACCCTAGACTACTGGATAACCGTGGCCTGGTCAGATAAAGTCCCGATTTCAGCTAGTAAGAACTGATGGTATGGTTTGAGTGCGGCGCAGACCCCACCAAACTATGGACCTAATTTGACCACAAGGCACTATGTAAGCTGACAGTAGCTCCATAATAATGATGTAGGCTATTACTACACGAAATAGACTGGGTCCTCTGGCCCAACTGAACAGATCATTGACTGGCAATGGTTACAATCGGCTTCTTGGAGAGCATTTGCAGCCATTCAAGGACTTCATGTTAAGAAACAACAATGGAATCTTTATGGATGACAATGCAACATGTCACTGGAACACAATTGTTTGTAAGTGGTTTGAGGAACATTCCATACAATTCAGGCGAATGATTTGGCCACCCAGATTGCCCATCATAAATCCCATTGAACATTTATGGGTCATAACTGAGAGGTGAGTTTCTGTATAAACTGCTGCAGCAGCAATGCTTTCACAATTATGGACAGCTATAGAGGCAGCATGGCTCAATATTTCTGCAGGGGACTTCCAATGACTTGTTGAGCCCCTGCCATTTCTTTTTGCTGCACTACGCTGGGCAAAAGGGGGTCCAGCATGATATTAGGAGCTATCAGGAGACTTTTGCCACCACAGTATAAAATGAATAATAATGAATATGAAAGGAACACCAGCTAGCACTACCTTTCTTTCCCAAAGAGCTGAGAGGTATACAATCAATATACATGTCCAAAAGGTACCTCAGATACTTTCTTAATGGGGAAGATGTCTAGTACAGTAAATGAAGACACATTACTAAGGATGTACTGTAGTTTTGTCACTCTGTGTACCGATTTCGAGTGTGCTCCCAACACTCACATAGAGAGACTGATTAAGCTCCGAAAGGAAGCTGTCAGCAAATTAGCTTAGTTGGTTACACACTGTTTTTGTTTTTCTAGCAGATCTGAAGACAGGCAGTAGCCGAAACTGGTCACAGTGAAATGTAAAAATTTATATGATCAAGACAGACCTGTAAATGAAAGTACCAAGAATATGATCACGGATTCATTTTCAGACTTTATGTCTTCAATTGAGAAGATGTATAAGACGTATTGCCAAATTACAACCATGAGAATCTTGCAGAGAAAAGCATAATGATTATGTCCATGTAGAAAAATTGCACCATTCCCTTTTTCCCAGATAAAAATACACTTTTTCCATGTTATGTGGCAGTATACTTTCCCGCAGAACTGTAAAACTTATCAATGATTTGAATCATAAAGGTTTTATACACCAGCGTAGAACTTCCTGGCAACTTAGGAAATTAAATCAGCAAAGAAAAAAACACATTATGGAAATATCTTTGCTGCACGGCCACATGTACACTGCATATTTTCGTATTACAAAAGCATAAATACAAATTCTTCCAAATACAGTGTGGTAGCTTGTGAAGCACTGAAATCAAGATTGCAATACGCTTTTGTTAGCCAACCATAGCTCATGTCACATGATCTAGACAGCCAATGACAGCAGATATTCAGAGCATAGGATGCATGATGTAGTCAGCCGATAGCAACATCCCTCTTAAGTAGTGCAAACACACAAAAAGGAAAAGTTTAAATCAGTATACACATGGTAAAGTTACAAGGAAAGCTATGCTTTCACATATAATATTGGTCTTTTTTAGTGTGCGTTACTCATTAAGATATATGAAACATGAATGTGCCATTAAAATTTTAAATAGTAGCATAAATGGTTGGTCTAATGGGTCTCAATTTTCACTAAGTGGCTGGTACTCAAATGTCAAGTTTTGAATGCGAGTCAAGTGCTCCATGATCTAAGAAATTCATTGCACATTCTCAAACAATGGAAAATCCAGGATGGAATGTAACAATATTCTGAGAAGGAAAGTTGCTACTCACCATATAGTGGAGATGCTGAATCACAGATAAGCACAACAAAAAGATTTTCACACTTAAAGCTTTCAGCCAATAGCCTTTGTCAACAATACACACACACACACACACACACTCACAAAAACGCAACTCACACACACAACTGCAGTCTCACGCAACTGAAACCACTCTGCGAGGAGCAGCACCACTGCATGATGGGTGGGGGAAAGGAGAAATAAATAAAAAATAAAATAAAATAAATAAAAGAAAGACTGGGTGTGGTGGTGGGATGACGGCTGTGTAGTGCTGGAATGGGAGCAGGGAAGGGGCTGGATGGGTGAGGACAGCAACTAACAAAGGTTGAAACCAGGAGGGTTACAGGATTGTAGGATGTATCGCAGGGATAGTTCCCACCTGCACAGTTCAGAAAAGCTGGTGTTGGTGCGAAGGATCCATATGGTACAGGCTGTGAAGCAGTCACTGAAATGAAGAATATCATGTTTGGCAGTGTGTTTTGCAACAGGGTGGTCCACTTGTTTCTTGGTAGTCGGTGGTCAGTGGAAACACTTTTGCCACCACCAACCCTACCAATCGGACTCAACCAAAGACCAATATTGACCCTTGCCTAACTCAGTTCTCTCCTCCATCCAACTGTAATCCATCCCCACTGCCCCCAAAGCACCCCCTGTTAACTTTCCAGAGTTTCTTAACCGCAAACCTTGCCTCACCATCATTCCCCAAATCCCTCAACATGCAGACTAACCTTACATACACAGAAAGAATCACAGTCCACCATCTAAAAACTGATTCTGACATTATAATCCTACCTGCAGACAAAGGCTCCACCACTGTTGTTCTGAACCGCAAAGATTACCTGGCAGAAGGACTCCACCAGCTGTCAGATACTTCCACCTACGAACCTTGCCACAGTGACCCCATTCCAGTAACCCAACACGATCTCCAGCCACTACTCAAATCCTTAGGCCCATCTCAGAACCTCTCCCCGGAGTCCATCTCTCTACTCGCCCCTACCATTCCCCGCACTCCTACCTTCTACATGCTTCCTGAAGTCCATAAACCTAAACACCCAGGACACCCCATTGTGACCAGTTACTGTGCCCCCAGTGAGAGAATCTGTGCTCTCACTGACCAACACCTTCAACCTATTACCCGGAACCTACCCTCCTACACAAAAGATGCCGACCATTTCCTCCACTGACTCCCCATAGTTCCTGTCCCTTTACCACACAGTGCCCTGCTTGTATAACGTTCTATGCATTAATTTACTCATCATAGCTTGCAATCTGTTACAGCAGAAGTCCTGTAAAACAGCTACTGTAAAAAAATAACTATTAAGTTTTTTTAAATAATTAATCCAGTATAATGTTACCACTGAACACTTATTACAATCTCAAAGCAATTAAAAGCATCCTGACAAATCTGAAATAAGTTGTAACATACTTACAATAATGAAATAAATCATGGTCAACAAGCTACATGCTTTCTGTCCAAATACACTCAAAGTACTGACCCCCTTTGCCAACATGGCTGTAACTATTTATGCTTTCTTAACAATCCCGAACAATCCTCGGTATTGTTTAGAATCATTTTTTGATTAATTAACAATTAAAATTGACATAGAAAAACTGAAAATACATGTATAAACGTATGTTTATTGCAGAACAGCTAGTACACAACAATATTAGTACAAGTCTGTCATTTTAATCGAGAATAACTTCTCAAATATGTATTTACAATAATACATTTACATTGTTTATTAATTACTAGAGACTCCCTTCATGGGAATTGTTCCCTTCATTTACAGAGCTTCTACACATTATTTTTTTGTAACTTTTCCACAACTACATAGTTCCATACACCTCTATGTCCGATATTACTGTTTATGGTTAAAATTTACATGTTTAAATGGGTTTCAATTAGACTGTTACGTTTCAACAACCCCAAAAAGGATTTTGTGCAACCAAAAGTTGAACAAAACCTTTTCTGACAGATCTACGTAACAGTACTCATTTTACAATCAATTGCATGAACAAACAATTTGCGAAAGATATGAGCAACCAAATATGTAAAATTATTTTGTATCAGATTCAACTAGATTAAACAAAATATTAATTAATAGCACAAAGAACAAGTTAATTCGCAGAATTTGTCTGCAGCACGTATTACAACATCAGAATATTATCTATTGGAAGTTAGCTGAATTGGCCTTGTTTCTGTATATTTATGTCTGTCATTAGAGCCTCCAGGTTCTTCTGAGTGCAATGGAGACACTGGTGTGTAGAACTCTTTCTCAATATTGGCATTGTGGAACAAGCGATAGTATCAGATACTACAATACTCAAAATCCATATTAGTTTGTATTTAGCCACCTCCTATCTTTGGCAAGTACACCTAGTATTAGACCATAATATAATAAAGTGTTCAGTCTCCTCTATGTGCAATGAAGAGCACTGAATTGAAGTACACTGTAGATCTCTGCTCATCGGAAGTTCTTCGTTGCAAAAACCTGAAATGTGGCTCGTACTCCATTCCTTATGACCATCATATATTGTTTAATTGATTGTTTTGAATAGAATTGTTCAATTCATCAAAATTCCAACTGTTCATACTTAAACAATTCTTGTCTTAAATCTCATATTGCAATTCTAACTTGTTCTTTGATAACAATACCAGAGAAGGAAAGTTGCTACTGACTATAAAGCGGAGATGCTGAGTCGCAATAGGCACAATAAAAGGATTCACACAATTAAAGCTTTTGGCCATTAAGGCCTTTGTCAGCAGTATACACACACACACACACACACACACACACACACACACACACACATATATATAAACGGGAACTTGCACACACATCTGCAGCCTCAGAGAGCTGAGACAACACTGCCCGAGACTGCAGACGTGTATGCAAGTTCCGTTTATGTGTGTGTGTGTGTGTGTGTGTGTGTGTGTGTGTGTGTGTGTGTGTGTGGGTGTATGTGTGTGTACTGCTGACAAAGGCCTTAATGGCCGAAAGCTTTAATTGTGTGAATCCTTTTACTGTGCCTATTGTGACTCAGCATCTTTGCTATATGGTGAGTAGCAACTTTCCTTCTCTGGTATTGTTACATTCCATCCTGGATTTTCCATTGTTCTTTGATAACGTATCACTAAAATCATACTAGTACAAAAAATTTTCAAGTGCTATGATACTATTCTCTGTAGTTTAAATTGAAATTTACATATAGTATTGAATAACTAAATATATTATTATCATATAGTACAATTAAATTCTTGGAGTAAATTTCCTCAACAGTTAGCATAATTCATCCTATATGCGTAGAATGTAATGTCTGACCAATGTCCAATCTTTTCATTTTTCATTTTTCAAGGCATTTCCGATGCTTCATCTCTGTCTTTACAAAACATAAAATGATTATTTTTATGAGTATTTACGCAATTACAATCATTGCCTTTTCCTTCGCACTATGTGTTAACATATAGTGGTATCATACCCCACAACAGTCATGAAATACAGTTATAGTACGTGAGCCATTCCTCACAATAATTAACAAACATTAGTAAGTGAGCCATTCCTCACGATATTTAAAAAACATTAGTAAGTGAGCCATTCCTCACAATATTTAACAAACATTATGCACGGTAGTACAGAGTGTAGTAGGTGAGTCATTCCTCATGATAATATATTAACAGAGCATATTTGTATATAAGTAAGTGTTCACAACTTTGAGGGCCGGTGTATAACAAAGTAATACAGAAGTAAATGTTTAGTATTTGGGTGACAACAAAAAACAAAATCAGACTTAAATAAATAATATAGTATGACAGAGTTCAGTTACATCTAATAATGCAGAAATGCTAGCTTGTTCCCTGGATCCTCCTATAAAATAAGTATTAGTCGCTTAATAAAGCTGACATGGTAAATGAGAAGGGTCTCAGCAATAGAGACATATGCATGTGGACAGAGACAAGGATAACTTGGTACTCTTATGAGAAGTAAGAAATGAACTAGAAGATTCAGAATGTTGGAGTTGAAGAAGAAAAGATGACAGACCCCAGAGACAGGAAACCTCCCTACCCAGGACCCCCACTGTTCCAGTACTTCACTGTGGTGCCAGAGGGAGAAGAGTGTTCTGCATTCACTGCAGAACGGACTTGCCACAGCTTCACCTTCCCAGTCCCCGAAAATTAACCCCAACACTCCCTATTGGCTGATCAATGAAGCGTAAACAATTAGCATTCTGCAGGACATAGTAATAATGCTGTACTGGTTAACCCAAGTAACAAATGCTAGATCCTACCAGCTGACTTACAAGCAGTCCCTCTAGTATCTGGGTTTGATCAAATATAATCAGTTACATAAACATGAGATATTGAAACCTATGATATATCTGAAACAGAAACATGAAAATACTAAAGCGAGGTACAGAATTACTGTGCTCCTCTGATATCTGTTGCTGCTCAAACATAAATTATTACATAAACGTGAAAATATGGAAATAAGGTAGCCAAATGCATCAAATTACAGCATATCACACATCAATAAATAAACAAAGTCAATTGTCTCATTGGGCAGATCATCCAAGGGTTACAACGTTCACATTACGTGAAATATTTTCTTATGCATAAATATATTTGCTAAACACCACAGAGTCAACTGTGATAATGACAAAAGAAATTTTAGTTACACTTTTCAAAATTAAGTATGAGGCAGGTCTGAGATATAAAATAAAAGTTACTGGAATCTCAGCCATGTTGTATACAAGTTCCCTTTCCAATTGACAAGGCATATATAAGTCTTACATTAAGTTCAAGGACATATTTCATGTGTTTATAATGTTACAAAATTTTATATAAGGCAAAGATAAAAGATTTATATATATACAGGGTGGTCCATTTATTGTGACCGGGCCAAATATCTCATGAAATAAGCATCAAACGAAAAAACTACAAAGAACAAAACTTGTCTACCTTGAAGGGGGAAACCAGATGGCACTATGGTTGGCCTGCTAGATGGCGCTGCCATAGGTCAAACGGATATCAACTGTGTTTCTTTAAATAGAAACCCCCATTTTTTTATTACATATTCGTGTAGTACGTACAGAAATATGAAAGTTTTAGTTGGACCACTTTTTTCGCTTTGTGAAAGATGGCGCTGAAATAGTCACAAACGTATAAGTATGTGGTATCACGTAACATTCCGCCAGTGAGGATGGTATTTGCTCCGTGATACATTACCCGTGTTAAAATGGACCGTTTACCAATTGCGGAAAAGGTCGATCTCGTGTTGATGTATGGCTATTGTGATCAAAATACCCAACAGGCGTGTGCTATGTATGCTGCTCAGTATCCTGGACAACATCATCCAAGTGTCCGGACCGTTCACCGGATAGTTACGTTATTTAAGGAAACAGGAAGTGTCCAACCACATGTGAAACGTCAACCTGCAACAAATGATGATGCCCAAGTAGGTGTTTTAGCTGCTGTCGCAGCTAATCTGCACATCAGTAGCAGACAAATTGCACGAGAATCTGGAATCTCAAAAACGTCGGTGTTGAGAATGCTACATCAACATAGATTGCAACCGTACCATATTTCTATGCACCAGAAATTGCATGGTGACGACTTTTTTCGTCATGTACAGTTGTGCTGCTGGGCACAAGAGAAATTACAAGACAATGACAGATTTTTTGGATGCGTTCTATTTAGTGACGAAGCCTCATTCACCAACAGCAGTAATGTAAACCGGCATAATATGCACTATTGGGCAACAGAAAATCCACGATTGCTGCGACAAGTGGAACATCAGCGACCTTGGCAGGTTAATGTATGGTGCGGCATTATGGGAGGAAGGATAATTGGCCCCCATTTTATCGATGGCAATCTAAATGGTGCAATGTATACTGATTTCCTACGTAATATTCTACCGATGTCACTACAAGATGTTTCACTGCATGACAGAATGGCGATGTACTTCCAACATGATGGATGTCCGGCACATAGCACGCATGCGGTTGAAGTGGTATTGAATAGCATATTTCATGACAGGTGGATTGGTTGTCGAAGCACCATACCATGGCCCGCACGTTCACCGGATCTGACGTCCCAGGATTTCTTTCTGTAGGGAAAGTTGAAGGATATTTGCTATCGTGATCCACCGACAATGCCTGACAACATGCATCAGCGCATTGTCAATGCATGTGCGAACATTACGGAAGGCGAACTACTCGCTGTTGGAGGAATGTCGTTACAAGTAAAGCCAAATGCATTGAGGTTGACGGACATCATTTTGAGCATTTATTGCATTAATGTGGTATTTACAGGTAATCACGCTGTAACAGCATGCGTTTTCAGAAATGATAAGTTCACAAAGGTACATGTATCACATTGGAACAACTGAAATAAAATGTTCAAACATATCTATGTTCTGTATTTTAATTTAAAAAACCTACCTGTTACCAATTGTTTGTCTAAAATTGTGAGCCATATGCTAATGACTATTACAGAGCCATTCATCACAAAGCGAAAAAAGTGTTCCAACTAAAACATTCATATTTCTTTATGTACTACACGAATATTTAATAAAAAATGGGGGTACCTATTTAAAAAAAACGCAGTTGATATCCGTTTAACCTATGGCAGCGCCATCTAGCGGGCCAACCATAACGTCATCTGGTTTCCCCCTTCAAGCTATACAAGTTTCGTTCTTTGTAGTTTTTTCGTTTGATGCTTATTTCGTGAGATATTTGGCCCCGTCATGATCAATGCACCACCCTGTATGTTTTTCAAGTGGCAGTACATATAAATAAACAATCATTAGCAGAGTGATAGAATCAATTATAGTTATGATATTGCTGTTAATAATAGCTGGGGGTAGGCTGTATGCCACAAGAAAGCAGTTTACCTCTTGGATAATGAATGATTACAGAGGATTAGGTTGCATGCGACAGCATATCATAGTATAATATATGTCAACACATCACTAGTTCTAATTTTGTGCCTGTAAGTTGTAGATTTAATTAAAGTAAATATATTTCTTTTGAAGGGAATAGAGCATTGATAATGAGTGGTTACTGAGAACCATGTTGCATGTAACAGTATATCATTGTATTAAGTATAGGCAGAAAATATTACAAGCAGCAGCGCGTACAGATAAACTTCCATAAGCTTGAGAATACATTGAAAACGGGTGATTAAAACAATTATATTGCATGTAACTATATATCATTATATTAAGTCTAGATAGATCAGATTAAACGAAGTGACTGCAGCGTGCATCGTATCGAGTGAAAATGGTTGTGAAGCAACTTACTAGAAGCAGCAATTGTTAGTCTTTCAGACATCTAGTTTCATGGAAAAATTATGTCAGTTTTCAACAGTTGAAGTACATCAAGACATAATGACTGTACCACTTGTAAGACCAAACGTCCTTATTTCTTAGAAGTTAAACTCACACTTTAGAGCAACTGAACCGACATGAACATATTAGGTCAGGAAACCACAAGGATGGATAGAGGAATTTGCCCACAATAACTGTCAAAGGCACTTTGTTCTCATAGCTTGAAAGTCATCATTCCATCCCCCCCCCCCCTTCTAGAAACTGAGAGCCACCATGGCCACATGTAACTGTAGAGTTCAATTTACGTTGGTAAATTGAGTATCAGCAGGTTACTTCGAGAACACATACTGCTCAACAGCTAGTTGACAGATTTCTCGTTGATCATCACCACATTTGACATAATGCAAGATCATCAGATCGGACAGATCGGAAAACTGGTCACAGGTAAGATAAATTCCAACATAGGTTAAGGCGAAGGGTAAATTACCAGTGGTTACATATGAATGGATTAATATTAGGAGTAAAATGGTTAGTTCAGCCATTGTAAAGGTATGATAAATATATATTTCCTCATCAGTTACGTATTAATGAATCAACTAGACTTCAATTGAAAGTAGATGTCTGCAACAACCATAACTATACCATGAACACAAATCCTCAGTCTTTAATTTTTCCTTTGCTACTCGTTACATATGAATCGTTAGTGCTCATCAGAGTATTTTCAGTAAGATATTGGAGAAATTTAACCAGTTTTCATTAAGAATCAGATTGAAACTTCCTGGCAGATTAAAACTGTGTGCCCAACCGAGACTCGAACTCGGGACCTTTGCCTTTTGCGGGCAAGTGCTCTACCATCTGAGCTACCGAAGCACGACTCACGCCTGGTCTCACAGCTTTACTTCTGCCAGTATCTCGTCTCCTACCTTCCAAACTTTACAGAATCAGATTGTAAGCCAACATTTGCATATATTGACAAACACTGATTTGCTGTAACATACAGCAGTATTGAACAGTACCTAACTCCAACATTTTGTATCACATGAAGTTGATAGTTGAGCTGTTTTTTCAGATTTGTGTAGACATTGTGACAAAGAACTCCTCGTATCTATACTAAGGATATAGTATGACTTATACAGATACCAGACATAATTAAATAAGGCTATCAATGGTTGATCATAATGGTCATTGAAGCAGTAGAAATAACACGAAAATAAAACTGTGTGAATTGAGTAATACAAACATAATAAATTTCTTTCCAACAGATGTTCCTCTGCCAATTACAAAATAGATCTAATACATGTTAAGGACAAGATCATGACATAAAAGTATTTTCATACTTGATAGTAAATCAATGTCTATCCAGTGACTTTCACATAATAGGTATGGTAACAGGACAAAACAGGACAGACGTCATAAGTAAATATTACACCAACTCTCCTCAAAATTCATACCCTGGTTGTATTATTAAACAACACATTATTAAACCCGCCCGAAGTTTGTACTCATATCCAGATTACCAGAAAAAGGCAGCTGGCTAAGTATGAAATACGTGCATCAGTTCCTTTTGGCATCCAGTCTCTAACTATTTGTCCGAATCAGAAAGTGGAAGAGGGTGAATTTGTACAGAAAAGTAAGAGAGGATGTGACTTGCAAAGGAAATAGTCACACCAGCTCGGAGTCTTGGGTTCGCCACCCCCTAATTGCAAAATGAACTCGCAACCCCTGAGGATAGACAAATCTTGTGATATTATATGAGTGATGAAGGCTGTTTGTATAATTTCAGCTGCGTAACATTCCTGAGTCCAAATAATCTTTTGGACTTAGTATATACAAGTCTACAAGCATTTGGGTGTGGGTTTTCAACAATTTCAAATGGTCCTATATAAATATCAAAAAATTTCTTTATTTCTCTGTTAAGTGCTTTAGATTTGGTATAACTTTTTGTCAAAACTAGATCCCGAACTTTGAATTCTGTGTTTTTTTATCTGTTTGTCATGCCCTTTCTTTCTCTTTTCATAATAATCTTTCATAGTTCTTCTATCTATCTATCTCCTCTCTTTCAGCTGCTGTTATATTTTTACAAGATGGACTCTTTAAGTTCTTTGATTAGGTAATGTGGTTTTTGGTCAAACATGATCTCATAAGGAGAGTGTCCTGTGGTAGTATGTTGTAGACTATTCATAATGTCTTCAAATTCATTAATATAACATAACCACTTTGTGTAATCTTTCTGACAGTAAGTTCAACATAATCTACCAATTTCACCTCACGTACCGTTCAGTTGGGTTGCATTTAGGTAAATAGGATGATATTAAGATATGTCTGATGTTATGTTCTTCTACAAATTCCTTCCAAAATTTTAAAGTAAACTGGCTCCCATTGTCAGATAAAATTGCCTTAGGTGTACCCACTTCAATGAAGTAGTCCTTCACAAATGTTGTAGCTATTTTCTTACTTGTTGCTTTCTTTAAAGGATAAAATTTCACGTATTTAGAAAACAAATCTACAATGATGAAAATATACTGAAAACCCCCATTAGCTCTTGGAAGTTGACCAGACAAATCTATCCCTACCAAATCCAACTGTTTATGAGGCACCACATTTTGTAAAAGTCCCTTGTTGGTTTTGTTACTAACTTTTGTTCTTTGACATCTATCACATATTATGGCTCTGAGCACTATGGGACTCAACTGCTGTGGTCATTAGTCAGACATATTATGAAAATATATACATTCTTGTATCTTTTGAATACATTTCAATGCGCCGCAGTGTCCGAAGCTTTCATGTGTATATTTTATCAAAATATTTATGTGAGAATCTAGCCAGCAAACTTTCCAAGCATCACTATCTGTGCTGTGCCTATAAAATAGAATACCTTTGAAGACCTGATAGTACATTTGTACTTTCTCATGACCTTTCTTCCCTAAATAACTTTTAGCGAGCTTCCAATGATCACCACCATTTTGATATCTTCTCAATTGATTACAGATTTTTCTAATCTAATTTCACTTTTCTCTTTGACATCTTTAAAATACATTGTTTTAAATTTTCTCTCCTGGCTATTGTTTTCATTATCATTTGCTTTCCCCACTGGCATTCTTGACAAGGCATCAGCGATGACGTTTTCCTTACCCTTTATAAAATGAACTGTGTATTTGAACTGCTGTAAGAACATTGACCACCTGGTAACAATTTACACTCTTGTAAGTAAGTTAATGATGTATGATCTGTATAAACTTTGACTTCATGCCCAAACAAATAATTTTTAAATTTTTTGAATCCCCATACAATTGCCAAAATTTCCTTTTCAGTTATCATGTTCTCTCATGTTTCTGTAAGGTTCTGCTTGCAAATGCTATAGAATAATGTTTAATTTTCCCATTAATTTCTTTCTCTTGGAATAAATGTACCCCCAGTCCATAATCACAACTGTCTGTCAAAAAAAAAAAAAAAAAAAAAAAAAAAAAAAAAAATGGTAAAGATAAAACAGGTCTATGGAGGATTTCATTTTCTACCAATTCCTTCTTAATTCTGTCAAAAACTAGCTGGTTTCATCAGACCAATCCCACACTGCATTTTTTCTTAACAGGTTGTTCAAACATGGTGCATTAAGTGCCTGTGTTTTCACATATTTTCGATACAAGTTTACTAATCCAAAACAAGACTTTAAATCTTTTTTTAATTTCTGGGTTTTGGGAATTTTGCGATGGCCTCAATCTTTTCTCCATCAGGCAAAATCCCTTTTTCATTTATGCAGTGTCCAAGAAATTTTAATTCTTTCATTGCAAACTTACATTTTTCTAATTTCAAAGTCATACCCCCTGTCTCATTTTCTCTCCAATTTTCTTTAAAATTTAAATATGTTCCTCCCAGGTCTTACTTGATACCAAAATGTCATCCACATAAATAATTAACTTTTCTAAGAGTTCTTTATCCAAAACAAAGTCCAATTTCCTTATAAAATTTCGCCACAGATACATTTAAACCAAATGGTACAACACAATATTGAAAACATTTCCCATTAAACAAAAATGCCGTGTATTTTCTAGAATCTCTTTCTAATTCAATCTGATGAAATCCAGAATTCAAGTCTAGGCTAGTCATATATTTTACATTTTCAAACTTATTTAGTAGTTCATCTATAATTTCAGGGTGGTCAGTTTCTCTCTCCAAAATTCTCTCATCAGGTGTCTTGAGTCAAGCACTAAACAAATATCCCCATCTCGTTTCGAAACTACCACTAATGGGTTATTGTAAGAACTACAACTTCTTTCTATTATTTTCCACCTTTCCATTTTCTGAAGTTCTCTTTCTACCTTCTTTCTCATACAGATAGGAATAGCATACGGTTTTATAAAAAACGGGTCACGAGCTTTCAATTTTAGTCTACACTGATACCCTTTTACTCTCCCAGATTTTATATCAAATATGTCATTATAATCCCACAAAAAATTTTCAAGCTCTCTCCTGTTCTCTTTATTAAGGCTTTCAGTTTCAGATACCTTTTTAGCTACTAGTTTACTGTAATAATCAACACTACCCTCATCAATACCAAATTCTTCCCCTTCCTCACAATAACCATCACCGTTAGTCTCTTGCATCCCTCTAATCAGACTACTTAGACCATGATCTTCCATTGCAAAACTCGTTTCCCCATGAATTCCACTTTTTGGTTCAACAAATGTTATTTTCATGTCACCCCAGATAAAATTTACTTTAGCCTTAACAATCCAGTTCATACCTAGTATCAAGTTTTCATTCAAATCATCAATTACTAACCATCCTTGTATAAATTGTACATCATTAATCTTAAATTCAAGTAATACTTGTCTGGTAATCAACTTACAGCTTTTTCCTGTTGCCCCTTGTATCCTTAGCCCTGTTACTGGAAATTCTGTGAAATTTTTATTATTTTTGATCCTGTCTCTTAGCTTTCTTGATATTCCTGTAATTGGGATGCCTGTATCCAGAAGACAGTTTCCTATCCAATCATAAATCTGTACTACAATATATGGACTTCCAAGTTCTTTACCCATTTCCTTGACCTCAATTTCAAATAACAAATCCTCTTCTATGTTCCGAAAATTCACCCCTTTCACAATTACTACCTTTTATTACGGATTCTACACATTTACTAATCATATTATCACCAGGAGGCTGTTCCATATTTTTCATGGCAATTTTATCATCTGAATACACTCTTTGACAAATTTCACTTAAGACCTTACACTTTTGATAACCATACTGACATTTGCTACTACAGTCACTGACTACACTTAGTACTTTATCACTAATTAGATCATCTTTCCCATTTTCATAAACACATTCAGACACAACATCACTAACATCAACTGGTAACATTAATCTATCAGGCACTGCTCTAATGGTTTCTAATTCATTACTCGAAGACACACCAGAATTTCCAGAATCATTCAGCATCAAATCATCAACTTTAACTTCTACATATACCATCCCATCTAATTCTGTAAGTAACATATCATCATCATCATCATCATCATCATCATCTGAAACATTCGCATCACAAACATTATCATCACACTTAATATTATTTTCAACACCATACTCGTTTCTCTCTTCACACACTTCTTCAACAACCTCAGCACTGTGACTACTCTGTTCTACCACATCCTCATTTTCCTGTCCATTATCTATTGCAATTTCATCTGGAGTTACTCTGTTTTTCTTATTTCCATTGTTCAAATGTTCAAATGTTTGTGAAATCTTATGGGACTTAACTGCTTAGGTCATTGGTCCCTAAGCTTACATACTACTTAACCTAAATTATCCTAAGGACAAACACACACACCCATGCCTGAGGGAGGACTCGAACCTCCGCCGGGACCAGCCACACAGTCCATGACTGCAGCACCTGAGACCGCTCGACTAATCCCGTGCGGCTGATTTCCATTGCCAAGCACATGAACATCAGCTTCCACACAAACAGCACCAGTAACAGCTTTTTCACTCATTTCACAATCACTCAACATTTTCACTAAACCATACTCATCAGATCTGTTCTCATTACTATAAACAACTACTACTGTATTACTACTGTTAAAGACATTTGTCAAAGTGTTTTCTTCTAATTCAAATACAGATTTTCTACTTTTTTGTTCATCTTTGTTTTCAGATAAAAAAATTTCCCAAAATTCCCTGTCAAACTTCATTCTATTCACTTCAGGTTGTATTCTGGGTACAAAATTTTGGTATGTCCTATTTGTTCTGCCCCTTCCCCTTCTGAAATTACTACAATGTGCCTGATTGTAATTCCCATGTCTATTTGCCCCATTTCGCCAGGCTCTGAAAGAGGCAGGTCTTAGTTCACCAGACCACTTTTCTGTTTTCAAAATTGTTACTATTGTTTCCCTGATTTCGCCCCCACTGCCTATTTCTTGGTTCAAAATTCCTGTTCTCTGGTCTCTGCCTATCATTTTTCTCCCCATTTCTCCTGTGGACATTTCTGAATCTACTATTAAAATGATCGCTGAAAGCTCTGTTATTGTTATTCCTACAATCATCAGGTCTGTCATTACATCTGTCATTTCTCTCCCAAGCTAAGTCCAATTTATCTATAAATCTAAGAAATTGTTCAATTGTATCATCAGGTCCATATACAAGACTCGACTGTACCCTGTTCGGCAATCTACGTTTTTGTGCATCTATCTGGATCATCTCGTCCAGTGGTTTATCAAGATGCACCAAAGTTCGTAATTGTTGTTGACAAAAGATTTTCATGCTTCCACTACCCGGTTTGAAATTTGGCCCATTCAAAAATTCTGACTTAATTCTGGCTAGTTTAGTTTCTAACCAGAATTTGTTCATGAAAGCTCATTCTACCTCATTAAACAACATTTCGGGTTTGATTGATTGGTTCACCCATGACAAAGCCTCCCCATCTAAAAACTTTTTAAAAAATTTAATTTTCAAATTATCGCTCATTTTATTTTCAAAGTTATCTTTCATCTGGTGCATGAAATCAACTTGATGTATAATGCCCTTCCCTGACAACATTTTTATGTTGACATTGTTCCACAATGGACTGTAACTACAGGAAGATTTCACAGCAACGGAATCTTCGATTTCTTGAAATTTAGATTTGATGTTCAAAATTTCGCCTAAACAAGTGCCTACATATTTTTTTTTTTTAATTCTACACAATTCTCATTTGCGATTTTAGTGAAATTTTGTATATTTTGGTCTGTTTCTGTGAATCTCTTTACAAAATCTTTGTTGAGCTTTTTCAATTGTAACACTTCTACAGTAGCAACTTTTTCGAAATTTTCCACGGAATCTAGCCTCTCTTCGAATTTTTGGTATTCTTGTTTTAACGTAACAATTTTCCCTTCTATAGTCAACACATTTTTGGTATTCTCACCTACTTTTTCCCAAAATTTATCTAAACTCTCCTTTGTCTCGCGAATTTGGATTCCATGGTTGTCTAACTTTTTACCAATAATATCAAGCTTTTGATCAAAAAAAGTTTTATGTTCATCAAACGATTTTTCAGTTGTCTTTTTCTGTTTTTCCATTGATCTTTTTTGTTCTTACATTAACTGAACTAACCTATTCAAGAATGATACATTACATCCAAATCCACAAAAGGGTGAGCATACACTACTTTGATCACTATCCTCTCCCATATTATCTATTTCCTGGTTCGTTGCATTAACACTTGTATTGTTATCAGTAACATCTACGATATTTTCCATGTTTCCATTAACCTCCCCATTTTCGCCAACTGCTGTTGTTAACCTCCCTATTATCCTCCACAATGACAATGCAGACGAAAAACAATTTCCAAAAGTAAAAATTCAAATAAGTTTTGTAATTACAGTTGGTCCTCCAATTTGCGTTTTCACATAAGTATCATTAAGTCCTTTGTAATGTTACTCACTTTCTTCGTTTTTCAGTTTTCAAAAAAATGGAATAATATTTCAACAAGCGAATTAACTCTGAAACAAAATACTAGATTAGTTTACAGAATTACACTGCATCCCAGCCCCATACACCACTTACAACATTCTATGCATTAATTTACTCATTGTAGCTTGCAATCTGTCGCAGCAGAAGTCCTGGAAAACAGCTATAATTAATCCAGTATAATGTTTCCACTGAACATTTATGACAATCTCAAAGTAATTAAAAGCATCCTGACAAATCTGAAATAAGCTGTAACACACTTACAATAACGAAATAAATCATGGTCAACAAGCTACATGCTTTCTGTCCAAATACACTCAAAGTACTGACCCCCTTTGCCAACATGGCTGTAACTATTTATACTTTCTTAACAATCCCGAACAATCCTCGGCATTGTTTAGAATCAATTTTTGATTAATTAACAATTAAAATAACCATAGAAAAACTGAAAATACATATATAAACATATGTTTATTGCAGAACAGCTAGTACACTACAATATTAGTACATGTCTGTTATTTTATTCGAGAATAACTTCTCAAATATGTATTTACAATAATACATTTACATTGTTTATTAATTACTAGACTCCCTTCATGGGAATTGTTCCCTTCATTTACAGCGCTTCCAGAAATTACTGTTTATGTTTAAAATTTGTGTGTTTAAATGTGTTTCAATTAGACTGTTATGTTTCACTTGTCACTATTGATGGCGCCTCCCTGTACACTAACATTCCTAACGCCCATGGCCTTACCCCTACTGAACACGGTCTTTCCAAATGTCCCACAGATTTCAAACCAACAACCTCCTTCCTAGTCACCATGACCAACTATATCCTCACCCACAATTACTTCTCCTTTGAAGACATTACCTACAAACAAATCTGGGGTACACCTATGGGCACCCGCATGGCACCATCCTATGCCAATCTATTCATAGGCCATCAAGAGGAATCCTTCCTAAACACCCACAATCCTAAACCCCTCAACTGTTCAGATTCACTGATGACATATTTGCAATCTGGATTGGAGGCGAGGACCACTTTCCACATTCCTCCAGAACCTCAATAACTGCTCCCCCATTTGCTTCACTTGGTCCTACTCAACCCAACAGGCCACCTTCCTAGATGTTAACCTCCACCTCAAAGATAGCTACATAAATACCTCCGTCCATATCAAACCTACTAACCATCACCAATACCTCCACTTCGACAGCTGCCACCCATTCCACACCAAGAAGTCCCTTCCGTACAGCCTAGCCACCCATGGTCATCACATCTGCAATGACGAGCAGTCCCTCTCACTGAAGCCTTCAATGACCGTAATTACCCTCCCAACCTTGTACAAAAACAATTCTCCTGTGCCTTATCCTTCCAGTCTCCCACCACCTCCCAAAGTCCAACTGTCCGCTCACTGAGGAGCATTCCCTCGTAACTAACTACCACCCAGGACTGAAGCAATTGAATTACATTCTCTGTCAGGATTTCAATTACCTCTCGTCATGTCCTGAACTGAGAAATGTCCTGCCCACTATCCTTCCCACCCCTCCCACAGTGGTATTCCGCCGTCCAACGAACCTACTCGTCCATCCTCACACAACCCCTGCTCTCAATCCCTTACCTCATGGCTCATATCCCTGTAATAGATCTAGATGAAAGACCTGTCCCATACATCCTCCCACCACCACCTACTCCAGTCCGGTCACTAACATCACCTATCCCATCAAAGGCAGGGTTGGTTGGTTGGTTGGTTGGTTGGTTGGTTGGTTTGTGGGATTAAAGGGACCAGACTGCTACGGTCATCGGTCCCTTTTTCCAAGTACTAAAAACACCTACAGAGAATAAACACGATTAACAGAATAGAGCACAGACGACACAAAACAAGAGAAACTGAGACACAGACCAGACAAAACGAACTAAAAGCACACAGAGTGTGACGGTAGTTGGCCGACCATAGAAATAAAAAAGGAAAAGCCAACCACTTAAAACACATTAAAAAATTAGTTTAAAACCGGAGGCCAAAGGCCAGAATCAACACAAAACAATAAGATAAAACAGAAACACTTAGATTAAATGATAAAAACCCCCTGCCCGAATAAAACGTAAAACTAAGTCAGCCGTAGCAGAGTCATCCGTTAAGAGGGCAGGGAGCGTGTCAGGCAGTGCGAACGACTGCCTGAGCACAGCTAAAAGCGGACACTCCAATAAAATATGGACCACAGATAAAACGGAGCCGCAGCAACATAGAGGTGCGTCCTCACGGCGCAATAAGTGGCCGTGCGTAAGCCGAGTGTGCCCAATGCGCAGCCGGCAGAGGACAACACACTCCTTGCGGGAGACCCGCATGGACGACCACCACACAGTCGTCGTCGCCTTGATTAGACGGAGTTTGTTGGGCATGGGCAGATTGCGCCATTCAGTGTCCCAAACCGAAAGAACTTCGCGGCGTAAGACTGCCCGCAAATCAGTCTCCGGGAGGCCAATCGAGATGATTTACTAGTGGCCTCTTTCGCCAGGCGGTCAACATTCTCATTGTCAGGTATGCCAACATGGCCTGGGGTCCACACGAAGACCACAGAGCGGCCGCAACGCGCAAGAGTATGCAGCGACTCATGGATAACCATCACCAGACGAGAACGAGGGAAACATTGGTCGAGAGCTCGTAAACCGCTCAGGGAATCGCTACAGATAATGAAGGACTCACCTGAGCAGAAGCGGATATACTCCAGGGCACGAAAGATGGCAACCAGCTCAGCAGTGTAAACGCTACAGCCATCCGGCAAGGAACGTTGTTCAGAATGGTCCCCTAGAGTTAGCGCATACCCGACACGACCAGCAACCATCGAACCGGCAGTGTAAACAATTCCAGAGCCCTGATACGTGGCCAGGATGGAATAAAAGCGGCGGCGGAAGGCCTCTGGAGGGACTGAGTCCTTTGAGCCCTGTGCCAAGTCGAGCCGAAGGCAAGGGCGAGGAACACACCACGGGGGTGTACGCAGAGGTGCCCGGAAAGGAGGTGGAACAGGGAAAAATCCAAGCCCGGAGAGAAGCTCCTTGACGCGTACGGCGATTGGACAACCCGACCGGAGCCGACATTCTGGCAGATGGACGACTGACTGCGGGAACAGGACACGGTAATTT
Source organism: Schistocerca nitens (assembly GCF_023898315.1). Classification (NCBI taxonomy): domain Eukaryota; kingdom Metazoa; phylum Arthropoda; class Insecta; order Orthoptera; family Acrididae; genus Schistocerca; species Schistocerca nitens. The sequence continues at coordinate 140,530,588 of NC_064620.1, read as the reverse complement.
GGATGCCCGGGCAAGCTAAAAACATGGGCAGCATAAGCAACCAGTAATTGTTGGCGTCGTAACCGCAGTGGAGGGACACCTGCCTCCACGAGTATGCTGTCCACAGGGCTGGTGCGGAAAGCACCAGTAGCAAGGCGTATCCCGCTGTGGAGAATTGGGTCCAGCACCCGCAACGCAGATGGGGAAGCTGAGCCATAAGCCAGGCTCCCATAATCCAGACGAGACTGGATTAACGCCTGGTAGAGCCGGAACAGGGTACATCGGTCGGCGCCCCAGCGGGTGTGGCTCAAACATCGCAGAGCATTGAGATGCCGCCAACACGGCTGTTTGAGCTGCCGGATATGAGGCAGCCAAGTCAACCGGGCATCGAAAACCACCCCCAAAAATCTGTGTGATTCCACCACTGAAAGAAGTTCGCCGTTAAGAGAAAGCTGCGGCTCCGGGTGGACAGTACGCCGCCGGCAGAAATGCATAACGCAGGTCTTGGCTGCGGAAAACTGGAACCCATGAACTACAGCCCAAGACTGCGCCTTGCGGATAGCGCCCTGTAGCTGACGTTCAACATCTGCAATGCCAGTAGAGCTGTAGTAAAGGCAGAAGTCGTCAGCATACAGGGAAGCGGAGACAGAATTTCCCATGGCCGCAGCGAGCCCGTTAATGACTATTAAAAACAGGCAGACACTTAAAACAGAACCCTGTGGGACACCGGTCTCCTGGACGTGGGACGAACTATATGAAGCCGCGACTTGCACGCGGAAGGTACGATACGACAGAAAATTGCGGATAAAAATCGGCAGAGGACCCCGAAGACCCCATCCATGAAGCGTAGAAAGGATATGACGACGCCATGTCATATCGTATGCATTCCGCATGTCGAAAAAGACAGCGACCAGGTGCTGACGGCGGGCAAAGGCAGTGCGGATGGCTGACTCCAGGCTCACCAGATTGTCGGCGGCGGAGCAACCTTTACGGAACCCACCTTGAGACGGAGCCAGAAGGCCCCGAGACTCCAGTACCCAATTCAAGCGCCGGCTCACCATCCGTTCGAGAAGCTTGCAAAGAACGTTGGTGAGGCTAATGGGGCGGTAGCTGTCCACCTCCAGAGGGCTCTTTCCAGGTTTCAAAACGGGGATGACAATGCTTTCCCGCCATTGCGATGGAAACTCCCCCTCGACCCAAAGACGGTTGTAAAGGTCAAGGAGGCGTCGCTGGCAGTCCACTGAAAGGTGTTTCAGCATCTGACAGTGGATGCCATCTGGCCCAGGAGCGGTATCAGGGCAAGCGGCTAGGGCACTGCGAAATTCCCACTCACTGAATGGAGCATTGTAAGATTCTCGGAGGTGGGTGCGAAACGAAAGGTTCCGACGTTCCATCCGCTCTTTAATGGAGCGGAAGGCTAGTGGGTAATTGGAAGAAGTGGAACTAAGAGCAAAATGCCCTGCCAAGCTGTTGGCAATTTCGTCGGAGTCTGTACAAACTGCTCCATTCAGTGAGAGCGCAGGGACGCTGACAGGGGTCCGATAGCCGTAGAGGCGTCGGATCTTAGCCCAGACCTGCGATGGAGAGACATGGAGGCCAATGGTGGACACACCGCTCCCAGCACTCCTGCTTGCTTTGGCGGATAAGGAGGCGGGCTCGTGCACGCAGCCATTTGAAGGCGATAAGGTGGTCTATGGATGGATGTCGCTTGTGACGCTGTAGCGCCCGCCGGCAATCTTTAATCGCTGCAGCGATCTCAGGCGACCACCAAGGCACAGTCCGCCACCGAGGGGACCCAGAGGAACGGGGAATGGCAGATTCGGCGGCAGTGACGATGCCGATGGTGACCAATTGGACAACCGCATCAATGTCATCATTAGAGAGAGGCTCAATAGCGGCAGTGGAGGAGAACAAGTCCCAGTCAGCCTTATTCATAGCCCATCTGCTAGGGCGCCCAGAAGAGTGATGCTGTGGTAGTGACAGAAAGATTGGAAAGTGGTCACTACCACATAGGTCGTCATGCTCAAAGGTAGGGCTACCTGTGAAACCTGTCATGTGGTCTACAAGCTAACCTGCAACCACTGTGCTGCATTTTATATAGGCATGACAACCAACAAGCTGTCTGTCTACATGAATGGCCACCAACAAACTGTGGCCAAGAAACAAGTGGACCACCCTGTTGCTGAACATGCTGCCTACCATGATGTCCTTCATTTCAATGACTGCTTCACAGCCTGTGCCACATGGATCCTTCCCATCAACACCAGCTTTTCTCAATTGCACAAATGGGAACTTTCCCTTCCCTGCAATACATCCTACGTTCCTGTAACCCTCCTGGCCTCAACCTTCATTAGCCACTGTCCTCACCCATCCAGCCCCTTCCCTACTCCCATTCCAGTACTACACAGCCGTCATTCCACCACCACACCCAGTCTTTTTTATTTATATGTTCTTCATCCTAAAGCCTTTGACACATTTTGTGTCAGCATACACTTGTATGTGTACTATGTTTTGTTGCTGCAAATAGCACATTTTCTTTGCAACTGAAGTTTTATTCTGATGTTATTGTCTCGTTTGTTTTATTGTTGCATTATTATTCTGCAGTAGCAGGCTAAAATAAAACTATTTGGTAGAGATCTATTTTTACCAGTTAAAGCTACAAAATTTAACAGAAAACTAAAACAATGTTTTGCCCAGATTTGATGGGGCTTATATACACTAATATGATACTATAAACAGAAGTGATTACCATATGACAAGAAAGAAATGAAAAATAACAGATAGGGACCCTCCTGAAGCATGGTGTATTTTTTTACAATATGCACCCACATGATAAAAAGAGTACAAAAGTACTGTCAGCATTTAAACAGAAGTTAAAATGGCACATGACTATGATATGTCCCTACAGTATGTCACAACAACCAAACATAACTTGTGGTTACAGGTAAACACGTGTGATTGAAGTGAACAGTTAGTGCAACAGCATAAACTTACATCAGTCAGTTACACTACCATATTTGTCATGTGTGTTTCTCTTTTTTGTGTGTGCGCATTTAAATATTGTCATTTTTAGGAAAGAAACATTTTGTGAAAGAAATTGCAATAAAATGTACAACACCAATAATAAACCTCTGTAGATATGAACTGTGTATGTATATTTAACTGTATATCTAGGTAAAAGATCTTCTTGTCCGTTTGGAAAATTTAGAGAGTTCTGAAAAGATGGACATCGTGTGCCTAACTCAGCACCACATAGCCACAGGGTTAGAGAAGTTAAATATAAAAGGTTACATTCTAGCATCTTACTCACAATATAGAACGAATAATGGAAAAGGAGGAGTTGTTGCATATATTCAGACAGAAGACAAGCTCAAAAACATTGAGGGAAGTAGATTTTCTCGTAACCAGCGTGCAAAAGTAAGTGCTTGTGAATTAATACTGAAAAATAGTTCACTTTGAATTGTAACTGTATATAGATCCCACGGTGAAATTTTTAACTGTTCGTGAGGGATACTGACTTCCTACTATGCCATCTGTCAGACAGTGGCAAACATTTAATGGTCTGTGATGATTTCAGTTTAGATTTTCTAAAGGGCTCTGACAGAAAAAATTTTCTGGACACCTTATTTGGATCCTATGATTTGATTTCAGTTATTAATTTTCCAAAAAGGGTGGATAAAGACAATAATACCCTCAGGTTATAACGGTTTTTTTAATGAAGCTCAAAGCAAGAAAATGGCTGTATACCCAGTAACGAACATGGTCTCTGATCATGATGCACAGTTAGCTGGGTTAAGTATGATAGTGCCTTACAGTATATAGACTACTTGGAAATACGGAAGCGTCCGATCCCGCCCGTCTGCTTTGACCCATGACATCACAAATATGGCGGAAACAAAAACAAACACACACACTTTCCACAAGAAGCCTAATGACACTAACGGGACAAGCGCAGGAAATGGGGTGTTTTGGGTGTGGGCAAACTAAATATAAACAAATTTAGATGCCTTGCGTAGCTGCAACGTGTAAGTGAAGACAGCCATGCATGAATACCCACCCACCTCCCCAGGTGTCGTAACCCCTGCAACCCATAGAAGATAAAGATGCTTCAGTTGCTGATTAGTGTTTTTTGTCATTTAAAAAAAAAAATCTCACAGGATAGAACGAACAGATCAGAAAGATAAATATAATAAACTAAAACAGAAATTGGAGGAAACAGATAATTAAAATAAGTAATAAGTGTTAAAAAAAATAATAATAAAAATAAAAAAAAACTCACGAGATAGAACGAACAGATCAGAAAAGTAAATAAAATAAGATAAAACAGAACTGGAGACAGCCACACTCAAACCAAACTCCGCGCCGTCATGACGTCACACACGACAACACCCTTACGTCACGGGTCAAAGCCGACGCGTGGGATCGGACGCTTCTGTCGACCCGACTACTTAGTAGTAATCAGTTACAGTACTTCACGACTGCAGAATAAATGTTTTTAAGAACAGCTTACAAGAGATATCCAAGGACTAAATTCGTAATGAACCAAATGCCGACATAAAATTTAATGTTTTGACTGTTTATTATTAGCCATTCACTATATTTTGATACAACTGGCCTTCACAACATGTAAGATACAGTTAATGCAATTAATGCAATAGCCTTATGAGTAAATAAGACTATGATAAGTAGATTGATGGGATTGGAACTTTGCACCATAATACTACACAAGACGTTATAGGCAAATTAGAATTAAAATGAATGGGAACCCATGTCACTGCATTTCATTGACATCTCTTCTCTGCAAATCACCATGAAGTACATGGCAGAGTGTATGTCTCATTGTACCAGTTATTGGGATTTCTTCCCATTTCACACAAGCATGGAACATGGCAAAAATGATTTTTGGAATGCCTCTGTGCATGCAGTAATTATTCTAATATTATTCTCACAACCCCTATGTGAGTGATATGAAGTGGATTGTAGTATATTCCTCAGCTCATCATTTAAAACCAGTTCTTGAAACTATGTCAAAAGATTTTATTGTGATAGTTTACATCTGTCTTCAAGAAACGTCGAGTTCAGTTCTTTCAGTATCTCTGTGATACTTTCCCGTGGATCATACAAACTTCTGACCAGTCCTGCTGCCCTTCTCTGTACACATTCAATAACCCCCGTTAGTCTTGTTTTGTATGGGTCCCACACACATGAGCAATATTCTAGAACAGGTTGCACAAGTGATTTGTAAGCAATCTCCTTTGTAGACAGACTGCATTACCCCTGTATTGTACCTATATACCAGAGTCTCCCATATGCTTTACCCAGGACTGGACCTACATGATCATTTCAACTCACATCCTTACAAAATGTTACACCCAGGTATTTATATCAGTTGGCCAGTTCCAATAGTGATAGTCATAGGATACTACGTTTTCCCATGTTGGGAAGTGCAAAGCTTTAAATTTCTGAACATTTAAAGCAATCTGACAATCTCAACACCACTTTGAAATCTTATCAAGATTTGGTTGAATATTTATGCAGCTTCTTTCAGATAGAACTTCATTACAGATAATTGCATCGCCTGCAAAAAGCCTAATTATACTACTGATATTTTCTCCAAGGTCATTAATATACAACATGAACAGCAAGGGTCCCAAAACTCTTCATTGGGACACACTCGAAGTTATTTCTACATCTGACAATGACTCTCCACCTATTTACAACATGCTGCGTCCTCCTTTCCAAAAATTCCTCAATTCACTCACAAATTTCACTTGACACAGCTATGATCATACTTTAGATATGGTACTGAGTCAAATGCTTTCTGGAAATCAAGAAACACTGCACCTCCCTGACTACCTCAATTCAAAGATTTCAATACATCATGTGAGACAAGTGCAAATTGGGTTTCACATGATTGACGTTCTTGGAATCCATGCTAGTTGGCACGGAGGAGGTCATTCTGTTCAAGATACCGCATTATGGTTCAGCTCAGAATATGTTCTAAGATTCTACAACAAACTGATGTCGTGGATATTGTACAGTAGTATTGTGGATCATTTCTACAATCCTTCTTGTAGACATGTGTAACCTGTGCCTTTTTCCAATTAATGGGCATGGTTTTTTGTTCAAGAGATCTACAATAGACTTTAGTTAGAAGAGGAGCTAACTCAGACACAAATTTAGTACAGAATCTGACAGGGATTCCATTGGGTCCTGCAGGTTTGTTCAATTTTAACAATTTCAGCTGTTTTTCAACACCACTGACACTAATACTTATTCATCTTTTTAGTGGTCTGAGGACTAAATTAGGGCAATTTTCCTGGGTTTTTCTTTGTGAAGGAACATTTGAAAATGGAGTTAAGCATTTCAGCTTTTGCTTTGCTACTCTCAATTTCAGTTTGTCTCATTCGCTACGGGCTGGACACTAACTTTTGTGCCACTAACAGCGTTTACATGTGACCAGAATTTCTTCGGATTTTGTGAAATGTCATTTGACAATATTCTGCTACAGTAGTCAGTGGCAGTATCATTGGTTTCTTGACAGGCAAAAGCGTTTCATTCAGCATCTCTCTATCTATAAACCTATGCTTTGTTTTACACCTGTTATGCAGTAATCTCTTTCTTTACAAGTTACTTTCCATTGACTGAATGCCATGGAGGTCACTCACATTATGAACTGTTCTACTGGATACAAATCTATCCACAGTTCATGGTCAACTATTCTTTTAAACTTGAGCCAGAGTTCCTCTAAACGCTCCTGCCCTGTGCTGAAAGATTCAAGTTCCTCATTGTGACTGAGCTTCTGATTTTTTTAATCTAGTTTACTGAACACATATATCACATCCTCAAAAGGTCTGTTTATTTGTTCCATTAGGTCAAATATATTTCTGAACTATCTGTTCTAGGTAGTTTTCAGAGGAGGCATTTAGTTAAGTTTCACAGGATGTCTTATCACGCCCACCACTAACAAAACTGTAGTTTTCCCAATTGATTGTTGAATGATTAAAGTCTCCACTTATGATTACAGTAAGATTGGGGAACTTACTTAATACAAGTGAGCTGAGGTCTTCTTTGAACTATTTGGTTATATGAGAAGATGAATCTGGTTGGTAGATGGATCCAGTTATAATTTTATGCCCACCCTTGACACTGAGTTTTGTCCAAACAGTCTCCCATGCAGCTTCAATTTCTATCTCAGTGGATATGAGTTTCTTGTCTACTGTGACACCACCTCCATTTCTCATTTACCTATCCTTTCGATACACACTTAAATTTTCGCCAAAAATCTCACTGCTATCAATTTTATGTTTCAACCAGCTTTGTGTACCTAGTATTACATGAGCTTCAGTGCTTTTTCAGGAACGCTTCAAACTCTGGCACTTTAGTGCAAATCTTCGGCAGTTTACCATTAAGATTTTACAACGCTCACTTCTAGGAGGCATTTATTTCGACCTTACACTGATACTTCTGAGTTTCCTACAGCTATCATTATCTGGATTGGATGGAAAGTCGCCTAATCTAAAAAAATCCTTGCATGTACCCCACAGACAGCTACTTGAGTAGTAGCTTCTGATGTGTAGTGCACCCCTGACCCATTTAGGGGGTTCCTACAGTTCTCAACCCTATGACACAAGTCTAGGAAGTCGCAGCCTAGCTTGTCACGGAACCTTTGAAGTCTCTGGTTCAGTCTTTCACCTCGACTCAGAATAAAAGGGCCACCATCACTTCCAGGAACAAGCTGCAAACTGTGAGCTTCATTGAAACTCCACGTGCAAGGTCGGCCTTCCCATCCTTCTCTGCCAATCGCTGGAATGACTCAAGTATGACTTCAGAGCCCAGATGACAGGCATCATTTGTTCCAACAGTGCCACAATCTGCGCTTGGTTGAACCTTGTTCCCTCGATAGCTGCTGGAATAGTCTCTTCAACATGCTGAATGAGGCCCCCAGGTATACACACTGAATTCACCTGGTGTCCTCTTCTGTCCCTTGCTGCCATTTCCCTAAGGGGTATCATCATGCACCATACCTTTCAACTGCCAATGATTAATAGACCCTACCCGTTTGCATTTGCCTCTTCCTGACACTGGACAAAACAGGTGAAATGAGCCCCACTGGCTCAGTTTCAGTGAAAGACAACACCTCAAACTTGTTGGTTAGGGGAATCAGTACAACACCCTGAGTCCTCCGTGGTCCCCAGACACCCTCTACAGGACGCCTAGCTCTACCATTGAAACACCAGTCACAGTCAAGTGGACGTGCAATAACAGATCCCCTACTTTCCTTAGAGGAGGCAGCATCTACATCAGCAAACGGTATTTGGAAGTACCTTTGGTGCCGGTACCACAGATACAAGTTGAGCTTAAAGTTTTTAATTCCCTATAAGAATTGAAACAAATACAAAAAATTCAAAACCGTACACCTTTGGCAATTACACTAGTTATAAGTGTAGCCTGTGGTGAAGAAACAATAAATAGGATGGAAACTTTACAATTTGTAGGTGTCCATAGTGATGGGAATTTAAAAGCACATTTTGGAACAGCTAAAGCAATTTAGTTCAGCCATTTTTGCAGCTAAAATCATTGTAAACCTTGGTGAGACAAATATCAGGAAGTTGACATATTTTCATTCAATAATATCATGTGGAATAATGTTCTGGGGTAAATAATCTTCAAGGAAGAAAGTTTTTAATATTCAAAATATGTTGTAAGAATAATACCTGTTGCTCATTCATGATCATCTTGTAAACATTTGTTTGACGATTTAGGAATTTTAACTACTCCTTCACAGTACATTTATTGCCTTATGAAGTTCATTATAAATAATTCACTTCTGTTAAAATATAATACTAATGAACATAATTACAATACCAGAAGAAAAAAGCGACATTCATTACTCCACATAGAGGTTGTGCCTAGCACAAAAAGAGGTGCATTATGCTGCAACCAACACTTTTGATCACTTAGCCAGTGTTATAAAAGGCTGACAGGCAACAAAGTAAGATTTGCAAATAAATTCAAAAACTTTCTCATTAACAACTCCTTCCATTCTGTAAGTGATTTTTTAATATTGTAACGTGTAATGGTGATGGGTAGGTATTACTAACTCACATCTGTATATTTTTTTAAATGGTCACCATTTAGCCGTTTACAAGTCAACTGTTCTTTAAAAAAAAAAATCAGGCTGGTTTCACGTCATTAAGATTTATCATACACCATCCAGGCAACATAGAACTAGCTAATATACAATTATATGTACTTTTTGTTTTTGTATGTGATGTGTCTATTTCTGCGTATGTGCATACATGTGTACAACACTAATCCGCACAGTAACGCAAAACACAGCATTTCTTCCCTATTTTTAAAATGTCATGCATGGCATAATGTAAAATGACGTAAGGACAACTAAATAAATTATATCAACTGAATGTCACATAGCACAATAAAATAAAATGGCATGTGGTATTATTCTGATTCGAGTCAAACGCAAAACTCATAAGGCAATAAAAAAATAGTAGAAAATCAAAGCTTACGTAATTTGGCGAAACCCAGACTGCAAAGCAGTTTTTCTGACTTAGGAAGTTTATGAAATTTAAAATCACCATCAAGTATGTGTGATTTTCTGCGTTCTGTAACATGCGGAAAGTCACCATTTATTTTTTGTTAAACACAAAACACAATAATATGACTGTCACATAGAAATTTGGTCTTACAGATTCAAATGGCTGAAGAATATTGCGAAGTATCCTATCGAACTGCTCAAGTGTGTCTTTTTCAATCACAGGCACTTCATCGCTACATTTATTTAAGTAACGCTGCAATTTTAAGACATCTGCCGGAACATTTACCGATTTCACAACTTTGCACAGCCATGAAACTTTCGGCCCTCTCTCCATCGCGGATGGTTACGTGAGCCACTAAATATGTAGTATACACATCCTAGTTGCAATAGGTATTTTTTTAACCTACCATCCGGATACAAATAGAAACTGATTATTATAAGACAATTATTATAACACAATCAAGTTATCGATTAAATACATCGCCACAACATAATTCGAAACTCCCTCTAAAACCTATTCCAGAGTTATTAGAAAATATAAACACGTCTCATGATCGATACATATCCTTGTTAAATTATATGGATGGATGTTTTCGATCTGTGGCAAAAATTTCATGTTTTTGGAATTGTTTATTTCTCTAGGATGAGGTGTATCAGGAAGCTGATGTTAATTTAAAATATAACCTATTACAGGAAAATGATGCGTTTGTGAGTATTTTGGAAAACGATTTCCCTAAGAAAACAGTGAAATATCATTGTAAGAACCCATGTAAGAGATCATGGCTCACTAAAGGAACAAAAATATCCTGTAACCGAAAACAGGAAATGTATCTAATATCTAGAAAGACTAACGACCCGCAAACCGTCAAATATTATAAGACTACGAAAGTTATTAAAAATCCAGAAGTATGTGCATTATGTCTGAGATTAACGACTCTGATAATAAAGTTAAAACAATTTGGAATATTGTTGAAAGGGAAACAGGGAAACAGAGAGCACAGGAAGAATGTAGTACCATAAAACTGAATGAAACGTTCATTAACTAATAGTCAGAGATTCAAAATATTTTTAATGATCATTTCTTAAATGTTGTGAAGAAAACAGGATCGAAATGTTCATTAGGAAACGCAATGCTTTGTATGGAAAAGGCAATACCTATCCAATTTGATAAAACACTAATTCTACCTAACTCTCCTTCTGAAGTTAGCAAAATAATAAACTCACTCAAAAGTAAAAGCCCTATGGAACTGATGGCATCTCCAACAGAGTACTAAAAGCTTGTTCCCAACAGATAAGTAGGATTCTTACGTGTCAGGTATTTATGTAATAGTGCACTGAATAGGATCATTTTTCTTGAGAGACTGAAATATGCTATCGTTAAATCATTGCATAAAAAACAGGATAAATCTGATACCAACAACTACCAATCTCTCTTCTGTCAGCTTTTTGTAAGAATAATGTATTCATGGGCAGCTTCACATATTTGTAAAAATAAAGCTTAACAAAATGTCAATTTGGTTCTCGAAAGGCTTTTCAACAGAAAATGCTGTATATGTTTCACTTATCAAATATGAAATGCTCTGAATAGCTGATCCACCAAATTGAATTTTCTGTGATCTCTCAAAGCCTTTGATTGTGTAAATCATGGAATTCTTCTAGCTAAGATTAAGTATTGTGGTATGAGTGTGACAGTGCACAAATGTTTTAATTTGTATATAACAGGAAGAGTAAAGAGGGTTGAAATAAACACTTCACATAATGAGCAAAAATCAGCACATTCCTCAGCTAGGGAGGTACCAAGATTGGGGTCCCACAAGGTTCAGTCTTGAGCCTCTTATTGTTATTAATATACATCTACATCTACATTTATACTTCGCAAGCCACCCAACGGTGTGTGGTGGGGGGCACTTTACATGCCATTGCCATTACCTCCTTTTCCTGTTCCAGTCGGGTATGGTTTGCGGGAAGAACCACCGCCGGAAAGCCACTGTGCGCGCGCGAGTCTCTCTAATTTTACATTCGGAAGGTATAAGTACAGGGAAGCAATATATTCGATTTCTCATCCAGAAACGCACCCTCTCGAAACCTGGTCAGCAAGCTACACCGCGATGCAGAGCGCCTCTCTTGCAGAGTCTGCCACTTGAGTTTGCTAAACATCTCCGTAATGCTATCACACTTACCAGATTACCCTGTGATGAAACGCGCTGCTTTTCTTTGGATCTTCTCTATCTCCTCTGTCAACCCGACCTGGTATGCATCCCACACTGATGAGCAATACTCAAGTATAGGTCGAACGAATGTTTTGTAAGCCACCTCCTTTGTTGATGGACTACATTTTCTAAGGACTCCCCCAATGAATCTCAACCTGGCACCCGTCTTACCAACAATTAATTTTATATGATCATTCAACTTCAAATGGTTCTGTATGCATACTCCCAGATATTTTACAGAAGTAACTGCTACCAGTGTTTGTTCTGCTATCATATAATCCTACAATAAAAGATCCTTCTTTCTATGTATTCACAATACATTACATTTGTCTATGTTAAGGGTCAGTTGCCACTCCCTGCACCAAGTGCCTATCCGCTGCAGATCTTCCTGCATTTCGCTACAATTTTTTAATGCTGCAACTTCTCTGTATACTACAGAATCATCTGCGTAAAGCCACATGGAAGTTCTGACACTATCTACTAGGTCATTTATATACAGCGTGAGTCACCTAACATTACCGCTGGATATATTTCGTAAACCACATCAAATACTGACGAATCGATTCCACAGACCGAACGTGAGGAGAGGGGCTAGTGTAATTGGTTAATACAAACCATAAAAAAATGCACGGAAGTATTTTTTTAACACAAACCTACGTTTTTTTAAATGGAACCCCGTTAGTTTTGTTAGCACATCTGAACATATAAACAAATACGTAACCATTGCCGTTTGTTGCATTGTAAAATGTTAATTACGTCTGGAGATATTGTAACCTGAAGTTGACGCTTGAGTTCCACTCCTCCGCTGTTCGATCGTGTGTATCGGCGAGCACCGAATTACGTAGGGATGCAAAGGGAACGGTGATGGACCTAAGATACAGAAGAGAGTGGAACAGCACATTACGTCCACATGCTAACATCTTTTTATTGGTCTTTTTCACTGACGCACATGTACATTACCATGAGGGGTGAGGTACACGTACACACGTGGTTTCCGTTTTCAATTACGGAGTGGAATAGAGTGTGTCCCAACATGTCAGGCCAATAGATGTTCAATGTGGTGGCCATCATTTGCTGCACACAATTGCAATCTCTGGCGTAATGAATGTCGTAGACGCCACAGTACATCTGGTGTAATGTCGCCGCAGGCTGCCACAATACGTTGTTTCATATCCTCTGGGGTTGTAGGCACATCACGGTACACATTCTCCTTTAACGTACCCCACAGAAAGAAGTCCAGACATGTAAGATCAGGAGAACGGGCTGACTAATTTATGCGTCCTCCACGTCCTATGAAACGCCCATCGAACATCCTGTCAAGGGTCAGCCTAGTGTTAATTGCGGAATGTGCAGGTGCACCATCATGCTGATACCACATACATCGACGCGTTTCCAGTGGGACATTTTCGAGCAACGTTGGCAGATCATTCTGTAGAAACGCGATGTATGTTGCAGCTGTTTGGGCCCCTGCAATGAAGTGAGGACCAATGAGGTGGTTGCCAATGATTCCACACCATACATGTACAGTCCACGGTCGCTGTCGCTCTACCTGTCTGAGCCAGTGAGGATTGTCCACGGACCAGTAATGCATGTTCCATAGATTCACTGCCCTGTGGTTTGTGAAACCCGCTTCATCGGTAAACATGTAGAACTGCAACGCATTCTCTGTTAATGCCTATTGACAGAATTGCACTCGATGATTAAAGTCATCACCATGTAATTGCTGATGTAGCGACACATGAAACGGGTGAAAGCGGTGATGATGCAGTATGCGCAAAACACAACTTTGACTCAGTCCACCGGCTCTCGCGATGTCCCGTGTACTCATGTGTGGGTTCATGGCAACAGCAGCTAACACATCTACTGCACCCGCTTCGCCTGTGACGGGCCTGTTACGGACCCGTTTGCGTGCTACGACCATACCTGTTGCATACAGTTGGCGGTAGATGTTTTACAATGTGCGGCACATTGGATGCTCTCTGTCCGGGTCCCGATCTGCATACACCCTGCAGGCTTCAGCTGCATTTCGTCGACACTCATCATAGATGAGTATCATCTCCGCCTTTTCAGAGTTCGAATACACCATGGTCACAGTTCCTACAACACTACACTATCACGGACGTCTGGTAACAGGGTGTACTACAGTTGGTCTGCGTGCGGACACAAATGCAGAATAACAATAGCAGCAAGCGCTACATGCGGACACTGCGACAGCTATACCAAACCACAACAGTGCACTACAGCCACACTCGTAAACACGGTCATCATCGTAAACATGTCCCTGCAGATGCTGCTCGCCGACCGTGGCCCGTGTTTGTTAGAACACGCAACTGAACGTCTGAGGTTTCGAGCGTCAACTTTAGGTTACAATATCTCCGGATGTAATTAACATTTTACAATGCAACAAACAGCACTGATTACGTATTTGTTTATATGTTCAGATGTGCTAACAAAACTAACGGGGTTCCATTTAAAAAACGTAGGTTTTTGTTAAAAAACATAATTCCGTGCATTTTTGTATGGTTTGTATTAAACAATTACACTAGCCCCTATCCTCACGTTCGGTCTGTGGAATCGGTTCGTCAGTATTTGATGTGGTTTACGAAATATACCCAGCTGTAACGTTAGGTGACTCACCCTGTATTTCGTGAAAAGCAATGGTCCCATAACACTCCCCTGTGGCACGCCAGAGGTTACTCTAACGTCTGTAGACGTCTCTCCATTGAGAACAACATGCTGTGTTCTGTTTACTAAAAACTCTTCAATCTAGCCACACAGATGGTCTGATACTCTGTAGGCTCTTACTTTGTTTATCAGGCGATAGTGCAGAAATGTATCGAACGCCTTCTGGAAGGCAAGGAAAATGCCATCTGCCTGGGAGCCTGTATCTAATATTTTCTGGGTCTCATGAACAAATAAAGCGAGTTGGGCCTCACACGATCGCTGTTTCCGTAATCCATTATAATTCCTACAGAGTAGATTCTGGGTTTCCGGAAATGACATGATACACAAGCAAAAAACATGTTCTAAAATTCAACAAAAGATCGATGTCAGAGATATAGACCTATAGTTTTGCGCATTTGCTCGACGACCCTTCTTGAAAACTGGAACTACCTGTGCTCTTTTCCAATCATTTGGAACCTTCCGTTCCTCTAGAGACTTGCGGTACACGGCTGTTAGAAGGGGGGCAATTTCTTTCGCGTACTCTGTGTAGAGCCGGCCGCAGTGGTCTAGCGGTTCTAGGCGCTCAGTCCGGAACCGCTCGACTGCTACGGTCGCAGGTTCGAATCCTGCCTCGGGCATGAATGTGTGTGATGTCCTTAGGTTAGTTAGGTTTAAGTAGTTCTAAGTCCTAGGGGACTGATGACCACAGATGTTAAGTCCCATAGTGCTCAGAGCCATTTGAACTCTGTGTAGAATCGAATTGGTATCCCATCAGGTCCAGTGGACTTTCCTCTGTTGAGTGATTTCAGTTGCTTTTCTATTCCTTGGACACTTATTTCGATGTCAGCCATTTTTTCGTTTGTGCGAGGATTTAGAGAAGGAACTGCACTGCGGTCTTCCTCTGTGAAACAGCTTTGGAAAAAGGTGTTGAGTGTTTCAGCTTTACGCGTGTCATCCTCTGTTTCAATGTCATTATCATCCCAGAGTGTCTGGATATGCTGTTTCGATCCACTTACTGATTTAACGTAAGACCAGAACTTCCTAGGATTTTCTGTCAAATCGGTACATAGAATTTTACTTTCTAATTCACTGAACGCTTCATGCATAGCCCTCCTTACGCAACCTTTGACATAGTTTAGCTTCTATTTGTCTGAGTGGTTTTGGCTGCGTTTAAATTTGCAGTGAAGCTCTCTTTGCTTTCGCAGTAGTTTCCTAACTTTGTTGTTGAACCACAGTGGGTTTTTCCCGTCCCTCACAGTTCTACTCGGCACGTACCTGTCAAAAACGCATTTTACGATTGCCTTGAACTTTTTCCATAAACACTCAACATTGTCAGTGTCGGAACAGCAATTTTCGTTTTGATCTGTTAGGTAGTCTGAAATCTGCCTCCTATTACTCTTGCTAAACAGATAAACCCTCCTCCCTTTTGTTTATATTCCTATTCACTTCCATATTCAGGGATGCTACAATTTCCTTATGATCACTGATTCCCTGTTCTGCGCTTACAGAGTCGAAAAGTTCGGGTCTGTTTGGTATCAGTAGGTCCAAGATGTTATCTCCACGAGTCGGTTCTCTGTTTAATTGCTCGAGGTAATTTTCGGATAGTGCACTCAGTATAATGTCACTCGATGCTCTCTCCCTACCACCCGTACTAAACATCTGTGTGTCCCAGTCTATATCTAGTATATTGAAATCTCCACCTAAGTCTATAACATGTTGAGGAAATATATGTGAAATGTATTCCAGATTTCTCTCAGTTGTTCTGCCACTAATGCTGCTGAGTCGGGAGGTCGGTAAAAGGAGACAATTACTAACCTAGCTCGGTTGTTGAGTATGACCTCCACCCATAATAATTCACAGCAACTATCCACTTCTATTTCACCAGAGGATAAACTACTACTAACAGCGACAAACACGCCACCTCCGGTTGCATGCAATCTATCCTTTCTAAACACCGTCTGTGCCTTTGTAAAAATTTCCGCAGAATTTATCTCTGGCTTCATCCAGCTTTCCGTATCTATAACGATTTCAGCTTCAGTGCTTTCTATCAGCGTTTGAAGTTCCGGTACTTTACCAACGCTGCTTCGACAGTTTACGATTACAATACCGATTGCTGCTTGGTCTCTGCATGTCCTGACTTTGTCCCGCACCCTTTGAGGCTGTTGCCCTTTCTGTACTTGCCCAAGGCCATCTAACCTAAAAAACCGCCCAATCCACGCTGCACAACCCCTTGCTACCCGTGTAGCCGCCTGCTGTGTGTAGTGGACCCCTGACCTATCCAGCGTAACCCAAAACCCCACCAATCTATAGCGCAAGTCGAGGAATCTGCAGCCCACACGGTCGCAGAACCGTCTCAGCCTTTGATTCAGACCCTCCACTTGGCTCTGTACCATAGGTACGCAGTCAGTCCTGTCGACGATGCTGCAGATGGTGAGCTCTGCTTTCATCCTGCTAGCGAGACTGGCAGTCTTCACCAAATTAGATAGCCGCCGGAAGCCAGAGAGGATTTCCTCCGATCCATAGCGACACACATCAGTGTTGCCGACATGAGCGACCACCTGCAGATGGGTGCACCCTGTACCCTTCATGACGTCTGGAAGGACCCTTTCCACATCTGGAATGACTTCCCCCAGTATGCACACAGAGTGCACATTGGTTTTCTTCCACTCCCTTGCAGCCATATGCCTAAGGGGCCCCATTACGCGCCTGACGTTGGAGCTCCCAACTACAAGTAAGCCCACCCTCTGTGACCGCTCGGATCTTGCAGACTGAGGGGCAACCTCTGTAACAGGACAGGCAGCCACGTCCAGCCGAAAATCAGTAGCAGCCGGAGACAGAGCCTGAAACCGGTTCATCGGACAAACTGGAGAGGCCTTCCGTTCAGCCCTCTGGAATGGCCTTCTCCCCTGTCACACCTCGAGACAACCTCCCACTCTACCACGGGTGAGGGGTCAGCCTCATTGTGGTCAGTATCCCGGGCAGCCACAGCTGTAGTCCGATCGGGGGATTAGTGGGACGTGCTGGCCGTCCCCGACAAATCCCCATCCGGACCTCCACAGTGATGCCCATTGGCAACAGCCTCAAGCTGTGTGACCAAAGCCAACACTGCCTGAAGCTGGGAGCAAAGGGATGCCAACTCAGCCCACATTTGAACACAGCAGTCGCAGTCCCTATCCATGCTAAATACTGTTGTGCAAAGAACATCTGAACTAATCTACAGAGAGCAGAAACATTTCGACACAAAATTTAAACGGTTATTAAAATACAAGACTGCCTAGTAAATGCAGTAATTCTGCCACTTGCACACTGCTGACTCACTGCTCGGCGGCAGAGGGCTGACTGTACTGTCAGTAACTGTTTTTTACAGACTTGCCACTCTATATTCATGAAGATGTGAAGCCAGTTCTTTTGATGATTACTGCACATGTATAGTTGAGGAAAACAAGAATTAGTTGAGGAAATTGTAAATAAAGTCTTTTAAAGAAGTATTAAGTGCTTCTCTGCAAATTGATTTATGAAATTTTTTTATAGTAGCCCATCCCAAATGAAAAGCAATAACAATGTGCATAGCTACAACACTAGGAGAAAGGCTGATCTTCACTGCTTTGGGTTAAATCTAATATGAAGCAGAAAGGGATGAGTAATTTGGTCACTTACCAAATAGCAATAAAAGTTTGACAGGTATTCAGCCAACATTTAAAACAAATTAAAAGAATTTCTCCATGACAACTCCTTCTACTCAATAGGCCAATTTTTAGATATAAATTAGTAATCACACAACTAAAAATAAAATAAATTGAATAAAAAACTTGAATTATGGTAGGTAAAGAAACTTTTTGCTAAACTGACTCATTCCACACCATTACAAAGTGTGGTATTCATGATCTATGGAACAAGTATTAATCAAATCTAAGTAATCCAATCTTTGAGTGCTGTTATGAAGGGTGATTCACCCTAGTACAAGTGGTTTTGTATCCAAAAGTGTGTTCACACTCAATTTAATTGAAGTTAAATATCGAATGCTGAGGATTCCCAAAGTGAAGCAACAAAATTTGCACCAGTCCTTATTCCAAAAGTGTTGATGGAAGGAATAGTACTACCTCTTGTGTAATGCTAATAATATACAAAAACACGTTGTCTTTATGGAGTAATCGAATAACAATTAATCTAATTTAATAGAGGTCGAATCACACTTGACAGAATGGAACAGCACGTCTAAGTCAAGGTTTCCCCTGGAGAAAGTTTTGAAGTTTATTTATTTACATTATCTTTGCATGGAGTCAGTGCAATGGGGGTTTTCACGTAATTTGTGAACAATAATAAGACAATAATCATATTTACAGGAATTGATACATACTACAATTGTTGCATCTTATATCTACTTTACATATTTTTTACATTTACGGCTTATGTGCTCCTGGTTCATATCACAGACATTGTCTTAGAATTCACTGAACGAGTTCAAACATTATTCTATCAGAAAATTCTTTAATTTTGTATTCAAATGAACCCCTTTATATATTCTTAACTGGTTCGGTAGTTTGTAACGCCAAATCAAACAACTGCTGTTTGGATTTTTATGATTTATTTTCTGCAAAAATTGTTATGTTTTGTTCTGGTGTTGTGCTCGTGTATATCACTGCCTTTGATAACTTCAGTTCGTTTACTCATAAAGATGTGGGTGTGGGAATTGATTGATCAGAGACAGCAAAGGACTTGGAAGAGCAGTTGAATGGAATGGATAGTGTCTTGAAAGGGGTATATAAGATGAACATCAACGAAAGCAAAACGAGGATAATGGAATGTAGTCGAATTAAGTCGGGTGATGCTGAGGGAATTAGATTAGGAAATTTGACACTTAAAGTAGTAAAGGAGTTTTGCTATTTGGGGAGCAAAATAACTGATGATGGTCGAAGTAGAGAGGATATAAAATGTAGACTGGCAATGGCAAGGAAAGCGTTTCTGAAGAAGAGAAATTTGTTAACATCGAGTATAGATTTAAGTGTCAGGAAGTCTTTTCTGAAAGTATTTGTATGGAGTGTAGCCATGTATGGAAGTGAAACATGGACGATAAATAGTTTGGACAAGAAGAGAATAGAAGCTTTCGAAATGTGGTGCTACAGAAGAATGATGAAGATTAGATGGGTAGATCACATAACTAATGAGGAAGTATTGAATAGGATTGGGGAGAAGATAAGTTTGTGGCACAACTTGACCAGAAGAAGGGATCGATTGGTAGGACATGTTCTGAGGCATCAAGGGATCACCAGTTTAGTATTGGAGGGCAGTGTGGAGGGTAAAAATCATAGAGGGAGACCAAGAGATGAATACACTAAGCAGATTCAGAAGGATGTAGGCTCCAGTAGGTACTGGGAGATGAAGAAGCTTGCACAGGATAGAGTAGCATGGAGAACTGCATCAAACCAGTCTCAGGACTGAAGACCACAACAACAACAACAACTTCCATTAGAGGGACAAGTGCATGAGATGATCTTGTGGTGCTCGTATCCTATTGTGAGAACATGAGATGTGTTCTCAGCTTGTTGTAGGAGATACATGCTCTTGGTATAGGGTTGAAATACCACAACTCTTTTTTGGATCCTATATCCTCTTCCAGTTGTAACCTCCCCCTCACTTATCGACCTCTGTGACAGTGAAAAATTAAGCCGTGTGCACCTAATGGAAATATGGGAAAAGCAATCGTCACCGAAGATAATTAGTCGGTAAAGAGGGAGGAAAGGGTTACATCTTAGTGAAAGGAAAAATGCAAATGAAATTGGTGAAAATTAATTTTGAGAAAAGGGTAAAATTAATAAAGAAAGTAAATGTGCGGTCGTTACGTTAACAATTAATTGGCGTTAATCAGATATTTGAGATTTGGGGAAAATTAGACAGTCGCCAGTCCTATGTACAACTACTATAATAACTAAAAATGAAAGATTAATGCACATATAATTAGCATTATAAGCGTGGCAACTGAAGGCTGACACGTGCTGTGTGAAAACTGAATGTTTGTCAGAAGTAATAAATTTCGCTACACTCTGACTTAATTTAGCAAAAGAATTAATAAAACCGGAAAATTGAATGTTAATTTAGTGACTGAAATTAATAGTGAACTTTGTTTCTGAAGCACTGCGAAATTCAATAAAATAAGGTTAGTCTTGGGCTATCTCAACAATCATTTCAAAAGCTACTTGAATCTACGCAATTTAGAAATAAGAGATTTATCTTTGAACTTGAATTAAATGATTCTGAATAATTAACAATAGTAAAATTTAGTACATGCCAAGCTGAGCTGCAGTCATAGGTAAGCTAAAATATGGTAACAAAACTCACACTCTTAATTTCTGCTTGTATAATCTAAATATTGTAGCCAGGTATGAATACTTTAACTGAACTTTGAAATTAAAGCAATGAATTGGAATGATATTACTTTAATGCTGGCATATGAATTTCAATGACACACGGGTTCATTCCAGAAAAGGAAGGGACCCTGCTTGGTAATCCAATTGGGACAACAAGCAACAAAGGTTCATGCTAAGTTGCTGTATTTTTGTGATGCAACAGTTTGAAAAGTTGAGGTCTGCCATACAGTTCTAAAACTTTATGCGCTTTTAGTCTTCCTTGTTGGTTGATTGAAGGTTTGCAGTCATCGATCGGGGAGGTGGCGACAGTCACTCATTGTCGGCCGTCGCTGTTGCAGAAGCTGGATGTTGGCGCGCCTTCTTCTCGACACGCTCACCAGGCGAAACGGGCTCTAGATGTGCGCCAGCTCATGCTTCCCATCCGCGACACCGTGTCAGAAACTATCATAGCAAGTCGAGCGCAATTACATGCTGCCAAACCCCAAAAGCGCAGCAACTCGCGAAATCGTCGCACATCACACCTGCTCCACCGCCCTACTCCCTAGACTCCCTCTGCCCGCACTCCATGCGGCAGAGTTAACACTGCCAAAGACCCTAAACACTTTGGTTCTCCACACGACCTATCGATGTAATCGTTCGATAGCATAGTTTTCCCTAGGCCAGACTCAGGGTAAAAATACAAATAATATTTACAAAACAAACCGATTATACATCGACATAAATGCATATATACACTCCTGGAAATTGAAATAAGAACACCATGAATTCATTGTCCCAGGAAGGGGAAACTTTATTGACACATTCCTGGGGTCAGATACATCACATGATCACACTGACAGAACCACAGGTACATAGACACAGGCAACAGAGCATGCACAATGTCGGCACTAGTACAGTGTATATCCACCTTTCGCAGCAATGCAGGCTGCTATTCTCCCATGGAGACGATCGTAGAGATGCTGGATGTAGTCCTGTGGAACGGCTTGCCATGCCATTTCCACCTGGCGCCTCAGTTGGACCAGCGTTCGTGCTGGACGTGCAGACCGCGTGAGACGACGCTTCATCCAGTCCCAAACATGCTCAATTGGGGACAGATCCGGAGATCTTGCTGGCCAGGGTAGTTGACTTACACCTTCTAGAGCACGTTGGGTGGCACGGGATACATGCGGACATGCATTGCCCTGTTGGAACAGCAAGTTCCCTTGCCGGTCTAGGAATGGTAGAACGATGGGTTCGATGACGGTTTGGATGTACCGTGCACTATTCAGTGTCCCCTCGACGATCACCAGTGGTGTACGGCCAGTGTAGGAGATCGCTCCCCACACCATGATGCCGGGTGTTGGCCCTGTGTGCCTCAGTCGTATGCAGTCCTGATTGTGGCGCTCACCTGCACGGTGCCAAACACGCATACGACCATCATTGGCACCAAGGCAGAAGCGACTCTCATCACTGAAGACGACACGTCTCCATTTGTCCCTCCATTCACGCCTGTCGCGACACCACTGGAGGCGGGCTGCACAATGTTGGGGCGTGAGCGGAAGACGGCCTAACGGTGTGCGGGACCGTAGCCCAGCTTCATGGAGACGGTTGCGAATGGTCCTCGCCGATACCCCAGGAGCAACAGTGTCCCTAATTTGCTGGGAAGTGGCGGTGCGGTCCCCTACGGCACTGCGTAGGATCCTACGGTCTTGGCGTGCATCCGTGCGTTGCTGCGGTCCGGTCCCAGGTCGACGGGCACGTGCACCTTCCGCCGACCACTGGCGACAACATCGATGTACTGTGGAGACCTCACGCCCCACGTGTTGAGCAATTCGGCGGTACGTCCGCCCGGCCTCCCGCATGCCCACTATACGCCCTCGCCCAAAGTCCGTCAACTGCACATACGGTTCACGTCCACGCTGTCGTGGCATGCTACCAGTGTTAAAGACTGCGATGGAGCTCCGTATGCCACGGCAAACTGGCTGACACTGACGGCGGCGGTGCACAAATGCTGCGCAGCTAGCGCCATTCGACGGCCAACACCGCGGTTCCTGGTGTGTCCGCTGTGCCGTGCGTGTGATCATTGCTTGTACAGCCCTCTCGCAGTGTCCGGAGCAAGTATGGTGGGTCTGACAGACCGGTGTCAATGTGTTCTTTTTTCCATTTCCAGGAGTGTATATATATATATATATATAGTAGAACAATTACAATATATAAAGACACAGAAATGTCATATCTTCAGGTAACAAAATAAGGAAAAAATTTATAGTACAATAGATGGAAATAGGAGGACATTATCTGGGGATGTTCGTGTAAACTAAACAGACTCAGAAAATGTCCCAAAAAGGAAAAAAATAGTGGAAATGCATATGCTCAAAAAATTAAATACAAACCAATTTTAAACCATAATAATTGAGTAGAGACACTCCTAACCTTATTCCACTCGATGTACTGTGGAGACCTCACGCCCCACGTGTTGAGCAATTCGGCGGTACGTCCACCCGGCCTCCCGCATGCCCACTATACGCCCTCGCCCAAAGACAACATATTAAAATTCATAGAAAACATAAAAAATGGTTCAGCTATTCTAAATCAGCAAAATTCCTAACAGTATCAAGAAATGGAATACTATTTACAAAATCAATCAGAGTACATGGCCACAAAAACAGATTGATCAAAATACGCAAATTAATAATTAATTACATAGAATGCACGTTTTTATATAACCTTTTCATAGTTAATATTCTCGTCAAGAGAGTCCACTTAACGCTAAACAAGAAAATAATATACAGCAGATCGAAAAAAAATATTGACAGCAAAATTCTTTCACATCAGCTGTCTGGGAAGAAAAACAACTCTGTCTCCCGTACCCGCAAGTACAAAGAAAACCCAGAGCGGCACAAGAGCCGACTCCGGCTCCGCCTCGCCAGTATTGTTGCGCTCGCCTGTGCGGCACGCTTGATCTCACTCGCCTATGTAACGGCATTTCCAGAACGTCCGTTTCACTGAATTCTTTCGGAAAAACTCACTCCTGAGTAATCTCAAGGAGTCCATTAACACTATCACAGTGGATAACTCAACACTGTCCATCATCACAAGCATGTACTAGCCTGAAACTTAAAACAGCGTCTAAGTACATTAGCAATGACTAGTAAATCATATATTTATGAAATCCTACAGCTAGTTACAAAATCATATTTACACTCCTTAATCTACTGTGACTCGGCTGAAAACTTAAACTAGCAGCTTGGATTTTTCAATTGATTAATAATCAGTTACTCTTAAATCATTTAGTCAAAATGAGTTACTTATTAATTACAACTTTTTTAATGTCCTCTTGGCCAGGCAAAAGCATGTCAATCTAGCAAATTGTTAAATCTTACACTCTATATTTACATACTGTACAAATTACCCATTGTGTGGTATTAATCAATCCTAGGTTGGTACAATTTCAAGTCTACAATGTTCCGTATACCTAATAGTTTTCCAGAGCTTGGATACTCTAATAAGCATTTGTGTGAGGTATACCAATGACTTTATATGGTTCATTATAAACAAACTTAAATTTAGAGATTTCATTGTCTATCTCGCTCGATTTCTCATGAGCTTTTACAAGTACTAAGTCTCCGATTGCAAACTTAGCAAAACGCGCTTTAGCGTCATGACGACGTATGCGAGCATCGGCTTTTAGCGTCATTATTTCTCGCAAACGATCTTTTTTCACACCAATACTAATATCAATCTGTGGAGGGAATTTGATTATCTCTTCATCTAACAGTATTTCCTCTGGAGGAAATCCCGTAGACTCATGTCTCAAGGTGTTCATACTTCTCTCAAATTTTGCTACATATTTGCCCAATGCCCTATGGTTGTGGTGGCAATAGGTACGGCAAAGTCGGCCTACCTCGCGAATATACCTCTCAGCGGGATTTCCAGCCGGACAGTAAGCTGAAATATGGATCATTTCGACCCCATTACTTGCCATGCCATCATTCCACAACTTAGAAGTAAACTGTGCCCCATTGTCTGATAGAATCGCCTAGGGCTTACCAATATGAACAAAATAAATGTTCACAAGCTTGCTATAGACCGATTTGGCTGTAGCTTTCCTAATCGGGTATAGTTTGATGAACTTGGAAAAAGCTTCTAGCACTACTAAAATGTAGGCAAAGTTTCCTGATGACTTGGGAAAAAGTCCATACAAGTCCACGCACAGTAATTCAAAGGTGTCGTTAGGCCTTATACTTTGCATAGGACCACGACTCGTACAGTTGGTAACCTTCACCTTCTGACATAAATCGCAAGTTCTCACTCTGTCAGTAACGCGTTTTAACATGTTGTTAAAATGCACTACTTCACTCAGCTTTTCCGCTTTTCTTTGGTCCACAGTGACCATGCGCCAAATGGTAGTAGTCTATTATTTCCGTGACGTATTTGGAGGGCCAGCGTACCCGCCAAATATTACTGTCTTCACCCTTACGTATGTACAAGATATGATCGTATATCTTGTAATACTTCCTTAATTTCTCTCCTTCTGGACTCCTTTCGCCATATCGGGTTTTCACCACATTGAAACAACCGTCCTCGTTTTGATGACGACGTAGATTCTTACAGATGTTCACTATTAATTTACGTGCCTCAACTTCTTTAAAATAGTATAATTTGACCACTCCATCTGACTCATCTTTCAATACGTCTTGATTAGACTCAGGCAACCGCGATAGCGCATCCGCTATGCAATTGTCGGTCCCTTTTACGTAACAGATGTCATAGTTAAATTGCTGTAAATACAGCGACCACCTAGTCAGTCTTTCGTGAAGTAGTTTACAATCCTTCAGATAAGTGAGCACCTTATGGTCTGTATGGATAATCACCTTACGGTCCCATAGGTAACCCTTGAACATGAATCCCCACACGATAGCGAGACACTCCTTCTCAGAAATCGTGTAGTTTCGCTCACTTTTTGATTAAGTCCGACTCGCGAACGCTATCGTCCGGTGTTCCTTAACCTCTCCTTCACCAACTTCTTGGAACAGTTCTACCCCCACCCCGTAATTCGACGAATCCGTCCCCAGATGGAAGGGTAGCGATAAATCAGGATGACATAGTACGTTAGATCTTAACAACTTGTCTTTTAATCTCTCGAAAGCGGCCTGACACCCGTCAGTCCACACAAACGGAACATTTTTGCGTAAGAGGTTATTCAAATTTTCATCATTTAACACCTGTCCTTTTACAAATTTACGGTAAAATCCTCTAAACCCTAGAAAACTTTTTAACTGTATCCTAGACTTGGGTGGAGGACAATTCTTTATTGCCTCTAGTTTCTCTAGGTCTTCCGTAATACCAGCAGTGGTAATTATATGCCCTAAAAATTTCAGTTCCTGTTTCCCAGATTCGCATTTCTTTAGCTTTAGAGTCATTCCGCCACCGCGCAATGCTCTAAAGAGTTCATCTAACAGGTCACAATGGTCATACCAAGTGGCATTGGCCAGCAATAGGTCGTCAACATATACAGTTAACCTTGAACTCAAAGCCGGCCCTAGCACTTTATCTAGGGCCCTGATGAATACGGACACAGATAAGTCCAAACGGCAGTACTCTATACTGATAACACCTGCCCGCAAACAAGAAGACGGTGTATGGCCTAGATTATTCTTCAAGTTCTATTTGCCAGTAACTATCCGTCAGATCGAGGCTCGTCATGAACTTAACGTCATGAAAAGGTTGCAAAATCTCCTCCATACTCTGTGGTCTTGTCTGTCTCGCGTTGAACGACCCTATTCAACGTGCTTGCGTCAATCACAATACGCACACTACCATCCCGTTTTGCTACAATGACCAAACTGTTATTGTACGGACTCGTACTTCTTTCAATCACTCCCTATTCGGTCATCTTATCTATCTCCCATTGCACTGCTTCCTTTTTGGACAGTGGTATAGCATACGGTCTCACAAAGAATGGTTTGTGCGAAATTACATGCAACTTGCATTTATATCTTTCCACAAGTTCCAGTTTGTCTGAAAACACTCTTATTCCTCATTATTACTTCATACAGGCCTCGTCTTTGTTCGTGTGTTATGTTTAACACACCGTCTACAATACTTTCCAATTCACTTTCTACACTATTGTCAATGCCGAGATACCTCACGTTACAGTAGTTCAAATTCATACCTTCGTCAATGGCATCCGGTCAGTTAACAATGTGTATAGGCTGGTATTGCCTATGCACACCATCTCCTGCTTCGTCAAAACTAACTACTATTGTTTTATCTTGTGACGTACATGTCAAAGTTTTGCTTTCGCAATTAATCACTGCACGTTACTTTAATAGCCAATCTAACCCCATAATTACTTCCGTAGTTAAGTCTGGCACGACGACAAACTCTTGTTTAAATCGTGCCCCACATATCTCGAAGTTGACAAAAATCTGTTTTGTGACCGGTTTACTGGCCTTCCAGTAGCACCGATAATTTTCACTCCTGTTACTGGCATAACTACGATACCAGGTCTGTCTTTCAGTAACTGAAATATTTTCCCAGATACAGCAATCAATTCTACACCGGTGTCAATCAACACGTTTAGTTGTAGGCCACGCATATTAAGACACTACTATCTGTCTACACTTATCCTCGACTGTTTCTTTATTTTCCCACAATAAATCCTCGTCTAAATCCAGGTCATTCCAGAAGAAACCATCCGGCTTTGATCCTAATTCCGGCTTATCTGGTGGCTTTTTCAGCCTCTGTTCACATACAGTTTTAATTTCAACACATTTGTCCTGAGGCTTAGTCTGTAGCTTCGCCTCCAATACCGAACCTTTTCCTGTAACTCGTCAGCTAGTGAGTGTTGCTTTGCTATCAATTCACTAATTGTCACCTTCGTTGATTCCTCTTTGGTCAGATAATTCTCATCTGCCAATCTACCTGGAGGAATGTGCCCAGTAGTATCTGCAATTACTTCCTCTGGATCTGCGCAACACACACTGCTACCGTCCGAACGTATAACGTCAGCTCTAACCTCATACACGCTGTAATCTACGTGCTTTTCTACCAATCGTGTCCGGCTATCACTACAATTTTCGTAATCCTTCTCCTTAATACTCTCGCAATGTTTAAACTAGAGTTTTGCGTCGGATGGGTCGGCTACTTCTACCACTATAACTTTCGTTAAGTTCTGCCGGTTAGGGCCGGAACTTTCTATCACTTCACAAACACTATCTTCCTGCGGGACGAGACGCGGAAAATCCTGCCCGCGCTCCCCATTAACACTTCTCCCGTACAGGCCCTTTAATCTTTTAGTTCGTCGTATAAGCGACCGAACTGCCTTAACCAGACCTCATCCCCCTCTGCATCCCATCGCTCGATGACGGACGTGTTATCCGACATCTGATCTCTCAACAATTGCGAATCATTCTTAAACTCAATCTCCAGTTCCGCTGTGGGTGTTACAGCTGCCTCTTTATAATCGAATTCCGGAACACAAATTAAATTGTTCTCACTGACAGTGAATGTATTTTCTACTGCCGTGGCTACAGGTGATCTACTACTTGTGGGTGCACTCCTTTCTCTTAACACTGGCACACTCTACCGCCGTTGATTATTCCATACAGAATTTTCATAACGACGACACCTGGGTTTTCTCCTGTTATTGGGCCGCCAAAATTTCTTCACGCCCGGTCGGCCCCTCACCGGCGCGGCTAATGGTTTCCCAGTCTGGTCCCAGCAGATCTGCTCCCCGGATGCTGCTGAGTCAGCTTATCACACCCTGTGGCGTTATTGCTATTCTGTGAAGCCCCTATCGCGTTAGTATGATACTGGTTTCCGTCATTCCTGTTATTATTTGCATTGTACCGATTGTTATTACGGTCCGAACCATTATTGTTATTGCTGCCATGGTTGCGGTATGCATTATTCCCATGGTTATCGTTGTTGTGGTACCCGTTGTTGTTACCACAGACTCTATCACTGTCGTGATTATTGCGCCAATTGTCCTCGTCCTCAACTCTTTCCAGGAAATCATTCCAGGAAACAATTGCTTCCTACGTAGCGTTTTGTATCATCTGGAAGATTCTTGTAGAGTTCCCAGACTATTTCGGATTCCGTGCGGCGATCACGCAAATATTCCAACTTGCGGATCCAGCCCCGTCAAAACTCCTTCATCGAGCCACGCGAATTCATATCGAAAGGCCTCGATACGACAAAAAATGGTTCAAATGGCTCTGAGCACTATGGGACTCAACTTCTGAGGTCGTCAGTCCCCTAGAACTTAGAACTACTTAAACCTAACTAACCTAAGGACATCACACACATCCATGCCCGGGGCAGGATTCGAACCTGCGACCGTAGCGGTCTCGCGGTTCCAGACTGTAGCGTCTAGAACCGCACGGCCACTCCGGTCGGCCTCGATACGACAAATTCGCGCCAGACACATTGTTGTTTTTGCTTTGACCAGTATTCAGCCAGAAACAAATTTTTGAACTCGTCAAAAGTCAGGATCGTAATGTTGAGGTTTAAGCTTCAACGCTTGGTATCACCAGCCAACACGTCAATAACCGCATTAATTTTTCTCTCATTAGTCCATGATCGGGGTAAAACTCTTTCACAATTTTTAATGAAACCCGTCGCGTGCATACCGCTCTTTTTCAAGGGGTCGAACCGCTCCTCTTTCGTCAACAATTCCGAACTATGAGCACAGATTGGCACATAGCTCTGTTTACCGTCAAGTTTCTTTTCTAATTCCGACACTGTCGTAATTACTTGGCAAGTGGTTGTCGCAAGCGTTTCCACTTTCCTCTATTTCTCTTCGCAGATATTAGCCCGCTTCCTCACTTTAGTATCTACTTCGGACACTAAAGCCTTTAAAGTTTCCACCTTCTGTTGATCCTCTTTTTTTTACTAATTTAATTTGTTCTGTCACCTTATTCTCGATGATCGGAGCAACTGCTTCTCCTACACTTTTCTCGATTCTGCTAATTTCGGAATCAAAACGAGTATTTATGCTCGCAATTTCCGCCTGAACGCCTATCATTTCCTGTTTAAGATTACCGATTTCGGTATTAATTACAACAATATCTTCTTTGATTTTATCAACTTTTGTGTTAACAACCCCAACATTATTGTTAACAACATTAATAGCTCTGTTCTGATTGTCTAGCTTCCTGTCAATTTTTTCAGACTGAGCTTCTTGCTTGGCAGACTGAGCTTCAATTTCTGCCGATTGAGTTTCTATGTTGCTAGACTGAGCCCTGATTTCGTTAATCAAAACATTCAATAAATCAGTTAAATTCTCAGAAACCAGCGGTTTTACTTCCGTAGCGGGTGCCTCTTTAATTGTCTCCCCGTATTCGTCGTCAAGGGATTCAGATTTGATTTTCACTTCCGGTTCCGAAACATTTTCTGAAGTTTGGAATTCCATTTCTGCTCTTTGTTGCGTTTCGGCGGTCGCGTCTATCATGCTACCCGCCTGCTCTGAACAATGGCTTCCGCGGTGCGCATTTCCCACTGTTCGACCGATTGTTCCGTATCCAAGTCTACCAAATTTTGGTAATTGTTGCCGTCCCTCATTTTAATAACTTTCAATATAAATGCCAAATCTCAAATCTAATTAGGATTACTCCCACTACTTATTCTCGCTGACGTAACGACCTGTTTGTAACCAGTACTTTGTTACGAGATTTGCACAATGCAAAATTCGTGTCCAGAACAACCTCAGATTGTCCTGTCACCAGGTCGCCACGAGTAACCTCCCCCTCACTTGTCGACCTTTATGACAGTGAAAAATTAAACCGCATGCACCTAATGGAAATATGGGAAAAGCAATCGTCACCGAAGATAATTAGTCGGTAAAGAGGGAGGAAAGGGTTACATCTTAGTGAAAGGAAAAATGCAAATGAAATTGGTGAAAATTAATTTTGAGAAAAGGGTAAAATTAATAAAGAAAGTAAATGTGCGGTCGTTACGTTAACAATTAATTGGCGTTAATCAGATATTTGAGATTTGGGGAAAATTAGACAGTCGCCAGTCCTATGTACAACTACTATAATAACTAAAAATGAAAGATTAATGCACATATAATTAGCATTATAAGCGTGGCAACTGAAGGCTGACACGTGCTGTGTGAAAACTGAATGTTTGTCAGAAGTAATAAATTTCGCTACACTCTGACTTAATTTAGCAAAAGAATTAATAAAACCGGAAAATTGAATGTTAATTTAGTGACTGAAATTAATAGTGAACTTTGTTTCTGAAGCACTGCGAAATTCAATAAAATAAGGTTAGTCTTGGACTACCTCAACAACATTTCAAAAGCTACTTGAATCTACGCAATTTAGAAATAAGAGATTTATCTTTGAACTTGAATTAAATGATTCTGAATAATTAACAATAGTAAAATTTAGTACATGCCAAGCTGAGCTGCAGTCATAGGTAAGCTAAAATATGGTAACAAAACTCACACTCTTAATTTCTGCTTGTATAATCTAAATATTGTAGCCAGGTATGAATACTTTAACTGAACTTTGAAATTAAAGCAGTGAATTGGAATGATATTACTTTAATTCTGGCATATGAATTTCAATGACACACGGGTTCATTCCAGAAAAGGAAGGGACCCTGCTTGGTAATCCAATTGGGACAATGAGCAACAAAGGTTCATGCTAAGTTGCTGTATTTTTGTGATGCAACAGTTTGAAAAGGTGAGGTCTGCCATACAGTTCTAAAACTTTATGTGCTTTTAGTCTTCCTTGTTGGTTGATTGAAGGTTTGCAGTCATCGATCGGGGAGGTGGCGACAGTCACTCATTGTCGGCCGTCGCTGTTGCAGAAGCTGGATGTTGGCGCGCCTTCTTCTCGACACGTTCACCAGGCGAAACGGGCTCTTGATGTGCGCCAGCTCATGCTTCCCATCCGCGACACCGTGTCAGAAACTATCATAGCAAGTCGAGCGCAATTACATGCTGCCAAACCCCGAAAGCGCAGCAACTCACGGGAGTGTCACACAACACACCTGCTCCACCGCCCTACTCCCTAGACTCCCTCTGCCCGCACTCCATGCGGCAGAGTTAACACTGCCAAAGACCCTAAACACTTTGGTTCTCCACACGACCTATCGATGTAATCGTTCGATAGCATAGTTTTCCCAAGGCCAGACTCAGTGTAAAAATACAAATATATATATATATATATATATATATATATATATATATATATATATATATATATATATATATATATATACCAATAGTAGAACAATTACAATATATAAAGACATAGAAATGTCATATCTTCAGGTAACAAAGTAAGGAAAAAATTTATAGTACAATAGATGGAAATAGGAGAATGTGCCTTTCCGGCGATACAGAGTCTCATCCCTACTCTCCTGAAGAGGTCATATGTGTAATATCAGTAATTTACACCAATTTAAAGTGTTGCTGTGATTTTGTCTTTTCTGGTTATCTCAATTCGAATACACTGAAGATTTTTTTGCAGAAAATTAGTAATTTTCACTAATGTAAGCCATTATTTTGACATTGTTTACTTTGGGCCGAACCAGTATGCAGAATGAAGGAAACATGTTGGATTAAAAGCTGATGTACTGTCACAACGCAATTTGTACATTATACAAAGTTCAGGCACATGGTTGGAATAATTTTGCTATTGTAATAATGCAGTAATTAACGATTAAGGTTCCGATCCTATATTTCTAGTCATCGAAAGACAGCTAATTTTATGTTTTCATGTTATATTATTGTTTGTATCCCTAACAGAAATATGAAATGATGATTTTACAATCAGAACCAAATATGCTCATGTTCTAGTTGGTCTTAGTTAACAGAACTGTAATTACGACTATACAGAAATGTAAAATTTTACTTGTACAAAATTTAATTAATTGAATCTATGCCTTTCATATAATAAAGGTAATTGCTCTGTTCACCTGTAAATCATAGGGTGATCATACGTTAAGTAAGTAAAATGATATACTGTATACAAATTAACGAAATATATTGTTGTAATGATGAAACATGTAATTTACAGTCTTAATAGAAACAGATTTTTTCTTGTCTTTGTATGAAATTATTCACTTTTATTTCATGTAAATTTCTATGTAAATTGGGAAGATGTATGTAAAAACTTTAATTGTATAAATCTAAAACTTTGATATGTAACAAGGACAGTAATTGTTTAAAATCACATCAATAGAGGCGAATTGTACACCACCATAGGTGAGTCTGAGATCAGTCTGAAGTCAGTCTTACATCAGTCATGAGACAGTGTTATGTCAATTTTACATGTAGTTCGGTGCCGAACATCTAGCGTGCGAAATGAAACACATTGTGAAGAAGAAATATAGTAATTTTTTAACCCTTGCGTGATTCCCATGTGGCGACAGAGTAACATCAAGATGAACCTACAGCAACATTAAGAAACAGCACCCTGGATTACAAAAGATAGATATAATTTATTTGGTGGAGGATATCCATAATATGATGTGGTATATGTTTTTCTTGTGTTAAGCAACAATACACACTCAAACTTCACCACACAGAAACATTTTCGCCACATTATATTACAGAGTGCATCAGAAGCTGTGCAACGGTTGTCATAATGCTGATGTGCAAACGTTAGTTTTTCCTCTGTCATGGCACACTCACTGAGTGCGGAAACATATGCAAAATCGTCTTCTTGCTGTCCAGATAGGCAGTTTGTTGCATTGTGTAGGAATAAGGAATAGGGTTATCAGGGAGAATAGCCCTCTGATGCAGTGGCCCATATCGTGGTGCAAGAGTGAAGCATGTTGTATACTGGAGAGAGACAGAAGTGACATAGGAAGTGGATTCCCACTACAGGTTGCAAGAGATCTGTGACGTAAAATGTCGATGTGAGATGGTGATGCTGTGACAGTGGTAAGGTGCATGTGGTAGGTTCATACACAAGGACTTTGAATTATTAGCTGTATGAGCTGTAGTTGTGACGTTATGTAAAATTTCAATGTGTCCTCCAGTGGTATTGAGCTCATGTTGGATCAGGTATCCACCAAAAAGTGTTTTCTTGAAGTAAGGTCGAAGATGTACACTCAACCTCTCAGATGCGTGGTCAATGGGTGACTCATCATTGGTGACTGTCAGAGAGTTGATGGTACAATACAAGCTGGTGAGCCTGTGGCAGCATCTGTCTGGAGTTTGGGAATTCACACTGTGCGCGACAATTACGTGCGGTGGTGCCAAATTGACAGTGGTACCAACATAACTGCGACCTTATGCTGTCTGCAGAGCTTGTGGCCTTGTTGTCAGGTATCACTGATGTGGTGACTTGGTTGCTTTGTGGTCGGCGTGACGTCCTCTTTGTGCATAATGGTGGAGGATCAATTCGAATAGATTGGTAGGATACCCAGAACTGGCCACATGCTGCATGGTATGGAATTATTCGTGTTGTTGACATTCTAGCGATGCGGTAGTAATATAAAAATTTTCTCTGTCAGAGCCAAATGCTTTTTGGGAGTTCAGATTCATGTGATATCATTGCCAGTTGTAATTGTGGCGGAAGTTTGACAACCCACAGCGCCCAAGGGCAGCATCCGGTATGAAGTTCATATCAAGTGTAGCCACCAAAGATGAAAGGACATTCTATCTGCCAACTGTTCGCCATAGACAACTTGCTATAACTACTGTTTGGGTGCCCATGAGATTCGTTGCAACAGTGCAGATTTGGCTGCATCGTACTTATTGTGGGTAAGTGGTGCTAATATGATGTCACAGTTTTGGTCAGAGCCGTTCTACCATATAACAATTCAGGGAGACTAATCTGGTGTGGCATCTGCATAATGAACTAAATACACATTCCATAGTGCTGAACCATAAAGCAGGTCGCTTCTTGCCAAAATCATGGTAGTTTGGGTTGGAAGCTGAATCTGTGATGTAAGTAATGACTGTAATATGGCTAGGTTATAGACGGCCTAGCCAGTACTGGCGACGAGAGACCTCCCTGAGATCGTGGCGCGGTAGGGCACGTGGTCCCCGAGTTCTCTTAGCACCCGACCGACAGACGCAGCTGCTAGAGTCGTATTCACAACAAAAGATGGCCACATTGTTAAGTTGCATTAAGATGATTGATACAAAAATTTGCTCAACGAATTTTGTGGTAGACATGGAGACACAACCATGAAAATATTTCCCTACCAAGTGACAGGGAATGCTCAAATTACAGAACTGAGATGGTTAATAGGGTATAGTTTATTCACTAAGCGCAATATATCATTGTATCATAACTGAGAACAAGTTGCTGTCTTTGACTGCCACAGATTTTCCTGTGGTCTCTGGCCTGCAATGTGTGTCACTCTCAATGTCCCCACAACATTAAGGTTGCAAACATTTTTCTCTCGATTAATATTTATGTCTTGTAGTTAGTTACATTCTATGTACTGTGTTATTCTCAAGTGATTACAGTACTACATGCAAGTAACGATAGTATTCCCCGTTTTTTATTCATATACTCCTCTATACCATTATATTCTTTCTGCATTAAGTAGACGTCTAGAAGATTTTGGAATGTCTTGTCACTCTGACTGTCCCACATACCATTAGGAAGATGCTTTACCATTTGTCCACCTGAGTACTGAATATCTTTCTCAGCCACTCTTAGTCTGTGTGGTACACTTTTCAGCTGATATTTTATAAATGAACATCTGCATTTTTCTAGTAGCGTATTGCCTTTGAATTAAGGGGCTCCAGAAAGGCTCAAAATCATGAAAAGTTCAATTTTTACTTTTTTGCGTTTTCTGAATCTGTAGACTATTACCTTTTAATAGATATATAATTTATTCATTTCCGAAGACTACAACTATTTTTTAATTATTTTTGAAATGTGTTCTACATGGGAGTGACCCACTGTGGCGCTGTTAAACTGCTGTCAAATGGTGTTATTATTAACGTCCGTGTTCATCAGGTACATTTTAGTGATGTGAGATAAAGTATGTGTTGTGGCTAACCTGTGATGGTTCAATATATATCGCTGGTGTGATTGTCGATTGTTTCGTGTTTATTTACTCTGTCGCTATCTCGAAAATATTCGTAATTAATTCTGTTTCTTGAGTCTCTGTTTTGTTGAAGTATAATAATGAGTAAAAGTAAAGTTATTAGAAATCCTCTGAAGGCTTTTAAGAAAAGGAGAAATGTTGGAAAGCCAAAGGTATTTAGAAATATGGGAATGAAGATAGGTTCTAACATGGTACGAGCGATGCTTGCTTTAGACAAAGAACGCCTTCGGGCTGCAGACAGGGCTGTAAAGAGTCTAGAAATACAAGCAAGAGTAAACAGAAGGAGGAACAAGAGGAAGCTGGAGGAGGAGTTTGCAGAGGATGAAGATAATCCATCCTATGGACCTGGAATGCACTAAAAAGTTAATCCAATCTTTGTCGCTCGATTCCCAAAACTTTTATTTTCTCATACTAATTACATGTTTTCTAAGGATCTTCCAAACATATTTGTTTCAAATTTTCAGTAAATGTTACACAGTACCTTCTGCATAATTTAACACAGCCTTTTTCCAAAAAACTGTATATTTTTGAATATATAAATAAAAAATTGCAAAAAAATGTGAATTTTCATTACAATTGAAAAAAATCATCTTTAATAACTGAAATAAAATTTTGTAGAATCCCTGTGTTAAGTTGTAGCCAATATTCCAATAAATAATCTGTAAAAAGTTCAACTTCCTACCTCAAATACTTTGTGAGGAAAGATGTAATTTATAAGCGTTATTTTAACATTGCAAGTATAGGGCGTTCCGGAGCCCCTTAATGAATATATTGTTCAGTATATGTCCTTGGATGGAAATATATTTTTAAATTAGGGAATGCAGTTTTCAATAAATCAATTTTTTATTCAAGATGATCCTAATACCATTTTTTGCAATAGAAAATCTTCTTGTATTATTGTTGCTGAAGCTTCCCCAAACAGTAATTCTATTATGTAAGTATGGTTCAAATAGAGCATGGTGCACTAGACAAAAAGTTGTTTGTTAGCATAATGGGCAAACTGTTACATAATAAATAATATAATGCTTAACTTACAGTGGATGTTTTATACATGTTACCCCCCTTGTAGCTTATTGTCACCTGGAATTCCTCAAAATTTTATAGAGGTAACTTCTTCCAGTCTTGTTTCATCTGTGATTATAATCTATGTGATCTTCATTTCTCTATTTGTGAACACCATGAACATGGTCTTATTTAGATTGGGAATTAGGTCATTACTAAGAACCACTGTACTGTGTTATTTATTGAGATAAAAGCACTTGTCTCTAGTGTCTTCAGATTTTCTTCTAAATTCACTAATGTCATGTAATCACCACACAGATTTTTTACTCCTCAATGTTTTCAAATATGCATCCAGAGTCTGTGTTACTGACATATGAGTTTATCCATTGCACTGCATGTCCACATATGTCATAGTTTTCAAGTGTTTCAGTTACTGCTTTACAGGTGATTCTGTCAGCAGCTTTACACAAAAATTTAACATAGCATAAGCAGAGTTTCTTATGTCAAATCCATCTACAAAAGATTCTTTTAGGCTTGAGAAAGAACTTTGGTTGATTTCCCTTCTTGGAAAACATGTTGTTCCAGAATAAGAATACTCTGATCCCCTAGGAATGTAGTTATCCTACTATGTATGAGCAGCTCTAGTGGTAATGAGAAACCAAAGATTAAATTTACTAGTCTGTGATTATCTGGATTTTCTTTGTCACCTGTCTTTTATAATGCTATTACTTCGCTTATTTTTAATTTTTGTGAAAATATTCCTTCTCTGAATGAGCAATTTTTTATACCTAAAAGAGTCTCAATTATTTCTTCATTCGCGTGTTTTATTAAATATTTTGATATTTCATCCTCTCCAGTATGGTTCTTAGATTTTAATTTCTGAATTATTTTTATCAGTTCTGCCTTTGTCGCTGGTTCCAACAACATTGTGTGGAATGGTTGCCCATGTGTTCTAGTATGCTTTGACCCCTCATGACTTCTTTCCCCCTTTACATGTTGTACAGCATCTATAAAGGTGTTGCTGAGTATATTGTCAATTTTTGATCCATATGTATTATGTTGTTCTCATTCCCTTGGTAAAATTTCTGTTATTTACTGTCTTTTGTTAGTCAGTTAGTTAGTTTTGTGTTCTATGTCTCACTTTCACAATAAATCATAATGAAGTGAAATGTGTCATTTTACATTCACATCACAAATTATTTTGTAAATATGCCTAAATACTGATCACTTACAAATGTTTCTTTTACTTTTTTTAAAAAAAAGAAGATGTACACATGTTGAGTTGGTAATTCTTAACCACCACTATTTACATGCTACAATAATAGAAATTCTTCTGCAGAATAAAATGAGTCATCAAGGAAAAACTTTTTCATTTCATTTGCAAATTTTACTTTGCTGTCTGTCAGACATCTTATATCACTGGGTAAGAAATCATATATATTAGTTGCAGTGTTGTGCATTCCTTTTTGCGCAAATGGCGCATTTAATGTGGAGTAATGAATACCATTTTTCCTTCTGATATTGTGATTATCTTGCTTTTGAGCTACAGTGGATCATTTAAAACGAACTTCATGAGGCGCTAAGTATACTGTGAAGAAGTCGTTAGAAGTCCATGGTCAGAGTATATGGCTGCCATGTGGAGGACCCAGATTCGATTACCTGATTTTTCGTTATTGAGATGATTGATAAAGTGTGCATTCAGCTTCATGATGCCAATTGAGGAGCTACTTGACTAGGTAGTAGCGGATCGATGGTGTGAAAAATGGCTGGGAGAGCAGTGTGCTGACCACATGCCTCTCCATACCACATCCACATGACACTGCAAGGCAGAGGATGGCACAGTGGCTGGTGGACATCCCTTGTGCCCTCACAGCTTAACAAGGAGCTCGTTAGTTGTTATAAATGCATAATTTCTTAAACAGATATCTGTAAGATGACCATGGTGAACACCATGTATTATTCCTACAGCACATTTTTGAGAAATGAAGACTTTCTTTCTAAAAGATCACTTATCGCAGAACATTACTCCATATGATGTTATTGAACGGAAATATGCAATATACACCAGCTTTCTAACTTTTCACTCTCTAAGATTTGCAATGATTCTAAATGCAAATAAGAGCAAACTATGTTGTTTTAGAAGTTCCAAAACGTGAATTTTACAGTTTAAATTCTCAGTAATATGGACATAAAATTTTGAAGTATTGGACTCTATTTATTATTTCTTCATCATGTGTTACTCTTATCATTGATGTAGTATAACTAAATGTGTAGACCTGAACATGTAATAACTTTTCAAAACTGAGAGTGAGTGCATTCGCAGTAAACCTGTGAATGATACTTTTAACAGCATTGTTTATCACTTCTCCTGTTGGATTGATTGCAATACTAATGTAATCCTCAAAAAGAACTAAGTCTGTTTGTTGTATGTTATTTTCTGTTGAGTGTTCCTCCACAAGAGATATCAAATACGGGAAAGCGAAATATGATTTAGGTTTCCCAATAACAGAACAGAGCTGATACACTATCACAAAAATGTTGACAAAGCATTTTTTTGTTAAATAACATTTTAAGTGAAAAAGTCAGCTCTAGTGAAGGAGAAAACTATAGTTGTTCATGACATTATTAGTTACATAACGAAAAAAGATAATGCCTAAGAACAGGAACTATTTATTTCATTATAAATATTGTTTGGTGTCTTTGTATGTATATATTTATTCTAGCAAATAGATGGCAATGTTTTGAAATGTTTCACTTCTCAGTAGTCGATAAAGAACATATGTTTTGAAGTTTTCCTTGACCATTAATAAAGTTTATCGTCGTTAGTTCCTCAATTCCGTTACTATATTCTGACTGTTTCTGTCACAGATGGTAACTCATAACCTCACTTTCACCATTTGTCACTGAGCGAAGCAAATTGATGTGAGGAACAGTGTTAATACGCCCTGACATGGCAGTGCCATGTCAAGACGTGATGTGATAGCCAGTGTAAATTCGCTTTAACTCCTTGCTTCTGTCTGACAGACAGCATAGACTTCATATCCCTCATGAACAGTTCAAAATTTCCTAGTGGATATCTATGTACAGTCACAATTCAAAGAGACCTATTTCTCAGGACTAATTCACAAGCATGCACTGCTGTGTGCTCATGACTAGAAAATCTACTTATCTCAAGGTTTTGAAGTTGTCTTAATATATGTAACAATTCCTCATTTTCCCATACTAGTTCTCCAAGATAGGCACAGGCTGTCTATTTTTTCGGAGCTCTCTAAATTTTCCAAACAAACATGGAGCTCTTCTACATTATTACTCAGTGCTCTAATATTCTAATGAAATAAGCTAACCTTACTTTTCTGTACATTCTTAAGCATTTTGTAGGTCTCTTTGATTTTTTCTTGTTCTTTCATAACAAGGTTCCTTAATCCCAATTCTAACCTAAGAATACATCTCTGACACCAGTAACCACAGCGATCGTGTTTTGTGTGATGGTTGTCCCCAATATATTTTCTGCAAGAAAGTCAGAGAACCTATAGTTATCTATCTTTATCAGGTGTAGGCCATGCCTAGTGTATCCCTAACCTTCAACAATAATAACAGGCATTCCGGTATTCACAAGGTTCACAGCAGTGTTAACCCAGGACTGGTAATAGTGCTGCATGATCTTCACAAAACTCACATTTGTGCAAGTAGTTCCTACTCTCATTTCAGCCATGACACCCCTAATACTGTAATTTCTATCTTTAGACAAGCTGTTTCCTGCTCCACCTATTATATATTACCTGATCTTCTTTGTCAAAATCTTTGCACAAACTCCCTATGTCCTCCATAATATGGTTGAGGCTAGCATTTGGCTTCACAATACTTGTGACCAGGTACCCGGTTCCTAGTTTGTCCTACACCACCTGGCCTACACTCCTGCCATGGCTACTATCTGGCAGCAAGAATCATTTCTACCTACTCTCTTTTGGTATCAGCCTATACTTAATTTCCTTGCTAGAAGTCTGTTGTATCCTATTGTGACTTAAAGTAGAATGAAGCTCTTATTCCCATACTTCAGGCAACAATCAGATTTATTTGATACTGTAAGGCAAAACTGAAAAAGGAGTTGAAGAGTTGTTCCCCTTTTGTCCATTGTTTGTTACCTTTACCCAGTTTCCAGAAACTTCCTCACACATCAACCTGTCTAGCTCAGTTTTCGGGTGTTCTAATTCAGCCTGAAGGGCGCAAATCGTAGCCTCCTGTTCAGAGATCCTCTTGTCCTTTTTGCAGAGGCTACAGCTCTGTGGGAGAGCATCGTTGAGTTCCCCATCCAATTCCCCACTTAAGTCATGCA
Organism: Schistocerca nitens; assembly: GCF_023898315.1. Taxonomy (NCBI): domain Eukaryota; kingdom Metazoa; phylum Arthropoda; class Insecta; order Orthoptera; family Acrididae; genus Schistocerca; species Schistocerca nitens. Next base: position 140,489,461 of record NC_064620.1, on the reverse strand, counting down.
AGTGGATCTCCAACCCACAATCTACACATACCACTTCCCGTCTGACTTCGCTGCAGTAACAGCCACACTTATTATGTATTCCAACAGATGTTAAAGCTTAAAAGTAGAATGAAATCATTAATACTCTTTACACTACACGAGTTATCGTTCGTTACAGGCTGCATTAATTATGCCTAAGGGTTAGTGATTCATGTGTGTGATATAACGTAAAAAGTTAATTAATTCTGCTTAAAGAAGAACCCAGCACTTACTTAATTGCGGTATCTGTTACTTAACTTATTCACAGTAAAATGTAACTTTAAATGTAACTGTGAAGTACGCAAACCATATGTAAATAAACTACTAGTGCGAAGTATCTGAGTCAGCTAACTTAAGATTTGCGCAACTTTTCCGAAATATGAACTTAATATTGAAAGGTTATGCTCCACTTAAATTTCTGGCAAGAGAAAGAACAGTTAAGATTCTGTAAGTTTACTGCGTCAAAACGTGAAAAAATATATGACTACAATCCGACTTTACGATCTTTTCGCGTTTTCAAGAATGATACATAAAGAAAAGTGAAACCTTTAATAGCAAACTTAAAAAACGCCCTGCTATATATGTTTAGCCAGTAATCTGTACTATAATGACTGTTGTTACAATCCAAATAGTTTATCTTTGCGACAGCTCAAAAACTTGCATATCTCGCCCTTCTCTGTGTTGATTACATCCCATGCTATTTTACTTCTATGACTTGAATTTGCTATAACTCTGTTTCTCGAACTGGCTTTTGCATCTCCTATTAAGTGCTTTTACTTCTTCTGATACTGTTCATGTTGTTGTTGTTAAGGTCTTCAGTCCTGACTGGTTTGATGCAGCTCTCCATGCTACTCTATCCTGTGCAAGCTTCTTCATCTCCCAGTACTGACTGCAACCTACATCCTTCTGAATCTGCTTAGTGTATTCATCTCTTGGTCTCCCTCTACGATTTTTACCCTCCACGCTGCCCTCCAATGCTAAAATTGTGATTCCTTGATGCCTCAAAACATGTCCTACCAACTGATCCCTTCTTCTAGTCTAGTTGTGCCACAAACTTCTCTTCTCCCCAATCCTATTCAACACCTCCTCACTAGTTACGTGATCTACCCACCTTATCTTCAGCATTCTTCTGTAGCACCACATTTCGAAAGCTTCTATTCTCTTCTTGTCCAAACTATTTATCGTCCATGTTTCACTTCCATACATGGCTACACTCCATACAAATACTTTCACAAACGACTTCCTGACACTTAAATCTATACTCGATGTTAACAAATTTCTCTTCTTCAGAAACGATTTCCTTGCCATTGCCAGTCTACATTTTATATCCTCTCTACTTCGACCATCATCAGTTATTTTACTCCCTAAATAGCAAAACTCCTTTACTACTTTAAGTGTCTCATTTCCTAATCTAATTCCCTCAGCATCACCCGATTTAATTTGACTACATTCCATTATCCTCGTTTTGCTTTTGTTGATGTTCATCTTATACCCTCCTTTCAAGACACTGTCCATTCCGTTCAACTGCTCTTCCAAGTCCTTTGCTGTCTCGGACAGAATTACAATGTCATCGGCGAACCTCAAAGTTTTTACTTCTTCTCCATGAATTTTAATACCTACTCCGAATTTTTCTTTTGTTTCCTTTACTGCTTGCTCAATATACAGATTGAATAACATCGGGGAGAGGCTACAACCCTGTCTTACTCCTTTCCCAACCACTGCTTCCCTTTCATGCCCCTCAACTCTTATAACTGCCATCTGGTTTCTGTACAAATTGTAAATAGCCTTTCGCTCCCTGTATTTTACCCCTGCCACCTTCAGAATTAGAAAGAGAGTATTCCAGTTAACATTGTCAAAAGCTTTCTCTAAGTCTACAAATGCTAGAAACGTAGGTTTGCCTTTTCTTAATCTTTCTTCTAAGATAAGTCGTAAGGTTAGTATTGCCTCACGTGTTCCAACATTTCTACAGAATCCAAACTGATCTTCGCCGAGGTCGGCTTCTACCAGTTTTTCCATTCGTCTGTAAAGAATTCGCATTAGTATTTTGCAGCTGTGACTTATTAAACTGATAGTTCGGTAATTTTCACATCTGTCAACACCTACTTTCTTTGGGATTGGAATTATTATATTCTTCTTGAAGTCTGTGGGTATTTCGCCTGTTTCATACATCTTGCTCACCAGATGGTAGAGTTTTGTCATGACTGGTTCTCCCAAGGCCATCAGTAGTTCTAATGGAATGTTGTCTACTCCCGGGGCCTTGTTTCGACTTAGGTCTTTCAGTGCTCTGTCAAACTCTTCACGCAGTATCGTATCTCCCATTTCATCTTCATCTACATCCTCTTCCATTTCCATAATATTGTCCTCAAGTACATCGCCCTTGTATAGACCCTCTATATACTCCTTCCACCTTTCTGCTTTCCCTTCTTTGCTTAGAACTGGGTTTCCATCTGAGCTCTTGATGTTCATACAAGTGGTTCTCTTATCTCCAAAGGTCTCTTTAATTTTCCTGTAGGCAGTATCTATCTTACCCCTAGTGAGATAAGCCTCTACATCCTTACATTTGTCCTCTAGCCATCCCTGCTTAGCCATTTTGCACTTCCTGTTGATCTCATTTTTGAGACGTTTGTATTCCTTTCTGCCTGCTTCATTTACTGCATTTTTATATTTTCTCCTTTCATCAATTAAATTCAATATTTCTTCTGTTACCCAAGGGTTTCTACTAGCCCTCGTTTTTTTACCTATTTGATCCTCTGCTGCCTTCACTATTTTATCGCTCAAAGTTACCCATTCTTCTTCTACTGTATTTCTTTCCCCCATTCCTGTCAATTGTTCCCTTATGCTCTCCCTGAAACTCTTCAGTTTTAATCTACGGGTCATAACCAATAGCTTGTGGTCAGAGTCCACATCTGCCCCTGGAAATGTCTTACAATTTAAAACCTGGTTCCTAAATCTCTGTCTTACCATTATATAATCTATCTGATACCTTTTAGTATCTCCAGGGTTCTTCCATGTATACAACCTTCTATCATGATTCTTAAACCAAGTGTTAGCTATGATTAAGTTGTGCTCTGTGCAAAATTCTACCAGGCGGCTTCCTCTTTCATTTCTTAGCCTCTTTCATTTCTTTCCTCTTCATTTCTTTACTGTTCATAAGTTTACATATTCCATGTTTGTCTGAGTTCCTTCACTCTAGTCCTGAGTTCAATTATTTCTTTAGTAACCCAGCTGCTAAGGCGTAAATTTTGACATGAAAATAACCTGGGTTTGCCAGTGCATCACAGAGTGGGTCACCTTCAAGTGTAGTACTTGTAGCAAGGAATAGCATGTCTTCAATTTTTGAAGTGTGTGGATATAATGTTGCATTATGTCCTGCAGTGTGGTCACTACAATACACAACTCCTGTGGTATAAATATCCTCTCATCTGTTCCTAGATAATCATAGTCACCCCATTTGAGAAAAAGAAGTGAAATTTCGCTGGTTGAGATATAATCTCTTAAATTCGCTCTTATACCTTTTGTGGGTTCGAGAACGTTAACTGATGGCTACAAAGAATATCTCTAAGGCAATCATTTCTATCATCAGTGCAAATTCCACACTGAACCATAAGTAAAGTTTGGGGAAAGTCTCCTGCAAGTAGAACTGTGATGCTATCCAACAACTCGTAGTTACTTCTAACATTCTGCCGAGTTGTTGTTCAAAGCTCCAATGCTTATTTTATTGGCCATGGTAATTTCATCCCACATACTGACTTTTTTTCTCATCATTCGCTGCATTGAAATATTGTGTATGTGATTCTCTGAACTTGTGTCTGCAGCTCGTGGTCTTGCGATATCAGTCTCACTTCCCATGCATGGGGTCCCGGGTTCGATTGCCGGTGGGGTCAGGAATCTTTGCCTCTTGATGACTGGGTGTTGTGTGTCTTTCATCATAATTTCATTATCATTGGCTCGCAAGTCGCCGAAGTGGCGTCAGCTAAAAAAAAAGGACTTGGAATTTCGGCGGCCGGACACCCCGCATGGGGTCTCCCGGCCAACAATGCCGTACGATCATTTTATTTCATTTGTGCATTTGTAAGGAGCAGGCACATCTCTGAGGCAGCATGCACAGCCTGACCGAAATCTAGCAACGTAGTAGTGATCCCAGTAGATGTTCCACAACAACCTTACTTTTCCCAAGAGCAAATTCAAGAAGTGTATTTAAGATTAATCATACAAAGCAGGCTTTCGCAGTCAGTGTTTACATAATTACTGATACTTGTTTTATGGGCTAAGACCATGGTCCAAGGCTTATTCTCTACTTAACGATCCGTCTTCCAATGCTGGAGACATCATCATAGGCGTTAATGACTAAAAAGCAGTTACAGATTCGAACAAGCTCAGCAAGCTCGGACTGTTTATGTGTATTCACTCAGTGGTCGCTTCACGACGTCATCAGAATGGTGCCTAAGATAGTGGAGCCACCTGACGTGCGTTATGGTCCTTGTTGCGAGGAAGAGTTGGCGTAATTTGTTTTATTTAGCGCTAAGGACCACAACTTGTTTAATTTCAGTCTTTCTTCTTGTCTGTGAACTTGTTTTTCGATATCTATGGTCTCTCTGCAGTTTCCAACATGTTAATTATTAGTTTTTGCTAAAACCACGCTTTCAGACAAACGGTGGCTTCCTTGTCATAGTGTATGATCTGGTACTGCTGATTTATCTGCGTTCTCCAGACGACAATTGCTCTTGTGTTCCTTCAGACTGCTTTTAACGTTTAGGTTTGTAGTTTGTATGTGCACTTGGCCTCTTGTGCAGCGTTCAAATTCTTGCGCTTTTGTCTTGTTGGTTTAAGTACTATATCAGTGACGTGTTGTCCGAGTACCTACGTCGCTGATGCGATCCGTGACAGTTTTTACAAGTGGAAGGAAAACTTGGTTCTTTTTTATTGCTCTGGTTCTTTTTTATTAGACGCTCGATACCTTTTAGGATGTAGTGCTCTATTCATCTTTTTGGCAGAGTAACTGTTTCTTCTGAGACCTTTCATAAGTGATCGAGCTCGAAGGATTGAAATTAGGTATGTGGCAGGCCTTAGTGCTATAGAGGTAAAGACTCCTAGCGCGATCTGTGACGTCAGTATCCACAGGTAAGGAGGTATCACGCCAGCAACGGTGAACATGCACGCGGCCCATAGGGTGACTTGGCTCTTATTTACAAAGCCATGTGACTTCTGTATAACACTCAAAGAACTCTAGCTGTATACCCGAAAATAGACGTGAATTTCACCTGCTGGCTGTAGGCGATAAATGCGTGAGGGCGGTTGCTCGCGCCTCAGCGTTCGTCATTTTGCTGAGGTCACCGGTGCTTGCCGACTCTGGCAGCGTGTGCGGAGTCGGTGGTGTCGGCGTCGTGCGTCGGGTGGGGGATGTGTTTTTTACTAGCTATCATTTTGTTTAAACTATATTCCATCGATTTCCCCTATCGATAGAATGCTGGGAATTAGAAAAACTATACCCCACACATGTGAAGGATATCGATTTAATTAATTTGCATAACTAATTTGCATAACTTTTTTACATCAACGTGGTGTTAGAGGTTCAATAGTTAAGGGGAGGGTGTGGGTGGGTGGGTGACATGGAGCAGAGCAGCAGGTTAACTGCAGAACACTAGGTTAATTTGCATAATTAATTTGATTAATTTTTACATAGAACGAGGTACAATAGTTTAAGAGAGTAGGGGTGGTTGACAAAGAAGAGTGCACCAGAAATGGCATTCAAAAGCATGTGAAGTTCGAAATGTGTACCAGAAAATGGTGGGAGGACATAACTAATAACTTAATATGGTATCATAGGCGGTACAATAGTTTAAGGGGATGGAGGTGACATGGAAAGCCACTTAACATAACAATAGGTTAAGTGCCGACAAAGGCCGAACATTTGGTTAAGACACCCATAGTGCAGTGCCGAACACAGGTTATGCAATATGTTTGCCCCATGTAATTACTTCTTACAAGACCTACATGTTTCCAAACAGCTGAGAATGATGAGCAAGAGATTTCCAACCCCCGAAAACTGAATTTTTTAATAAATAAATAATATATCCTTGAATTTCCTCTCCACCACAGAGCCACCAGTTTCCATATCTTCCATACATTGCCTTGAATCCCACAAATTGTTTAAATAAACAATATTCCACACATTGTCTAAATTGCTTAAACAATATTCCATACATTGCAATCGAATTTCCTCCAAATTACCGATCAACTGAGCCTTTTTCCCGCCAATTTCCGGGAGAGAGAGTGGGAGGGCAGGGAGTGGTTTACGAGAGGAGGAGAGGTTACTTAATTGATAAATTTAATAACGTAGTCAGTCAAATTGATAAGAGTGAGAGGGGTTATTCCAATAACTCAGACCTGAAAGTGTACCTGTAGCAGCGAGGGGGAGAGGGTGGGTTGGAGGCTTCCTGAGGGTGGGGGAGGGGGCAGGGGAACAATAGGTTAAGGACCAGTTAATCAAAGGAGAACAATAGGTTAATGGCCTGTCAATCAAACGAGAACAGTAGGATCCCCCTGAGTGCATACCTGCCCCTGATGTAGGCAACCTGCACTAAAAAAATGCACCAGAACATAGTTTGTCCTTCTACTACAGAGTATTTGCGTAATTACTATCAAACTGTCCTCAGTTACATGCCCAAATAACCAGAGATTGCTAACTAAGTTGTCTGTCGTGATCAGTAATGGTTAACATTACCGATCACGACAGACAACATGTCTCTCCTCCGAGACTGCTGAACCAGCTCTTATCTTAAAAGCCATACCTCTTCACACACCATCTCAGCTAAGCGCGATCCAAGGATCTCCGAAGTGCTTTATCTCCTTTTTTGTTTAGCTATTGTTTATTGTTCTGCTAGTAATGATCACTTTTGAAATAATGGAATGATAACCTACTACTGAAAAATACTTTTATATGAAATGCAAGTAAATACACTGTTTAGTTTTTCTAGTACTAATAACAGAAGTTATCATTCTGCCACGCTACTACCACATGCAGTACCCACGCATGGCAGAAGACCTTAATTTCAGTGGTCTGTCTCGTGATACCCCTACTGAACAAACCATCTGTCATCGGTACCTCATACCATTACATTATCTTCCCACTGCTCCGTTTAACAGCTCTAAGAAGAGCTTCTTGTAGCTGAATATGATGGCTGCACAGTCAGAAATATTACAGTAGCAAATGAAATTTGTGACTGGATTGAAGTTTTTGTAGTAGGCAGGATGCTCTAGCAAAGTGTGTTGGCGTTCTTGCTGATCATGTCATACACTGACGACCTTGCAGACAATATCGAAAGTAATCTCAGACTCTCTGCAGATAATGCAGTAATGCATAATAATGTATAGTCCGATGAAAGCTGCACAAATATTCAGTTAGATCTTGACAAGATTGTAAAGCTATGCAAAGACTGGCAAATGACTTTAAATATTTAGAAATATAAAATTTTGTGCTCCACATAACACAAAGTAATACTGTTCTACTAGCTTAGCACCTGCTGCTTCACTAGTGTAGACTATATATTTTGCACAGATTGTTTGTTTTTCTTTAATGGGATTTTTACGTTGTCCATAAACTAGAAATCTTATAAACGTTTCCTTGTAATCAAGGTAATAGAAGCATGGTGTTCTCCAAATGTACTCTGACCAAAAAGCGATTCTGGTAGATGGAGTCCAAGGTATTTGTTAGTTATACCTTTTTCAGTCTTTCGGTGATAGTTCCACAGAAATTCCATCCCCTAACACATATATCTTTACATCTAACCGATTTTTATAGTTTCAAAAATTTTTAATATAATGAAATATTTTCTTAAAAATTTCAATCCCCTATTTCATCCCCTTAGAGGCTGAATTGCCAAAAGGAGTGAAACATATTTTTTTAATTTCTAACAGATGATGCAAATACAAATTTTCATGGAAAATAATTTAATAATGAAATATTTTCATGAAACTTTTCATCTCCTATTTCACACCCTTAGGGCCTTGAATTTTCAAAAACATTGAAACATGTATTTACTTTATTTCTGACTGAGAACCCAAATACCAATTGCCATAGATATAACTCTAAAAAGGCTTTAGTAGTTCTTTAATAATGATTTATTTTCAAAATGCTTTCATCCACTAATTTCTCCCTTAGTGGTGGAAGTCCAGAACATGCTGAAACACGTATTTTTTTATTTCTGACTGAGAAACCAAATACCAGTTTTCGTAGTTCTAGCTTCACAATTCCCTTAATAGCGACATATTTTCTAAAAATCTTTCATCCCCTATTTCACCCTGTAAGAGCGGAATTTCGAAATTCCCTTCTTAAACAGCGCCTGCAGTATAAGATTCACGTCTTCTCCAAGCTGGGCAGTGGTCATTCATTGAATCAGTCTGGCCTTATTTCACACCTTAAGTGGCAGACTTTAAAAAAACAGTGAAACACGATTTTTTTTCATTTCTAACCAAGAAGCCAAAAACAAGTTTCCAATTTTTTAGCTTTAAAAAAGTTTTCAATTTGAAATATTTTACAAAACATTTCACCCCTTGTTTCAACACCTTACTGGCTGAACTTCCAAAAACAATGAAATGTGTATTTTTTTATTTATGACAGAGAAGTCAAAAACAAATTTTCATAAATTTATCTTCAAAAACGTTTGCATGATGAAATATCTCCATAAAAACTGTATCCTTTGTGTCAGGCTCCAGTTCTCGGCTGTGATATAAGTGCATCTACAGAGCGACAAGTTTTTCCGTGTATTCCACGTAGTATATTTATTAAATTTCGTGCGAGTTTCTCTGTTTAAAGAGGATTAACATCGCGTTTTGTAAGTGTAAATTCATGCAGTCTTCAGCGCAATAGTTACTCTCTGAACAGTCAGCTACATAACCCTTTAACGAATCAGCATCCATTGGTGACACATCAGGACAGTAGCAAGTCGCATATCTAGGATTGTCTACTTTTATAATTCACTTCTTCAGTTAGTCTTGCTAGGATGGGTAGTATGTGTGCATGCTGTGTGCGGACACAGGAGGAGCTGGCTGCAGATTGCGAACAGCTGAACATGCTGTTGGCTAAGGTCAGTCACCTACAGGCTGCTGCTTTGGGGTGTAACGGTGGCGAAGAATCTGACACGTAGCGTGGGACACGTCAGGTGCCACTTGTTTTTACCACGCGCTCTGCTTCCGAGGTACCTCCTAGTGCACATGACACAGTAGACCCACCCTCACAGCAGGGTATATGACAGGTTGTAACGCGTTCGTGTTGCTCGAGGCGGAAGGCCAATGTGGAGACTGGCCACCTGGCCTTGCCCATTCACCCTGTAAGCGAACAGGTGGTCGCTCCTTCAGCATGGTCCTAGCAGGCAACCAGGGGGAAGAGGTTTACTGGTTATTGGGAGCTACAATGTTAGGTGTGTGACGGAGCCTCTTAGAAAGATAGTGTTCAGGGCTAGAAAGGAAGCGAATGTATATTCGGTATGTCTGCTGGGGGCCTCGTCTGAGATGTGGAAGCAGCCTTGCCGGTGGCTATCGAGCGTGTAGGGTGCAGTAGTCTGCAAGTTGTAGCTCACATCAGCATCAACGACGCCTGGTGCATGGGTTCTGAGGTGATCCTCAGTTCGTACAGGCGGCTGGCGGAGGTGGTGAAGACTGCTGGTCTCACCCGTATGGTGCGGACAGAACTCGCAACTTCCAGTATCGTTCCCAGAGTTGATCGGGGTCCTTTGGTTTGTAGCCGAGAGGAAGACCTCAACCAAAGGATTCGTCGACTCTGTGATGGTCTTGGCTGCGGATTTTTGGACCTGCGTTATAGAGTGGGGATTTGTAGGACCTTGATAGGTCAATGGTGCGCTACACAAAGGAAGCAGCTTCTCGGTTACCAGAGTAATTATGGAGTGCACATGAGGGTTTTTTAGGCTAGGCTAGGGTGACCAAACGTCCCGGAAAACCGGCATTGTCCCGGTTTTCATCCCTGTGTCCCGAAAATTTGTTTCAGGACGCTCAAAAGTACCGGAATTCAGTTTTTAAATACATTTCGTGAAACTTTCCCAAATTTTTGGGATTTCGCTATATTAAAGGAAATACAACACAAGAAATTAATATATTTTAGCTTATTTGTCTAAAACCTCCATTGTCCCATACTAGTAATCACAGTATCAGTATTGATACACTCAGGCAATAATTTACTTTGAGCGGTACTTTGGCCAACAAGTAGTAAGTTGTATTACTGTAACAGAGCTATGAAACCGTCCGATTGTCGCGCCACTTACTCACACACTCATTGTCCGAACAGTGTAGTAGCTGATGTTTTGTCACACAAACTGCAATAGTTTTTTCTCATATTAGTGGTATTATTGCTCCAGTACTGTGAAACGCAATGCCGAAACGTGCCTGCAAGTTCAGTGACTGTTATTCCAAGGAATGGAATTTCATTAAGAAAGGTCGTTTTGATTACAAAGCAGAGTGTTCCGCATGTAACTGTTTTATTAGTATAAGTCATGGTGGACGTTCCGACATAGTTGATCACATCAGGTCAAAGAAACACATTAACAGATACAGTGCACCGAGCTGCAGTAAAACTCTACAAAACTATTTTGTGAAACATCAGTCAAGTGAAGAGACGAAAGTTCAAGCAGCCGAGCTTACACTAGCCTACCACACGGTAAAACATCACCAAACTTGTAGATCTAGTGATTGTACTAATAAGCTTAACAGCATTATGTTTGATGATTCTTCCGTTGCAAAAAAGTTTAGTTCAGCAAGAATTTAAGTGTCAGCCTTAGTGAAAGGAGTTATTGCTCCCCAGAGAGTAAAGGAAAGCCTTGAATACATCAAAAAGTCTTCTTTCTACGGGATATCCACTGATGCCAGCAGTCATAAGGCCACTAAAATATTTCCGTTTGTTGTTCAGTTTTTCGATATTAATCAGGGAATTCAGACCAAACTTTTGAAGGTGAGTTCCCTACCTAATGAAACATCTGACGAAATTTCAAAATTTTGTATGAATACTATCGAAATGTTAGATCTTGAGAAAAATAAATGTGTGGCTTTTTGTGGAGACAACACCAACACAAACTTTGGTGGTTTAAAAAGACAAGGCAAATGCAACGTATTTACCAAATTAAAGGCAACATTGCATGAAAAGATTGAAGGCATAGGGTGCCTGCACATGTTTTACACAATAACGTGCAGACATCTGCTGACAGTTTAAGCTGTGATGTTGAAACTATCGTCATGAAGGTATACTCACACTTTTACATATATACTGTTAGAACAGAGAGGCTTAAGGAGTTCTGTGATTATATGAATGTAATGTGTCACTCGAAAACTCGCTGGTTATCACTGTTTCCAGCAGTTGAAAGAGTAATCCGCCTGTTTGAACAAAAGATTTTTTCCTAAATGAAGACAAAGCCCCCAAAATATTGGTTCAGTTTTTCAGTAACCCTTTAAGTGAAGCCTACTTATGGTTCATTCACAGTCAGCTTAGCACTTTGCAGCATGGGATAAAGGAAATTGAGGGAAGCACGAAAAGTGTAATAGAGGTAAATGATGTTTTGAAAAATACTCTGGAAACTGTTATTAAGAGGAGAGAACAGCAGTTCATTTCTTTTAATGTTAATTCTGTCCTTAAAAGAGCAGAAGTATCAGAAGCAGCGGAAAGGAGTTTTAGAGAAGAAGTTAACATGTTTTATGACACTTGTGTAGAATATCTCAGCAAGTGGAGCGCCTCATATTTACCCTCATCGCCGGTGTTTGATTGGACGTTACTGAAGAGAGTGCCAAAATGGGAAAGTTTCGTATGTTATCTTTTGTCATAAATCTCAATATTCATATTACAATTCTTCAAACAATGCTCAGGCTAATCGGCATGAAGACAATCTCGGAAGCTTTTTTCTAACAACCTCCAGAGAGAGTACTACAAAGAATAATGATGCGCTCATGGCATAGCTATTGTATGAAACTACTTTTCGCATGGATTCTGCGAGTATGAAGATAGAAAATTAGTAAGCGTCATTCAAGGGTAGAATTGTATCAGAATAATTCATCGAATATAAAGAGATATTACACGATGTATGTTGAGGAATTATGGGCAAAGTTATAAATCTTGGTCTGGAGAGTTACGTCCCTAGTAAGTGGATAAAGGGTGAAAAAGACCCACTATCGTTAGATAACGGGATTCGTAAGATGCTCAGGAAGCAGAAGCTGTCGCACTCTAGGTTCAAAAGGGGACACACAAAGGACGACAAGTGAAGTTTGGTAAAGTTTCGCGCGTCTATTAAAATATCTGTCGGCGAAGCATGCAACAATTACCACCGTCACATATTAGCAAAAGATCTGACAGAGAACCCGAGAGAATTCTGGTCGTCTGTAAAATCGCTAAGCCCGTCTAAAACTTTCATTCAGTCCCCTGTTGACCAGACTGGCATGGCAGCTGAAGACAGTAAAAAGAAAAATTCACTTTCAAGAGATCGTTCACGCAGGAGAACCGTACAAGCGTACCGTCATTTGACCATCGGACAGACTCCCTTATGGATGACTTAGAAATAAGCATACCTGGCGTAGAGAAGCAACTTAAAATTTTGAAAACAAATAAATCTCCAGGTCCGGATGGAACCCCAGTTCGATTTTACAAAGAGTACGCTATGGCATTGGCCTGTTACGTAGCTTGCATTTATCGTAAATCTCTCGCCCAGCGCAAAGTCCCAAGCGACTGGAAAAAAGCGCAGGTGACTCCAGTTTATAAGAAAGGTAAAAGAATCCCTGAACATAAATTGCAGTTGTTTTCAAATAACACATTTTCAGTTCGAATATAATAAAGTTTCTTGAGACTGAGAAGATTTATGTCCACAAATCAGCATGGTTTTAGAAAGCATCGCCCGTACGAAACTCAGCTTGCCTTTTCTCACATGATATACTGCGAACTATGGATAAAGGGCAATTCCTCGATTTCCGTAAAGCGTGTGACATGGTGCCCCATTGCAGGCTGTTAACGAAGGTACGAGCATTTGGAATAAATTCACAGATATATGAGTGACTCTAAGACTTCTTAAACAATAGAACCAGTATGTTATCCTCTACGGCGAGTGTTCGTCAGAGACAGGCGTAACGTCAGCTGTTGTTCTCTATACACATAAATGATTTGGCGGATATGGTGGGCAGCAGTCTGCGGGTGTTTTTTTGATGACGCCGTGGTGTACTGAAAGGTGTTGAAGTTGAGTGACTGTAGGAAGATACAATACGACGTAGACAAAATTTCCAGTTGGTGTGATGAATAGCAGCTAGCTGTAAATGTGGAGAAATGTAAGTTAATGCGGATGAGTAGGGAGAACAAACCTGTAATGTTCGGATACAGTATTACTACTGTGTAGAGCTTGACACAGTCAGGTCGTTTAAATATCAGGGCATAACGTTGCAAAGCTACGTGAGGTGGGACGAGCATGTGAAAACTGTGGTAGGGAAGGTAAATGGTCGACTTCGGTTTATTGGGAGAATTTTAGGAAAGAGTGGTTCACCTGTAAAGGAGATCGCATATAGGACGCTGGTGTAACTTGTTCTTGAGTACTGCTCCAGTGTTTGGTATCTGTACCATGTAGGATTGAAGGAAGACATCGAAGCAATTCAGAGGAGAGCTGCTAGATTTGTTACCGGTGCAGAACGATTCTGCTTCTGTCAACATACATCATGCATAAGGACCATGAAGATAAGATACGGGAAATTAGGGCTCATACAGAGGCGTACAGACAGTCGTTTTTCCCTTGCTCTGTTATTTAGCAGAACAGGAGGGGAATGAAAAGTAGTGGTACAGTGCACCCTTCGCCACGCACCTTACGGTGGCTTGCAGAGTATCTATGTAGATGTAGATATTGGCTGCTGGATCAATATGGTGTCCTTATAAAAACTTTCATTCCCTATTTCAGCCCCATAGGTACTGAATTCCCAAAAGCAGTGAAATATGTATATTTTTATTTCCAGCTAGGAAGCCAAATACAAATTTTCATAGGTTTAGCTTTGAAAATGCTTTCACAATTAATATTTTCATAAATCATTTTATCATACTTTTCACCCCTCATGAGTTGAATAAAAAAGTATTTATTATTTTTAACTTAGAACTCAAATACCAATTTCCATGGACATAGCGTTAAAAATACTTTAGTTCATTTATATTTTAAAAATCTTACACCCACTTTTAATCTTCGTAAGGACTAAATTTCCAAAAATGCTGTAACGCAAATTTCTTTATTTCCGATCAACAAACCAAATACCAATTTTCGTAGATCTCGTTTCAAAGTTGCTTTAATAGAAACCAATTTTCAAAACCTTTCATCCCCAGTTTGACCTCCTTGGAAGTGGAATTTCGAAAAATCCCATGTTAAACGATGCCTACAGTATAAGAGTAACGCCCCCTCCAAATTTCAAGTTTCTATCCTTAGCGCTGAGAATATATGATATTTTACTTGATTATTTTATGTAACCTAATCAAATAAATTAAATACTTTTATTTCTTTATTAATGATAATCCTTTAAGACAGTCACCTATTGGAAGGTTTCCCAAAAAGAGCTTCTGTTATAAATATTTATGCGGTATTTCTATTCTGAGTCACTGTTGCATCAGACTTTGAAAATAAACGCTCCTTAGGCAAAGATGTATGTACAAATACGGAAAAATGACTTCCTTTCCTTCCCATTCTGCAAATGAGTTGTTTTTAACCCATAACTCATGAGGTGTGTTGTGTCAGACTGTGCGAAAATTTTCGAACTTGCACTCCAAAATTGCTTCTAGCAGAATGCTTTTATACTCCCCCTACCCTCCTTCAATCGCCAACCCTACAACATTTTGCTGTCACCTGCATTATCACCTTATTTGTTTGTTGTTGACATGTGTGTTCATACATGCTGGGGTCTACATAACTGTTTTGTTCAGTATAGCGCAAAATGTTTTTGCATAAATGTGTTAGTTTTAACGATTCTAAGTTAGTTGCAGGATGATTGAAGATGTCAGAGCTATACATCAAGAAATACACGAAAAAGGCGACTATGTTACCTTAGCCAGTGATCACAGATCTGCTAGCAGAGGATCATTCGGAGGAAGAACTTGAGGATACTCCCTGCTGGGGGCCGTTCTGCTTCTTCAAGTAAATAATTAAAGTGTTGGTTAAAATCAAATGTGTTGTGAGTGGTAATTAGGAAAAATGTAGGTCCCAGAACTGAGTTTCAATTTTGCAGACTCTTTTTATGTACTTATTGAAAGAAATTTTTTGTGCATGTTTAGTTTTATGTGAAAATTTAGTTTCTACAGAGACACTATAATGTTTCACTATGTAAAATTCAATTCTGTAATAGCTCGTATGTGTATACTATTAAAAACTGAAGAAAGGTATGTGATTTTGTGAGATAAAAAGTAAAATACTGCAAGCTTCATTTAGTACAATTATATCAATAACTAGTATTTAAACAACCCATAAGTGATTCTAAAAGTATATGTTATATAATTTAAAATAAAAATTTCAAATGATTTGCACTTTAAATCTCAGTTTAAACATAGGTTCCCCAGAGATCCTACCTTGTAGTATATGTTATAGAAGTGTCACCTTGTGACTTAAGGGTTAAAGATACAGGGTTTGACAAATAAAGAGATATTTCTTCATCTTAGTGTGTTCCCCTTTTCTTTTTACACCGTGCACTATCTGTTTATGATGTTTCCAAAAGTTGTATTTCTCTCTAATCATACCACCATTTCCTACAATTCCCACTGTTGCTCATAAACCATACATTTTATTTTTTGTATGGCTTGCCTGATGTAGGTTGCAGTAAGTACTGGGAGATGAAGGAGCTTGCACAGGATAGAATAGCATGGAGAGCTGCATCAAACCAGTCTCAGGACTGAAGACCACAACAACAACAATGGCTTGTCTGCATGCTGCTGGATCGTAAATATGGGTCTATAATCCTTAGATCCAATAAAGTAGCATAGGCTACAATAAGAAAATTACAGATACTTAACTTTGGCAACTATACAGAGGTGTCGCAAGCAAAGGGCAACATACGAAATAATCAATCCCAAATCTGTGCTACATAGAGAGTACAAGCGAAGTGACAAGCATTGACGCTGCTATCGAAGTCGCTAATCTTGAAGTTGCTGTTGAACTTTGCCGCCACCAGGCGGTCGCGCCGCTTATGGTCTCTTCTGTCGCGTTGTGGTCCTGGAGGGAGGTCCGGTCAGCATACGATTGGCTGACTTCTTCTCACAGCCTTCTCTTCCCTTTCGTTCCCGACTGGAACGCTCGCACTTGAGTTTGCGCTGTACCATTCCTCCCTAACAAAGCGACGGATCGACGATGTATATGGAGCAGAAATGGAGGGGGGAGAGGCAGGACCCTGGACGCTCTGATGAACTGAAAGCTGTGGCTGCAGGTTACGTCCAACTTCCGGTCGTACCCCGCCATCCAGCCTTCACTCTGGTGGAAACATCACCCAGAAAATGCCCAGAAAGGTACACGTCCACCTCCTGAGGTCCATAACAAGATGTAGAAAGTGTCGGCCGCTGTGGCGTGGGCGGGTAGATATCCATCGGTATGATGAGAAGAGGTGGAGAAGGCGAAGGCTCTGTCTCCATGGGGTCGTCACACGGTCTCGTGATGACACCCTCTGGCGGCTATAGTGGCCGCGCTGTCCTCGGAATCCGTGAATCTAGGGGAAGAGATACAGAAGGATCACCGTGCACAGGAAAGTGGCGAATTTGATTGTGATGTCGAGCTGCAATCCGTCTGGGCCTAAAATGATATACATATATGCTCCGAGTTGACGAAGGATCTCGCCTCGCGCCCACCGTCTGCTGCCGCTAAAAACCCTGAAAAACGCAATATCATATGGTGCGAAACGATACTTGCGGCTTCCTTTGGCTCCGGATGCTGAGGAGGGTGGAGCAGGTGGAGCAGTGTCCGATGGCGGCGGCCGTAAAGCAATTCCGCCGGCGATGGCCCATCTCACGGATGCGAACGTTAGGAGGCGAGAAACAGTTGCAATGCTTGACCCCTGGTTTGTGCGGTGCGAAGTTTGGCCATCTGCTGCTTGAATGTTCTGACGAAACGTTCCGCTTCGCCGTTGGACTGTGGATGGAACGGTGCACTAGTTAGATGCTGTATGCCATTGCGTTCACAGAATGTTTTAAATTCATGTGATGTGAACTGAGGTCCGTTGTCGGACACTATTACATCAGGTAAATCTTCTAACAAAAAATCGAAGACAACACGTGAATTGTACATGTGACGTTGTCGAGTTCATTGGCACAGCAAAAGGATAGTTGCTATAAAAGTTTGTTGGACTGGCACAGCACTGAAGAAACTGTTTGCTTACTGGATTTGCTAATGCCTGCAGCAGGCTTTAAATACGCTGCATTGATTACATGGGACTTGTGACTAGATTTTTGAGTGGGCGGAATTTTTACGTTTGTTCTGTTGCAAACATGTGGATTGTACATGACCTTTCTTGCCACAGGCGTAACATGGTTCTTGTCTGGACGGGTGGCCGTGGCGTTTGTGGCGTGAATAGCACCGAAGATATGACTTAGTTCTGGTCGCCTGTTTAGAGAACTGTTTAAGCAGCTTGGCACGCGCATGCTGTTGCTGCCCACAGGGTCGTTCGTTAGCAAGGAATGACTCAACTGGACAAATTGATGGCTGCTCGAATTTATTGGCTGCTAAGGCACCTAACTCATACTGATATAGAATTTGCACTACATGCTGAAATGATGGATCTGACTGTTTCTTGCAACTAAAGAATTAGTACCTAGCTGCCACCACATTCACTTGTTGGTCATAATAGTTAGTTAGAGAATCTTCAACCTGATCATAGGGAAGTCCACTCGGAGTGGCGTTAGGGAACAATTTCTGAATGAGGCGAAGGCCTGAACTTCCTACTGTTGACAAAAAACGATGTAGTTTCACAGTACCTGATACTTTGTGAAGAATGATATAAGCTTCATACTGTTGCAACCACAGGAGCCATTCCACTTCTTTTTCATTAAACTGGCGAAAAGGTGGCATGACACTCGGAGCTACAGTTGTTGCATTTTGCGCTGGGTTGACCGCTTGAGTGGTTAGTAACTGCTGTACCATGTTTAGAAGAGATGTAATCTGCTGAGTCTGAAACTGAAACATCTGCGTTAGCTGCGTTGCATCTCTTGCTTGCAGCTGACTCGCCTGAGCAGGTGGTGGGAGAGGTGGGTTGCTCATTTTGGAATAGGCAAACGCAATAAACAGACAATGCAAGCAATAAAAATAAGCACACAAGCTAAGAATATTTCTGCAACACCCACCTGAAAACACTGAATAGAGAAAGCACTATATGAGACACTGTTAAAACATGTAAACACACTCCTGCAAAGAAAAGACAAGGTAGCATTAAGGCATCATCAAAACACAAAAGCCCACGACAAACATTACTGTGGCAGCTGGTTAACAGGTTGTCGCTATGGGATTTTTTTCACCTCATCGCCAGTGATTCGTCCAGCCTTGTCGTCAATGTTGTAATGTCTAGCCGGCCTTGTGGCCATGCGGTTCTAGGCGCTGCAGTCCGGGACCGCGGGACTGCTACGGTCGCAGGTTCGAATCCTGCCTAGGACATGGATGTGTGTGATGTCCTTATGTTAGTTAGGTTTAAGTAGTTCTAAGTTCTAGGGGACTGATGACCTAAGATGTTAAGTCCCATAGTGCTCAGAGCCATTTGAAACATTTTTTTGTAATGTCTAGGAATCCTGTATACTCGGTTTACTAGCCAAACAATCAAACAAATCGTATTAATGAGTTTTATTACAATAAGGAAATTACAGATACTTAACTTTGACTCTTACACAGATGTGTAGTAAGCAAAGGGCGACATGCAAAATACTCAATCTTCTGCAGTATAGACAATCCCAAGTCTGTGTTACACAGAGAGTACAAGCGAAGTGACTAGCGATGATGCTGCTACTGATGTCGCTAATCTTGAAGCTGCTACTGAACTGGGCAGCCACCAGTTGGTCGCGACACTTATGACCTCTCCACATAGGGGCCGCTGCTGTCGCGTTGTGGTTCTGGAGGGAGGTCTGGTCAGAGTGTGATTGGCTGACTTCTTCTCACAGCCTTCTCTTCCCTGTCGTTTCCGACTGGCATGCCGGCGCTTGACTTTTCGCTGTGACAATCAGCAACAAGTTTCAAAAGTGAACCTTCAAGTGTATTATTTTGTATTCGATTTCATAAAAAATTTTCTCATTGCATAACACTGTTTTTAATTCAATGTACTATTTTTCGAACTCAAGATATAGCTGTTCTAATGCTAGGTCATTTTAAAGCCTCCTAGTCAATGAGGCTTTTGCTAAGTGCAAAACACATCACATTTTCTCTTCACTGATAGATGTTCATATGGCTGCTAACATTCAGCTGTCATCATCTGTCACCACAGTATGAATTTCAGTTTGTAATATATTCCAGTTATGAAGAATATCCAGAAATGCTTTTGATATACATTCAGCCATATGAATTTCGTTGAGTGCATGAGTGACTGGGTATAACATACATATTCCGCCATTTTGTAGGAAATGGTCTGTCACAACTATAAAACCTCATTTGTTCATTGTTTCAGTCCAAATATCCAGGGTAGAACAACACTCTAGATCTAGCTGTAGCCCACAAGCCTCATAATTTTCTTAAGTCATCTTTTTTTTAAAATATTTTGCGCTAGGCAGTATAAAATTAGGTAGTAGCTCCTTCACAGGCAAAATAAAGACATTATTGGATTCTTATGTAGCTTTCAATTGTTTATCAGGCTCAGAGTCACTGTTAACATTCCCTTGTTTTCTTTCATCAGCAGTTCCATGAAAACTAGCATGTTTAAATAAATTGGAAGTATTGCAATAAAACTTCATATTTTTGCAACATTGTTTGCAATTTACCGTGATGTGAGTCATTTTAGTAAAATATCCCCATACTTTCAATTTTATCGACGCCAGCTTTAGACAAGAAACTTGCTCTGCATGACTGACAGCCACAAAAAACAAAATGACTGACAAGCAGATGAACTTCCCCAGCAGAAAAACGGCATTGTGGGTGGTGGAAGGCAGTAACATAGACACAAGCGAACAGTCACTCCCTCACTACTGGAATAAGTATGTAAAATGGATTCGATAGGAGTACTTTTCTTTCAATACCGAGTAAGTATCTAAAGAATGATACTATTCTAAAATTGTTCGGAATGAAACGTAAGTATCGAATAATTACTTATATTTAAACATTCCTATCCTCATCCCCAACAGCCCATCTGCCAGGCTTTGGGAACACCCTGTTCACTTACCATCAGGCCAGCTGGCATGACAGTCAGAAATGTTAAAAGCTATTTAATCTACTGGTCTCATGCACCTTTCGCCGCTATCATCTAAGAGCTTCAGAAACTACTACTACGTGAATTTTATCTCATTTTGATTTAGTTCATTCGCCAGAACAGTTTTGATTCATTTGTTTATGTAAGTAAATAATTATCATCGTTAGAAAAAAATTGCCTTTGTCTCAAAAAAGTGAATAAATTCCTTCTAAAGCGCAGCATGCGACATATTCCAGAGGTACTGTAACTCAAAGATTGGAGTTGCTGAGGTTCACTTTACTACAGAACTGTCAACGTTGTAAAGGTATTTTCATTTCAGTCTAACGATTGTAAATTGTTTCTTTAGCCACTGAGTGTAAATATCGCAATGAAGTGGAAATAAAAAATTTGTCTTTTTTTTCACAGATTTAAAGCTGTTCTTGAACTTAGCGAAATCCATGTGCAACACATAGCGTAATTATCCACACAGTCAGTGAATGATGACTAGTTCTGCACAATCGTACAAAGTGCGAGTTCAAAATTATGTACATGAATACCTATTTTATACTTGCATCATCAGTGTCTTCTCAGAATCCTCAATAAGAAACAGAACCAGTGATTTACAAGCTCTACTTATCGATCTACTTTCTTGGTATTGTAAACAGAAGCCATCTTTCCACATACAACTTACAAACTACGATTTTAGTAATTCAATAAGCATACGATAGTGATTATAACGAGTATCTCCAATCACTACCTATCATGGTGTTGCTTTATCTTAACATGAATTCTCCGATGAGGCCAGGCACTGGTTTAATGAAAGCAAATGCAAGCAGACACATAGGATACATGCTTTTTCTCAGTGACAGTGAAGCACTGGAAAATGTTGGGGTTGTTAAATTTTGTCTGGGTTTCTCCATCCACTTTAAATTAACTTGGAAAGAGCATATTGTTCAAGCTTCAATGAGTTCTCTACCATCTGAGGAAACGAAACATTGTTGTAACAGAAGAGTTAGAAAGTAAAGTCTTATGGCTGGCTGCGAGAAACTGAGGGGTTCCTTCAATTGCATAATTAGAAACGTTTTTCCTAACCTTTGCAAAGTTTTACAGTCAAGTGTATCTAGTACATGTAAATCACCATAGTGTGTGTGTGTGTGTGTGTGTGTGTGTGTGTGTGTCTATGTGTTTATTTGTGTGTGTGCACACGTGTGTGTGAAAGTGTTGTTACTGCGAAGTGTGTATAAATATAACCGTAAGACAGACACTAAACGGGATGATATCCATTGTAGGACGTATTATACCAGAGCCAAGGCAGACCCTGAGGGCCGGCCGGAGTGGCCAAGCGGTTCTAGGCGCTACAGTCTGGAACCGCGCGACCGCTACGGTCGCAGGTTCGAATCCTGCTTCGGGCATGGGTGTGTGTGTTTATCCTTAGGATAATTTAGGTTAAGCAGTGTGTAAGCTTAGGGACTGATGACCTTAGCAGTTAAGTCCCATAAGATTTCACACACATTTGAACATTTTGAAGTCCCTGAGGGCCAGCAACCCATATTACACCACAGAGGACGAGGTTGTCTGTGCCCAAGGTGTACCAAAAGCACCATGGTAAACACCAGCTATTTACATACAAGATAATGGAAACAGACATTCCGAGCACTACTTCCTACAGGGGAGCTCGTGCCACGGCCTGCAGGAAGTATCACTACATCAAAACCTGACAGGCTGCAGACAGCTATTTAGGGGCTAGAACGAGCCCCAAAGTTCAGTTCACGACAGATGCCGACCTCGGGTACTGCGACCATTGAAGATTACGTCTTCGTCCCTGAATTGGACTGTTACTAGTGTGTGTGTGTGTGTGTGTGTGTGTGTGTGTGTGTGTGTGTGGTGTGTGTGTGTATGAGTGTGTGTGTATTACCACGAACCTTTGTGGAATGTTAGAAGTGAACTTTCGTTTGCCTCAGTTAGGAAACTCTTACTGGCATCGTTTGTTGTTCAGTGATTAACCTTGTGAACTTACATCAGTAAAAGTTGTGTTTGTGAAAAATTGCGAATTGTCAGTCACAACACAAGTGGCGACGAATTGGTGCCTGCGTGTGTCTTCCTCATGGCAGAAGTTTTCATTCAACAGCTGGTCCAAAGTGTGCACGACTTACTACAAGGTTTTCAACAGTTTTGCAAGAACTCTCAGGATACACAGGAACGTTCATTTATGGTTCAAAAAATGGTTCAAATGGCTCTGAGCACTATGGGACTCAACTGCTGAGGTCATTAGTCCCCTAGAACTTAGAACTAGTTAAACCTAACTAACCTAAGGACATCACAAACATTCATGCCCGCGGCAGGATTCGAACCTGCGACCGTAGCGGTCTTGCGGTTCCAGACTGCAGCGCCTTTAACCGCACGGCCACTTCGGCCGGCGTTCATTTATGGAAATCTTGCAAAACCACCCGGTTCCGTCGTCCCCGCCGTTTCCCACTTTCAACGAGGATGCTGAAGACTGGGAAACATACGAGAAGCGGCTCCAGCAGCATTTTCAAAACCACCAGGTTGTCAAGGAGGCTGCTCGTCGTTCCTGCTTTTTGTCCTGGAATCAGTCCAAAGTGTATGTTCTCTTGACGAAACTCCAACCTCGACCTTCGGATTCTTTGACTTTCTCCCAGATTTGTGAGGTTCTCGCGGCTTACTACTGACGACGGTTCCACGTGTTGGCTGACTGTGTCGAATTTTACCAGTGTCGCAAGAAGCCTGGCCAATCCTATCGCCAGTGGGCAGCGGATCTGCAAAATCTCAGCCGGAAATGTCACTTCAACACATGAGACTCCAAAGAATCCTACACAGATAAGATGGTCCACAACCACTTCATCCAGGCCGCCCCTGACGCTACTTTCTGGCCCGACGCCCTCAGACTCGACGATCCTACTCTGGACCAGATCATTGATCCTAGCATTCTAGTACGAAGTCTCTACGGCGGCCGACAGGCGTTTGGAATCCCGAGCGGAAGTGGCGGCCGTCCGCGACCAAGACGCCTCGGAACCTGTCGCATCACTGGTAGAGGTCGAAGACGTTGCCGCCGTCCGTTCCGATGACCAGCGCCGGCCATCCTGTTCTGCACAGTGTCGACAAGGCAGCCGCCCTGTGCTCACCAGCGCCGCCAGCCCCTCCGGCTGCCGTCCTGCCTGGGATACTTTAAGAACCAAGCACGGGAAGACTGCCCTGACAGGTGGGCGTATTGTGCAGTGCGTATCTGTAATGGACATGTCAGTTCGGTCTGCCGATCTCCACAGCTCCCTCCTCATGCGACCAATGACCCTCTGGGGCCTATACCCATGGATGTCAACCAGGTGCAGTCTTCGGGATCTTCCAAACTGATGATCGACGTTCAGGTCAACAGTCGGCCGCTGCGGATGCAGGCGGATACCAGAGCAGCGGTCTCCCTGATCAACTATTCCTCTTACGTGAGGACTGGTGCGCCCCCCCTGACACACACACCTCGGCGCCTCCTTAGTTATAATAAGCAAGCGATCGCCATCTTGGGTCAGTTCACAGCTTGCATCATGTATAAATCAGTTCGCTGGGAAGTTACCTTCCTTGTGGTCAACAATGCAGCCACGGCAGGTCTCTTCGGGTTGGATGCCTTCCGGGCCTTTGGCTTCGCCATTGACGACAATGTTCATCTGGTATCTTCCCAGGTTCTGTTCCCGGCAGTCGATACCTTGTGCACGGAGTTCCAGGACCTCTTCTCGCTGGGTGTCGGCTGTGCTCAAGATTTTGATGCGTTGCTCTAGCTGAAACCGACTGCCCATCCGAAGCACATCCAAGCCCGGCAGGTTTCCCAAGCCCTCCAGCAGCCTCTTCAACAAGAAATAGACCGTCTCACCGTGGAGGGAGTCGTTACTCCGGTCCGTTACAGTTCGTGGGCGTCGCCCTTGGTCGTCCTCAAACGACCTGATGGTGACTTCAAGGCTATGCTTAACCCTCAGCTACAGGTTAAAGACTATCCCCTCCCGCATCCCAAAGACCTGTTCTACAAGCTCGCAGGGGGACAATTTTTTTCGATCTTGCGTAGGCCTAACTCCAAATATATTTAAATGAGCCTTCTATTCACTTGGCCATCGTCAACACACCCTTTGGGCTGTTCCGGTTGAACTGCTTCATGTATGGCATCGCTAGTGCATCGGCCATCTTTCAGCGTTACTTGGAACAGCTCTTGTGGGATGTGCCAGGTTGTATCAACTACCTCGACGACATCGTCGTCACCAGCCGTACCATAGATGAACATCTCAGTCATCTGCGACAGTTGTTCCTGCACCTGCAGACTGCAGGCCTAAAATGAGATCTTGCTAAATGCTCCTTTTTTCAACCTGCTATCTCCTACCTGGGTTACATCATTTCTCGCAATGGCATATCGCCTACCTCCTCCCACATCGCTGCTATAACGGCCCTTCCACGTCCGTGCAACGTCCACCAATGGCGGTCTTTCCTGGGTAAAATTACTATCGAAAGTTCATTCCCTCCGCCACCCACTTTGCGGCGCCCCTCCATCACCTATGCCAAATGAACGTGCCTTTTCATTGGTCCCCAGCTTGTGAATCGGCTTTCCAAACTTTAAAGCGGAGGTTGGACTCTGCGGCTTGTCTAATGCCATATAACACCTCTCTCCCTCTCCTCTCGGTTATGAACACCTCAGACTATTGTGTTGGGGCTGTCCTTTCGCACTGTCTACTGGATGGATCAGAATGCCTGGTGGTGTACGTATCTAAATCCCTTACAGAGGCCCAATTCAAATATTCTCAAATTGAGAAGGAGAAACTAGCCATTGTGTTTCCCTGTACCGAATTTCTCCCATACCTTTACGGTAGGTCTTTTCACTTAATCACTGACCATAAGACCACTGTGGCCTTATTTTCCCCATCAGCCCAGTTACCCACAAACACTTCCCACCACTTGCAGTGATGAGCCCTATTCCTTTCACGTTTTAGGTACACCATCCATTTCTGGCCCACCTCCCAGCATGCCAACGCCGATGCCTTGTCTCTGCTCCCCTCCAGCCAGGATTCGGCATTCGATTCGTCGGACCTCCTAATTTTTCAGGTCGATGACGACGTACAGGATGCGTTAGCTGCATTCCTAGACACAGCTGAGAGGGTGGCCGCAGCGACGACCACAGATCCGTTCCTCCACCTGGTGCGCCGCTATGTTTTCCACGGCTGGCAGACGCTTCCTCCGCCTCGCGCCCAGGCTGACCTCCAATTCTTCTTCTCCATCTGCCATCAACTGGTGGCTGTCAACGGGGCGCTCCTCCATGCCGAAAATGACGCCACTCCACGAGTCATTGTACCAACTTCCCTGCAGTCCCAGATTCTCCACGTCTTACATCAATGTCACTGGGGTATTGCCCAGGACGAAAACCCTAACATGTCACCATGTCTTCTGGGTAGGCATGACAGCGGATGTGGAGCACACGGTTTGGGGTTGTCAGCAGTGTACCCAGGCCCTTCCCACACCGCGCCGGTCCTTCCAATCCTGTCAAAAATATTTTCCGTTGAAGGTCTTTCAGTCATCTTGGTATCAGACAACAGCCCGCAATTTCGCAATCAAGAGTTCGCCAAATTCTGTCACGATAATGGTGTCCACCACGTCTTTACCCCTCTCCATCCCCAATCCAATGGAGAGGTGGAGCGTCTTGTTCGCACTTTTAAAACTCAGATGAAGAAGTACACGGAGGTCCATTCTCTGGAAGAAGCTCTTACATTATTTCTCAGTACCTACAGGTCCACGCCAGTAGGTGACAAGAGTCCAGTCAAACTACTCGATGGTCGCCAGCCTAGGACCCTACTCCATCTCCTCCTGTCGCTGGTTGGAACTCGCGCCATGCCCAGCGCTTCCCAATATTCATCAGGCTCCAAGGTTTTGGATCCTGGCCTAGCTGGCTTCCAGGGGTCGTAATCCGGCCCTGTGGACGACGGGGTGGTTTCACATCACCACAACCAACTGTGTCCTCATTTCCTCGAGCAGCCACAGCCCCAAACGCCAGCGCCTCTCTCTCTCCCATTGCTGGTCCCTTCCTTGGGGCATATGTCGATGCCCTCTCCTCAGTTGGTGGATGATCTTCCCTGAGATAACCAGCAGACGCCGACTGATAGCCCTTCGCCACTGCACACTCCGGACCCAGGAAAGATCCGGGACCTTCCCATGAACCCACTTCCTAGCCCCTCTTCGGCTCCACCTCGGTTGGACGACGCGGATGTTCCCATGCCGCTTGCCCAGCCCAACATCGCTCCGCAATCGCCACTGCTGCGACGTTCTAACCACCTCACATGGAAAGCGGCGCCCTACTCTCCGGGAGCTGGGTTCCACTGTCTCCTTCAGGAGGACTTAGCTGCAGATCAGCCTACGGCATGGGGATATATTGGTACACTCTCCCCTGCAGTCGCCAGTGCTGCACTAGCTTTCCCAAGGGGGAGGGATGTTATACCAGAGCCAAGGTAGCCCCTGAGTGCCGGCAACCCATGTTACACCACAGAGGACGAGGTTGTCTATACCCAAGGTGTACCAAAAGCACCATATTAACACCAGCTATTTACATGCAAGATAACGGAAACAGACATTCCAAGCACTACTTCCTACAGGGGGAGCTCGGGCCACGGCCTGCAGGAAGTATCACCAAGCCAAAACCTTATTGGCTGGAGACAGTTCACGCCGGATGCTGATTTTGTGTACTTTAACCGTTGAAGATTACATCTTTGTCCCTGAATACTGGCATCGTTATTGTTACCTTTCGTTTGTTGTACAGTCATTAACCTTGTGAACTTACATCAATAAAAGTTGTGTTTGTGAAAAATTGCTGATTGTCAGTTACAACAAAATTTACAAAAGTAAGCTGCTTTATATGAAATAGTTAGCTTATAAAAGGTTTATAGAAACTGCACAATGGCATAACAGAGTATCTCACAAGGACTACCTCCAAACCACACACAAGAAGTGTCACTGGAATAAGAGCAGTTGATTTAGTTCCTTGTGTCTTTAGTGAAAGAAATCTGAAACAGATTCAGTTTGGCTGACACACCTGCAAGTGAACTACATCACAAGCAGTTGCCAGTGAAACACTATTTTAAGTGAAAAATTATGATATCCACTGATGTAGTAGTGGTAAAAAAATTCTCCAACCTTAAAACTATTGGTATTTACTGGTTACCAAACTACATTATCTGTGAACCTTTATGAAACACTTTTAACTAATGTCTTCAGTTTGGAATTTTTCCCGAGTCATTAAAAATTTAAAAAGTTATGCCAATATTTAAGAAAGAAGACAATAATCTCCCCAAAAATTTTCGACTTCTCTCAATTGTTGTTATAATTCCCGAAATATTTGAAACTCTTACATATAATTAGCTAAGTGATTATTTTGAAGAAAATAACATCCTTTCAGACAATCAGTTTGTCTGCAGACAGATAAACATACCACTTCAGCAATTCTTAACGTTGTAACCAACTAATCACTGCGTTTGAAGATAAGAATAAGGTCTCACTTATTCTGTGTAATCTAAGTGAAACCATTGATTGTTCCTTATAAAAAATTGCTTGTGGAGCTTAAATTTTATGAGGAACATAATATGTCAATAAAAGCAATAGCTTCATACTTAAGTAACAGAAAACTATGTCTCAGTGAGAAATAAAGATTCTCTGATGAGAACTGTTGATACATGGGTACCACAGGGATCAGTTCTTGGATCCTGTTTTTCATAATTGCAGCCGAAGATCTGCCACACCATGATCCCCAGTCTGCAGTCTTCTAAGCTGATGACATAACCCATCAAGACAGCTCAGTACTACTACAAATATCACTAGAATCACTAAATGCTACAGTGAAGTGGGTTTCCTCTAACAAACTTCTGTTGAACCCTGACAAGACCCATAATCTTCTTTTTGGAATGTCACATGAGATAGAAAATAGGATGGTTAAACTATTAGGATTCGATACTGACTCAGCATTGACCTGGGGAGAACACATCAGATATATATTCAGAAAAATATCAAGAGCAACATACCTAATGTGTAAACTGAGAGATTCAGTTAGTTTAGAAGTTTTAGGACAGACATTTTTATGGATTGCTTCTATGGGGGCACTCAAATATACCGAAGACACAAAAAAATCAAAAAAGAAATGTATATGGATGGATCTAGCGATCACTGTCTACCTCTGTTTAGAAAACTTAATATTCTTAATACTGTGAATACCAGCTCCCAAAAAAATCTTTAAGAAATTACTGCCCTCAGCATGGTCCATGTTTAGTAAATTATTTTGTCGAATATATACAACTGGTTGGCTGAAAATTTATTTTATAATATAAAATAATTTTTTGATGCACAGATTTGGAACATATGTTAAAATTTAAAATGCATACTAAATGCCTGCAAGTGTGTATGTAATTAAGTTGTAGTGACACCCACTATATACATTCCTCAGTATAATGGTGTAGACTGTATAATAGTTCTGTGGTACCATGCTGCAGTGGGTTTATTTTTTGTTTTTGATTGTACAGTTATACCTTGTTTTGTCTCGTCGAAGAGTATCACTCATTTCACAGCAATTCCTTCAAGGATGATGTCGTTCTGATTCATGCACAATATCAACCACTGCATGATCATCTATTGACTTTCGTTAGCGCTTGATATCGGCCTCTCACAAGACTTCGTGCACATGTACCTCAGATTTATAAAAACAGGTTATTCTCTGAATGATTTATTGTAATTATTGCCATATAGTGATTAATCGACTGTTAATTTCTTCATATGAGAGTGCTCTTTTAGGACTGAGTTGTTATCGTCAGTATTTTACAAATTAAGCATGAAATGTGTTTGTATTATAATTTGAAGTATATCATTTCAAGTTAACCGAGTACTGAAAATCTATAACAAACAAGTCACCATTATCATTAAATGTCACTTAATAACACATCAGCAATATAAGCCTTCAAGAGAAACTGTGATAATCAAGACAGCAGATCAATTCCACATGAGAAAGTGTTACATAATGGATAACATAGGGATTTCTGGACATCGAAAGATGAGGGTTCACATATCGTCAGATTCAATTTATTTTCATGTTAGCGTTGCTAACACATTCTGGGACTCTCTTACAAATGTAATACAAGTATATTCTGCAGTATTCAGTGTTATTTACATTCTGTCGTATTTGAGAACGAATGATTAAATAAATATTTAGCGATTTCCGAGTGTATGGTTAGGGAGGTATTTAAGAGGATAGTTTAAATTGGAGCAACTGAAACGAACAGCAATAAAATTCATATTCTTCCTTCTCACAGAAACTGTATTAGTCTCTATTCCCCAATATGTAGCGACTTCCGGGTGTATGGTTAGGTAGAAACCTAAGAGGACAGCTTAAATTATTGCAAGTGAATCGAGGAGCAAGAACATGCATATTCTTCCTTGTGACAAAGTCGATAACCGTTAGTGCCAACGTCGATATTGCGCGTGACGTCAAAATGACGTCACGTTTGCAGGAAAGGAGTCCTACGAGATATATCTCGTTGGCCCCTAGCAGGAAATGTTGTGAAACAAGAGTTATCCCTCGTTTGACACTGATCGTCATGCAAACCGCATACTTTCGTGTAATTAATGTATATGTGTAAATAATCTTTTCACGAGTTAACCGCATATAACTGGTGTCGCCCGACGTGATCACGCATTACAGTATTTCCGCGCCGACTTAGACGTTTAGCGCAGCGTCAAAACTGCGACTGTTACTCCCGCGCCAGCAGCCTCCGTTTTTCATTCAGCACAAAGATGAATTTATCACCAGTACCTACCGAGCCATCCTCATGTAATGGAGTCATCAGCAGTGTTACAATCAAACCACCGCTTTTTTGGCAACATAAACGCTTGCTTTAGTTCGCGCAGTTACGGAGCCAATTCATCTTATCACTGATTACGGCAAATGAAACGAAATATAGTTACGAGATAACTGTATGAAGGAGAGATACTGCCGCAGAAGTCCGCGACATTCTAGCTACGCCTCTGGGAACCAAACGTAATGCTACCATAAAGAATGTTTTGAATATACGGCTGTCCCAGTCTGAAGCTAAAAGTCTGGAACAGCTTTTACGAACAGAGGAATTAGGCGACAGAACTCCATCGTAGTTGCTTCGTCGCCTGCGTGCTCTTGCAAGTCATACTGTCAGTGACGATGCACTACGCGATATATCATTACCCCGACTACCGACGGATGCACGGACGATTTTAACGCTATGCCCTGGAGATTTGAACGCATTAGCGTGAACAACAGATCGGATAGCGGCAATGTACCAGTCGACAAGTGTCGCGAAGATGTCTACTGCACAAGATAACACAGTCTCAGCGACTTTGTCGTCACCACAACCTCAACCACCTTACAATACAAGTGACTGTGCCACAAGAAGAACATAAAAGGCAACGGACACGTCGGGGATCAAGGAGTCGAAATCGCTCGCCAGCGACGCACAGCATATGTTTGTACAACAGAAAATTTGGTGAAAGCGCACGGAAGTTTAGACCACCGTGTAAAGCAATTCGTGATGCAGATCGATACAGTAGCAGCTAAACCACGTCACCGGCAACACGTGACGTTCACAACACAAGAGAGCAGTACCTGATAGACATCGAAGAGAAAATATCAGCGAACCCCGCGATCAAGTTGCCACATCGCAGCCGCAACGATGCTTGCCTGTGTGCTGCAAATGGTACAAAGTTTACGACATATGGACACATCACTTTACTACTCAACCCTTAACCTCAGGTTGCGTCATACCTCTGTGTGGTTTACTGTGACTGATGTATCTCACCCCAGGACCAGACTTCCTGGCGTTCTACGATCTGGTACCAGACGTAAGTCAGCAGCGATTAAGCGACCCAACAAGGAACGTGACTGCACAAGATAAGATGAACTATACTGCTACTACGACAGTCACAGTGATCGTTGGAGACACAAAATGTACATGAATAACACAAAATCATAGCTCAAAGTATTTGCCACTCTTCAAGTAGCAGCTGGGCATCCCCTCTTCATATTGTTCCCAAAGATAAGAACGATTACCGCCCCTGTGGTGATTACCCGCAAATAAATGCGAGAACCATTCCAGACAGATATCCCGTGCCGCATATAGAGGATTTCTCTGCTGAGATGCAAGGCAAAACGGTTTTTTCAACAATATATTTGCTCAGAGCATACTATCAGATTTCGGTTGCTCCTAAAGACGTTACTAAGACAGTTGTCACAAAGCTATTTGGTTTATTAGAGTTCACACGAATGCCATTCGGCTCTGTAAAAATGCAGCGCAGACTTTTCAGAGATACATGGATGAGATAAGGCATCATCTAGAATTTTGTTATATATACATAGACGGCGTGCTCGTTATGTCTACATCTGAAAGGAAACACATGCAACATTTGACGAAGTTGCTTGAAAGTTTGGGTACACAAGGAAAAATAGCGAACCCATACAAACGTATTTTTGACGTCAAGGAAGTCCAGTAGCTTGGTTACACAGTGGATGCAAGTGGCATCCGACCACCGCAAGACTAGATGTAAGCCAAATGTGTATACCCACGGCCAGTTACAATCCACTAGCTGCGGCGTTATTTTGCTGTAATAAATTTCTACCAGTGGTTTGTGTCGCAAAGTGCGTCGGTAATAACAACCTTGAAGGGCGCACATAGGCCAGACTGGAGACTGCGATGGACACGTAATGCAGACCCCGCTTTCAATGATATCAAAACAGCACTAGTGGATGCAGCTCTATTTAGCACACCCTTAGCAAATACACCGTTAGCACTAAAATGGTCGATGCTTCTGCTAATGCAGTTGGAGAACAGTCGCAACAGAAGATAAACTAGTGTTAGCAACCACTTGCTTTCTTTAACCAAAAGCTGTCGCCCTCACAACAGAAGTGACCAACGTATGATCACAAGCTGTACGCAGCCTATGCTGCAGTAAAAAAATTCAAGCATTCTTTGGAAGGCCACCATTTCAGCATCTTTACGGACCACAAACGATGAACTTACACCTTCAAAGTGAAGCCAAGTAAGGCGTCACCAAGACGACTCAGGCATATTGACGACATTGGCCAATTTACAACCAACGTCATATATGAGGGTCACTTAATTGGGGAAAAAACTGTTAGCAGGGCAAGTATGGTACTTTTATGTCTTTAAGTTGGCATCACTGGGCTGAACCCCGATCAGCTGATGTATCAACATTGTTTTGTTTATAACCTCAAAAATACATTTCAAGATGCTGTTCTGCTTGAAACGTCCACATTAGTTGAACAATGTTCTGTTATTCGTTTTTTGCTTGCTGAAGGACAGAAACCAGCGAGTATATACTGCAGAATGTATAAAGTTTATGGTGAAGGTTCTATGATCCGTGCAAATTTTTACAAGTGGGTAGAGCTGTTCAAAAATGGTATCGACTCAGTGACTGACGAACACCGTTCTGAGTGACTAGTTGCATTTTCAACTCCCTCACTTGGACCGCTATGACTGTGGAAATGATAGTTGATAAGGTTCGAGTTAGTACTGGTACAGTTCATAACATGATCTGTAACAAGCTGAAGTACCGCAAAACATGTGCAAGATGGGTCCCAAAGGAGTTGACACGTCTACACAGGGAAACAAGGTTGAGAGTGTGCACAGAGCTAAAGGAACGGTATGAAAGAGAAACTGAGCACTTCCTCAATAACATTTTAGCTTGAGTTCACTATTATGAGCTGGAATTAAAAAGACAAAGTATGGAGTGGAAGCACACCAACTCACCTTGGAACAAGTGCATAAATATTCAAGGGGATTGGGTTGAAAAGTAGAAAAAGTATTGTTTTGTAAAAATAAACACTTTTTTCTCTAGACCAATTTGTCTCTTTCATTATTGAATAACCCTCATATATGCAAGGCAGACTGAATGTACTTGCTGACGCATTCTCCCAGATTGAGGCAATGGACATAATAGAGCATACATCACCACACTTTGAGACCATAGCAGCAGCTATTGATTTTGATGCCATGGCATGGGCGCAACTGGAAGATGAGGAGCTACATACATTGCAAGTACAACAATCAAGTTTCCAACTATGAAGAGTGACAATATTGGGCATGGATGTGGAGTTATACTGTAATGTCACCAAATTAAAGCCTTTGCAATTTCTTCCACAGCAATTTCGAGACCAGGCAATCGTTTCAATACAAAATATAGTAAATCCTGGAGTCAGAGGAACACAAAGCGGATTTAAAATGTTTCATCTGGCCCAGCAAGAACACAACTGCAAATTGTATGTCTAACAATGTATGGCCTGTCACAAGAACAAAATCACTCGACATGTCAAGGCACCAGTAGGTAGATTTATATCACATAACCAACAATATGACCAAGTCCACATGTATATTGTAGGACCACTATCAACATGCAAAGACTGCAATTACTGTCTTACAATATTGGACAGATACTTGAGATGGCCACAAGTATTACTTGTGGCATACATCATATGAAGACTGTGGCGAAAACCTTTTCCAGAGGATTCATTGTGCGTTTTGGTGTACCTTTGAGGATAACGACAGATCAAGGACGTCAATTTGAGGTGTACCTCTTTAAGGCCCTTGCCACATGGTTAGGTGTCAAGCGAATAAGGACCACTGCTTGTCACCCTGCAGCAAACCCCTACACTGACAATTGAAATCAACGTTTCGATGTGACATAACAGACAAGTGCACAGAAACTCTACTGACTGTTTTACTAGGATTGCTAACAGCCTTCAATGCTGACCTCCAAGCCACAGTGGCAAAGTTGGTCTATGGC
Organism: Schistocerca nitens; assembly: GCF_023898315.1. NCBI lineage: Eukaryota > Metazoa > Arthropoda > Insecta > Orthoptera > Acrididae > Schistocerca > Schistocerca nitens. The sequence continues at coordinate 140,455,261 of NC_064620.1, read as the reverse complement.
CAATTGTTACATCTGTCCAGAGGGATCGTCCATCATATGGCAGATGAAAGCATCACAGCATCACACTGTGGAAGCAGGCTGCAATCCCACGTATGTCAGTTGCGTCCAGTGTAGCCTTGGGAACAAACTGGACGCCACATGGTTGTCTCTGTAGATTTATCCAACTGTTCACATGTGCTATTACATAATGATGTGGTATGCAGACCACTGCTACCCCCGTATGAAGGTCCGTACACGGTAATTAGTCAAGGCGACAACAGTTTTATGGTCGACGTCCATGGCGCACCTACGACAGTTGCGGTTGACCGTATCAAACCGTAATGTTAAGATCCACAGCCAACAGAAAAAGAACTGGCATCGAGGAACATGAAGAAGAAAGAGGCAGCAACTAAAGATCCTTCTGCATGGCAAGCTACTGAGCAGCTTCGACGAACATTGGATGCTGCCATGCACAGAAGGCACTACCAACCTGCAGCTTGAAGAACTTGCCAATCCCAAGGAGAAGCCCCTGGGTTTCAAGAAAGGTGTGACAACGCGATTCGGACAGCACGTCAAGTTTAACAAGAAATATCAGTGACCACTGACACTAGGGGGAGGGGGGCAGGGGAGGGGGGTGAATTTTGTAGTTTATCCCACTGTAGAAATTCCAGGATACAGTGACGTAGACTGTACAAGAGTTCTGTAGCATGTTGTGTTTATTCTTAGTTTTTGATTATACAGTTATTCTTTGTACTGTCTCATGACACACTATGTCATGCAACCACATACTTCTGTGTAATTAATTTATATGTGAAAAAAATCTTTTCGCAAGTTAACTGCAAGGTATATTGATAATGTGTAAATGAGAATTGAAGCCTATTTCATTGTATATATGGTCATTGGCCAATAAAAATCAGTGAATAAATATGTCACTTCACACACACACACACACACACACACACACACACACACACACACACATTTGCGGTTGACCGTATCAAACCGTAATTTTAAGATCCACAGTCAACAGAAAAAGAACTGGCATTGAGAAAAATTCAGAATTAATTTCACTCCTTCAGTTACTTCTCAGGCAAGTCTACATTTTGTGTTCACTCTCTTACCAGCATATTTGTTGCCTCCAAATAATTTTATTCTTAATATTTGATGGAGCCATTTTACTGATATATGCACAACTAAATTTACGCCTACATGACTTATTTCACTTGGATCCATCTTGAAGGCTGTGCCAGTGGAAATTCATTCTTTGGGTATTGGAAAATTTTTTGGTCTTGAAGGAGTTGTTAGGGGGATGCAAATGTAAGTTTCCGTTGCTGTAGGACATTCAGCTTAGTGCTGACATTGTATTCTTTATAATTTCATTTCCATTGATCACTACTGGACTGAGAATCCTTACTTTATGTTGAAGTCTAAAAACTATTCCCTTGTTGGCGTGACTGGTATTGGAGGTGTTGATCTGGCAACTCTTCCATCTTATCCTGAAAACAGTAGGCAGGTAGTATCAGTCCATGGAGCAATCTCTTAAGAACAAAAATTGGAGGACAGTGTATCCTGGGGTTCATCACAGGACCTCTCTTGGTTTTTCATTTATTTCAACAATAGACTTATCAACCACATGTTTCATTTTTCTGACAACACTATACTTTTTACCAAGGGAAAAACTGCCCCATCGGCTCTACAAGCAATGGATATGCTCTTAGAAAACATCAAATAGTAGTTCATCAAAAATAAAATAAAAATGATCGGAGAAAAAACACATCATCTGATATGGATCCTGAGCAATGATGGATGCCACGAATATATGGAGGCAGTCAAACTGCTAAGCTTTATGACTGGCACCAAACTACCAATGAATGAACACTCAATGCATGTGTGCTCCAAGCTGTCCAGAGTAATATACCTTCTGAGGCGACTAAAGGGTATATAACTGGTCAGTACCTTACAACAGTGTATTATAGACTATTTCAGAGCCACATTAATTGTGGCTTGCTGTTGTGTGATACTCTCCAGCTAGCAAGGACATGCTAATACAAAAAAAAGAAAAAAAAGCGTCAGTATCATCACTTCAAGCAAAAGACTGTATCACTGCAAGCCTGTATTGAGACGTTAGGAATAATGACCATTTTCAACCAGTATCTATCTTTGTGCCTCGTCAATGTAAAAGAAAACCAAAGGGCTTCCAGATGAGGCAAGAAATAAATAATTATGACTCCTGAAACAAGAGGAACACTGAAATCAATCAATCAAGCGGTGGATTGTCCTAAACACGAGATAGTTTTTCAATGATTGCTCTAAAATGTTCAGCACCCATTGAACTTCAATGAAGAATTTTTCAACAGTGAGCAAAGTGGTTGGACTAAATAACATTATTTTCGTCTGCTATATAGGTGAACAATTTTCTTGGTATTATTTTGAAAAACTGTAAAAAAATCGTAGGTCTCCATATTTGTCTGTAATTTTGACGCAGTCCGACCTCAATGAACAGTAACTCCCGCTACGCAGCCACTCTATCCAGATCTGTACACCTAACGTTGCTGGCAATAACATTCCATGTGTGTGAAGTTTAATATCTTCCGCTGTACTTCATCTACAGATGTAAACGTCAAGTGTAACTATGACAGTGTTATGATTCGAATCCTTGGAAGTGTGGATAATTATTTGAAATTGTGTAATCTTTTAAATGCGTTAGAATGTCTGTGATGTCGGGAATGCCAGCATCTCCAGGTCAGTTTCCCCAACTTACTTTATTATTGTTACAATTTCTTTTTTAGAAGACAATTCGTGTATACAGGGAAACTGGACAGCAGCTATTCGACACCAGTGTTGAGACATCTTTCGAGTAACGGGAACACAATAATCTTATTCGTGCGTTAAAGAAATTCTTTTGTGTTTTTCGGAATACTTCGTTACCTGATTTAAGCCTCTGGTCATACGTCCTATACACAAACGTTAATATTATATTGTTAGATACAGGAACGGGTGTCGTCAGATTTTATTTCTAGTCACGTTGGATGGTAGTTTATTCTTGTATGATGTTTGGTAAGAAAACAAATTTAGAAATGTACAAATAAGTTCCCTTTTTATATTAGAATGTACGCAAGTTGGTAAACCAGTCTTACATCATGTAAATTCTACTTGATTGTCTTAGTTTCAGTTTGATTGTGTAAACTATTATAGAGAGATGGCTGTGCGTATCGAAATATATGTGTATAAAGTGTATGTGTGTTATTGAGATATTCTCTTGTTTACAGATTTATTTATTTATCCAGGGTCATCTCACTATCACATAGTATTTATCACAATACAATTAAAGGTAAAGCTTTTATATGTCTGTACACAAGACACGCCCCCCCCCTTTTTTTTTTTTTTTTTCTCTCGGTTGGTTGTGCTACAGTACCACTGGTACTGTGCCACGAACTCTGATACGTTAAAACTGTATCAAACGAAAATAAATAGTTCAGAATATATGTACACACAGAATATACAAGTATGCTTTCATACGCATATGACAAGTGATCTACCTATGCCTTAATGAAGGAACAATCCCAGTATTTACTTGAAAAAATTTAGCAAAATCTAAACCAGGATGTCAGGTCAGAGCAAACTCTATAGTCCTGAATATCAGGTCAGTGTCTTAATAGCTGCTCTGCCTTATTCGGTTGTCTGTATTGTACAGTATTCTTTGGTTTCCCACAATTTGCTCCAGGTACTTAATAACACTGCATATACTCATTATACTGACGACCACCAGTCACACCTGGACGAGAAACATGTTGTTAAGTATGATGACACTTGACTTAATGTGTATTTGACATTAGAGAGAGTCTTAGAGGATATCAAATTTTAAGTTCATGGCATATTACATTTTTATCAATTCGCAAGAACATCACTCTGCAGCATGGTAAAGTAGTTGGGTAAAAATACATCATGACAAGATATTCTATTTTGTATCAACATCGCTATCCTGAATGTAGTATTTTGAGCAGCTGATTACAGTTCTCATGCTGTAGTTATAATGAAATGGCTAAGAAAATTATGTATGACGATTTAATACCGAACAAGGTGGCAGGTTAGTTAAGACACTGTAGCCCCTTTTGAGATCTCCAGGTTTGAATAACATCTCTCTCCATTCAGTTTAGATTTTCTTTGGTTTTCTATAAGTTATAGAAGGAAAACACTGGGTTGGTTCCTTTGAAAATGACCCATCTGATTCCCCCTCCCCATCCCCTCACCCGCCCCCCCACCACCAAAAAAAAAAAAGGGGGGGGTTACTTTGCCTCTGATCTTGTTGTCAATAATATTATAAACCCTAAGTTCCTTGTAGTGTTTAATTTTTTCCCAGCCAGTTTCAGTTCTGTTACCTGTGGAGTGTAAAAATAATGTCGAGAATTGCGCAGTGTCAGTTTTCTTTAGGGTTATGATTATTTAATCAGATGTGGAGCTAATGTGTGTGTTTTAAAGTTTATTTTTATATGTAAGTTTGTGCAGGTAGACCTTTGCTCGAGGCCCTTGAATGACTATTAATCATTAACATATGTGTCTAATTACATAAATCATTGTGAGGTAAACAATCAGATTTGGTAGTTAACCAGAATTTCAGGCTATGAGTATTGAAAGAGGAAAATATAAGTGAAAATTTTGATCCTAAGGTATGTGAAGATTAAAAGGTTATAGTAAGCTTACTACATCAAAATATTAATCATTAAAAATAAACTCGGTGAACTTCTGATTTCTTTAAACAAACTGCAGCCAACAAATATAATATGTTTCTGAACATCATTTGGCCAATCTTAGGAGTACTGGTTATAGAGTTGCAGATATAACTTAACTTTCAGTTACTGCAAGTCAAGTTTTGTGAAAAGAGGCATTACTACGTATGTTACGAAGAAACATAGATATAAAAACACTGATGCACATAGATTTTGCTGTGATCAGCAGACCAGCATTTTAAAGGTTGTGCTTCTGAAGTAAATTTTCAGGGAAATTAATGCTAATAGTCACATTATGTAGGTATCCATGTGGTAATTTTGGTGAGGTAATATTAAGTGAAGATTTTAAATTAAATTTTCTGGAGTTGTGCTTAAGTCCCTTGCCATTTCATATAATCTAGTTTCCCACCTAGAATCTGGAACAAGAGTTACGGGGACCAGCAACATTGCTGTTGACAACATTTTTATAGATGCATTGAGACTGCAAAGTCGTGCCTTAATTCCCATAATTAGTGACCTCTCAAACCACAGTAGTAAACTGCTGACGTGAAAGATCATAGTGTGTGATGCAAATTAAAAGATTGGAAAAGTACAAAGGTCATAAATCCAAAAGGAAGTGAGGAATTCGAGAATAATTCGCAAAATGCTGACAGAAAGGTGTGTAAAATATTCCTGGTGTAAATGAAAAATAATATATTTTGTAATATAGTAATATAATACTTTGAAAACTGTTTTCCTAAGAAACTAACCAGTAGAAGCAGATTGAATACACCTAAACTCTGGATTACAGGTGAGATCAGTACCTGTGCTTGATATCAAGGGACTTTTGATAACAACAGGTTAAATCACGATACGGAGTGTACTGTAAAATTTGAAGAAAAATTATAAGAGCACCAAAATATATGTACTTTCAAGGGAAAATAATCTCTTCAACAACAAGATAAAAAATTGCTTGGGACATAGTAAAATGAGACAAGAAAATAAACTCACTCACTTAAAGAATTTAGGAGTAATGGAGACCACTCACCGAATAGCAGAAATGTTGAGTCATTGAGGGGCATAAACGAAAAGAGAATGCAAACTTTTCTTGTGCTCTCTCTCTCTCTCTCTCTCTCCACACACACACACACACACACACACACACACACACACACACACACACACACAGAGAGAGAGAGAGAGAGAGAGAGAGAGAGAGAGAGTATTCCTAAGATAGGCCTTCCAAAACAAGTTTGATGAAACTCATCTTCTGCCCACATATGCAGGAGAAGGGGCTCATGGATGCTCTTAAAATTAAATGTTAAAGTTATTACTTGTGATGAAATCAATAGTAAAATAATGACATTTTATCAGCAGAACTTACTCTTGGGGACCCCATTTAAAATACTTTAGTTAGTTTCCTTCAATAGCTTCAGCGACGATTCTGTCTTCTTAATAGACTGTATTTCATCAAGGAGTTTGATATGTATTTACCATACAAAATTTCAGTTTGGCTAATAAAGTGGACTTTCATTCCTGGGGAGTTTAGTTCAAATCCCAATCAGACCGTCTAGGTTAAAATTTCCTGCTCAGGTTTAGTGTTAGGGTGGCTGATTTCCTCCATGTGGTGTGTGTGTGTGTGTGTGTGTGTGGTTTATGATGACTTAGCTTATTGAGAATGGTTTCAGCAGGGGCTGTTCTGTCCTGTACAATTCTCTTATCTCCAAGTAACTACATGAACAACCCACATCCATTTGAACCTGCTTTCTGTATTCGTAAATTACTGTATAGTCACAGTCCAGTTATGCCACAAATTTGTTGTCTCCTCAGTTCTGTTCAATACCACCTCATTAGTTATTCAATCTGCCCATCTACTCCTTTCTGTCTGAACTGCTTGTCATCCACATTTCATGTCTTTACAAGGCTATGCCCCAGACAAATGCCTTTGGAGAAGACTTCATGACATTAAATACAGTGTTAAAATTTTGGCTTCTTTAGAAAGATTTTTATGTCACTGGCATTATACATTTCATATCCTCTCTACTTCAACCATAATAGGTGATTTTACTACCTAAACAGCAAAACTCGTATGCTACACTATGTCTCATTTCCTAATCTGATTCCCTCAGAATCACTTCACTAAATGTGACTACATTCCATTGTACTTGTTTTGGTTTTGTTAATGTTCATCTTATATTGTCTTTCCAAGATACTGTCTATTCTGTGCAACCACACTTCCAAGTCTTTTACTGTCTCGGAATTATAAGAAGGATCAAAACATTTCCATTTGAAGGTGTTGCTGCAGCGTATTGGACCAATGTGCTGTTATTCTTTTCATAGCTGTCAAAGGACATAGATGAGTATACATCCAATGAGAATGAATAATGCATATTGGGCAGGATGTGTGGTGAAAACCACAATTGTGAACTGTTGCACCAAGTTATGTGGTGCTCGTGATTCAACACAACGCACATCCCTGTATCGCAAATGTTGTAATCCGTAATTTACTCCAACTCAAGTGGAAGACATTCCAGCACACAGTCCTGATCTCTCCTCGTGCGTTTATCATGTCTCTGGTCACTTCAAAAAGACCTTGAAATGTTGATGATTCACATCAGACAAGGATGTGCAGCAGGCAGTTACAGATGTCTTTGCACAGTAGGACATTGTGCTTCATCAAATGGGTAACTTCAACCTGTTGATCTAGTTGGATGCTTGCCTAAATGCTCAAGGCAATTTTGCCTGATTGGCATGCCAATTCTAGACTGTATAGCTTATGAATGGAAACTTTTTGATTGCCCCTTATCCAATGTCATTGCCACAACCTCAATTTTTTTTATTTCTTTTCCCTGAGCTTTAAACCCATCTGCAGATTTCTCCTTACTTTCCTTCACAGCCTGCTAATTGTACAGATCGAATGACATTGGGAATAGGCTACAAGCCTGTCTCACTCCCTTCTCAACAACTGCTTCCCTTTCATGCCCCTTGACACTCGTAACTGCCGTCTGGTTTTTATACAGATTGTAAATAACCTTTGCTCCCAGTATTTTACCCCTGCTACCTCCAGAAATTTAGAGAGTGGATTCCAGTCAACATTATTGAAAGCTTTCTCCAAATCAACAAATGCTGTTAATGTAGGTTTTCCTTGTTTCCTAAGATAAGTCATAGGGTCAGTATTGCCTCGTGTTTTCAAACATTTCTCCAGAAGCCAAACTGATTTTCCTTGAGATTGGCCTCTAGCAGTTTCTCCATCCTTCTGCAAATAATTTGTGTCAGTATTTTGCAACCACAACTTTTTAAAATGATAATTTGGTAATATTCACATGTTCGGCACCTGCTTTCTTTGGAATTGGAAGTCTTGCATCCTTCTTTAAGTCTGAGGGTATTCCCCTGTCTCATATCTTCGACATTTGGTATAATAGTTTAGTCATGGCTGGCTCTTCAAAGAATATCTGCGGTTCTGAGGGAATGTCGTCATCTACTCTAGGGGCCTTGTTTTCACTTGGGTTTTTCAGAGCTCTGTCAAATTCATCTTCCATTATCATATCTCCCTTCTCATCTTCGTATACCTCCTCTTCCCTTTATGTAATATTGCCTTCAGGTTCATTTCCCTTTTATAGCCCTCTGTATATTCCTTCAATCTTCCAGTTGTCTTTTTGTTTAGTACTGATTTTCCACTGAGCTCTTGATAATCATACAGCTGCATCTCTCTTCTCCAAAGACCTCTTTAATTTTCCTGTAAACAGTACCTATCATTCTCTTAGTTATTCATGCCTCTATAACTAAAATTTGCCCTTTAGCCACTTGTGATCAGTCGTTTGGCACTTCCTTTCACTCATTTTTTTAGACATTTGTATTCACTTTCACCTGCTTCATTTGCTGAATTTTTAATTTTTCTCTTTCATCAATTAAATCCAATAACACCCCTGGTGTCCTAGGATTCCTGATAGACACTGTCTTCTTACCTATTTGATCCTTTGCTACCTTCACTGTTTCATCTCTCGAAGATACACATTTGCCTTCTACTGTACACCCTTCCCTTGTTTCATTCAAATTTTGCAAATGCTTTTGTTTTAATCTGCGCCTCATAACCAATCACTTATGGTCAAAGTCCACATCTGTCCCTGGAAATGTTTGTCTGTTTAAAATCTGGTCCAAAATATCTGTCGTACCATTAGATAATCAGGATAAAATATTCTCGGTTTAAAATCTGGTTCAAAATCTCTGTCTTACCATTAGATAACCAGGATAAAATCTTCTCGGTTTTCAAATCGCATCAATTCCAATAAAATTCTCGAGCTTTAAGTGGCTAGCTTAGCCATCATCGTCTGGAGTAAAACTACTGACTGCCTGCTTATACACCTACAATTACGGCCACTGGCACCAATCAGAGAGGGTCAAAACGATGCGTACACAGAAGGCAGGTTGGGCAGCTCATAGCAGATCTGGCCTGCCGCAGGACTGAGTGATGTCAGGTGATGTCAGGTCGCGTGAGGGGCCGGCACCACATTTGAAACTGCCGCTCCTGTCTCCCTACAAGCATTAAGCATCCACTGTTGCTACCTTTTGGTGTCCAAATACACAGAGCTAAAATTATTTCTGATGATAACCACCACCTACAGTATGAATTGCAGCACTTGAGGCACATGTTCAGGGAGAATGGCTACAGCAAAAGAGAAGTTGCAAACGCTTTCAGGTGTCACGGAAGAAGGATGCCTTGTGAATCAGCAGAAGAAGCCAAGCCAGCGGCTTCCCTACCATACTGTGGGGCAACGAGCAGCAGCTTAGGACGTGTACTGCAGAGACACGGATTGACACCAGTGTTCTGGCCCACCCCCAAGATAAGAGATAAGTTGCTCCCTGTTAAAGACGACATAGCTCTTCATGTGCCCTATGTGTATGGTGTCCCTTGCGAGTGCGGCAGCATCTATATAGGCAAGACAGCTCGCACAGTTGCGAGCACAAGAGACATATTAAGCAAAGGGAGCTCGACAAGTCACCGATAGCTGAGCATTACCTCAAAAACGGACACAAAATACAGTTTGAGAACACAAGAGTCTTTGGTTCATGCATCAACACACTGGGTCTCTGTTATAAAAGAGGTGGCTGAGATTAGAATGAACAGCAACTGATTAGGATGTGGGATTTGGCTTTGGATGTCGAGAGGAAGCAATGGCGGATGTGTAATGCTTGTAGAGAAGTGGGAGTGGCAGTTTCAAATGTGGCACTGGCCCCTCACACCACGTGGTATCACTCGGTCCCACTGCGGGCCAGAGCTGTCCAACTCGCCTTCCGTGTGCATGTAGTTTTGGCCCTCTGTGATTGGTACCAGCAACCGTTATCATAGGTATATAAGTGGAAAATAGTGCCAGTCCCAGCAGTCAGTACTTTCCTCCTGATGACGATGGCGGAGATAGCCATTGAAAGCTCGAGAATTTTATTGGAGTTGATGTGGCTCTTCAGGTATCTTCCACACATACAACCTTCTTTCATTATTTCTAAACCAAGTATTAGCAAATGATTAATGAATGGCTGTGCAAAATTCTGCCAGGCAGCTTCCTCTTTCATTCCTTTCCCCCAGCCCATATTCTCCTACTATTTTCCTTCTCTTCCTCTTCCTACTGCTGAGTTCCAGTCACCCGTCACAATTAAATGTCCCTCTCTGTCTCTTAATTATCTGAATAATTTCCTTTGTCTCATCATGCGTTCTTCCAATCTCTTCATCTGCGGAGCTAATTGGTATATAGACTTGTATTACTGTGCTTAAAGTTGGCTTTGTCCCTGTTGGCTGTGATAATGCATCCACCTTGGGCACAAAGTAATACAAATTTATATACCAACTAGCTTCACAGATGAAAAGATTAGAAGGGTGTATGATGAGATATCCTAATAACTTACCCACATTCCCATTTTTTATTCCTTATTAGACTTACCCCTTAGTTAGCTCTTTAGCTCTGTTTGATTTTGCACTCACATGACCAGAAGTCACTGAACTTCACTTATCCACACTATGTTTAACTTCAACCTATCCGTTAATCTTTTCGGATTTTATGACCTTACGTACCCATTTAAGGGATCTAACATTCCGTGCTCTGATCCGCAGAATGCCAGATTTATTTTTCATGATGACGGCATCCTCCTGAGTAGCTCCTGCCCAGAGATTCAAAGTGGGGACTATTTTACCTCTGGAATATTTATCCAAGTGGATACCATCATCATTTAACCATACAGTAAAGCTACATGTCCTTGGGGAAAAGTAACGGTTGTTGTTTACCATTGTGTTCAGCTGTTCACGGTACTAGCAAAGCGAGGCCAGGTTGGCTGGTGTTAAAAGGCCACATCAGTCAATCATCCAGATTGTTGCCCCTGCAACTACTGAAAAGACTGCTGCCCCTCGTCAAGAACCACATGTTTGTCTGGCGTCTCCACAGATAATCTCTTGTTGTGGTTGCACCTACAGTACAGCTAGCTATCTGTATAGGCGAGGCACACATGCCACCCCATCTCTGTAATGTGTCTGGTTCATGAGGCAAGCTTGGTATTAACTGAGTGAAAGCTGATAATTCTTGCAAATAAGCTCATATTGATATCAACAAATAACATTAATGAAAGTCAATCTGGACTTTCCATTGTTTAACATTAAAGAAAATATATTTTGTTAGGCTAATGTCAGAACAGGGGTTGACAAGAGATTCCTAAGCTTAACACCACGTATTGCTTGAACTGCACGTTTCTGAGTCAAAAATACCTTTCGTGAATGGGAAGGGTTACCCCAGACTATAATGCTATATGTTGTAAGAGAATGAAAATAAGCAAATTAGGCTAATTTTCATGTTAGACTGTCACTTATTGCAGATACTGTTCTAATGGTGAATATTTAGCAGTATTCAGTTTTTTAAATAAGATTCTGAATGTAGGCTTTCCATGACACCTTGCCAGAACCTAGGAGTTTGGATTGTTGAGGCTCACAAACTAAATGCCCATTCTGTGTAATCAAAACGTTAGGTATATGCTGCTGCGTATTTAATAAACTTGTCATTGATTTGATTCACCAGTGTCATATGTTACTTCATTACGCCAACAGTTTATAGTTTTATGTTTGTTTTAGGACATGTTCTTGGAAATTAAGAAATATTCTGACATTATTTGGGTGGAGTGGTGTGTTTAGGTCTACACATATCTGCACAAACATTTTGTTTCCACTAGCAAACACACACACACACACACACACACACACACACACAAACACCCTGTACACCCTGTAGTTCTTCTGTTTTGTTTTATTCTGTTTCATTTCCATTCTGCAGCATCCATTTTTATTGAAGTATTTAAATTTTTCTGCTTGTTTAATAAGTGTATCACCAATGTTGTGTATTTTGAACTTAGTGTCACAGGTCACTACTAGATTGTTTTTTTCTTAAACTTATTTGCAGTTCCCTTTCTTGTTTTCTGGATATAAATGCCCAGTCAAACACTCAAGGTCATATACACTCCTGGAAATGGAAAAAAGAACACATTGACAGCGGTGTGTCAGACCCACCATACTTGCTCCGGACACTGCGAGAGGGCTGTACAAGCAATGATCACACGCATGGCACAGCGGACACACCAGGAACCGCGGTGTTGGCCGTTGAATGGCGCTAGCTGCGCAGCATTTGTGCACCGCCGCCGTCAGTGTCAGCCAGTTTGCCGTGGCATACGGAGCTCCATCGCAGTCTTTAACACTTGTAGCATGCCGCGACAGCGTGGACGTGAACCGTATGTGCAGTTGACGGACTTTGAGCGAGGGCGTATAGTGGGCATGCGGGAGGCCGGGTGGACGTACCGCCGAATTGCTCAACACGTGGGGCGTGAGGTCTCCACAGTACATCGATGTTGTCGCCAGTGGTCGGCGGAAGGTGCACGTGCCCGTCGACCTGGGACCGGACCGCAGCAACGCACGGATGCACGCCAAGACCGTAGGATCCTACGCAGTGCCGTAGGGGACCGCACCGCCACTTCCCAGCAAATTAGGGACACTGTTGCTCCTGGGGTATCGGCGAGGACCATTCGCAACCGTCTCCATGAAGCTGGGCTACGGTCCCGCACACCGTTAGGCCGTCTTCCGCTCACGCCCCAACATCGTGCAGCCCGCCTCCAGTGGTGTCGCGACAGGCGTGAATGGAGGGACGAATGGAGGCGTGTCGTCTTCAGCGAGGAGAGTCGCTTCTGCCTTGGTGCCAATGATGGTCGTATGCGTGTTTGGCGCCATGCAGGTGAGCGCCACAACCAGGACTGCATACGACCGAGGCACACAGGGCCAACACCCGGCATCATGGTGTGGGGAGCGATCTCCTACACTGGCCGTACACCACTGGTGATCGTCGAGGGGACACTGAATAGTGCACGGTACATCCAAACCGTCATCGAACCCATCGTTCTATCATTCCTAGACCGGCAAGGGAACTTGCTGTTCCAACAGGACAATGCACGTCCGCATGTATCCCGTGCCACCCAACGTGCTCTAGAAGGTGTAAGTCAACTACCCTGGCCAGCAAGATCTCCGGATCTGTCCCCCATTGAGCATGTTTGGGACTGGATGAAGCGTCGTCTCACGCGGTCTGCACGTCCAGCACGAACGCTGGTCCAACTGAGGCGCCAGGTGGAAATGGCATGGCAAGCTGTTCCACAGGACTACATCCAGCATCTCTACGATCGTCTCCATGGGAGAATAGCAGCCTGCATTGCTGCGAGAGGTGGATATACACTGTACTAGTGCCGACATTGTGCATGGTCTGTTGCATGTGTCTATGTGCCTGTGGTTCTGTCAGTGTGATCATGTGATGTATCTGACCCCAGGAATGTGTCAATAAAGTTTCCCCTTCCTGGGACAATGAATTCACGGTGTTCTTATTTCAATTTCCAGGAGTGTACATACTGTGCTACTATAACATGATCATCTAAAAAAAATTCATGAGATTAATGAAAACAGCTGTTGATCAGTAACAAATTTAATTTTCATCATAGTGATCTTTAAAGAGCCACTTCCACATACAAATTAAACAACCATAATCACCTGTGACAGGTGGTCATTCATACCTAAATAATATGGAGCCTCCCACAGTTTTCTTGTGGAAACCTAACCATACACTTCTGTCAGATCTACAAAGGCAATGTGTATTTCCTTCCATCCGGCTCAATAAAATATACAGATGTGGAATCTGTTTTGTCTATACTGCTTCTGATATTCCTCAGTGTGGTACTCATCTGAAAAATGAGACATTTTCTGCTCTGTTGCTGCCTTAGTATGTGGTCTATAGTTATTCATAAGAATATATGTATTTTTGTGATGTCCTCTGATTTTGAATGATCCCATGAGTATTTCCACAACCAAATGATTAGTCGTTCTTTAAATAATCTATCAAATTCCTCTGATGTAAGCATCGTGTATCAGTCAGCTTCTTCAAATCTTGCCTTCTTTCCTGTTTATGTACTGTAGCCTATTTTCAGTTAAAATAATTGTGCAGGGTTTTCTCCATTCAATTAGATGAATTCAGTTGTCAGCTACTTTGTGTATCATTTTTTTTACACATGTATAATTGTCCTCCAAGTATTTTGTAGCTAATGCTCCATGTTCTTTTTAGATGTGTTTCTCGTCCTTAATCCTCGAATGGGCTCGCCTGTGTATAAAGTGCGCCAACCATAAATAAAATGATTTTGCGCAGTTCTGTTGTTGTTTTACAATTGTGAACCCATATGTAGTCCTTCTTTATTGCTTTAGCTAACACAGTGATAAATTGTGTTGCCATATGCCCAAGTGAGCAGCAGTAATATAAAATACAAGGTGAGCTAGGGAAGAAAAACCTTATTATCCATCCAAGAAAATGACCCATATTACAAGCTAACTGTACAATCACACAATGAGGCTGTTGTCTACAAGATAATTAGTAATTGAATAAGCGATTGGCTGGGATCTGATGCAGCTGTGTGTTTAATGCTTAAAGTGGGTCATTACTGTCTCAGTAACATCTGCCTGTGGCAACAGACTGTATTTTATTATTGTTCAATAAAACAGTGCTTTAGCTCATGTTACGCAAGTTTATTTTATCGTTGTTAAATTAAACTATCTGTGATTTTGCTTATACATATTTACCTTGGTAACATAAAGGCAGCTATTCGTTACATGTGTACAAAGTGTGCCGCACGTCCACTCATATTACGGAAAATGGCGCACCTACTCGAGGGTCAACTCTTAATTTCTTGTCTATTTTGAGGAGATTTCGATGATAACCAGTGTATGTATCCCTCTTTTCCCAAATGCACTGGTAGATATCTACACAGCAGAACAGTCATGATATACAGTCACTGCAAAGAAATTTCTAAAGAAACAGAGACTGCTGCATAATAGGTGTAATATAAAGCATATGGCTGTAGATAGAGAGATGCTGAATGCAATGCTTTTTGCTGTCAAGAGAGCAATGTGTGATGCCTTCAGTAACTACTACAGCAGAATGTCAAGTGACCTTTCACAGAACTCAAAGAAATTCTGGTCAAATGTAAGGGCTGTTTGTGGCATCAAAGTTATTGTCCAGTCCATAGTGAATGAGACAGGAACTGATATTGATGGAAGCAAAGCAAAAGCTGAAATGCTTTACTCACTTTTCAAATGTTCCTTTACAAAGGAAAACCAGGAGAATTGCCGCAGTTTAATCCTCATACCACTAAAAAGATGAAAGAAATAAGTATTAGTGTCAGTGGTGTTGAGAAACAGCCGAAATCGTTAAAATTGAACAATGCTGCAGAGCCCAATGGAATCCCTATTGGATTCTATACTGAATTTGTGACTGAGTTAGCCCCTCTTGTATCTATAATCTATTGATCGAACCAAAAACCATGCCCAGTTCTTGGAAAAAGGTGCAGGTCACACCTGCCTACAAGCCCTGTAGTAGAAGTGATCCACAAAATAACTGTGACATCAATTTGTTGTAGAATCTTAGAACATTCTGAGCTGAAACAAATGAAGTATCTTCAACAGAATGCCAGTGCCAACCAGCATGGATTTTGAAAACATCGATCATGTGAAACCCAACTTGTACTTTTCTCGCATCATACTGAAACCTTTGGATCAAGACAGTTTGGTAGATGCGGTAAGTCTTGATTTCCAAAAAATACTTGACCCAGTACCGCACCTACACTTATTTCCATAATTACGATCATGTGGCGTATCAGGTGAAATTTGTTATTGGATTTAGGACATTTTGGTATGGAAGATAACATGTTTTATATTGGATGGAGAGTCATCAGATGTAGAAGTAACTCTGGGTGTTCCCCAGGAAAGTGTGTTGGACCCTAGCTGTTCATGTTGTGCATTAATGACCTTGCAGACAATATTGATAGCAAAATTGGGCTTCTTGCAGATGATGAAGTTATCTGTAATCAAGTGCTATTTGAAAGCAGCTGCATAAATATTCAGTCAGATCTTGATAAGATTTCAAAGTTGCGCAGAGATTGCCAACTTGCTCTAAATGTTCAAAAATGTAAAATTTTGCTTTTGCACTTCATGGAGAAAAATAAATAAATAAATCCTATGACTGTAATAGCTGTGGAATCGGCCAACTCGTATAAATAGCTGGGTGTAAGACTTCGTAGGGATATGAAATGGAATGATCACATATGTGTTAGAACTTCTAGTTTAACAAGTATATTTAGGAACGACACAACAACACATATATGTCACAGAGTAAGTTGACATGTGTACACGTTAGCGTTCAGATAAGCACTGAGTCTCAGTCTAGCGGCCGCTGCTCCGCTGGCCGCTTAGGTGGCGCCGCTGCTGCATGGCTGGCAGGCAGACAGCGCCGCACGTAGAGGACGTGCGTAATTGCGCGGCGGCACTTTAAATGATCGGCGAGTCACAACACTTTTCCCCCCTTTGAAATTGTTGCACTGGCCTTGATGGATGTGTCCTGGAGATGGCTGACGTCCATAGGCGTTGTGTGACTCGACGTAAAGTCTCGAGGAGGAGGCTTCCCGTACGGACGGAAGTGTCCCCGATGATAACGGGTCGAGATGACAGGAGACGTAGGGGTCGAATCTGCTGGGGCCCCACGCACCAATCTGCCCGTTGCGGCAAGTCCAGTTGATATGACAGGAGACATGGGCGATGCGTCAGCGTCTGTTGGAGGAGGAGGCGAGTAGATGTACTCTGACACTGGTTGGTCCTCCGGTTCCCGCATGGGCACGTCGTCTGGTGGCATCCGTTCTGATGCTGGCATCGCGATGACGGGTAGAGGGCGGCGTTGTGAGTATGGAGATGTGCCAAGATCCCGAGCATCAGGGAGAGTCAAGGGTGGTGTGGCGGCATTCGGAACAGGTGTTGCTGGCACCCGAGGCCGAAGCTGGTCCGAATGACGCACTGCAACACCTGTGTCCGTCTGGATTTCATACAGGCGTCTGCCACGGTGTCTTAAGATGCGGCCCGGGCTCCATTTTGGCCGCCTGCCATATCCCCGTACCCAGACGAGGTCATCGGCGGTGAACCGGCCAAGTGACGGCACCCGCGGCCGGGAGGTGGGAGGCCGCAGAAGATGAAGTAGAGTGCGGGGCTGTCGGCCATGTAAGAGCTCAGCCGGGCTGTGATCGCCCATGGGGGTGAAACGGTAAGACGCCAGGAACTGGAGAAGCGCCTCATCAGCAGCAGAAGAAGTCAGAAGTTTCCGCATTTGAGCCTTAAACGTGCGGACCAGTCGTTCAGCCTCACCGTTGGATTGTGGATGGAACGGCGGGGCCGTGACATGCGTAACACCGTGACGAGCACAAAAATCCGCAAAGTCAGAAGAGGCAAATTGCGGACCATTATCAGTAACAAGAGTAGAGGGAAGGCCTTCCAAAGAAAAAATGCGGGCGAGAGCACTGGTGGTTGCCGCGGTGGTAGGTGACGTGCAACGGACAATGAAAGGAAAGTTAGAGTAGGCGTCAATTACGAGGAGCCAATAAGCACCTAAAAAAGGTCCCGCAAAATCAGCATGAATGCGCTCCCAGGGCTTCTCAGGCGAAGGCCACGGTGACAAAGATGACTTCGGGGCAGCGGCCATGTGTACGATTTCAGAGTCGATGCCAGGCCAGTACACATGACGGCGCGCCAGAGATTTGGTGCGCGACACACCCCAGTGCCCCTGGTGAAGGAGGCGCAAGACCGAAGCACGCAAAGACGCGGGGACCACAACACGCGGCGAAACATTGTCAGTGGAGAGGAGGATAACACCATCCCTAGCCGTGAGGCGGTAGCGCAAAGGGTAGTAGTTCCGCAACGGATCAGAAGTCTTAGCGGACGGGCGATCAGGCCAACCCGTCTGAATACAGCGTAAAACCCGGGAGAGGGTAGGGTCAGAACCCGTAGCAGCCGCCAGCCTGTCCCCAGTGATGGGGAACCCGTCCACAACCCGCTGCTCGGCAACATCCAGGTGGAAACACAAAAGTTCGTCCCTATCGAATGCCTGATCAGGGCCCATGGGGAGGCGAGACAAAGCATCAGCATTCGCATGTTGAGCCGTTGGCCGGAAATGAATCTCATAGTTGAAACGGGACAAGTAAAGAGCCCAACGCTGGAGGCGGTGTGCAGCCTTGTCGGGAAGTGACGTTGACGGGTGAAACAAGGAAACAAGTGGTTTGTGATCCGTAACAAGATGAAATTTTGTGCCATAGAGAAAAACACCAAACTTACGAAGAGCATAAATGATGGCCAAAGCTTCTTTCTCAATCTGAGAATACTTTTGTTGGGCATCCGTGAGCGTTTTGGAGGCATAAGCAATGGGTTGTTCCGAACCGTCAGAAAAACGGTGCGCAAGGACTGACCCAACCCCGTATTGAGAGGCGTCTGTAGCAAGGACAAGATGTTGGCCAGGACGATAAGTAGCTAGGCACGGGGCCTGTATCAGCATAGTCTTCAATTTCTGGAAAGCCGCGTCACATGACGCGGACCAGTGAAAAGGCACGTTTTTATGCAACAGGCGATGCAACGGCTGAGCCACCGAAGCCGCAGACAGTAAAAACTTGTGATAGTATGCTATTTTCCCCAAGAAGGCCTGCAGTTCCTTAACAGATGTAGGGCGAGAAAGGGCATCGATTGCAGCGACAGTTTGCTGAAGCGGACGAATACCCTCCCGAGAGAGTTTAAACCCCAAGTACGTGATAGATACCTGAAAAAATTGTGATTTCTGAAGATTACACTTAAGACCGGCAGTCTGTAAGACATGAAAAAGTGTGCGGAGGTTTCGAAGATGTTCTTCAGTGGTGGAGCCCGTGACAACAATGTCGTCCATTTAATTGATACACCCAGGGACAGGGAGCAATAATTGTTCCAAGAATCGCTGAAAGAGAGCAGGGGCGCTAGCAACCCCGAATGGCAATCGTTGGTATTGATAGAGGCCAAAAGGCGTGTTAAGGACCAGAAACTGCCGGGAAGCAGCGTCGAGAGGAAGTTGATGATAAGCTTCTGACAGGTCAATTTTAGAAAAATACTGGCCTCCAGCAAGTTTAGTGAACAGTTCTTCAGGACGGGGCATAGGGTAAGTGTCAATGAGGCATTGAGCATTTACAGTGGGTTTGAAATCGCCACAGAGACGAATATCACCATTTGGCTTAGCAACGACAACGACAGGAGAGGACCACTCACTGGAAGTGACAAGAAGCAAGACCCCTGAAGTAGTGAGACGATCCAGCTCCCGTTTTACCCGATCACGAAGGGCCACAGGAATGGGCCGAGCCTGAAAAAACTTAGGCCGAGCAGTGGGTTTGAGCGTGATACGAGCTTCAAAGTCGTGTGCACGGCCTAACCCAGGAGAAAAAATGGACGAAAAGGTCGTCGACAAAGAATCCAGTTGAGCATAGGGAATAGCGTCAGAGACAATATTGACAGAGTCATCTATGGAGAACCCAAAAACGCGGAAGGCATCGAAACCAAAAAGATTTTCTGCGTTGCCCTGGTCGACCACAAATATGGGAACAGTGCGAACGACGGATTTGTAAGATACCTCCGCATTAAACTGTCCCAAGAGAGAAATCTTCTGTTTATTGTACGTCCGTAATTGCCGAGTGACAGGGGACAGGAGTGGAGAACCCAGCTGAAGATACGTCTGAGAATTAATTATAGTGGCGGCAGAACCGGTATCCACTTGCATGCGAACATCTCGACCAAGGATTTGGACAGTGAGGAATAACTTCCCTGAAAGGGAAGAAGTGCAATTGACAGACAACACAGAATCAGAATCAGCGTCATGTTCATGAACGTCATATATGCGGTCGGATTTACAAACGGAAGACACATGACCTTTCTTTTTGCAATTGTGACACACAGCCCAACGTTGTGGACAATCCTCGCGTGAATGTTTCGTAAAACACCTTGGACATGAAGGAAGTTGCCGGGGATTTTGCTGCAGTTTCTTAGGGGTTTGTTTACGGCTTGGCCGAGGCTGCGCGTGGGAGCGCACTGCGGCCACGTCGGCCGGCGGGGACGCGCCGCGCGCGTCGTCAACAGCGCACAAAGGTTGTATTTCCCCGACGTCACCCCACGCTTCTATTTGTGCCCCAGCGGCGCGAGAAATTTCAAAAGACTGCGCAATGGAGAGTACTTCATCTAAAGTCGGATTCGCCAACTGAAGGGCACGTTGCCGAACTTCTTTGTCGGGCGCCGACCGGATAATAGCATCCCGTACCATGGAATCGGCATAGGATTCTTTGTGAACGTCAGTAACAAAGTGACACTTTCGACTGAGGCCGTGAAGTTCAGCAGCCCAAGCGCGATAAGATTGATTGGGTTGTTTGTGACAACGATAAAAGGCAACACGAGAGGCTACCACATGCGTTTGCTTTTGAAAATAGACCGACAGAAGGGAACACATTTCAGCAAAGGACAAAGACGCAGGATCCTTCAAAGGGGCCAATTGCGACAACAACCGATACATTTGAGGCGAAATCCAGGAAAGGAACAGAGACTTACATGCTTGTTCGTCCGAGACATAAAATGCCAAGAAGTGCTGTCGAAGACGTTTTTCATAATCCGACCAGTCTTCTGCCGTCTCGTCGTAAGGAGGAAAAGGAGGTACAGCCAACGACGAGAAACGGCCCGCATTTGACGCCGCGACGAAATCGCGAATCGCCGCCGTTAGAAGCGTTTGCTGTTCAAGGAGATTTTGCAAGAGTTGCTCGACAGTAGCCATGGAACCCTGTGAGTCAACGGTGAAAAGGAAAAATCCACTACCTCGTCGCCAATTGTTAGAACTTCTAGTTTAACAAGTATATTTAGGAACGACACAACAACACATATATGTCACAGAGTAAGTTGACATGTGTACACGTTAGCGTTCAGATAAGCACTGAGTCTCAGTCTAGCGGCCGCTGCTCCGCTGGCCGCTTAGGTGGCGCCGCTGCTGCATGCACTTTAAATGATTGGCGAGTCACAACAATATGTTCAGTCATGAGAAAAGCAGGTGCTAGACTTTGGTTTATCGGTAGAATACTGGGGAAGTGCAATCAATCTACAAAAGCGATTGCTTGCACATCACTTATGCGACTGGTTCTACAATATTGCTCAAGTGTGTGGGACCAGTACCAGATGGGCTAATAGGCCAACAGGGGATATTGAACGTATACAGAGGAGGACAGTACAAATGGTCACAGATTTCTTTAACCCATGGAAGAGTGTCACAGAGATACTGAAGGAAGTGAATGGGAAGACTCTTGAGGATAGGAGGATAGGTATAAACTATCCCAAGAAAGTCTATTAATATCGCTCACGGAAGGATCGGGAAGATAATATTAGAATAATTAAAACCTGCATAGAGACATTTGGTTTGCAGAGTATAGATGTAGGTGTAGTAATCAACTTCTTAAAGGGGCATGGGGGGGAGGGGGGGAGCATGGCGCATCTGTCACGTTTGACATGCCACACATGCTCAGTCCTCAGAGACGAAAGTCTTTGTTGGCTGCGTACGGGTTTGGTGAATGCTGGGCCCCTGGATGCATACTGGTGAAGGGCTTTCAGCCCTCTGTAGCTGTACTCTCTGGGCACGCTTCAGCATTCAGCGTGCAGTGTGGTGGTGGTGGTGGAGTGTTGTGTGGCACAGACAATGAGGATTTGGCCTAACCTCCCGGTCATACAATGAAGCTCTGGACTAAATGTTAGGAGTGGAATATATGGAATATATCATTAATAATAGAAACAGAGAATCACAGCAAGCCACCAATCTCCTGAAATCAAAACAGTTGGGTGAGCACCCCAGTGTAGTTGAACCGCATCAAACTGTCAAGGAGTAGTAACATCTACGTCTACATCTGTACTGTGAAAGCTACTATGCAAAGTGCGGTAGTACTGCTGTTAGTCATTCCTTTTCCTGTTTCACTCACAAATGGAGTGACAGAAAAATTACTGTCTATATGATGCCATATGAACCTCTATTTGTCTTTACCTAAGATGTATGTTGTTAGCAGTAGGATTTTTGTGTAGTCCGTCTCAGATGAACGTTCTCTAAACTTTCTCAATGTTCCTTGAAAAGAGCATTATCATCCTTTTGAGGATTCCCATGTGTGCTCACAGAGCATTTCCACAATATGTATGAAATGAACCTACCAGCAACAAATGAAGCAGCACACTTCTGAATTGCTTCAGTGTGTTCTTTTCATCCAAACTGGTGGAGGTCCCACAAGAATGGATCACACACATATTCTGTATGTAGTCTCCTTTGTAAATGAGCTACATTTTCCTTGAACTATCCTGAAGTGAAACAGTCATCTTTCCTACTACCAACTTTACGTGCCCATTCCACTTCACATTTCATTGTTATTCCTACTCATCTGAATTAGCTTACCTCTTTCTACGTTTAGTACAAGCTGTCATTCATCACCCAAACATAAATTCTGTCCAAGCCAGTCCTCCTGTATCCTCGTACATTCACTTAAAGGTGAGACTTTTCCATACACTGTAGTATCATCAGCAAACAGCTGCAGATTGCTGCCCACGCAGCCTATTAGATCATTTAGGTCTGTTTATGACAAGTGTGGTCCTATTACACTTCCCTGGACTACTGGCTACACCTTTGTCTCTAATGATTACTCACTTTAAGGACAACATACTAGTTTCTATTAATTAAAATGTCTGTGAGCCACTCACATGTCTGATAACCTATTCCGTATACGCCGATCTTTAACAGTCTGCAATGTGCCACTGTGTCAAATGCCTTCACACAATACAGAACTTAAGGAAGAGTGGGCTGATGAGGGATCAGTGGAAGTTTTAAATTCTGTGTTTAAGAAATCGTCCACACGGGAGAACTGTACAAACATACCATCATTTGACCACCGAATAGACTGCTGAATGGACGACATAGTAATAACCATCCATGGCATACAGAAACAACTGAAAGAGCTGAAAACAAATAAGTCATTAGTTCCAGATGGAATCCCAGTATAGTTTATGCATTGGCTCCTTACTTAGCTTGCTTGCATTTACCGTGAATCTGTCGCCAAGTGCACAGTCCCAAGCATCAGGAAAAAAGCACAGATGAATCCTGTATATAAGAAGGGCAATAGAAATGACCTGCAAAATGGCAGGCCAGTATCCTTAACGTTGCTTTGATGCAGAATTCTAGAACATTTCTGAGTTTGAACATAATAAATTTACTGGAGGCTGAAAGGCTTATGTCAGCGAATCACAAAGTACATCGAGAAAGTTCATAGAAGGGCAGTACATTGTGTATTTGTGAGAAATAGGGGAGAGAGTGTCGCAGACTTGATACAGGCTTTGGGGTGGACATCATTAAAACAAAGTTGTTTCTCATTGCAGCAGGATCTTCTCATGAAATTTCAATCACTACCTAAGTGCGATTTGCAGACTAGCCATGTAGATGTAGACCAGCACGGCTTTAGAAAGAATCGCTCATGTGAAACTCGGCTCGCCATTTTCTCGCATGATATCCTGTGAACTACAGATGAAGGATAACAGGCAGCTTCTGTATTTCTAGATTTCTGAAAAGCATTCGAAAAGCAGACTGTTAACAGAGGTACAAGCATACAGAATAGGTTCCCAGATATGTGAATAGCTCGAAGTCTTGTCCTTGACATAAAACGTTCATCAGAGGCAAGGATATTGTCAGGAGTGCCCCAAGGAAGTGTGATAGGACCACTATTATTTTCTATATACATAAATTATCTGGTGGACAAAGTGAGCAGCAGTCTGCGGTTGTTTGCTAATGACGCTGTTTTGTGCAGAAAGGTGTTGAAGATCAGTGACTGTGGGATGATACGAGACTACTTAGACTAAAGTTTTTTTTGGTGTGATGAATGACAGCTGGCTGTAAATGTAGAAAAATGTTAATTAATAAAGATGACTAGGAAAAACAAACCCATTCTGTTCAGATAGAGCATTAGTAGTGTCCTGCTTGACACTGTCCTGTCATTTCAGTATCTGAGAATAACATTGCAATGCAATTTTAAATGGAAGGACCATGTGAGGATCATAGTAGGGAAGGCAGATAGTCGACTTTGGTTTATTGGGAGAATTTTAGGAAAGTGTGTCTCACCTGTAAAAAACACCATGTATAGGACGCTAGTGCAACTTATTCTTGAGTACTGCTTGAGTGTTTGGGATCCACACCAGGTCAGATTAAAGGAAGACATTGAAGCAATTCGGGGGGGGGGGGGGGGGGGGTTGCTAGATTTGTAACCAGTATGTTCAAAGAACATGTGAGTATTACGGAGATGCTTTGGAAACCCAAATGGGAATCCCTGGGGGGAAGGTGACATTCTTGGTGAGGAACACTATTGATAAAATTTAGAGAACTGGCTTTTGGAGCTGAAAGCAGAGTAATCCTTCTGCTGCCAACATAAATTTTGCATAAGGCTTACAAAGATAAGACCCAGACTGTCAGATACATCCTACTATTCAGTCTGGGTGGGCCCTTATGTAATCTATAATGTCAGACTGCAGCCAAAGTTTACTTCATTTCACAATTCTTTTTTTAAATCCTCCCTTCCTATGCCCGCCTTTCCCGTCCTGACCAGGCCACTACTTTTTGTGCCTGTGCTGATTTTTGTTTTAAAATTCTATCTAGTGTCTGGCCTTCTACATAGGTCATTAGGTAAAAGGTGTTAATGTTTTTTTTTTTCCCCCCCAGGTTGGCTAGTTCATACTATTTTTTCCCAGTGATCAGCTAGTGACAATTCCATATTACATTAACCTTAGACCGAATCTTGTCTTTGTTTTGAACACATGAGTGAGAGAGATTGTAGAAGAGTATATCAGGATTAAATATCGTATTTTACCTTTTGAAACAAAATTTTAAACATTTTAGCCACATTCGTCTCAATTTGGTAAGGGTGCTTATGACTTCGTTGTCGAGCACTCTATACATACAACCTCTCAATAGCATCATGAAGGTCCAGTGTAATGGAGGATAGGACCAGCAACTTGGGTGCGAAATAGTTTTATTTTTTTCCAATATCTTTCACAGTCGTGATGATAATCATCCCTTTCTGGCAACTTGTTTCGTACCATCGTGTACATCTATTTTCAGACCCCAGCCAGCCTACGAAAGATTTTATGGTGTTAATGAAAGTAAAATTACAATGTACTTCCACAAGTGTACATATAAGTTGAACATTGCATAAAGCATTATAAACTATTTCCTTCATGCAATACATGTTTCTACGTACCTTAAGTGTAACTGTGATCATACAGTTTACCAATGTACATATGAGCAACAAATGTTCATATTCGTTGTTAGAAATCGTTACATGAATACAAAATGTTAGACTTCATATTAGTAAACAATACAGTTTTCTTTCAGTCAAATGCAGTGAACTGACATGCTGCTCTGCCCTAGTCACATTGTAACTTTGCAGAGAATGCGACAGCCTCATACATAATTGAAATGTTACTTGCATTATTAGTCAGTGGTATCAAACCACTATTAATAGCACAAACCTGCATTACAATTGTTACAATTAATTCAATCATTTACATATTTTTACACAAATAATAGTACATTACACATTGTAATAAAACCAAAGCAACCCACAATATTGCATGCCAAAAGCCAACATCCTCATCTGACAGACTAATGAACTTACTGATGCTGCGTTATTTTAGCAGAGTAAGTTTCATCTTATGCTAATTTTATGTTTGTAACTGTAGTCCAGTTATTGTTGTCTTCCTTGTAAATGGAACTGGAGCTGGCTGTGTCTTTCTTGGAAGGGTAGCAACGAGGAAGTAATGAAGGATCACTGTTTGTGAGGGGAGGATGCTGTGTGAATGAAGGGGCTATGTGAACAACAGCGGGAACATAGTGATATGCCGTTAATAATGTATTGTTATCAGTTCATCCTGAAAGTGGTAATAGCATTGGGAGAAATTTTGCATCTTCTGTCCATGTCTGATGAACTTATTTCCGCTAAAATAGTTTGCCATGTAAGTAGACCGAGAAGACTGCACAGTTCTGACTGCCCAATGCTTCGGTCTCTGGCTCAGGAATGTTACAGCAGTGTTGATGGAGAATAGCGTCAGCACATCACCCTCATTACTGTTCATATCAACGTTTATTAAAACAAGATGCTGCCTCTCCTTCAAAAGGCCTCTTAGTTGTTTTCATGAGGCTTAATGGTTGCTGTTGCAGTTTTCTCATTAGAAAAGACACCACCTGGTGGTACTGAGTATAGCAGCCTCACTGACTTCTTAGTTACAGAATTGGCCACAGCTGCCTCCCACTGCTCCTAGGCTTATTTTGATAGTGTGTAATTTGTAGGTCATTATTAATTTTTATTTATTTGTGTTGATCACACAGTTTTTTGAAAAGCTGAATTCTGAATAGAATTACCAGTTTTAGCTATGCAATAGCCATCTTCAGATTCTCTCTCATTCTGCTGTACTGCAACAAGTAAAAACACGTAAAAATAACACAAGTTTTGGAGGGGAGTTACTACTCATATCCCCCCAGGGGGCCCACAGTCCCTTTTGTGGGTACATGTGTGGCGCGCACGGGGCCCCAAGCTATTGCAGTCTCCTTCCTTTTTCCAGACTGCATTACCATCCCTGTTCCTCTCCTTTCCTGACCTTGCTCCTTTCTCCCTGCCCCCCTTCCCCCTCCTTTCGCTCTTGGTGGACTTTTTTAATCAATCTGCCAATCCTCCCGGCTTTGTTTTGGTATGTGCTATTGTTTAGTTTGCTGTTTCCCCTGTCCTTTTCGGCGTTTTTGGTCTCCTTGGAATTTGACTTCCATTTCCAAAGTTTTCCGTTCAGTGTGAGCCATTTGGGGATGAGCTCACAACCTAGTTTCCATTGTGCAGGCTCCTCTCCCCCTCCCCTCCCTTTTCCCCTTGCACCCTGGCCCCCTTCCTGCTAGGTCACCAGCACAGTAGCCAGTCCATATGGTGGGGCAGTTAAGTACCCACTTGTCTGAGTCCCCTGACAACACAGGGATCACACTGCTAGTACCTGAGCTGTTGATGCCTCGTGTATGCCAAGGAGTCGATGCTCATCACTTTGGAGCATCAGAACTCCCGGCAATGGCTGCTGTGCCAGACGGCCCTTGCTGTGGCTGGGTGGCGACCACGGGGCAAGCCCCTGGTCGGAGTGGATAGTACTAGGGTGGATGCCTTGCACATGAAGCGACGAAACTTTCAACACCCTGGCCATTCTGTAACCATCTCTGAGAGTGATAGAAGACATGACACTCCTTCTTCTGATCCTTCGGCCTTCCCCTCCCTGGCCACCCCCTAGGAAGAGGGTCAAGCTCGCTGGCTTGGGTTGAAACCTATCCCTCGGTACCTGGTTTGTACCAGGACAGATGGCGAAAGTTTTGCCACGTCCAAGCCTTTGTTTTTCATGGAAACGATTGAAGATAAGTATGGCGAAGTGGAATCCATGAGTAAAATGCAGTCGGGTTCTTTGCTCATAAAGACATCTTCTGCTGCCCAATCTGAAGCCCTGCATGCTCGTGACAATCTGGGTGACATTCCAGTCTCCGTTGCACCCCACCAATCTTTGAACTTGGTACAGGGCATCATTTTCCACCAGGATCTTCTTCTCCAAACTGACGAGGAGCTCCGTGCAAACCTCAAGCGGCGAGGAGTCTGATTTATCCGCTAAAAACAATCGCACCGATACAGGTGCAGTTATCCTGGCCTTTGAGGGGATACCTTCCCAGAGAAGGTAAAGGTGATGGTGTATCGGTGTGATGTAAAACCTTACATTCCACCACCGATGAGATGCTTTAAATGCTTACAGTTTGGACACCTCTTCCTGCAGCACCAATGATAGCCTCTGCGGTGACTGTGGTCACCCCCTCCATGAGGCGAGTGCCAGTGCTCCCCCGCCAGTGTGCATAAACTGTAATGCGCAGCACCCTCCACACTTGCCAGCTTGCCCGGTGTATGTGAAAGAATGATGGATTCAAGAGTACAAGACCTTAGATCGACTTACCTACACCGAGGCTTGTTGAAAGTATGACCGGCTCCATCCTGTGCCAATAACTTCAACTTTTGTTTCAGTTACATCCATTCCCCCTCCTACCCCCTCCTCTTCCCAGTCCTGCCCCATTCGCCCCACACCTTCCGCCTCACCCTCACTCTCCCACTCCCCCTCCCCCTCACCAACAGTACCCATACCCACCCCTTTGTGTGCTGCTCCCCCTCCCCTGCCAGAGAAGCACTCCCCTTCTTCTGCAGCCACCAGTACTGGAGCTCCCTCCTGGACTCCTCTTCCTGGCACCCCCCTGAAAGGCTATCTGCAGCTCCACATCGGCTGCGCGATACGCGGGCACTAGGCGCCAAGATTGCTAGGTGTAATTTTGTGCCCGACCTCGCTGCAGTCTGCCTTTCTCTTCCTTCACAAAAGAAGCAGAAACACAAGAAGAAGGGCAAAGCCGATGAGCCAACAGTCTGACCCCACCTATATGGACATTACCCCATCCTTATCGGTGACGGATGGTGATTCAGCAGCGTGACTGGCTCCAGTCCGTTCACTTCCCATTTGGACTCCAGCTTGAGAATCCTCCAGTGGAATTGTAATTACTATTTGAGTCACCTCCCAGAGTTGCAGCCCCTTTTTTCCTCCTACTCTTCTGCTTGCATTGCTCTCCAGGAGACCCATTTTGTCAATTCTTAGTCACCCACCCTTCGTGGGTTCCACGCTTTCTGTCGAAACTGAATTGACTCCTTGCAGGCTTCTTGTGGTGTTTGCACCTTGGTCCGCAAGGACATTGTTAGTAAATGGGTTCCCCTCCATACCACTCTGGAAGCAATTGCTGTCAGGGTCCATCTGGCCACTCCAGTCACAATCTGTTATATCTCCCTACCGCCTGACAGGCCGCCCACATCCCTTGCCCTAACCACACTTCTTCAACAACTCCCTTCTCCCTTCCTGCTTCTAGGGGACTTTAATTCCCACAACCCTCGTTGGGGTAGTCACAAGACTACTGCCCTGGGTAGGGCTGTTGAAGCTGTTCTGGCAGGGCTTGACCTCTGTCTCCTAAACACTGGCACTCCCACACACTTTAGTATGGCACATGGCACTTTCTCTGCCATTGACCTGTCCATCTGCAGTCCCGGCCTTCTTCCCTCCATTCATGGGGTGTCCACAATGACTTATGTGACAGCGATTATTACCCAATTGTTTTGACCTTCCTTCAGTATATATCGCTCTGTCACCCTCCCAGGTTGGCCTTCTCTAAAGCTGATTGGGGTGCCTTCTACTCTGCTACCATCCCCCCTGTACTACCGCACAATAGTATTGATGAGTCTACACTGACTTTGACTACCACCATTCTTTCCACAACTGTTTCAGCCATCCCTTCTTCCTTGGGTTCCCCCTGTCGGATGATGGTCCCTTGGTGGACTCCAGAAATTGCTGCGGCCATAAAAGACCGCCGCCGTGCTCTTCAACACTTCAAGCAGCACCCTTCTACTGCTCTCCTTCTATTCTTTAAACGATTCCAGACCCAGGCCCATTACCTAATAAAATTTCAGAAACAGATTACTGGGAAAGATTTGAGGCTGCCACAGGACTGCACACCCACTCTTCATAAGTCTGGGCGAAACTCAGACGAATTTTTGGCCATCGTCCTCCCACCAGCATTGCAGGAATTTCTGTGCATGATGTTGTCCTTACCCATCCGGACTTTGTCGCAGAGCATTTTGCTCAACACTTCGCCGAAGCCTATGCATCGACTGAGTATCTGCCCATGTTCTTTCTCCTGTAAGAGCACTCGGAATGACTGCCTTTGTCTTTTGTTTCTCACTGCTTGGAGCCTTATAATACACCATTTAGTGAGTGGTAATTTGCCAGTGCCCTCACCCTTTGTCCCGACACGTTGCCTGGACCGGATTGGATACATAACCAAATGCTCCAACACTTATTGGTGGCTGACCACTGTTGTATAATGACCCTTTTCAACCGTCTGTGGAGTGAGGGGTATTTCCTACCCAGTGGCAGGAAAGCATTGTCATTCCGGTGTTGAAGCCTGGGAAGCCACCTCTTCAGTTGGATAGCTACCATCCAACTAGCCTTACCAACACCCTCGGCAAGCTCCTTGAACGCCTGGTGAGTCAGCGGCTGTTTTGATCCTTGACTCACGTGACCTTTTGTCATAGACTCAAGGTGGTTTTCGCTGTGGCCGCCCTACGGTGGATAACTTGGTCCACCTGGAGTCTGCTATCCAGTTGGCTTTTGCCCATCGGCAACACCTCATTGTAGTCTTCTTTGACCTGCATAAAGCCTACGACACCACCTGGCACCACCACATCCTCGCCACCCTTCACGAATGGGGCCTTCGTGGCACTCTGCCTGTTTTTATCCGTAACTTTTTTCTTGTCACTCTTTCCGGGTCCAAGTTGGTGCCTCCCATAGCACTTCCCATGGGCAAGAAAATGGGGTTCCACAGGGTTCCATGATGAGTGTCCCTCTCTTTCTTGTGACCATTAATGGACTGGTGGCGGCTGCTGGGCCAACAGTGTCCCCTTCTTTGTATGCTGACGATTTTTGTATCTATGTCGCTTCCTCCATCATGGGCACTGCAGAATGCCGCCTACAGGGGGCAATCTACCTGATGCAATCTTGGGCTGTCTCCCATGGCTTTAGTTTTCAGTGGCCAAGTCGTGTGTCATGCATTTCTGCTGTCACCGTACAGTCCATCCCCATCCGGACCTGTTCCTCGATGACCAATCCCTCGAGGTGGTGCGCACCCATCACTTCTTGGGTCTGGTCTTCGATGCCCAGTTGACGTGACTCCCTCATCTTCACCAGCTGAAGAGGACGTGCTGGTTACATCTGAATGTTCTTAGATGTCTGTGCAATATCACCTGGGGTTCAGACCACTCTATTCTCCTGCAATTGTACAAAGCACTGGTCCAGTCTCGTTTAGACTACAGCAGTCCTGTCTATGGTTCTGCATCATCAACAACATTTCAGATACTAGACCCCTTCCACCATTGTGGGATACGACCTGCGACTGGTGCCTTTCGGACTAGCCCAGTGATTAGCCTTCTTGCAGAGGCAAGGATTCCACCGCTGATAGTTCTGCTCCAACAACAGCTCAACAGCTGATATCTTATGCACTCTGCATTCGCTGCACCCCAAATCACCCGATTTATGGTCTCCTTTATCCAGACATGGAGATCAACCTCCCGCGGTGGCAGCCACGATGTGGGCTTACCATGGCTGCCCTCATTCAGTCGCTCTTTTATGAGCTCCAGCACTTCCCTTTACCGCCCTTCACCACCAGTTCTACTGTCTCCTCAGTTCATTCCAGGATTCAGAAGTGATTTATACTGATGGCTCAATGGTTGTTAGTCACACTGGGTGTGCTTACATCTACGTGAGACACACAGAACTTTGTTCCTTGCCACTGTAGTGTTTTTATTGCAAAATTGGTAGCTGTCTTGCGCACACTGGAGCATGTCTGCTTCTGCTCAGGACTGTCCTTGACTATCTGTAGTGACTCCTTGAACAGTTTGAAAGCTATCGGCCAGTGCTTCCCTTGACACCCATTGGTCATAGTTATCCAGTACTCCCTTTCTCTCCTTGATCAATGTGGATGCTCAGTGGTTTTCATTTGGACCTCAGGCCATGTTGGGATTGCTGGCAGTGAACTTGCCGATCGACTGGCTAAATTGGCTACTAACGGGCCCTCTCTTGCTATTGGCATTCCGGAAATAGACCTTTGCTCGGCATTACCTCATCAGGTTTTGGGACTTTGGAATGCAGAATGGCACACTCTTTCTTCACCAAACAAGCTCAGGGCGATAAAGGATTGTACAATTTTGTGGCAGTCCTCCTTACGGGCCTCTCGTGAAGCGTCTGTCATTGTTTGCTGGCTCCACATCGGCCATACTTGACTGACTCACGGTTATCTCGTCCGTTGTGAGTACCCCCCTCCCTGTCGTTGTGGATCAATGTTGACTGTGGTGCACCTCTTACTGGACTGTCCCGATTTAGCTGCCCTGCGATGGACTTACAGCTTTCCTGACTTGCTCCACCTGGCGTTAGCTGACAATGTCTCAACGGCTGATGGTGTCGGTATAGCAGCTCGTCCATGAATATTTGCTTTATGGAGTTCTCAGCGGACGGTGTCGATAGATACAGGGTCTCGTTGATGGCTGTTGAGCTCTGCAGTCACTTTAGCCGCCGTAGTTTTGTGTTGTTTTGACACAATTCGTGCTAGCGTACGACGATCTGTCATTTAGTTTCAATTTGTGCCCACTATTACATTTACACGATGATGTCTTTCCATGTTTTGTGTAGGCTGTCATGACTGCTGAAACGGTTGCTCTTGAGACATTCAATAAGTTGGCGTCTTGGTTACTGATGCTCCAGCTAATTGGCCCCCCATAACCTGTCCCCTTTGGAACTCTGTTAAGTCTTTCATTGCACGTCAACCTCGGCCTCTGAATGCAAATACAAAGTGTGCACTACTCGTAAACAACCTGCACTGATGCCCAGTCTGTACTTAACATGGGCAGTCCACCGCGACACATGCCTTACCTGTGTTGTTGACCGTCAAACATTACTACCATTGTTCACATTATTTTGCCTATGCCCTGTACTGCTTTATGACGGAAAGGATTGCCATGCTGGCACAATAATTCATTGTCTCTTTTTCCCTACTGCGTGCAATACACAATGCTGTAAAATGTGTTCATATCCTTCTGCATTTAGCATTTTATCAAGCACAGATCTGAGATCATACCCTAATCATTAAAAAAAATCCATATTCTAACATGACAACCTTCATATTCACTGTTGGCACTACACTTGATGATAGGGAATGTTCTCCAGGTATTCGCCAAACCCAAACCCTTCCATCAGATTACTGCAGAGTACAGCGTGACCTGACACTCCAGATCACTAGTTTCCAGTCATTCACTACCCAGTGGTGTTGCTGGTGACACCACTTAGTGTCGCTTAGCACTGACAAC
Organism: Schistocerca nitens; assembly: GCF_023898315.1. Taxonomy (NCBI): domain Eukaryota; kingdom Metazoa; phylum Arthropoda; class Insecta; order Orthoptera; family Acrididae; genus Schistocerca; species Schistocerca nitens. Next base: position 140,422,136 of record NC_064620.1, on the reverse strand, counting down.
AGAAATATGTGGCTTATGAGAAGTTGCTCATCATTGTACCACATTCTTTGAAACACCCTATGCACAGTCATTGTGCTAGCTGTGCTGCTAGTAGCATTTTGGAAGTCACGAGTGATTCCTTCTGTTGATGCCATGTGATTTTTAGAACCACATTCTGCAGTGCTAAACGATCCCAGTCCATCATCACCTGGAGTCTGTCTGGTTTTGGTTTAGCTGTGGTTGTTTCTTTGCATTTTCGCTTCACCATCAGTTAAGCTGGACAGCTTTTGAAGGGTTGAAATGTACCTGATTAATTTGTTACTCAGGTGACACCCGATGACTACTCCACGTTTGAAGTCACTGTTGTTATTGCTTCTCTAACGAAACCATATCACTCCCTCCCTACTTTTATACTGGCAGTTCCACCCCTTGTGACATCTGGCCATCACTTCTGCATTACATGGATGTGTCCAGATACTTCTGATCATGTAGTGTATACTCAGCAAACCTCTCTAAGGTTTATAGCGGTGCGTGCTTCTGATTTCATTATGACTTATCCCCCTCGCTGTTCCATTTGTGAATGATATGTGAGAAGAGCAAGCATCAGTTAGCTTTTTTATGAGTTCTAATTTTTGAGATTTTCCCCACCATGGTAATTTGACTAGATGTGTGTGGGAGAAAGTAATATGTTGCCAAACTCTTCTTGGAACATAGTCTCTTTGAATTTTCACAGTAAGTTCCACTTTGTCACATCTCTTTTGTAGTGACTGCCAATGGCAGCATCTCCATAATGCTCTTGCATTTACTCAACTAATCCATTAACAAACACACTGTTCTTCATTGAGTCAGTGTCTTTATTTTTTCTGTTAACGGTCGTAATGGTGCCAGACTGGCATGCGACACTGAAAAATACAAATTAAAAGTCCATTATGTAAGGTGCAGCTTCATGAATGAATGAAATTTCCTTAGGATTCTTCCATTGAATTTTAGCCTGCCACCTGCTTTACCTATGAATATCTTTCATGGTTATTCCACCTTGTCACTGTGTTCTGTTACTCTGGTTTTTTAGGGATGTTATTGTTTCCAGTGATTCATCACCAGTAGCTTAACTGAACAGTAATGGATCTTATTTATGCCCAGCACATTTATTGAGGTTTAGTATCAACTACCTATTCGGATTATCAATCCTCTGCCTGTCTTGCTGCAATTCAGTTCAACCTCTTGACTGTTGATCCTTCCTAGAGACATAAGTATCATCTGCACACAGCCTCACTGAGCATCCAACTTTACCCACTTGCTCATTTATATACTATGGGTAGCAAAAATATGCCACTAAACATTGAGGGGTATTACATGATATTTTGAGAAAAAAATTGAGGGTAGGAATCAATCTCTGGAAGTGTTGCCAGACAATGCTACCGTGTGTTGAAGTTACAAGGGGGGGAAAAGGGTTGTCACTAGATAACACCTTTGGTTGGAAGTATTAGTTGAAACATTCATGATTCTGCCATCACTTAGTGGTCTCTGTAGTATTGTCATGCACAGACGTGTTAGACATCATCTGACATGCTGAATGCTGTCGGGTCCATTGCAAGGAGTTTTGACCGTAGCCCATTGGCATTACGCCTAAAGTTTGCTGCTGAAGGGTTGACCTAGGGACTCAAACATGCTATTAACTCTAGGCAGCATCTCATTCCCATAGCAAAGGTCCAAGGGAACATCTTTGTGGCCAGTATCCACATTCAGTTTTCTCCCAGAGATATACATTTCCACCATTGTTTGCCACTCACCTCCATTTGAGAACAAACAGGTCAGATCATGCACATGAGAATGCGCTGTGACATTTGATTTCCAGGAGATTTCAACTGCACTAGTGTCATGGTTTACACCATGGGCCCCAACTTTATTGCAGCCTAGGGCTGTGGCCATTGCATCTTGTAGCTGTTTTCAGACATTGGTCAATTCTCCTTTTCCAAGAAATGAATTGTCCAAGCTGCAGCAGGCATGTCATTGAATACAATTTTATATTAATTCCCCAAAATATGTTCTGTCATTGCTGATATCTCTGAGTGGTTTGTAGCACAGCTACTTGCGAAGTCTGGAAGAGTGACTTTGGAACCAGAATATCCTATGTGCATAAGATGTCTTGATGAGGTTATTGCAAAGTGAAGCAGCAACGCACTCTGCAAAATAATACCTGATCGAATGTCCCGGGTCTGTGCCTAAGCTATCAGCTGCAACAGGATATACTTAAGGAAATGAGGGGAAAATTGTATTCAGTGACACCTTTATCATCACATTCACAGCATAATAAAAAATCAGAGAGATTATAATTTAAAGACATTCTCTCAGAAGAGAGCAGCTTAGAGGTCAATGTGGCTTCTGATGCTGCCATTGTGAGAGGAAGTGAATGAGGGATGAAAATGTTGCATTGTATGATGATTGAATGAGCACTACTTATATCAGTTGGTAGCGCAGTTGTAGGGGTGAGGCAATTGTCTAAAAGTCAGTTACCATTCAGCAGTGCCCAAGGAATTCTCACCTTAACAGTTTATGGAAAATAAATACTTTCTGGGACTTGTACAAGGTAAAAATCTGTCCTCACAGAGAGGAAAACAATATCTGAATGAATCATTTTTAATGAAAAACTTTCTGATTACACCAGAAACAATTTCTATGATGCTTCTGTTGAAGAGCATCACATTTGATTTTGTGGGCCAGAAACTAAGCTAATGTGCAGCATTTTTAATATTAGTGATAATGATCCACATGCCAAGCTAATTAGTTCAGCAATTATTTTGTATTTTAGTTTATATATAGCTTGTATGGAAGTACAGATTTCTGTCTCAATATTATAATCCTGTGCATCCAGATGATATTTAACTAGCTGTTTGTACAGTTGTGGTGCATGAGGGGTGAAGATTGCAATCATTATGAGAGTTATTTGAAAGTTATACTTCTTGTACATCATTTCAGATTCTGGAAGACCAGAGCTGTATGAAGAGGTTAAGCTGTTCCGAAATGCAAGAGAGAGAGAGAAGTAAGTTCTTTGTACTTTCTTCAAACCTATTTATTTACTAAAAGCTGCCATGAGGTAGCTCCTGTTCTTTTCCTCCTCCTCAGCCTCACAGAGGTAGGTCTTTTACACTTCTGTTATAAGACTGTTTCAAACTTTTGCTGTTACTTGGACATCTTTGTCCTGTTTCAATATGGTTGGTAACATTTGATGGCTTCTCTGGTGATAATCTTTCAGGTATTTTCTGGAAGCAGACTAATACTCTGGATATTCATATCTGTTCAGCTTTTGACTAAGAATTAATTTGAAAGTTAGAGGAGCTGACTGTACTCTCACAGCGAGAATTAGATGCTTGTTGTTTAAAATCCAGATGTTGAGTTTGAAATGCATTGAAGTTGTTGTTGGGCATTGGTGGTATATTTTTAAGTTATTCCTCAAGTAGAAGCATTGTCTTGAAGCAACAGGTAAACTAGTTTCTTCCTCCTCCTCCTCCTCCTCCTACTACTACTACTACTCAAAGTGCCAGGATCCTATGACAAGTAATCTTTTATAGATTGGAATGTACCCAACTTCTATACTTGTCACCAATAACGCAAATGCCACATTTTAGTAGCCATAACAGGTCTTTAAAGGATCGGGAATATGTTTTATTTTCCAAATTGGGTGGAATAGTCTTGTTATAGTTGTCTAGAGTCATGGCAATTTTGCTGGTGGATGACCGTGTATATTCCTTCTTCTTGTTTTTCTTTATGATTGAAGAGCACACATTATTTGAATCTCCAAGTAATCATTCTTTAAGAAAGTTTTATGATAGTGTTTTATATTGGCAGGTAAACTCTTTAGTTGCAGGTGCCATGGCTTATACTCCATGATGGTGCGCACAATAGTGGTTCATAGCCAACTCCTGACATTAGGTGGAGGTCTGTGTGCATTTTTTCTTCTTGTCGACAGATTGCCTCTAAATTATCTAGTCTTCATTAGAATTTCCAGACGTGATATCTGTTTTCTTCCAATCCATGACAAAATTGTTTCTGTGAAAGCAGTTGAGCTGTTGCAGAAATTTGAGCCAGTTTTCCCCATATGCTCGACCTTGCAGTAACATCTCAGTTTCCCAAATCATCTTCATTTGGCAGTTCTGTTGCATAACCTCTATCTGTGGATAGGACAACTAGGCCTATATATTTATAATCACAGTGGACATATGTTATCATGCATTCTGCCACAGAGGTATTTGTCTGAGGCACTAGTTGACGAATCGTGGACGTTTTTCTACGGTTACATGTGGAGCAGGTGAACGAGTTGTAAACAATGTTTGTTAGTTCATGTATCAGAAGCATGCATAACAAAGAGATTAACATAGCAACCTCCACTGCCATAACTTAGTTTAAATTAAGTACTTTACCAAATCTGTTACTGTACATTAAATGCAGCAACATATACGCTTAAGACACATCAGTTAGTTGCAGGATTGTTGTACAATGCTTAAAAAGATACTTTGCTTATTATTGCCACAATTCTTTAGTGGCACATACCAGAATTAACTTAAAATAGATACTGACTCATTATGAATCATTATTTGTTTCATTATTATGTATCTCCAGTACTAAGTAGTGCACTTAAATACTTAACACCTGTATTTCAACTGTATAGCTAAATTTTTATGGCTGTGATTAGTGATATTTAAAGTTTATAATTGAAACAGCAACCAGCCACAAGTATGGTTAACAGGGTTTATTTGGATCAAACCATAGTTTCCAATTTCTTACGAATCTATCTTCAGGTGCATGTGACACACGTCATCGTTTTCCTGCTGAGGCCATGTTGTATATCATTATTGGTTTGCTACGCTGTGGTGGGCAGAAAGTTTTTTGTTCACTATTTGGTAAAGTTTACCAGGGATTTAATTCTTATGACCTCTGCCAGAGCATTCATAAGGTTTAAAGTTATTACAATGAGAAATGTGTTGAAAAATTACGTGCTGTACGATTCTGTGTGACGAAGTCACCCTGTGTTCCTGTTGTGAATTTTTAAAATCAACACATTTGCAGATGTAAACTATGCAAGTGTTGTCATAAGAACTAAATCTCTGATGAACTTTACCAAATAGTAAATAAAAAACTTTACGAGGCCCCAGCAAGAAAACAATGAAACATGTAACAACCATCTGAAGCTGGATTTGTAAGAAATCCAATACTGGTCATGGTTTGATCCAAATAAATATTACTCAACCATATCTTTTGGTGGTTGCTGTTTCAGTTATAAACTTTGTAGTATTACAACCATGGTTCTCAAAATGTCTACTTTTGAAAAAATAGCATATAATGACATTAGTTTCACCTATGTTGTTCATGAAACTCGCCTAAAGACAGTTATTTTAAACTAGTTACCATGAGAGCACAAAGCTGTCATAATACTTACACCTTGGTTATTTACTTCTGCCACTAAAATGCAATGGGCTTGTGTGAGGAGATGCTAAAAAGTAATGCCTCCAATTTTTTATGTGAAAACTCTCAAAGATTTTTAAATAAAACAAACGTTATTAACATTCTACATCTTTATTCTTCACGTCTACATATTTATTTCTCTACATGGTCACCCTGGCAGTGAACACATTTCTCCCAAGGAGAGACAAAGTTTGTTGATATTGTCACTGTAGAATATTTAAGTGTGTTGATGGAGCTACAATCTCATATCTGCTTGCACTGCTTCATCACTATCAAAGTGACGTTCTCGACTGTGTTGTTTAAGTTTCGGAAAGAGATGAAAATCAGAAGGGGCTAAGTCAGGACTGTATGGAGAATGAATGATAACAGTGAACCAAAATCATTGGATTGTTGCAGACATCGCAGTGCTTGTGTATATCTGGCCTTTTATTGCTGAAGAAGAGGGTGCTCAGTGTGTGGATGATCTCCAAATTTGTAACTCTATTACAGCATGTTGTTTCTTGCACATGGAAATCATTACCTTACACACCGATATTTTACCTGCAAGAATATAGAATCTTGTAGCGGCAGAGGGCTGCAAATATGTAGGCAAGAAGAATAAAGATGTAGAATGTTAACATTTGTGTCATTTAAAAAGCTGTTAGAATTTTCACATAAAAAATTTGGAGGCAGTACTTTCAGCCCCCCCTCCTAAAGAATGCACTAAGTTAGGATGAAATAAAAAAAATCACATTTCTGAGCTATTAAAATTATAAAATGTGTTATATTTCACCTGGATCTACTGATTTTTCTCATCGAGCACATTCAAAACTTAGTTCTTTTCAGTGGATCACTGTGAGAGATTCTTGTTGCTTAAACCAGCAATGCATTTTGTATGGAGCTTGTTCCTCTCATGTTGTATACATTTTTCCTGATACAGGGAAAACTTTTTTAGCTAATCAAAGTAGAGATTATAAATAAGTGGCTCTATATATCTGTTGATGAAATATGAGGTTATATTATGCAACAATATAACATTATTTTCTTCTTTCCCATATTAGTTTTATATTGTTGTAATAAATATTTTTGCAGGTATGATAATATGGCTGACTTGTATGCTGTGGTAAATACTTTGCAACATCTGGAAAAAGCCTATATACGTGACTGTGTAACACCAAAAGAATACACAGCAGCTTGTTCAAAGTTGCTTGTTCAGTATAAAGCAGCTTTTAAGCAAGTGCAAGGGGATGAGTTTCCTACTATTGAATCATTTGTACGGAAATATCGTGTGAGTGCTTATTTCAGTTTATCAGCTTTTTTCTGTTCCTAAGGATATTCTAGTTATTGATTGACTGTAGAAATCTAGTTTGTGTTATGGGTTTGCTAATACACCTTGCATAGGCCAACACAAGTCCCTAATATTGCAACTTAGCCAATTAAAGCAATAAAATAACTTAAGGTTATGTGTGGTATTTTGATCAATATCAATAGACATTTTAAAAGAAATGATAGATAATATTTTAAAGTAAGTTCTGGAAAGATTGTGTGAATCAGAAACAGAGTTTTGTGGAAAATAAGATTTTATTTATTTGTTTATTTACTGTCTGTAAACAAATACAAGGATTTGTGTACACATTTTACACTTCCTGTCATAATGTTCTGCAGACAATTACAAACTATAAAGATAAAAAATTATATAGCTTGACAACTGGTACATATAAATACTATCTGTACAAATGAAAGTAATCTACTAATTCAAGGCCATTTCAAAGCAGCTTTCGCTTGAGTCTTTTTTGGAAGATCATTTATAAAATTTGATCCCCTTGTAATAGGCGTTGTTGCCTGCACTTTTTGCATTATGTCTTTCAAGATGATAATCATAGTCTTCCCAGTATTGTAAATGTACACATCTCTATTTACACTAGTACACTGCTTGTATTTTAAAATTCGTTGAACACTTTTACAAACATATATTGATGTAAATGTTAGTAGATTCTTACTTTTGAAAATCCCTAAGTGAAATGTAATACCTTTGTCCAGTTCCTTTTATTTGTTGAAATTAGTGGTTAAAGATTGTACTTTGTTGAAATCATTCTTATGCATTGTTATTTGCTAGCTAAAGTCTTTTAACAGTTGTCCAAGCTATTGACTGTTTGCATTATTACAATGCTTTCCTGTAGTTGGTAAATGATAATAGGTCTTCTGTTACACTGTTCTTTGATTATTTTTTATAACAGCGACCATGGTTGATCTTTCATTTCTGAATCTCATTTCATGCTATGATATCTCAGTTTGTCTAATATTAAAGTTACTAACACAGTCTCTGTACACTTCATCCAGCAGGAGAATATGCAGTTCCTATTGTTGTTCTAACTAGTCCCCTATTAGTAACAAATGTATTATGTTCTTGTTTTGTTTTTCCTAACATGTCTGTTTATACAATATCTGTCTTCTTCTTTTTATATATTTTGACCAGTGCTCCTCATACGATACCTTTCTTGCTCATATTACGGTGTTCCTCTTCTGTAACTTAAAATTTCAATTTATTTTTCGTTTTTCCTGTTACTATAGTTCTTGAGTAAACTTCTTGCTTTTGTTTGTTAACTTCTTCCTCTTCCAAAGACCAAATTTGTAACTTCCTGGCAGATTAAAACTGTGTGCCCGACCGAGACTTGAACTCGGGACCATTGCCTTTCGCGGGCAAGTGCTCTACCATCTGAGCTACCAAAGCACGACTCACGCCCGGTACCCACAGCTTTACTTCTGCCAGTATCTCGTATTGGAAGGTAGGAGATGAGATTGCTGGGGCCTTTGCGACGTGCATGGCGTCGTCGCTGGCGGCGCAGCGTTCCTGTGTATCGCAGTTTGAAGGCTATTGATATTGACTTGGCTGGACAGTTTAATAAACAACAACTGATTGGAGGTCCAAATGTATTTCGTGGACTCCATTTGAACTTTACATGTGATGTACAAGCAGTTTTTGGAGGTAGTACATGGCTAACACTTGCTGTTGTATGGGGCAATCATGCTGATTATGGTGGCCTTGAAGCATTTCCAGATGCTAACATTTTGACTTGGAAGACATGGAGTATAGCTGAGACTACAGGACTCTTGGCTAAACAGCCTTATGGTACTCTTGTTCAAAGTATGCCATTTGTGTTGAGTGCTAGAAAGAAGAAGAAATTAAATGCTGATGAGTACCTTTTTATATGGGCTAAAATTGGTAATGGAAATTGTAAAATAAAAATCAATGGTGACTGTATGTTATATTACAGACAATAAAGTTGTCCTACCCAAGAACCATCCTTATCCATCCCGTGAGGGTTTTTTTTTTTTTGCGCTACGCGTCTTACTGCGCGTGACCTTGATTCGGACTTAGAAATTTTTCAGCGTGCCTTATATTTACTTGACCCGTGTTGCAGAAGAATTCACTTCCGGTCTGTGTTATTCTTATGGGATTTAGCGCTCTTATCAATTTTTTAAATCAAAAGTCACTTCCGGTTTTTAATGAGCGCTGATAAGGACTTCCGGCGCGCTGCTGGCCACTTAGTCAGTTGGTCCGCAGCAGCCGGTACTGCAACACAACACGGGTCCTAGTATTACTAGACCCGTGTTGCAGAAGAATTGATTATCTGTCATTTTTGCTTTTTGTGCTGTGGGTTGCAGGGGTTAGGTCCCCTGGGGAGGTGGGCGGGTTGTTTATTTGTTTTAGCTGTTGCAGAAGAATTGATTATCGGTCGTTTTTGCTTTTTGTGCTGTGGGTTGCAGGGGTTACGTCCCCTGGGGAGTTGGGCGGGTTGTTTATTTGTTTTAGCTGTTGCAGAAGAATTGATTATCGGTCGTTTTTGCTTTTTGTGCTGTGGATTGCAGGGGTTATGTTCCCTGGGGAGGTGGGCGGGTTGTTTATTTGTTTTAGCTGTTTAATTTATTCATTTCGTTCTGTAATAGAGTGATCCTTTATACAATATTTTTATCTTTAAAGTTTGATTGTGGTGGTTATTGGTCGCACCAGACCCCTCTCCTCCCCTCTCTCCTCCCCCCTCTCCTCCCCCCTCTCCTCCCCCCTCTCCTCCCCCCTCTCCTCCCCCCTCTCCTCCCCCTCTCCTCCCCCCTCTCCTCCCCCCTCTCCTCCCCCCTCTCCTCCCCCTCTCCTCCCCCCTCTCCTCCCCCCTCTCCTCCCCCCTCTCCTCCCCCTCTCCTCCCCCCTCTCCTCCCCCCGCATCTCTCTCTCACCCCATCTGTCTCTCTCTCACCCCATCTGTCTCTCTCACACCCCATCTGTCTCTCTCACACCCCATCTCTGTCTCTCTCACACCCCATCTCTGTCTCTCTCACACCCCATCTCTCTCTCTCTCTCACACCCCATCTGTCTCTCTCACACCCCATCTCTCTCTCTCTCTCACCCCATCTGTCTCTCTCTCTCACCCCATCTGTCTCTCCCTCTGCATCTGCCTCTCCATTTAATTCTGTCTACAGCCAAACTTCTGTAACTGTGTGTTATTTTTAACTGTATTAATAACCATTACATTTTCAGCTTGATTGTCCTGCTGCTTTGGAAAGGATTAAGGAAGATCGGCCAATCACAATCAAGGATGACAAGGGCAACACAAGCAAGTGCATAGCTGATATTGTTTCGGTAAGATTGTGTACTACTGTTTTAATGCACCATAAGGAGTAAGTGAAACAAGAACAGAATTTTGTGAAGCATATTTATTTGTGCACCCATACTTTGCTAGCATGTACTGCTGATGACAAGTTTTCATGTTTGGTGGTCGTCTGCACTACATTGTGACACAGCTGATGGAATGTTCCTTACTGAAACACTGTGTAACTTCAACGTTACTACTTGAATGGAAAACAAAACTTTTCATAGCTGTGTTGAGTGATAGGTTCTAGGTGTTTGGACTGTGACTTCTGTTTTGCTTCTCTCTTAATGAAATATATGTGCTACCACCACATAAACTCACTCTTCAGTTTATCAGATTGTTCCCAGGTGATGGGTTCACACCAGGTGGTGCTTAGAATTTATGCAATTAACTTTTTTTTAAATTTCACTTATATTAGTATTGTTTTTAGCTTTAGCTGCAAAAACTTCATTCACACTATTGTTAAATGGTGACACTTTGTTTGAAACTCCTAAAATTATCACAGAAGAAAGACTTAACAAGGCTTTTACCTTCTTTTGTGTGTATGTAAATATGGATATATTTCAGCATACATTTTGTTGTTGATTAGCATTGAATATTCATATGTTGGAGTTATATGTATCTCTACATCATCTAGTATTTTGCAGGCATACTTAAAATTAACTGTGCCCAAAGCTCAGTGCCAATTTTGAAACTTGGTCTACTACCATCATAAAAGTCTTGTAATATTCCAGTACAGTCATGACAGTTTTAAATATCTTGCTATAAGAATTTGTTGTGCCTTTTTGGGTTTTGCACACAGACAGGGCATGGCATTGAATGATAACAAACAGCAATAGGGGTCTTTTCCAGGAGGGGACAGGAGCTTAGAACTTACAGAATCGTTGAGCAATCTGCAAATAAACCAGTTTGATTTTCATTATCTTTGTGTGTAGTCAGTCACAAAATTCTCCATGAGTTATCTTAGGAAATCTGACTCCTGTATATTTTTTTGCTTTGTTTCCATAATACCAAGAACTAAATCAAATCAGCATCAAAATATTGCAAAACAGCGCAGAAACTGAAGATGGTTGAAGAGTTCAGATAGTTTTTAAAGAGCAGTGGCAATTACTGAGGTAGGTGGTACTGTATTTCCTCATTTAAATCATCGCATGAATGTCAAAGTGACAGTTATCGAAATAAATTACCACGAGATAGAAAAGCAAGTGAAATCACCCAGCAGAGGGGAGGCCACTACACCTGATAAGATACCAGTACAATTTTACGTAGAGCACACTAAAGATTTTGCTCCTCTTCAAGCAGCTGTGTACTGCAGATCACTGGAGAGGCGAATCGTTCTCAGTGATTGCAAAAAAAGTCCAAGTCATTCCCATTTTCAAGATGGGTCATTAGACAGCCGCATAAAAGTACAAGCCGGTGTCTTTGAAATCAGTTTGTTGTAGAATATTGGAACATGTTTTGTGCTTGCATATTATAACATTTCTGTAGATCAAAACTCTCCTGTTTAGGAATCAACATGGGTTCCAAAAACAATCGTGTGTAGCCCAGCCTGCTTTATTCATCCACGAGACTCAGAAGGCAGTAGATGCCAGCGTCCAGGTTGATTGTGTGTCCCTTAGCTTCCGGAAGGCATTTAATATACACTCCTGGAAATTGAAATAAGAACACCGTGAATTCATTGTCCCAGGAAGGGGAAACTTTATTGACACATTCCTGGGGTCAGATACATCACATGATCACACTGACAGAACCACAGGTACATAGACACAGGCAACAGAGCATGCACAATGTCGGCACTAGTACAGTGTATATCCACCTTTCGCAGCAATGCAGGCTGCTATTCTCCCATGGAGACGACCGTAGAGATGCTGGATGTAGTCCTGTGGAACGGCGTGCCATGCCATTTCCACCTGGCGCCTCAGTTGGACCAGTGTTCGTGCTGGACGTGCAGACCGCGTGAGATGACGCTTCATCCAGTCCCAAACATGCTCAATGGGGGACAGATCCGGAGATCTTGCTGGCCAGGGTAGTTGACTTACACCTTCTAGAGCACGTTGGGTGGCACGGGATACATGCGGACGTGCATTGTCCTGTTGGAACAGCAAGTTCCCTTGCCGGTCTAGGAATGGTAGAACGATGGGTTCAATGACGGTTTGGATGTACCGTGCACTATTCAGTGTCCCCTCGACGATCACCAGTGGTGTAGGGCCAGTGTAGGAGATCGCTCCCCACACCATGATGCCGGGTGTTGGCCCTGTGTGCCTCGGTCGTATGCAGTCCTGATTGTGGCGCTCACCTGCACGGCGCCAAACACGCATACGACCATCATTGGCACCAAGGCAGAAGCGACTCTCATCGCTGAAGACGACACGTCTCCATTCGTCCCTCCATTCACGCTTGTCGCGACACCACTGGAGGCGGGCTGCACGATGTTGGGGCGTGAGCGGAAGACGGCCTAACGGTGTGCGGGACCGTAGCCCAGCTTCATGGAGACGGTTGCGAATGGTCCTCGCCGATACCCCAGGAGCAACAGTGTCCCTAATTTGCTGGGAAGTGGCGGTGCGGTCCCCTACGGCACTGCATAGGATCCTACGGTCTTGGCGTGCATCCGTGCGTCGCTGCGGTCTGGTCCCAGGTCGACGGGCACGTGCACCTTCCGCCGACCACTGGCGACAACATCGATGTACTGTGGAGACCTCACGCCCCACGTGTTGAGCAATTCAGCGGTACGTCCACCCGGCCTCCCGCATGCCCACTATACGCCCTCGCTCAAAGTCCGTCAACTGCACATACGGTTCACGTCCACGCTGTCGCGGCATGCTACCAGTGTTAAAGACTGCGATGGAGCTCCGTATGCCACGGCAAACTGGCTGACACTGACGGCGGCGGTGCACAAATGCTGCGCAGCTAGCGCCATTCGACGGCCAACACCGCGGTTCCTGGTGTGTCCGCTGTGCCGTGCGTGTGATCATTGCTTGTACAGCCCTCTCGCAGTGTCCGGAGCAAGAATGGTGGGTCTGACACACCGGTGTCAATGTGTTCTTTTTTCCATTTCCAGGAGTGTAGTTCCACACTGCCACCTAATGAACAGAATATGAGCATACAAAATATCAGATCATCTGCATGATGGGGTTGAAGAGTTTCTAGTAAACAGAACACAGCATGTCATTCTCAATAGAGAGAAATGTTCAGACATGAAAGCAACCTTGGGCAGATCCCAAGGGAGTATTATTAGGACCATTACTTTTCACATTATATGAGCTAGTGGATAATGTCAGAAGTTCCATGAGACTTTTCGTAGATGGTGATGTTGTATCAAGAGAAGTTGCAGTGCTTGAAAATTGCAGTGAAATGCAGGGAGACCTCCAGAGGATCGGCACTTGGTGTAGTGATTAGCAATTGACCCTCAATGTAAACAAATGGGACATATTCCACATAAATAGGCAGGCAGAGTCGTTATTGTATGATCACGTGGTTGCAGAAAAATCACTAGAAGCAGTCGCATACATAAAATATCTTGAAATATTTATATGGATCAGTTTAAAGTGGAACAACTACATAAAATGAATTGCAGGTGAAGCACAAGCCAGACAAATTCATTGGAAAAATCCTCAGGGGGAGTAGTCCACCCACAAAGGAGGTGGCTTACAAAACCTTCCTTCAAGGAGTACTTGAATATTGCTCATCAGTCTTTGATCCGTACCAGGTAGTTTTGGTAGATGAATTACAGAAGATCCAAAGAACAGTGAATTTTGTTACAGGTTCATTTATAAAACATGATAATGTCACAGAAGTAATTGCCCACCTCCAGTGACAGACATTGCAAGAGAGGTGCTCTGCATCAAACACTAGTTTACTTTAAGTTTGTGATGCCCACCCTGTTTTATCGTAATGAGGTTAATTGTTTTCCTCTTGTAAGTCACTGTGAGTGCCCATTGTATTGATTCATAAATGTGGGCAGACTATCGCACGTAGTAGCATACAGCCTACCAAAATCAGAGCAAGTACTTTACCATAAAAATAGTTGTTGTGAAAGGAACTGAATAATTACTGCTGTGAAATCAGTACTATAAATAAGTATGTACAACTACTTGTAACCAACGACATTTACCAGTTTGGTGACTAATATGAATGGGCAACAGATATAAAACTTACCAGCAAAGATTTCACTACTGACTTAAGCATCAAAACATCTCAGAGTAGCACCAGCCTACAATTATATGTGTAGCTTCAATATCCACCACAGTAGTTAATTCCCTTAATGCAAAAAGAATCACAGTCTCTCTTGTTGTCTTTGTGTGCTACACAGTGTCCAATTCATGCAGCACGACTAGTGATTTTAGATGGTAAATATCATTCACTTGTCGTACTTTTTTGTTTGTTCAAATATTGACCATAAATAACAAATGCTAAAAGTCACATTCAACCAGCTAATTTATATGGAGAAGTATGCTGCTTATAATTATACAGTTTAGGAAACAATTATTGGTGGACTCAGAGTTTGTAATGAAATAAGGAAATTGTTGAAGCAATTTGCTTTAAATAAAAACCAGAAAAATATTTTATTAACTTTTAACATTTTGTCAGTGATCATGGCTTTTATTAGATGGATTCCTATCCCGCAGTACATGATACCCTAAACTTCACAAATGAAATTATACTTGAGTCTTTTATTTGGTGGTGGGCACTGTTTATCACGCTGAACAAGTAATGCTACCTGAAGAACAATTTGCAGCAAATAATAGTGGCTTCACAGATGTAGTTATTGTTACTATCCAAATTGTGGAGTATTTACAGCAAGCCAGTTCACATTATTTCCAAATTGGCAAATAAATGTAGCCACTTCTTCTTAATTGGAATTCTGCTGCTAACAATGCACTGAAGTGGTGTCACTAGCTACTTTTAACTCGTTCATCTGAGGCGTTCTTCATAAAAGCTCACTTTAGTACCAAACACAGTTATATGTACTCACTCTTATGAAGCCGTACTTAACTGTCCAAAAACTGTTCTCTTTCACAGAAGCAGCAGTAACAGTCCTAGCTGTGTATTCATATGCGATAGGTACCCTCATCGTCATAACTGAATATTATAGCCATGAACACTTACACAATTGTTTATAGTTACAATACATTTAAAATTTGAAAAAACTATTTTACAAAACATGTTACATATTAGACAACTGAGAGTTTAAACAATATTGTTTCTAAATAGTCATCAGCATTTAGATCGCACTTTTTTCTGTAGGTGGCAGCACTCTTCACCCACTTCCATTCATTGTGTAGTTATACTTCATCCGCTGTGTGTCAGATGACTACACTAGGCGCACACTTTTGCCTTGCTGCCTGCTGTATTTGAGCATCCTCTGATGCTTGGCGAACACTAGTTATAAATAGTTATGTCGAAGATTTATTTGCGTGGCCTATTATGTTGTAATGGTTTCTTGTATCGTTAAAAGTTCCAAGAGTATATGTACCTAGAAGAATTAACCATTTTATTGCTTCATGCTGTGTAAGATAAGATAATGTCACTGTCATTAGGCCATTACAGCTTAGACAATTTTTTTTATACATCTTAAACATTAAATTAATAAACAGAACAGTACAGTTTGTCAGTTGTTAGCTTACAATTCTATGTCACAGTCAAAAGAAGTTGGCAGCAGGACATTTATTTAATGTTTTCCTAAATGCACGCCATGGAAAGTCTTGTACCATCTGCGGAATGTTATTAAATAGTTTATGGCCCACTAGCTCATAGCTATTGATTGTCCTTGATAGTTTTGGGTATGACATATGTACAGAATTATTTGTTCTTGTGTTGTGACCACAAATATTGTTTCTACATTGTACTTCATGCAGATTCTTTTTTTTTTTTTTTTTTTTTTTTTTTTTACAGATTAACGTGTGGTATATATACAGATTTATAACACTTATTATTTTACATGCAGATAACAAGGTATATATGAAGGTAGTATCTGTTCCCGAAAGAACAGATACCATTGATGACCGTGCAGCCTCTAGAATGAAGTGATAGTTAAATCGACACCCTAGCTGCAAACAGGCATTGATATACAACATTGGGGATATGTAGAAAATGCGTGTCCCGACCGGAACTCGTACGGGACTTAGTAGATTAATCTGCCACGAGTAATGAGTGTGATGGGCAAACATCGATTAGGCGCACTACGAATGTAGTGGTGTGGACATGTTGGGAATGTGGGTCTCACAGGGAGTGTGCAAGGGATAAGTCCCTGCAGGCGCACTACTATCTATGCCCTCGATGGCTCAGATGGATAGAGCGTCTGCCATGTAAGCAGGAGATCCCAAGTTCGAGTCCCGGTTGGGGGCACACATTTTCTACATCTCCCTAATGATATATATCAGCGCCTGTTTGCAGCTTGGGTGTCAATTTAATTATCATTTCAGATAACAAGGGCTTACAATGTGCTTTATGTTGATATTATGTAATGACCCTGATTGCTTTCTTCTGCAAAAGTAATATGTTTTGAACATGCCTAAAGTTTCCCAGAGGATAATTCCGTATGACATAATACTTTTGAAAAATGCAAAATAAAATGTTTTAACGTAGGCTGCTGGTACACATTTCATAAGGCAGCTTAATAAGTAAATTTCTCTAGGCAATTTAACACTAATGTATTTTCTGTGTTGCTCTGAGGACAATTTGTCATCTAAGTATACCCCCAAGAACTTTATATGACTGGGATCATTAAAAGGGCTTTTGTCCTTTAGACCAAATACCATATTTTTTTGTGTTTTGTTCTCATTCAGGAGAAACCCATTTGACCCAAACCAATATGATTCTTAGGCAAGTGTATTGTCAACAGAATTGTTTAGCTTATTCGAATCATTGTTATAATTTAGGAAGGTAGTGTCATCTGAAAATAGAACCTTATTGGAGCTTTGGACAGGTCATTGATTATGACCAAAAACAAAAATTGATCCAGTACAGATCCCTACGGAATTCCCACCTTAGTTTGTTTCTCGGCACGCTTTTCTGTCCCATTACACACAACTTGCCTACAGTTTTGGAGGCAAAACGTTAAGTTTTAGGCCGTTATCCCTGATGACATAGAAATGGAGATTCTGTAGAAACATGTCGTGTCCTGCACGGTTGAATGCTTTACTCAGCTCAGGCCATAGAATGTGGACTGAGCAGAGACTTTCTCCTCAAACACTTTAAGAACGTATTTCGTTACAGAATCTAGTGCCTCAGTTGTTGATTTTTTTCTAAATCCATATTGTGCTGCATTGAATATTCCAAGTTTTTCAAAATAGGTGGACAGTTGAAGGTAAATGAAGTATTCTATTATTTTGACCAGTACTGGAACTAGTGATACTGGTCTGAAACTAGCAGGGTTATCTTTGCCACCCTTTTTATACACAGGAACCACCCTAGATAATTTAAGCTCCTCGAAAGCATCTCTTTGATATACATTTATTTTATGCTTTTAGTCAATGGATGAACAATAAAATCAATTACTTTCTTCAGCTATTTGCAAGAATGTCATAAATAACAATGCTATCTGATGACTTGAAGTTCTTTACTATTTTTAATTCAATAGTAGGTGTAACCTCAAAGAAAGTGAGACTATTATTGTAGGGTTGTCTATAATAATTTTTTTCTGGTAGTTCTAATGGACTTGTATCAAATTTACTGATGCTATTGCTTCCTTCCTCCACAGATAAAATAATCATTAAACTCTTGTTATGAGATACTGATTTTGACCTTATGTGATTCTTTGGCAACACTGTTTAGGAGATTCCAAGCAGTTCTGCATTTATTGTTAGAACTCTCAATGCATTTTGTGACCTTTTTGCTTCGGTGACTGCTTTTTTATAATCGCTTCTCCCTCTTACATACAAGGATTTTGCATTTTTAGACTTAGTATTCTATATGTTTAACAGCATCAATACGTGGTATTTCATATTAGACAGGGTTTTAGTGTACCAAGAATTTTTCTTTTTCAACGTATGCTTTTTATAACCTCTTGTCGGTTACTTACATCTTCTAATGGGAACACTATAATGAAATATTTGCAGAAGTGAGTTTAAAAAATTCAAAAATTATCTTATCTGTCTCTTTATTTGATAGACAATGATTGCCAATATTTCTCTGGCAAAAGCAATCCCTATCTTAAAGGTATTTCCTGAAATTATTGATTTTTTTTCATTGCTTATTGGCGTAGTGATCACTGTTTTTGATTTATCCAAGGCACCACTAAGGTTGACTGAGTTGATACTATTAGAATATTTGGGGACACATTTGTGGTCAGTAAAGGAAAACATTGTTACATCACATTGAACTTGGGCACATTTAAAATAACAAATGCATTTTTTTAAGCATGCTAGTTCCCAAGCAGGTTTATAATTAACGTACTGTAGGTTGAACTGTCACAATAGGTTTTTCAAATCACTAACACTATGCTTAACAGTTAACATGTCAAAATCAAAATTAAGATCCCCATGTATTATTATGATATCATAGTTTGTGAATCTGTTGTCAGTGAGTCCACCAAGGAGGACATCCAGTTTCTCTAAGAAAGCGTTAATAATGCCATTGGGAGACCTGTACAGTGATAACTGCTATTACCTTCATACTGCTAATTAGCTTCATACCTCTAATAACTATACCAGTAGCTTCAAAATTAATTTCTTCGCACATATAATCTAGATCTATGTTTACCAATTGAGCAATTGATTAATTTGCCAGCATAAATTGCACACCACCTCTCTTGTGAACTCTTCTGCAATAAACTATAATTTTCTAACTTAAAAAGTTCATCTTTAGTGGTCTGTTGTTGTTGTTGTTGTTGTCTTCAGTCCTGAGACTGGTTTGATGCAGCTCTCCATGCTACTCTATCCTGTGCAAGCTTCTTCATCTCCCAGTACTTACTGCAACCTACATCCTTTTGAATCTGCTTAGTGTACTCATCTCTTGGTCTCCCTCTACGATTTTTACCCTCCACGCTGCCCTCCAATGCTAAATTTGTGATCCCTTGATGCCCCAGAACATGTCCTACCAACCGGTCCCTTCTTCTAGTCAAGTTGAGCCACAAACTCCTCTTCTCCCCAATTCTATTCAATACCTCCTCACCGGGCGAGGTGGCGCAGTGGTTAGCACACTGGACTCGCATTCGGGAGGACGACGGTTCAATCCCGTCTCCGGCCATCCTGATTTAGGTTTTCCGTGATTTCCCTAAATCGTTTCAGGCAAATGCCGGGATGGTTCCTTTGAAAGGGCACGGCCGATTTCCTTCCCACTCCTTCCATAATCCGAGCTTGCGCTCCGTCTCTAATGACCTCGTTGTTGACGGGACGTTAAACACTAACCACCACCACCACCACCACCACCAATACCTCCTCATTAGTTATGTGATCTACCCATCTAATCTTCAGCATTATTCTATAGCACCACATTTCAAAAGCTTCTATTCTCTTCTTGTCCAAACTATTTATCGTCCATGTTTCACTTCCATACATGGCTACACTCCATACAAATACTTTCAGAAACAACTTCCTGACACTTATATCAATACTCGATGTTAACAAATTTCTCTTCTTCAGAAATGCTTTCCTTGCCATTGCCAGTTTACATTTTATATCCTCTCTACTTCGACCATCATCAGTTATTTTGCTCCCCAAATAGCAAAACTCCTTTACTACTTTAAGTGTCTCATTTCCTAATCTAATTCCCTCAGCATCACCCGACTTAATTCGACTACATTCCATGATCCTCATTTTGCTTTTGTTGATGTTCATCTTATATCCTCCTTTCAAGACACTGTCCATTCCGTTCAACTGGTCTTCCAAGTCCTTTGCTGTCTCTGACAGAATTACAATGTCATTGGCGAACCTCAATGTTTTTATTTCTTCTCCATGGACTTTAATACCTACTCCGAATTAGGGTGGCATAAACCTGTGACAGGACTGGAATAGGAAATTCTGGGTTGGTGGATTGGGCAGGTCGTGCCCCTGGGTCTTGCACAGATATGTGATCCTTGTGGCAAATGCCTGGGGTTGGGAGTGGCATAGGGATGGACTAGGATGATGCAGAGGTTGGGTGGGCATTGGAACACCACTTTAAGAGGGATGGGAAGGATCGTGGGTATTATGTCCCTCATTTCAAGGCATGATGATTGACAATCAAAGCCCTGATGAAGGATGTGGTTATACTGCTCCAGCGTGTAGTATTGGGTGATGAAAGGGGTACTCCTTTGTAGCTGATTCTTGGGTATGGTGAGAGGATTTGGGGTGTGAGGGGAAATGGCATGGGAGATCTGTTTGCAGACTAGGTCTGGGGGATAGTGCCTGTCCGTGAATGCCTTGGTGAGACCCTCAGCATTCTGGACAAGGGAGTTCTTGTAACTGCAGATATGCCATCCCCGGGTGGCCATGCTGTAAGAGAGGGATTTTGTGGCATAGAAGGGATGACGGCAGTCAAAATGCAGGTACTGTTGGTGGGTTTAATGTCGACAGAGGTGTGGATGGAACTATCAGAGAAGTAGAGGTCAACATATAGGAAGGTGACACACCGGTTTACAGAGGACTGGGTGAAGTGGATGGGAGAGAAGGTGCTGAGGTTGTGAATGAATGAAGATATGGTGTCTTGGCAATGAGTCCAGATCGTGAAGATGTCATCAGTGAACCTGAACCAGACTAGGTGTTTGGCATTTTGGGAGCCTAGTAAGGTCTCCTCTGGGTGGCTCATAGACAGGTTGGCATAAGAGGAGTGCTGCAGATTTGTTTGTATGCCTTTCTTGGAAGAACAAGTAGTTGTTGGTCAGGATAAAGTTAGTAATATGTATGAGGAATGATGGAGTGGGTCTGGAGTGCGAAGAACGTTGGGACAGGTAGTGTTCAATAGCGGTAGGACCATGGGCATGAGGGATGTTGGTGTATAGGTAGGTAGCATCAACAGTGATGAGTAGCGATCCAGGAGATTAAAGGGGTGGGGATGATGGAGAATCAGTGAAGGAATTTGTTGGTATCTTTGACATGGGAGTCTAGATTATGGACAATTAGTTGGAGGTGTTGGTCAGTGAGGGCCAAAATTCTTTCATTGGGGGCACAATAACCAGCTGCAATGGGGCGTCCATTATTGTTGGGTTTGTGGAGTTTGGGAAGCAGGTAGAAGGTGGGTCTGGGGGGTGTCATGGGGGTGAGGAGACAAAATGGATTCAGGGGAGAGGTTCTGGAAGGGTCTAAGGCTTTAAGCAGGTATACGAGCTTGTGATGGACTTGTGGTATGGGATTATTCTGGTGGATTTTATAGCTGGAGGTATCAGATAATTGACGGAGACTTTCTGCCAGGTAGTCACTGCAATTCATAACAACAATGATGGAACCTTTGTCTGCAGGGAGGATGATTAGGTCATGATTCGTTTTAATGTTGTGTATGGCTATTCATTCTTCTTCTGAAAGGTTGGTGTTTTGAGGAAGGACCTGGGGAAGGATGGTGAGGCTAAGTTGGAGGTAAGGAATAACTGGAAGGCGATTAGTGGGTGGTTAAGTGGCAGTGAGGGATCACAGTTGGATGGTGGTATGAACTGGGAGAGGCAGGGTGCATTGTTGGAATTAGATTGGTTTTGGTTGGAGGGACTGGCGGCAAAGAAGTGCTTCCTTTGCAGTTAGCGAGAGAAGGAGAGTGGGTCTTTGACAAGTCCAGTACGGTTGAAGTTGGGAATAGGGCTAAAGGTAAAGCCTTTGTATATGACTGAAACTACTGTGGAGGTCAGAGTTTTGGTGAAAATTTTAACAGTGTTATGGTAATGTTTCGGCTCTGGATTTGGTGGATTGTTGGTAGGGAGTTTCGGGGGATGCGGCAAGTTGAAAAGGTTGGCTAGACAGGGTTTAGGTGCTGTGACGGGTTGTCAAGGAGGAACACTGTGGGTAGGGTACGGGTTGGCTAGTGGTGCCCCAAGACGGCAGTAGGATGTCAGCATGTTGGATAACTTATGAAGGTGGTGTCTGGAATGCTCCTCCAGGTGCTTGAAAGCAAGGGATTCAATTTCAGAGATAGCAGGGATTGCACAGTAATAGTATCTTGCAGAAGGAGCAGAGGTGGTTCTGATATGCCTGTGCAATGGAAATGCGTTTTTGTAGCACCACGTTCACGAGGGCCATGGACTGGCGGAATCTGAAAAGGTGAAGGCCATTGGGAAAGGAGGGTTCGGTCATTCGCGGTATTCCATGGTTTATGCAGAATTTGCGAAAAGTCTGGGTTTTAGCTAGGGAAAGGGATACTTTTCTGAGCTGATACAGAAAGATGTAATTGGAGTCCATTGTGGCAGCAGTGGTGCAAAGGTAACAGGAATGAATTGAAAATGGCCAAAATAGGTGTTGACGGTTGTGAGAAAACGTGGATAAGAGAAAAGATGTGTAAAAAAAAACACATGAATACACATCCAAAAATATGCACAGATACATAAAAAATCTACAAATGCATGAAACTGGGTGAAATCATATAAAAATACTCAAATATACATTAAGAATGTACAGCAATGTGGGAGAAAAGGATCAAATGAGGTATGGTGTGTGTGTGTGTGTGTGTGTGTGTGTGTGTGTGTGTGATAGGGAATGAAGGGGGGGAGGGGGGATGAGGTAGACAGTGGGTCACAAGTTCATGTGGCATGGACAGGTGAGGAAAGTAAAATGCTAATGCACGTCAGGATGAGAGATGAAATGTGGTAAATAGGGATAAATATAGTTATAACTATTGGAGGAAAGAATCCGGGACATCAGATGTTGCATTAACAAACTGCGCAGTCCAGAAACCTGTATTGTGTGTGGATGATTTCTGATACAGTGTGGCTCAGAAGTAGATGCAATTTGGAAGGTGTTGAATAAACTCAGGAAAGTAGAGAAAACATCTCAGGGTTATAGGATGGAAGAAAAGAAGTTCGACAAAATCAAAAAGAGGAAACCTCAGGTAGGAAATTCAGCAATGTAGGAAAATATAGAGTGCTACTTATCATAAAGTTCAAGACACATTAAGTTGCAGACAGGCACAAGTAAAAGACACTTACATAAAGCTTTCGGCCACAGCCATCATCAGTAAGAGAGAAACATGTACCATTTATACACACAAAGAAGCACACCTCATGCACTCATGACTGCCAACTGCAGCATCTCTGGCCGGAATGCAAGTATCACATGAGATGCAAGCACCAATCTGGAGGGGGCACACTAAGGGAAAATGGATATTAGTGTATGGGTGGGTAGGGTAGGGGGGGTGTGGGGGAGAGGAACACTGTCTGGTAGTGTGTGTAGGGACTAGAATGCCAACGGGCATAGCTTAAGAGATTGTGGGGCTTGGAGATGGGGAAAAAAGGAGAAGAGCAGGAAAAGATGGGCAGGTGCATTGGCAGAGGGTGGTAAACAAAGAAGGTGGGAGACAAGAATGAGAAGATGATTGGACAGTGGAGGTGGAAACTGTTGGTGGAGGGTGTAGGGACAATATGTTATCGTAGATTGAGGCTGAGATAATTATGGGAGCAGAGAATATGTTGTAAGGATAACTCCCATCTGCGCAGTTCAGAAAATCTAGTGGTGGAAGGGGAGATCCAAACAGCTTGGGTAGTAAGGCAGCCATTGAAATCAAGCATGTTATGTTCAGCTGCACATTGTGCCACAGGGTGGTCTACTTTGCTCTTGGCCACAGTCCGACAGTGGCCATTCATACTGGTGGACAGCTGGGTGGTAGTCATACAAATATAAAAGCTGTGCAATGATTGCAGCAGACTACTAAATGACATGGCTGCTTTCACAGGTGACCCTGCTCCTGATGGGGTAGGATAAGCCTTTGACAGGACTGGAAATAGGAAGTGCTGGGTGGGTGGACTGGGGAGATCGTGCACGTGGGTCTTTCACAGAGATATGATCCTTGTTGCAAGGTGTTGGGATTGGGAGTGGCATGTTGGGATTGGGAGTGGCATAGTGATGGACTAGGGTGTTGTGGAGGTTGGGTGGACAGTGGAACATCACTTTAGGAGAGGTGAGAAAGATCTCAGATAGGGTGTCCCTCATTTTAGGTCCTAATGGTAGGTAATCAAAGCCGTGGCAAAGGATGTGGTTCAGTTGTTCCAGTGCAGGGTGGTACTTGGTGATGAAAGGGCTTTGCAGACTAGGTCTGGAGGCTAATGCCTGTTTGTGAAGGCTTTGGTGAGACCATCAGCGTACTGGACAAGGAATAATGTCATTGTAGATACGCCACCCATCAGGTCCGGGCCACCTGTGAAAGCAGCCATGTCATTTACCAGCTCTGCCGCAATCATTGCACAGCCTTTTTTATTTGTATGACTTGGTAGTCGTACATACATAAATACCAGGGTGAACGGCAATCGCCAAACTGTAGCCAAGAGCAAAATAGACCACCCTGTGGCACAGCATGCACTTAACATGACATGCTTGGTTTCAATGGCTGCTCCCCTACCTGAGCTACCTGGATCCTCCCTTCTACCACCAGCTTTTCTGAGCTTAACACACGGTTGTTATACTTACAATATTGCTGTGCAGGATAAACAAATGTAATACGATTTTATTTATATTCGAAAGGATGAAGCCTTTTGATGTGGCCTTTTATCTCCTATAATTGTCTGTTTATTTTGGGTCCATTTCACTGTCACCATCCTATCATTTTCTCAATGCATTTAAGGTGGAGTGAGCACATCAAACAACCAAAATGGTAAAGAGCAGCAATTATTCATTGCTTCCGTTCTAGCTTTATTAGAGCAGATCCAGAATTCAGCTAGTAACTAGCCATTATCACAGTCATGGAGTGCATTCCACTTACTCAATGGAAGGTAATTTGATGAAGTTTTCACATAAAACTAACCATAGGAAAGGCAGATGCCAGACAGATTCATTGGAAGAAATTTCTGGAAGTGTAGTCCATCTATAAAGGGGGTAGCTTACAAAACTTTCATTCAACCATTACTTGAATATTGCTCTTCACATGTAGACCCTTAGCAGATAGGATTGGTAGAGGAAGCAGAAGATAACAAGAGTAGTATTGTGTTTCGTCAAGAGTGCATTTAGTAATCAAAAAAGCATCACAAAGGTGCTCATCTAGTTCCAGTAGCAGATGCTACAAGAAAGGCAATGTGCATCACAGTGTGGTTTACTGTTAATATTCAGAAAGTGATGTTTGTTGAGGAGTCAACGAACATTTTGCAACATCTCAAAAATATCTCACAAAAATAACAAAGGTCAAAATTCAGAGGTTCAAATGGACGTGAAATATCACCTCATCAACAGTTGTACTCTCCAACATTATTCATGATCAGTAGAGGGAAGGATGGGAGTGACAGTGATATATTAAGTACTCACCGCCAGACAGAATAATGCAGCTTGTGGAGGACAGATGAAGAAGTAGACTAAGAATATCCTTGTCAGTATGTTGCATGTCCTTCAGTGTAAGATTATGTCTGTTGAGATGGACAGGTGAAAGATTCTGCTCTCTTGCCTTGCTGCCAAGTAAGCTGTAACTATTTGTTTTTGTTAGGGCTTAATGTATCAAAAAATTTCCTAGCTCGGTAGTGTTTACTCATTAATAAATTATCCAATCTTCAAGAATAGAATGAATCACTCACTGACTTGCCTCTTTTTGTTTCTTGTTTTAGTTTTTATTTTAGTTTTAATTGTTCTTATATACTGAATGAAGAATGAATTATTTGTTTATTGCAGTGATGATTACATCAACAGATCATATCTTCTGTCCCTATCAAACGTTAAATTAGTAGCTGAATACTTGGACTGACAATTTCAAAGAAACTGGATGGAATATTTGATTGTTACATGAGATGAACTGCAGTGCTCATTTCTGTTAAATAATTTTGATAATTTATTTCGTTACATTGGAATGAGTTACGGGTAATTACTCACTGTATATAGGAAGCACTCAGATATAAATAGGCAGATAAGGATTTGGAACATGGCAGTGGACTTCCAGCACTGTGCTTGTCACAGGCCACTGCACCGGGACAACAAAGTTCTGTTATCTTCTTTTTATTCCTCCTGCTCCTCCTCCTCTTTTTTGGAGAGAGGTGTGCACATGTACATTTTAATGCCTACTTTTCACTCAGTATTTCACTGTATATTAAGTGGTTCTTGACTCATCTAATTGTTCGTATTCCTCCCCAGATTCTAGTACCATATTATTTTAATTCATCTTTAGTTTATCAGAGTACCTCTGCCTTCAGATGCAAAACAGCCAGTAGTGGCCATATTATTTCATTTTGTTCTTGCACTTTATGATAAAATGATCTATGACTTGTTGCTTGCTATCACATCCACCCCTCGGTAGGACAGTTGCCCTAGGAATTCGTGACACAATAAGCAACTTTAAGCTTAGCATAATTTTATCAGTTACACAAAAGTAATTTTGCTTACATATTTGTCTGGCAACTCTTTGCAAAAATACTTAATATGGACTGTTTTAGCGATCTGAGACACTTTACTGCAGCACACTTGTATTAATTTCCTAATGTTGCAGTTCTCATTTGACAAATGTTCTGTTAATATTAGTGGCTTTTCTTGTTGATTGTTGAGTAAATTATATTATAATTCTTCAGAAATATTAAGTAAACCAGTCATCATTCAAATTTATTTATTTATTTATTTATTTACAGCTCTTTATCACGATCATGGACAAACTAAGATTAGAAATAAAGGCCATGGATGAGCTTCATCCAGACCTCCGTGATCTGATGGATACAATGAATCGCTTAAGTCTCTTGGGATCAGATTTTGAGGGCAAACAAAAAGTTGCAAGTTGGCTTACAACTTTGTCTAGTATGCAAGCATCGGATGAACTGACAGATACTCAGGTGCGGCAACTTTTGTTTGACTTGGAATCCTCTTACACAGCCTTTAACAGAATTTTGCATCAGTCTTAGTGGACTGTAATTCACTTGTACATAGAGTGCAGAATTTCATTGGTGTGAAGACAATAAAAGTGGTGCGGATATATTTCACTGCCTCCTGTGAGAAATATGTCTCTATATAATGTGAGTGCTTGTAAGGAGTGTAAAATGTATAAGAGAATAAGTTTAAATAAAATGATGTAAGATTGATATTTCATTGGTTCATGCTACTAACTCAGAGTTGTCATAGATAGTAGCCGTGTGTGTGTGTGTGTGTGTGTGTGTGTGTGTGTCAGCTGTTTCTGACGGAATTTTTGTCCGTTGTTTGATCCTTCAACATTTTATTGTATTCTGTGTTTTATCATTTTGGGAGGAAAGGGGAGGTGCATTTTTTGGACATTCAGCAGACTAGTAGCTGATGACAATAAGAATGTAGACTAAAGAGTGTATCAGTAACTTGAAAGCAGAACAATAACTAGAAAGAAGCTATAAAGAGAACTGAGGTAAGAAAAAGTAAGTGTAATAATTATTATGTTGAATGTTCCTGACAGCTGTCCACCATACTGAGAACTGCGCAGACATCTTTACATTTCCTGGACCACTTTCTACTTACTGTTTATGCTGTGTAGAAGTGACTGCAAAAGACAAACATCTGGACTAGAGGCCCAGTGAAGCAGACTTTTTAATTTATTGGTGAGGGCATTACTGCACTCATACCACCAAGAGTTGAATTGTGCATAATTATATTCATTGCAGATGAAAGCAAAAAAAAAAAAAAAAAAAAAAAAAAAAAAAAATGAGCGAAGAACTTTGTGATAAACATAGTGTTGACTTACCAGCTGCCAAATTAGGAGCAACAGTGGAACTGAAAGACCCAAAATTTTAAAGACTGCTTTCAGATCTGTAGCTTTGGAATTACTTAAAAGTCTGTCATCAGTAAAAGGTTGAGAATAGGAAAAATGAAAGGTGTATACTTATGCATTACAGATCCCTTAAAAATTATGTTGGGGCTCCTTTCATAACTGTGGGCCCTGTCAAGAGATTACAGTATTGTTCATGAAATTTGACCGTGCTTGTCACATGAGGAGTGATTTAAATAATGTAAAAAGTGTTAATCCTGGACATTCCATTGTTAGACTGAATGATTACTAACAACACCAGCATTATCACCGAGTGTCAGAGTGACAAAGGAAGGATGAGATTTTGAATTGATGACAGTACACAGTCCAGAAGGAAGGAGATATGATGTCTGCAGTAAATAGCTAATGTTGATTGAATTCTCAGTTGGTACTGGATTGAACATTGCAGTCACATTAAAAAGGAAACACTTTGATGATGTTCTGAATATATATTTGCAGCATCTCAGGAAGGAGTTTCAATTTTAATATTCATAAATAGCTAATTTTCTTTGATCACCACCAAGGCACCAATTGACATGACATAAGATACCTTTTTCTTGACATAGATTCAGGCCAGTTTTCTCTCAGCATCTATTTGAGCAGTGTTTTTCCTTCTGCAAACCACACTCGTACCACCGATAAAAGAACACTACATACATGTTACTGTTTCTACTGCATTTTGTTCAAGAATTTTGGGGGAAGGCATGATGTTTGCCATCACCACATTGTTTCTAATTTATGTATGCCTGACCTGTGAAACAACACACTTCTTGAAGCTCAATCCCATTGGCTGGATTCAGATTACTCAAAACAGGTTTCCAATCCATGAAGTGATCATTAAGACCACCCTCCTGTTACTAAAAGCCTTGTTGTGCCTCAGCGAACACTGTTAGGGGCAGTTACGAAACAACGTAATGTTTCAGTGTATTGTTGGTTGAACTGCCTGTATTGTGACAATGCGGTAATCTCATTGAAGAGCCCACAATCATAAGATGAGCTATGTATACATGAGATAAATAGACATTGTTAGTAAGCAACTTGTGGAATACCACTTACACATAACACTGACATAATTGCTCACATGAAAATCTGCACACATACCCATCACTATTTCCAAAGTGAAACCTTTGTAGTTTGTAATAAACTGTAGAAGTTGAAGTATATACAAAAGAACCATCAAGAACCTTTGACACTCTGCCTGTTCTTGTTGAATCATCATTTGAATGAGCTGACTGGCATGGTAGAGAGACAAGTGGATCACAAAGAATTGGCTAAATGTTTCTCCCATACTTGTGAGGAGCATTAGTGTCTTCTTGGTATTGTTTTTAAACAGTTCACTTCTTTGCTTATAAGTTTTTGATTTCTACAGGAAAATGGTGTCTCTCTCTCCCCTGGACATTCCCACCTCTAAAAAGTAGATTAATAAACATGTGTCTACATTAATTTGTCCACCTCTGATAGAGAGAGTCTTTCATATACAACAGATAATTCATCTGTCCATTCCTCCTTTTAACAGGCATTGTAATTGGTGAATTGAGAGGGGGCGAAGGGGGTATAAATCTGCTTGATTTAAGCAGTTATATGTTTAAAGCCCCGTGCTGTCAGAAGATACATACCTCTTCAATTCATAGGTAACACAATTTTGCACAATGAAGCTCTTCTCTACCATTCATCTCGGTATGCCTCTTCTCCCCCCCCCCCCGATCTCTCACCGCCCCCGATCTCTCACCGCCCCCGATCTCTCGCCGCCCCCGATCTCTCGCCGCCCCCGATCTCTCGCCGCCCCCGATCTCTCGCCGCCCCCGATCTCTCGCCGCCCCCGATCTCTCGCCGCCCCCGATCTCTCGCCGCCCCCGATCTCTCGCCGCCCCCGATCTCTCGCCGCCCCCGACCTCTCGCCGCCCCCGACCTCTCGCCGCCCCCGACCTCTCGCCGCCCCCGACCTCTCGCCGCCCCCGACCTCTCGCCGCCCCCGACCGCTCGCCGCCCCCGACCTCTCGCCAACGCCCCCCGACCTCTCGCCAACGCCCCCCGACCTCTCGCCAACGCCCCCCGACCTCTCGCCAACGCCCCCGACCTCTCGCCAACGCCCCCCGACCTCTCGCCAACGCCCCCCGACCTCTCGCCAACGCCCCCCGACCTCTCGCCAACGCCCCCCGACCTCTCGCCAACGCCCCCCGACCTCTCGCCAACGCCCCCCGACCTCTCGCCAACGCCCCCCGACCTCTCGCCAACGCCCCCCGACCTCTCGCCAACGCCCCCCGACCTCTCGCCAACGCCCCCCGATCTCTCGCCCCCGCCCCGCCCCCCGACCTCTCGCCCCCGCCCTCTCACCCCCACCCCCTAATCTCTCAACCCCCCCCCCCCGAATCTCTCAACCCCCCCCCCCCCGAATCTCTCAACCACCCTGAAATCTCCCCCCCACCCAAATCTCTTCCACCCCCCCAAATCTATCCCTCCCCCTCCCCCTGTGTGTGTGTGTGTGTGTGTGTGTGTGTGTGTGTGTGTGTGTGTGTGTGTGTGTGTGTGTGTTACTGTATTTATTGGTCTGTTTCATTATTTTTGTACACAGTTACAAATTGATATTGGAGACAATGTGAATTTATGTGATGATTACGAATTTTTATCTGCTGCAGTGTGAATAAGTTTACATACATAAAACTGAGTAAGCAAATGTATACATACAGATTAATGTCTTCATGCTCTTCTCAAGAACTTATATCAGTTTTCTAGTGAAAAAGCATTGTGTTGATCACAGCTTACAATTTTTTTAAGGAAACAAATTTACATTAAATATTAACACTTTTTTATGAATTAATTATTAACCTAAATAATTATAAAAGCAGAGTGATATTTCCAGTTTTTGTGACATCTCCACGACTATAGTTTACAGCTTTTGTATTTGTGCAAATGCCACAAATTTAAAGATTAGAAAATATTTACAGTTTATGTGACATACACCGAGTATGTTACTGAACTATTCTATAGGAGCTCATCCACATTTTAGAAAGCAGCCAGCTTCACCAGCTTCTACATAATTTAAGATTTTATATATATTCATCAACACTATAACACAGTGTATTTAAAAGATACATTTTTAGAGCTGATTTAAAATTCTTTTAATTTTTTTGTGCCTTAATGTGATGTGGTAGCGTGTTATGAAGTTTTTTCCCTGCTAGAAGGAGCCCATCTTGTCTAAGTGTTGTTTTTGCATATTCACTATGCAGTTCCTTTTTCTACCATGTTTTGTACTTATGAGTTGTTTCATTTTTTGTACTAATTGATTGCCAGTGTTCATTATTTTCTTAGTGAAACATGTAACTTCCAAAATGTATAAGCAAGGTAGTAGAAGTATTTGCAGGTTCTTAAATAGTGGCCTGCATGAGCTTCTAGTTGCCATTGGCCTTGCTGCAGTGGTAATACCGGTTCCTGTCAGGCTGGGCTTGCACTTGGGTGGGTGACCATCCGGCCTGCTGAGCACTGTTGGCAAGCGGGGTGGACTCAGCGCTTGTGAGGCAAACTGAAGAACTACTTGATTGAGAAGTAGCGGCTTCAGTCTCATAAACTGACATACAGCCAGGAGAGTGGTGTGCTGACAAACATGAAACATGCCCCTCCATATCCGCATCCAGTGACACCTGTGGGCTGAGGATGACATGGTGGCAAGTCAGTACTGTTGGGCCTTCCAAGGCCTGTTCAGATGGTTTTTAGTTTAGTTTATGAGCTTCTAGTAGTTGTATTTCCTGTGGTCCTTATGATTCTTTTTTTGATAATAAAGCAACTTCTGCTGGCATGTGAGTTGTCCCAAAAAATTATGTCATGTCTCAATAGTGATTCCATATTTTTTATCGTTTCTTGTGTCATGCAGCCAGTAAGAATTTTCGTGCAGTAGCAGGTGGTACTTAATTTCTTATGGATGAAACTTACATGTTTGTCCCACTTTAGGTTGTCTTGGATCCATATTCCAAGAAATTTTGTGCTGTTTATAGTTTCTGATTGTTTGCCAGATAACATTATGACAGGGCTTGAGGGGTGTAGCCTTTGTGCTGTATGTAAATGCATAGTTCCCGTCTTTTCTGAATTTATGATAAGACTGTTTCTGGAGAACCAATCCGTTATGTGTAACGTGCATCCTTTGATTTCATTCTTCAGTTCGTCTACAGTCTTCCCTTTTATCAGAATGTTGATGTTGTCTGCAAATTTTATACATGTTTGGGAAGGGGTTGCTGACTCTTAAGTCATTTATAAACAGCAGGAACAAGATTGGACATAGAGTGGAACTTTGGGGCACACCATATTTAACATTTTGTTTCCCTGACTTGTATGTGTGTATGTTGTTTTCTTCTTGATATTTAAGTTCTGCTATTTGTTGTTGTTGTCCTGGTATGATTGTATCCATTTGCGTCCTACTTGTTCCAATTTTGAGAGTACCAGCTTATGATTAATGACATCAAAAGTGTTAGTGAGGTCCAAACATCTAGCAGACAAGTGGTGTTATGGTCTACTGAGGTCAGGGCTTCATTTCTAAAATCAAAGATGGCAGTTTGTGTGAACCTATATTTATGGAAACTGTGCTGTGATTTTGAGAAGAGGTTCTTTCTTCTATACAATGAATCAGCCTCTTATGAAATATTTTTTCTAATGTTTTAGAAAAGCCAGACAGTAGAGAGAGTGGTCTGTAATTTTTTTACCTGTTCTTTAGCCCTTTTTAAACAGAGGCCTCACTTTTGCTATTTTTAACTTTTCAGAAAAAATGTCAGTCAGTGAGGAATTACAAACATCTGCAAAGGGTTTTGCTGTTAATGCTGAGCATTCCTTTAAAATATCATCAGGGATTTTGTCAGTGTCAGATGAGAGTTTTGATTTTAGTCCTCTTAATGACATCTGCTACTTCTTTCTCACCTGCTTGATATAAAACAAGACACTTATTTAAATTGTTTGGAACTTGTTGTATCCTATCATTTGGTGGCTGCATTTTGATAGGATTTTTTGCTACATATGTAAAATAAGAGTTAAATTTATTTGCAACAGTTTTTGGGTCTGATATTTTGCTTCAGTTTCCAGTAAGTCAGTATTAAGATGTTCTTTACATTGTTTTCCTGTTTCTTTTCTTACTACGTCCCATATAGCCTTTGTGTTGTTTGGGGCACATTTTACAGAATTCTCATTTGTCAGTTTCTTAGACATTTTAATGACTTTGTTTAGAATACACTATATATATCCTAAAATAAGCATCAAAATTTGGTTATTTTGCTTTTTGTTTTGATACTTCATATAGAAATCTCTTTTTAAATGATATCGGTGTGCCTGGTGAGAACCAATTACTTTTCTTACTTTTCTGTATTATCTTCTTTCTTTTGGGGGAGACATAGTTCAAAGTAATAGCAGAATATGTTACTGAAAACCTCAAACTTTTCATTTGTGCCTGCAACGTTGTAAACTTCTTCCCATTTTTCCCTGGTTAGGAAATACAGAAAGGCATTTATATTTGTTCACAACAGCTGATACAGACTGTCGAACATTGACAATGATTTTTTAGCTCTACGGAAATTATTTGAGCATTGTGAGCCCCAAAGGCTGTATTGAAATTGTGTGTATTGTGTTTACATGTCATATTTGTAAATATTTGGTCAATGGTTGAAACTAATGTTGCTGTTATCAGTGTTGCTGCTTCTGTTTTAGGTTATAGATTAAAAGTTAAAAAGAGGTTCAAAAGATCAGTTTTTGTTTTGATTCTTTGAGAAAGTTAATATTAAAATCTCCACACATAATGAGATGTTTGCACCTTTTTGTTAAGATGTATGATTTCAAGCTTGTTAACAGGGTAGGTATATTGCGTGTTGGAGGCCTATACAAGCAAATAATAACTACATTTTCAGCTACTAATTCGACTCCAGATGTCTCTAAAACTCTTTCTTTAGGTATATCTTTTGCAGACTCAACATTTTTAGTTTTTCTCTTTCAAGCCAATGTCCTGTTATGCGAAGTACATTAACAAATTTTTGTTCAGTCTATAGAACTAAAAGACTCACTTTGTCAGTGACTGAACATTTTGATGAAGCATTGAGAAATTTGCAAATAACTTTGGGATTTGAAACTTACTTGTTAAATAATGTGGTAGTTTTGCTTCCGTGTTGTTCCTTTTCAAGTTACAGGGGGTGCCGTGACCATTTCTCATGTGCTTCCCCATCTGTCTGCCTCTGACTAAAAAATCATCCATATGGGTGGGCAGCACTGTTTTTCTCCTGTGCACAGTATTTTACCCTGTTTCTCCTGTTCTGAATGCCTCCTCTCCTTCTGCTGGTGTTGCTGTGGATGTTGTTGGAACTGTAACTTTTTTAGTTATTGTTGGTGTCTGCTCTGATGTCACTGATGTTGGTGGCAGCTCAGCTGTTTCTGTTGAGACTGAGGCAGATGTCTCTCCTGTTATTGCAGGTTTTGTAGGCTTCACCGTTTCATTTGGAACTACTGCTTCTGCTGTTTTTTGTTTCTGTGGGCATTTCATCTGGGATTGCTTTTTCTGTACCACTGCTTTTTAGATACCTCACTGGGATGGCAGGTTTGTGCAGACTGTTGGTTCTTGCCAGCTGTATTTTTCTAACGCTTGGGCGATTTTTTTTGCTGAGTAATTTTTTGCCACTTCTGTTCAGACACATTCCATGTTTTGTATAATTGCACCTTTGCAGAAAGTTCACACTAAGGAAATGAGCATTTGTGTACATTTTACATATCTTGTGAAACTGCCTGTTAGCCCTTTTAATTTCAGAATTTACACAGGAAGTAGGCACCAGATCATGTCTGTGTGGTATTCCTGCGACAGTAATAATTTTCTTACTTGACAGTGAAGATATTTCCTCAGATTGCAGTTGCCAGTTCATTTCTGTAAATATCATTTGCATCCCTAGTCAACACAATACTTCCATTTTTGCCACCTGAACTGTTCTGCTTGATGTTTTTAGTAAATTCATGCATGGGTGCACCAGGTCTAACATATCTGCATGCTTTCATATTGAAATCATTTAGTAAGATTTCTGCAATATTGTGTCCATGACTGTCCAAATGAAGAGCTATTTCTGTTGGTTTACCATATTATTATGATTTCTTGTCTGTGTCTACAATTTTTCCTTGAGCAGAATTCTTCACTTCACACTTTTCTATAGTTTTATTGTTTACACCTGGTTCACTTGAATTGGTCACAACATTATCACACTCCAATTTTGAAGGATCCTTAATGTAATTGTCATGCACCTCACTTATCTTCTTTTCACAGTTTTCTATATTTTCCATTTTCTATTTGCATCTTTTTAACTTTGCTTCTCCACTTCTCCGACTATCATGGTGCGATTTTGAAGAGCTCAATTCACTGTTTTCTTTTTGAAGTTTTGTGATATTCATCTTTAGCATACTGATAATAAACTGTAAACTGGAAATGCATTCGTTCGTCTTTGCTTTACAATTGGCACACTGTTTCTTTTTAACACTAAAATTTACATTTCTTTGTGGAGTCGCATGCTAAATCTTCACACTGTTCGCCATCATACACTAGGTGTGTATAGTGTGAATTTGTGTATTATGTACACTCAAGTGAGTAAATACCTGCCCACCTAGCTCTATCTTTTGGAGACAACAGACAGCGGCAGAAGGCCACTTGTATCAAATTGATGGTAGTTAGGATAAATGGAATGCAGCATTTCCGAGTTTTTAGTATTTTAAGAAAATATCCAGGGCTGAGTGGACCACATTTCTATGCCAATCCACCACATTACTAATGCAGTAATTTTAAGAACCACAAGTAATCCTTACAGGCAGCCTGTGTGTTGGTAGAATGACTAGTGCAGGCATGCAAATAGAAACAAGTGAATGCACAGCACAGGATTATGTAAATCCCTGTGCAGGGTATCTCTGCTGTCTGGATTGTGAGACCGAATGTCCACTGCAAAATGAAAGAGTAAGAATAGATTTTGGCTGGAGTACCTGACATGACTAATCATGTGTGCCACTTATGAGGACGAGGCCCCCCATACCCAGGAACAAGGAGGGGGCTGCACCCATCCCACCCCCTAGTTCTCGGGGAAAGGAAAAAAATATAGCACAGTCAGGTGTTTTTCTTTCAACAAAATGATGTAGAAGTCAGTATTATGCAGGTATTTAACAGGGTTGGAACTGGGCATTTTTAATGGCTACTTGCAAGTCGCCGTTTATCTTCCAATGCATTAAAAATACTCCATGCCCCCAGGTCTTTTGCCCCCCCTCTGACAAACCATCATATGGGTGCTTTTGCATGAGAGTTTAGATTACAATTAAAAGGATACCTGGCAATAACTATTTCATACAGTCAGTACTAAATTGAGAAGTGGTACTTTCAGTACTTTGCACAACAATCTAGCCTAGAGACTAGTGGAACACTTTCCCCAGGTTACATGCACAATGTCAGGATCCTTCACTTATGTTGACAAATAATGCTTTACAGGAACTGGTGCAAGTGTTCTGTTGTGTACAGATGATATTCAGTCTAGCTTAAAGAAATACCTATATCACCTGCCAAGGGAAATCGTCTGGTAATTATTAATAAAACATGGTCTCGTGACACACAGTGAGACATTATTAATAAAAGCAATAAATTCCTTAAATGAATCTGCCATCATTAAGTTTTTTTTTTTTTTTTCCAAGTAACAGTGTAGATTTTGTAGCGCATTTTCATTCAATGCAACATATTTCGATTATAGCCATTATCAGATCCTGTAATAAAGCTCAAAGTAGTGAATGAGTAAGAAATGATAAATAGATTATACAGGGTGTCTCTCTCCTAAGAATCACCAGGTGCATTTTCTCTTATGTTTGCAATTTCATTTTTACAATGTGTGGATGGAGCTGGTCTAAACAAATACTGCTTATCACATTTTATGCAATACTTAATGTCATTGAAAAGTGTCAGTTTGTTTCTAGATACAACAAAATTATTTTTAAAACAGACTTTTGCTGCTCATTCAATAGAGGTGCCTAAGAGTAGTCTAGTGCAATATTTGTTTTAATGATTTTTATTATCATGGACAGTAAAACATGAAGAATAACCAGTGATCCAGCAGCCACTGAACAGGGCTCAAATGGCTCCGAGCACTATGGGACTTAACGTCTGAGGTCATCAGTCCCCTAGAACTCGGAACTACTTAAACCTAACTAACCTAAGGACATCACACACATCCATGCCCGAGGCAGGATTCGAACCTGCGACCGTAGCGGTCGCGCGGTTTCGGACTGTGGCGACTAGAACCGCTTGGCCACCCCGGCCTGCACATTGAATGGGGCAAGGGGCAGTGTGGCACACAAGTTGTCATAAGTCAGATGATGAAGACATGGTGAATTAAGGTTTTACTGTGTTGTACTGTCCTTGGTAATACATACCTCTGAATTGAATATTGTACTAGACTAATTTGTGACTACTCTACCAAATGGACATAGAAAATTCCACTTTAGAAACCATTTTGTCTGACATGGACTTTCAGTTGACACTGGCATTGCATGAAAGGCACCATGAGCAGTATATTTTTAAGTTGCCTCCAGCTACTCATTGCAAGAACAAAATTTCAAATATCTGCCGAAACAACAGGAACCGGTGTAATAGTGCAATGTATCACTCTGGCAGAGTGATGTGTAACTATATCTCAACCTAGCTGAGGAGTGAGGGTTGCAACGGGTAAACCATATAATAGTTTAATGTTTAGGAATAGGCTTTTGTCTTCTGTCTTTTCTTTTTTTTTTTTTTTTTTTTTTTTTTTTTTTCCTTCATATAATAAGAATACAGATGGACGCCGTGAATTTTCAAGATGGGACAGCAACTGCAGTATTACCAGGAGTTGCGGTATCTGCGTGGGATTTTTGCAACATCTGTGAGTCAGCATACTGGTTTGGTGTAGCAGGATGCACCACTGAGTGAATGTGTGTGCTGTGACAATGCATAATCAAATCGCAGCAGAACAGAAGACATCAATTAACATGATTCAGTAAAATGTCAGGTCTCAACATGTCCATACAACCATTGTTCCCTGTTATGTAACAGTGTAACATGAGAAGCTGTTGTACATTGGGATATAATAAGCTGAATTATTAAGTGAAGAGTTACTTTTCAATCATTTGTAGAAAGTCGAAATTTGGTGAAGTTTCTCTCGAGCACAACTGCAATGGTGACGACGTCCATTAACCTGCACTGGCACGGTCCGAAGAAAATTTAATTGCAGATGCAGCAGTTCAGACAGTCAAGAAAACAGAAGTAAATCTAAGAACACACACATTTATAAAGCAACATTGCATTCTGGCACCCTGGCAACAGGACGCAGAATAGTTTGTGCTGTGAAAAATCAATAAAAATTGAGAAAGAAGAGATTATAGTACTTTAACAGAAGATTTATTGGAGATTATCACTGTTGCCATTATCAACCAAGTCAACAGCAGAACATTACAATCAAACAAATAAGCAAACACACACAAGATAGATAAAGGGATTTGAGAAGAAATAATTTGTTGATGAATTATAACCACATTAATCAACAAAAATTATGTCTGTGAAGAATTTAACTAGTCCATTAGTCGGAAGGTCAGTGGCCATGAATACAAAGGGCTTCTACTTATCTCATCCAGTCCAGAGCTATGCTGCAGAAATTAGCAATGCCTACGACAATTTCAGACTGAATATTGTTTCAGCTTTATGCCTGTATTGACTAGAGGTATGGAGCGGAATTTAGAAGATATATTCAGAATCTTTACTGCACAGCTACGTAAGCCAGGTACTAAGTTAGATGCAAATAAGGCTGGGTTAATATAACAATTTGCTGCTCAAGGCATTAGATTTGAAAAAGCTCTTGCTGCTTGCCGAGAGTAATGGTCAGACAGTTGCTGAATTATAATACATTAGAGATAACTAATTCTGATTTAAGGGTATAAGAATGAATTATTCAATGAGGAAATAAGTTTTTGGGAAAATGTATTTTCAAAATATTTAGATCCTTCTGTTTAAAACTGTAATAAAATATTGAGATAATGTGCATAGAAGTATTTTAAATGATTTTTTTAAAAAATTGTGGCACACTGTGTCCTGCACCAAGGTTATGAGACACAAAACATATCTGATATAGCCTACCTTGCCAGAGATATAATTGAGCTCAAGGGCATTATCTTTTCTGTCGGCAACACTGCAAAACAGTTGACAATCTATTTTCCCCATTCGCTTTGTTTCTTTTGTGAGTAAATCCATGCGGTTGTTCTGAAAGTCATATTTGTG
Source organism: Schistocerca nitens (assembly GCF_023898315.1). Lineage (NCBI taxonomy): Eukaryota > Metazoa > Arthropoda > Insecta > Orthoptera > Acrididae > Schistocerca > Schistocerca nitens. The sequence continues at coordinate 140,383,019 of NC_064620.1, read as the reverse complement.
GAAGCCATTGAGTTTTCTTCTCATCAGCATACCAACACCAAGTTTGAAGGAATTTAAAAAGCATTCAAAAAAATTGATGCAAGAAAGTAAAGGGTACTCGTAATTCCTCTGATTCATCATCTACATCAATATTTGACATCCCAGTAGTGTCTAACTCCTATGCTGGTAGTGATACAGTAAGTGATGCTGCTGCCACTACACCTTAAAGTTCTTCAAAAAGTTAAGTAACTGGAATTGAACAATACAAGAACTGGAAGGATCTTGAAGACAGATCTAAACTATCCCGCGAAAAGTCTGTTAACAAAGTTCCAAGAACCGCGAGATGTGAAGAACCTCCCTGTTCTACCCTCAAAATCTGACAAATTCATCACTACAGTGGGCTCTGCTTTTGAATATGTAGCACAGGAAAATATGAAAGATGCTGTTGAGGATGATGTTGTTGAAAATAATAATAATAATGATGATGATGATGATGATGATGATGGGACTTGTCCATAGATTTTGATGGGAGCCGGAAGAAGAGGCCACACATCTCTGAATGGTGTAACAGCTGCAAGTGTTGACACTGGCAAGGTAGTTGAAGGGGCAATACTTTCCAAGCATTGCAGAGGCAAGGGTAAAATTAATGAATATGAAGGAAAGTGCATAGCAAATTATTATAGTTCAAGTGGTGGTATGGAAGGTGCTGGAGTAGGAAGTATTTATCAACACATGGTAAAATGTTAGATACATCAATTATTATTTTTATTTGTGGCTGAAATTTTCAGCAACTTTAATATTATTTTGCCATGATAAAATTCAGTCATCAGTTGCAAATAAATTTTACTATGCTTTACCAGTTTCGACAAATTAACTTGTCATCTTCAGAAGCTTAGTACTGGTTTAGCAGATGTCAGTATCTTCTTCTTAGAAGCATCATGGCATGGTATGTCCAGAAATGTACATGTTGTATGTGATTAGTTTAAACACTGATTGACAATTTACGGTAACTGAATCACACAAGATGTAAAATTTATTTGCAACTGATGACTGAATTTTATCCATGATATAATTTATACATAGTTTTTTTTATAATTTATTTAATTACTTTTTATAATTTATTATTGTTTTTTAAATTTATACATAATTTATACACAAACTATCTTGGAGATGGTGACTCAAAGGCAATCAAAGAAATTGAGGAACTGATGCCCTACGGGAACATTGTGAACATTTGCAGACTAGTGTGTTTGGCAGGTTCAAAAAGAATTAAAGGGCTCAACACTAGCATGAAAGGCAAGAAATTAATGAATGGAGAAACTTTAGATTGGAGAAAATAGTTGGTGCGAGTGCATTAAACAGTCATCCTCATAATTTGCCACTTGCCATAATGGACAAAATAAAACCAATATTCCAAGACCTTGCAGATATTACTCTACTAAAGAACTGTCTTCATGGGTGGACTCAAAATCGAAATGAGTGTGTGAACCATGTGATATGGAACAGACTACCTAAAACTGTATTTGTGGTTATAAACAATCTTCACTTAGGCATTTATGACACTGTTTAATCATTCAATCAAGTCAGTACAACAAAGTGCAAAGTTTTACAGAAGATGGTGCTCTGTGTAGGGTTACAAACTGTAGCAGCTATTCTTTGTTTAGAAAAGAAATGGCTCCGGCCTTCATATAATGCAGTAAAAATCTATTCAAAGATGGCTATACAGCATAAGAGTGCCATCAAGAGGAAGGTGTTGGATAATTCTGATATGATACCTATTGAAAAGATTGAAGCTTATTTCTCATAATATTAATTTTTTTTGTTCACAAGGTACATGTACTCTATTTATAGTAGAAAGATGAAATTATTGGGAGTTATTCATGTTTGGAAAAAATAAAATATCTTGAAAACTAAATTTTAATTTTTCCAAAATGATTAATTCAGCAGATAAACAAAACATATGTCTGGATTATATGAAAAAATCAAAAGGATAGTCCCAACAACCCATGAGAAAATGTTCCAAACTTTTTGCTCAATTTAACATTGTAGTCATAGAGCGTTCTGTATTCCCTTAAAGGAGAGAAAAGATAAGCAGGTCCCAAAACTGCAAGAGCACATTACTCTCTCACAAGGAAAAGTTAAAAATTAATAGCAAAATTCTTAAAATCCAATCCACAGTTTCTCATGTAGCAGAGGAGTTATGTATATTCTGAAATGACGAAACAGCTTGACTTAGTGAGAAATGAAGGTAATGAGTAATTTAGGGACATATATACAGATTTAAGATTTTATGGAAATTGAAATTACTGTGATCCGTAAACAAATCTCATACACTATCTTCAGATGAAATGTACTAGAACAATACAGAGAATAAGATGTAACTACAATCGCAAATTCTAATCTTGCAACCTTGGAAGAGTGAGTTAGTGATTTAATTGAGCAAAAGATTCAGGAAAAAGTTGGATCATCTGTAACCATACTACATTTATCAGTTGAGACTAAAAGGCTAGAGGTGGAATTCCAGGAACTCTGCGTGGATGGGACAAATTTGTATAAACAGTTTCCAAAGTCAAAACCTGAAGGGGATGTACATCCCACATTTTTCTTAAGGGTATTTGATAAGTCACTTTCCAAGAGTAGGGATGATTCAGATAAGATCAGTTTCGTCCTTAGATATTTAGGAGGGGATGCTGCAGAGTGGGAAACTGCACGCTGATAGGAATTCACTTCTGTGTGTGACTCAGGAAGAAAAACTTGAAAAGAAATATTGGTCATCCAGTTCTCGAGAAATTGGGCTTTGCATTATGGGACTCTAAATAACATAATAGCAGCTAGAGTAGTTGCAAGAAATACATTGAATGGTACATAACAAGGTCAAATTATTTGGGCAATTCTGTTGAAGAAAGGCATTTACTACATAACAGACCTCGTAGTATTCACAATCTCTTTGAATTTTGCAGAGATATATCTACGAAGACACGACTTGATTGCCATATTCTCACACATTTTGCATTCTGTGTAACTATCCTTCCTCTGTTACTATTCTATTTATTTTCAATTGTATTTCCAACAATATCTTTCTGCAATTCGCTAAAACCATGGGGAACTAGATTTATGCAGAAAAGAAATGAGAACTGATCACAGGAGCTGCGTTCGTGGCAAATAAGTGATATTTTTGCTCACAGATGTTACTCAGGATCTTTCAATATAGGTAAACAGCACCAAGTGGCTATTCAAGAAAAGTATTGAACATGCTTTAGGGTATTGGGGGTGTTCTCCTGTGTGTGGCTGTGTGTGGCTCTGTGTGCAGTGTGAATGTGAAATTCTATAGTGTGAGATGATTTTGGTAATACAGATATGAGACACTGAGAATTTAGGTGCATTTACCCATTTGCAGCTATGGAGACAACCACATTCTCTCTCTTTGTGTAAATGTTTTGCTGCATTTAAATAAAAAATGAGATCTCAGAAATTGGGTACACTAGTCCATCATCTCCTGTGTCACACACATTTAAATTGATATAACAAACTTTAAAGTTAAAGGGCATCCACCAGTGTACAGTTGTGAGGGCAGATTTAGTCCCAAAGATTTTGATACTGAAGTGAATATGATACACTTTACAGTTATTCACAAGTTCTTGTAACCTATGGAATATTTTAATATCATCCTTTAAAGAGGGTCTGTCAGTGTGCAGCTGTGAGAGCAGCTTTAGTCTGTATTTTCAGGTTAAAGGTTTTCATAAATATTCATAGCAACAGAAGTCGATCAGTTTTGATAACTTAATAAAAGTTTCCAAAAACTAATTCAGAGTTAATATCAGTGGCGGTTCATCCTACAGCGTGACACAGCAATGAACCACCATAGAAATATTTGCATTCAGTTCACGCAAAATCCAATTCTGCATCCGAGTTCATTGACAAGGGGTGGATAAGGGAGTGAGGACAGGAGGTTTCTTCTATGCTGAGCATTGGAGTAGTGCTCTGGTGAGTGTTCGCCAGAGCCTCTGTTTCCCTTCCTGCTGTTGAACCTCACCACAGTGCGGTCCATTTTCCTCCCCACTTGTTCTGCCAACATCACACACAAATATTAGATTTTGACTAGTTTGTATCTACACTATTCTGTAACTCATTATCTGTTGTCTCATTGACCCCTCTGAGCAATTATATTTCTGAAACTTCAATAACAGCAAGAGTCAGCAACAATAGACAGGAGTTTTCTCTTATTTGTTGTGCTCAAGTTACTAATGCTGTGACCAGATTTTACTATTTGTCATGCAGGATAATTCAGTATGCTGTTGTGAATTTGAAAACATGAGTTCTGAATGTGCAATGTCTATAATGTGAAATCAATATGTCTGGTAATTTTGTGCAAAGGCTTAGGGAAATTAATTTCTCTTCCCTATCACTTAAAGAAGAGCTCTGTACCAAGGATCTAGAGAGACCGATGCCAGATATCGAGATAATTAAGCAAACTAAAAATAAAAGTAAAGAAATGGTAAGAATTTTCTGACTGTGCATTTATGGCAAAGTAGACTGAATAAGTGGTTGTGATTCCCACAAACTAACTGTACTGTTTTCCATGTTGGTTGTTTGCAAAAGAAAATACTGGGTGCGAAATGACTTGGATGCCAAGATGTTTTGACAATATCAGACATTTATCACAGAAGATAGAGAAACACGAGTGATCTAAATCACCAGTGACTGCACAGCTAGAGCACAATCTTTGAGGGAAACACAATGTTAGAAACTAGACAGTGCTTATATGCATTCAGTTGAAAGACGCAGTGATCAGATTCGCAAAAACTGCTATGTTCTCTATAAAACTATGGAGTCTATTAAATTTTGTGTGCTTTTGAGCTAGCACTTCGTGGACATAATGAATGCAGTGACTTGTCTATTCCAGGAATTTTCTGCAGTCTTACAAAAGCTCACTGCTGAGCTTCATGCAGTACTTAGCAATCGCCTCGCAAAGATAACCATTTCCAAAGGCTCTTCTAAACATATTCAAAATTAATGATATACCTACCTGGAGTTTCCATTGTTTGTTTCATATTCAAAACTATTTACTTTTTATATGCTGGAAGTTTATCATGACCTAGTAAGAAATGAAATTTCTGCTGCCAGTTTTGTGCCAGTTACCGCAGCTGAGAGAACTGATATTTTAACAGGTCCACGGTTAGTTATGATTTGTTTGAGGGTAAACCTGTAGAAAGGTTTTGGACTTTCCTCACTCCTCATGAACATGATGCAAAAATGTTAGTAGGATTGGATTACTTAAAGAAACATTGCTGGATATTGTGGAGAATTCATATAAATTTAGTTCTCAGAGATATGAAGGAGCACCTCGTATGAGTGGTCATGATCAGATATACAGACTCTTCACAAAGAGCATTTTAAGTATGCCTGCTGTGTTTATTTCTTGACAATGAAGTGTCCCTCATGTTCCCAATATGAGATGAAATTTTAAAATAAAGAACTTTGCAAGTTGTCGGAAAAAAGAGGGTCACTTATAGAATGGATGGAGCAAGTTGAGCTTACGTCTCAGCTTACTACTACAGTTACTCAAACAAGAGGGCTCCACCTGAAATTGGGGCAGCCAGCATTTCAGTTTCGGTTGTCTGTATTCAGTCGTATTATGCCACACATTGACATATTATACAGTCAATTACAAAAATGGACAGTTGACCCACTGACTGTACAACAAAGGACAGAACATTTCAAAAGAGCCATTCATGATACCCAAAATAGCATCATTGACCAGATTCCCACATACAGAGAGGTGCTGTATCCTGTGTAGAGACAGACACAGGAAAACAAAATTCTGAAAACTGTTGTTGCAAAAGAAGTATGAGATGCAGATAACACTCAAGCTGCTGAATGCTTTGAGTTCACATGGTATCTCGTTGCTGCAACTTTATTTCGTCCCAAAAAGTTTGATTTGTAACAATTTAATTTCCATCAACATTGCAGCAAAGGTCTTGTGAAATACATCACGTCCTTAAATACAGTAAGTTGAGAACAAACCTTCAGATGCTATACACAAAGAATGAGTTTAGAACTCTCCTAGGTGCTGTTCCACTTCTGCACTTTCTGTTTGAAAACAGTTTACAGGAGTCTGTTAGTGAAACAATGAAACTCCTGAAGGCGATTGTTACCATACTGATAACTACATCTGAGGCAGAGCATTCTTTTTCTACCCTGAAGATAGTAAAAACTTTTCTGTGAAGTAATAGGAATCAAAAGCAGCTAATAGCCCCAGCAGCGACCTCCATTGAGAAGGGCTTTTATATGCAGGTTTGTAGACTACGATGAATGCGTCACTGATGGACTCCCTGCTCTTATGGAGAAGAGAATGGATTTTTCATACAAACATTCATTGTAAGGTAAGTGTATTTTCAGACAGCAGTTATTTTGTTATTTATTTTTAGCATTTTTATGATAGTATATGGAACTTCAAAGTCCGTATTTCAATAAACCCCATATAAAAAACTACAAACTGCCACTGGTTAACGTATACTAACACCAGTGAACTAAGCATAAGCTTGGTTACTATTTAAAGTGGAGTGTAGAGAATTTAATGGTGATGGGGGACTGGAATTCAATAGTAGGAAAAGGAGGAGAAGGAAAAAATAGGAGGTGTATATTGACTGGGGGAAGGGAATGAAAGAGGAAGCCACCTAGTAGAAGTGTGCCCAAAGCTTAATTTAATCATTATCAACATTTGGTTTTAGAATCATCAAAGGAGGTTGTATACATGGGAGAGACTGGGACACATCAGAAGATTTCAGATTGATTACGTAACGGTAAGACAGAGATTTTAAATTATGACATGTTTCCATGGGCAGGTGTGACTCTGACCACAATTTATTGGTTATGAACTGCAGATTAAAACTGAAGAAATTGCAAAAGTGTAGGGAATTAAGGAGGTGAGACCTGGATACACTGAAAGACCCAAAGGTTGTTGAGAGTTTCAGAGGGAGCAGTAGGCAATGATTGACTGCAACGGAGGAAAGAAATACATTAGAAAGTGAATTGGTAGCTTCGAGATAAGAAATAGTGAAGGCAACAGAGGATCAGGTAGATACAAAGACAAGGCCTAGTATAAATCCTTGGATATTACATCAAATATTGAATTTAATTGATGAAAGAAGAAAATATGAAAGTGCAGTAATTGAAGCAGGCAAAAGGGAATACAAGCATCTACAATATGAGATTGACAGGAAGTGCAAAATGGCTGAGCAGGAATGGCCTTTGGAGAAAAGAGAAGCGCCTATATGAATATCGTGAGCTCAGATGGAAAACCTGTCCTAAGCAAAGATCAGAAAGCTGAAATTTGGCAGGAGCATACAGGGGGTTTGTACAAGAGAGACGTACTTGAGGGCAGTATTGTAGAAATGGAAGAGAATGTGGATGAAGATGACATGGGAAATATGATACAGTGAGAACAATTTGACAGAGCAGTGAAAGACCTAATTTGAATCAAGGCCCCTGGAGTAGACAACATTCCGTCAGAACTACAGATAGCCTTGGGAGAGCCAGCCTTGACAAAACTCTTCTGTTTGGTGTACAAGATGTGTGTGACAGGTAAAATTCCCTCAGTTTTCAAGAAGAATGTAATAATTCCAAAGACAGGCGTGAATATTACCAAACTATGAGTTTAATAAGTCATTGTTGCAAACTACTAACACAAATTCTTTACAGAACAGTGGAAAAACTGGTAGAAGCTGAACTTGGGGAAGATAAGTTTGGATTCTAAGGAAAGGCAAACCTACATTTACAGCATTAGTAATGACAATATTGGCTTGAATTAACACTTTTTAAATTTCTGAAGGTAGCAGGGATAAAATACAGGAAGCAAAAGATTGTTCAAAACTTGTACAGAAACCAGATGGCAATTATAAAAGTCAAATGACTTGAAAGGGAATCAGTGGTTGAGAAGGGACCAAGATATGGTTGTAGCCTATCCCCAATGCTATTCAATCTTACATTGAGCAAGCTGCGAAGGAAAGCAAGGAGATTTTTGGAGATGGAATTAAAGTTCAGGGAGAAGAAATGAAAACCTTGAGGTTTGCTGATGACGTAATTCTGTCAGACACAGCACAGCATGGGGAAGAACAGTTGAACGGAATGGACAGCATCTTGAAAGGAGGATATAAGATGAACATAAACAAAAGCAAAACAAGGAATTGGAATGTAGTCAAATTAAATCAGGCGATTCTGAGAGAATTAAATTAGGAAACGAGACACTAAAAGTAGTAGATGAGTTGTGCTATTTGTGCAGCAAAATAACTGATGAATGAAGAACATATAAAATGTAGACTGGTAAACCCAAGAAAAGTGTTTCTAAACATGAGAAATATGTTAACACTGAATATAGATTTGAGTGCTAGGAAGTCTTTTCAGAAAGTATTTGTCTGGAGTATAGCAATGTATTGAATAGATCATGGACGATAAACAGTGTAGACAAGAAGAGAATAGAGGTTTTTGAAATGTGGTGCTACACAAGAATGCTGAAGACTAGACAGGTAGATCATGTAATTAAGGAGAGAGTACTGAATAGAATTGGAGAGACAAGCCGATTAAGGAGAGAGTACTGAATAGAATTGGAGAGACAAGCCGTTTGTGACACAATTTCACTAAAAGAAGAGACTGGTTAATAGGACACATTCTGTGATGTTAAGGGATCATCAGTTTAGTACTGGAGGAAAGTATGGGGAGTAAAAATCATAGGACACCAAGAGATGAATGCAGTAAGCATATTCAGAAGGATGTAGGCTGCAGTAGTTATTTGGCAAAAGAGGATTGCACTGGATAGAGCAGCATGGAGAGGTGCAGCAAACCCTTCTTTGGAATGAAGACCACAACAACAACATAGATTTGTTATGAGAAATCAGAGAGAAAGATAATCAAGCAGTCAGATATGGGTATTATAAACAGGTTGCTGTGCCCTTATATGTGAGTTGTGGAATAAATAGGGTAAGTTTATCAAAGAAGGACGATGTACTCCTGAAATGAGGAAGGGGATAATTAGGGACACTTATCACTATGAGTAATGTAGTATAATGTGAGAAAAGTCTCTCTGAGGAAAGATGTGTGATATGAAGAAAGTTTCTACGGAGATAGAACAATTTAGAGAAATCTACCTGAATTGTAGTGGTCTGGCAACTATACTGAGTTAATAAAGAAGAAAGTGTCTGCATTTTGAATGCTGGCCATGGTTAAAGTTTAGGGGATGACGGATTGTAGTGTACAAAACTAGATTATTAGAGGCTGAAAATGTAATGCCATCAGTATGGTTCCAGTGACCAGCCAGATGATAAAAGTTACTAACATGTATAGTTAAAAACATAATTGGAGGTTGTTGTAATTGAAGGGAAACATCAGTGCTAGGGATAAAATTGGCATAAAGAACTATGTATACACAAAAGAAAAGTATTTGAAATGAAAAATATTATACAATATAACTTAGATGTCTAATTACCTGCTAACCCCCTAACAAGTTTTAGGTTAAGGGTATTATTCTAAATGAAGGATTATGTTCATCCATTGACAAATATGACCAAAGATTTTATGGAATGGTGGTGACTGTTTGGCAGTATTGATCCCTCAGTGAATTACCTTCCACCCCCACCCCCCCTGACACTCCACACTGGATGGGGTGGGGCGGGGGGGTGGGGGGTGGGGGTGTCTCTCTTTGGGATCTGTCTGCCTTCTTTCTTAGGTTTTAACATTCCTAATCTTACCTTACCTTTCTTACTTTCCCACCGTGGGTACCATTCTGTCCTCCCTCTGTTCACATTCAATAATTCCATCTAGTGAACCATTACTTTGTTCATATACTTCAACCTGCTTTTTCATGTTTGCCCAAGTTGTAGCAATACTCAAGTAGCCTCCAGATGAAGTACTCTAATGTTGGCATCAGAAAAGAAATTACTAGTTTCTGGATTCCAGTTTGAAATGAATAACTGATGTAATAACATCATGAAAAAGGCTAGTTGCTACCCACTGTATAGCGGGATGCTGAGTCGCAGAAAGGCACAACAAGACAATTTGAAAGTTCATTCTATTGTTACATTCCGTCCTGGATTTTCCATTATTTAACTGATGTAATAATATACATAAGATGGAAGATGTAAAGGTAATATAGCAATTGTAAGGCCAAGATTCTATTACTAAATATTTATTTACTTCTGTATTTGTTGCAACATAATTTGACTGAGAATTCATTCTACAGAAGAAATCATACTGATCACACTGAAGAAAAAGCTAAAAGAATCTTGTACGAATAGTTTAAAAGATCTTAATTTGTGATGTTCTCACTCATTCTATATATTCAAGATCATTGTGACTGTCTTACAAAATACCAAAAAACTGAAGACCAGTGAGTTCACTCACATAACACAAGGAACAAAAAAACATTTGTGGTCCATTTCACATAGATTACAGGTTTTTGAAAATGGCCCTGAATACTCCAGTATCAAGTTAATACAAGCAATGCAAAGACAATTACAAAACCTCAAAACTCAGAATACATTCTCTGTAAATATAAGAAAATTTCTAATAGGAGAAGAATTCTATGGTACAGGGGCTGAAAGTGAGTAAACATTCATCCCACGAGTTATGAATTTTATATGCCACATTAAGAGAAATTAGTGTTAGAAAGTAAACTAGAAGTAGAACTACTCATGTACACTCAAAAGATAATATTATGTCACAAAATTGTATTTCTTAACTCTGGTATTGTAAATAATTGGTTACTGTAAGAATATACATCATGAATCATTATGTATATAATGTGCAAGGTATTGTACGTATTTACCACGTTAGCTATTATATGTATGTATTGTCTAGAATGTAAGCATAATGGCATATTGTATGTTACAAGTAAAGAGATATATAAAAGGTAATTTACAGGACCAATAAAAATCACAATCACATTTGAGTTCATAAAGTTTTCAGAGATTCAACAACAAATGGAAGTCAAATATACTGAGCAGTAGTTTTGTGGATAATTTCTGCTACTTTTCTTCCAGATGGGTGTTACCTGTACTTTCTTCCAACTACTTGACACAGGTTTTACATAAAGTTACAGATAAGAATGTCTAACTGCTGATGCCTATGGCTGTGGACAAACTCATCTGCAAATCTGATACAGAATCCGAGAGGGGTTCCATCTGGCCCTGCAGGGTTGTTTAATTTCAGTGATCGCATTGTTTCTTAACAACACTGACATTAATGTCTACACCTATCATCTTTGCAGCAGTGTGAGAATTAAACCGGGGTCAGTATCCCCCTAGACTGTAAGGAACATTTTAAAATGGAGTTCAGTGTTCATACTTTTCCTTTGCTACCCTCATTTTCAGGAACTTAAGGCTGCTCCACACAAAATTATCTGTCTCTGCAGATATCTACACAAATGTCTGTGCACACAGTAAATTGCCACAAATGTGGTGTGCTAACATGACACAGTTTTAATCTACAGCTGGCTTGCCATTTGTCAGACTAGGCAAGAAATTTCACCAGCAAGTGACCATGCCTTCATAAACAAAAACTAATTTACATAGGAACTCGTAATGGAGGAAATATTATAATGGTCTGTATTCACAACTTGTGCTACAAAAACATTTCCAAGCAATGTGTAAGAAACAGAAATAGCAATCCAAATGGTCTACACACTGGGTGCTTAGGCAAATGCGTTCACAAGTAAATTTACTTTGTGAATTGCAGGGCAAATTCGATGACTGGTGTAAATATTTCAGGATGGATTTGGAGATGCAACTCCCTGTATAATACAGCAAAATAGTTTTACAAGGAGAGAAATGTAAGCGCCTGGCAATGATGTTAAGTTTCCTACCAACAAGAGGAGTTACAACGATCTAGAATATTTTTATTGCATTTTCAAAACAAGCATTGAGTATGTGGGGACCTCACTATCAATTACAAAAGTACGAGTGAATAAGACTTTTGGTGTTTGGTTGGGCTCATGCACAGTGAGTATCTCTGACACTTTCAGCCTGCTCTGAACAATGGTCAAGGAGAGGTGCATTCGAGTTGTCCCTCCATGTGGTTATTAAAATGTATTAGAAAAGCATCAAACTGGCCCTGAATTGTATTACAAGCATTTCCTTCTGGAAATTTCACAGTGGTGACCCTGCAATGAATGACAGCAGCTACTACAATTAATCAATGTACTTTATCTGATTGTCTTCATATGACAATGGAGCCACCCTAAGATTGCCACTTGCATGAACAACAGGTACAAGAAATTGACTCTCATAGTGCTTTGATAGGTGTCATGTATAATTTTGATATATGAATTTTTGGTATCTGAATTGATTGTGAGCAAGCAGCGATGTTGTAAGCTGTATCACAGAATATCTTTGAGCTGCATGAGGCACAGTGGAGCAGACAATGTTTAGCTTTGGTAGAGAGAGTCTAAGTTCAGCTCTGTTAGAGTTAGCCTGATAGTGTTACCAAGGAAGCTATGGCAATATTATGATTTAAATTAAATGTCTTAGTTTATCACTGTTGCTGCACCATGAAACTGACTTGGTTTTTGTACTGAAAGTTGTTAGATTTGAGATATGGGAAATTGTATTGTTTGGATATTGAGAAGTTCATTAAAATTAAAATCTGGCTTAAGCACCTTCTCTCAATATACAAAAGAAAAAACATAGTGTTGTCATTTTTGCGCATATATCATTTTCTTACCAAACTTTCTCTTACAGTTCTTTTTAATGGATCATCCAACCAAGTATGTTCGATTAACTGTTCAATTTGCAATTAACAGAGGACTCATTGCACCTTTCGAGTGTGTCTGTGTAGATACAGTAATTTGCAGGTTTAGCATAGCAGCGCACAAGACAGAGCAGTACTGCAACATGTTATTGAGATTTGTACAGAATATAATTCAGGAGAGAAGATTATGATAATTTTTATTGATTCAATCAGGGCCAACTTAGGTTATTAAGAGACAGTTTTTGTGATCAAATTTTGCAAAACCAGTTACTCTAGGTTTCATGTCCAAGTTATTCAGGCAGTTTATACTATTCAAAATTCTTGTAGTCAGATTGCTGACTTCTACAGTATGAAATACTTCCCTTTTCAGTATAACAAATAATTACTTTTACAGTGTAGCTTGGGTTTCACATTACGACAGTACAAGTTTAATTACAACAGTTCATTTATCATCACATCTCTGGCTTACGATCAGAAACAGAGTACTTTAGTCAATAATTTTTATTTTTTTAAATTACTTTCAGCTTCATAAAATGATTTTCACCACACGGTACACCCTACATTGCATGTGAAATGCTAAATTACTTTCTTCTTACCATGCTATTGATTGCAACAATGATCCACATGTGCATGAAAAATGTACAGCTACTTTTTATCTGCACAGTAACTTTGGTAATGAGCTCAGTTGTCTTCCTAACAACAAGAAAATGTTCCAGAGACCCCTTCCGGACCATGCAGCAGTGAATCATTCAATTCTAGCAGTCCATTCATGTCGGGCAAAATATACCAGAATCTGCTTGTAGCCCCATGCAAGGCCAGGCGTTTGGGCCATGTGGGAAGACTCTCAGTTTACCATCAATGTTGTGCATGGCCTGAGGGACCCCGGCTGCGGTCGCATTCCTACTGTAACCCCCCCCCCCCTCCAGCTTCCCGGGATTTGCGAAATTAATGAATTTTGACCTGCATCGGGATAAGGCATCCGAATCCGAAGTAAATAATGATTATTCTGCGGGAGACAGGAGACATTATACCTTGATCGTTATTGGATGAGTAATTTCATTCAATAACGATCGGTAAATGAAATAATGGAAATAATTTGTAAATAAATTTTGCCAGTGGAAATTTTTCCGAAAGAAATGATTAAGTTGTAAAAGCAATTAAAAAATCGGTCGCCAGCTCAACTGATGAGCTATAGTACTTTTAAGTACGTGAATAATTGTGTCAAAAATAAAGTTTACCTGTTTGTAGCGCAGCAGGTGGAACGGGAACTTTTACGTAGGTGCTGTGTCAGGCTCAGTAGTCATATAAAACAATTTGATAACAATCTAACTACACTTAAACATTAATGGATAACTTTCAGTAAGTATTTTGATAATTATTTTGTTCATAATTTGTCAGCTAAATGCAATGCTAACAACACAGATAATTATCTATCGAGATTTTGAATAATGGACTGTCATTCTGTCTTTAAAATTAGGTACTTTGCGCAGTTTAATCTACTGATAATTAAATATATTGCCAATAATATATTAACTATGTTTTGAATGATAATAATTCATTAATGGGGGATTGTCAGGTGGAATAAGCTTTATAGTTTCATGAAATATCCTTGAACTAACTTCAGCTGAATATGCATTGCAATAAATCTTAATAATCATATTTATTACTTCAGTCTATTATTAAGTTACTACGGTTGGCGTAAGCTTATTAAGTGCAACAATTAACTACGATAACCAGTCTGAAATTTACTCTTCACCGTCTATGCAAATAATTTGATAATTAACATATTTTTTTCTTGATAATGGCGTGACACACTCAGTTCGATAAGGTAAGGATCGGAAGGAACCTACTTGGTGTTATTGTCGGGTGGAATGTAACTGCAACACTTCGATTATAAAGTGCTTGTTATTAATTGTTCAACTTCAGAGAAAAGCACAGTCACTGGCAAGCCTTCTACAATATTATCCTACGAAAATTATGTAGATCTTACTTCCCTCGTTGTCGGTGGATCGACGGAAGTCTACGGCAGCGACACAAGGTGGCAGCGGGCTTTTACTGTTGCGACTTGGGCCCACAGTGCGCTTCACATTTAAGTCCTCGTTTCTTCAGCACTATGCCCATTAATCCATAATAACTTTCCCGGCCATGCTTCCAGGTATCCCGACCATTACTTTCCCGTCGTACTTAGATCCACACACTAGCCATTATATGTAACACAGCTAGGACTAGCAGCACTCGACTGTGCATCTTACTCCGAGCACGGTGTCACTGCTGCTGCTACTACTACCCGCTGGCGCGCTCAGTGGCACGACAAAACAATCTCTCTGACTTCAACGTTAACTAAATATGCCCTGACTTGCCAGTGTTAAATTTCTTCTGTCACTTCAATCTCTCCCCAGATGTGACATAGGAACCCTTCACGAAACCGACTGCAGAGAACCAGTGCAAGTCATCACTGGTTGTTCACCACTATATGCACAACCAGCTTCAGAGAACGCTACTTCGCAAGCATCTTCTCCATGCTCCACACGAGACAACTGTCTAAAACTACACAGCAACTGTCAGACATCAGTATCAGGATACAGAAGATCACAATGTGCTACGAGGAAGTTAAAAAGGAGAAACTCTGACTAGACAATGAGAATAACGAGTTGCATACCACAATTCTTTCTTCAGGAAGAGAGTTAGAAGCCACATGTTCCTATTTGCATCCCTCAAACAGGGGCAGCACTATTGTTCCAGCATAAGCAACACAAACAAGGCAGTAAGAAGCATATCATCAACAGCAGGTGCTAACATGCAGCTGAGACAGAATGCAATGCATGATCCACTGCGCACACAGATCAGTACAATGTACATTTCTCACAGTGAACGTGCATTCTCAGTATGTGGTACCCTGCCCACCAGGTCTCATTTTTGACATTTCAATAGAAAGTTATTCGATATGAAATTTTGAAAAAAAAAATATCAATACTACACCTGGTTCTTCGGTAGATTGTAGAAAAGTTTACCTGCAAATTCATATGGCTGCTGAGGACATAGCCAAGACAGCAGTCATAACACTATTCAGGATCTCTGAATTTTTGTTCACGCCTTACTGCTTGGAAAATGCAGTCCAAACATGGCAACGCTTCATTGACAATATCTTCTTCAAGTTTCCTTTCTGTCATGCATACTTGGATGATATTTTATTTTTTGGCCTCACCACAGAACATGAGGAACGTCTCACCCTATTTTCCAAGATTCTTGAACGTTTTGCTGTAGTGATAAACGATGAAAAATGCCAACTTAGGGATTATGAAGTATTTAATAAATATGAATTACGCTGATTTCTCAGCATGGTTAATTTTTACTGACATCACTTATCTCATGTGTCAACCATAAAGGCACTGCTGACAAACACACTATAGTGTGTTTAAAATTAGTTGCAACTTTTGACGTTTGGGTCACTGGAGGTGTCATGACACCATTGCCCAGGTGACACCAATGGCGAGCAGGTTTTCCCTACCAAGCCTCCGTCAGTTCATTTGGTAAAGTTGCCCCTGTTGTCACACCATGGAGAAATGGTACCACATGGTATCGCGCATTAGATGCATTTCTGCGTTCATCAGTTCTCATTGTAAAGTGGTATTTTTTGGCGTTTAAGTGTTCTGCAGCCATCAAGTATTGTGAACAAGAGTTTTGTGCTGGCAGTGCATTAATAACAACAGTGTGGCATGTCTGAACACGTGGTTCGCATTAAAAGGTGTCATCCAAGAGCACGTTCACCAGCTGTGAAGATAACGTTCTGCTGCAAAATATTCCTCTGAATTCAACAACAGAAATGGACAATGTGCTTACAGCTCTGTAGTGATGGATAAAGCTCCAACAATGCAGTGGAGGAAAGTGGATATGATGCTCAGAGAAGAATGTGTTCCATTGAGTGAAGTTGAATGTAGCACGTATAAGGCAGAGTTAATGGAATCTACAATGCTGTACATGCCACACAATCCACACTACCAGGTCAATGTACTAGCTAATGCTAAAGGGAGTAGTTTAATGAGGCTTGCTCCATATCAAGCTGCTATAAATCCGAATGAGAATATATGGGCCTATGTGAAAAGTAATGTGGCAAGAAACAGCAAGAAATTTACGCTCAGTGAGGTTGAAATGCTGACAAAAGAAGCCATTGCAAATGTTACACCAAAGGACTGGTTTCAAGCTGTCAACCACACGAGGAACATACCGTAGTTGAGAAGAGGGGTTCATGAACGACTGTGACAAGTTTTGATTAATACGTAACTTCTCATTTTGCCAAGTTAAAATCTGCTTCTTTGTCAAAACACAGCACAGTGTCACTGACATTCTAATGCCGTTGAAAAAGAAATTGCGATATAATCCTGAAACAGTATAACATTAAACTAGACACTGAGGACAAGGCATGTCAATAGTACATGAAAAAGCCCATTCCCAGTATAAAAATCATTGAGTAACTTCTTCACATATATAGTTGAAAAACTAACAGCAACTCTCATTTCACCAGCTATCGATGGCTCTTAAGAAAATTCAGTTAAAAAATTCATTGAAAAAAGATCTATAGTTGCTTGAATATTGCAGTAGATATGGACGTTTCACACATTAATCATATGGCAAAATACTCTCCTCTTTGCATGCTATCATTTGTCTAAAAATCTTGTTTTGATAACTCAGACTGTTTATCAGATACAAAAGATTTGTGAATATTTCATTATGGCTTTTTCAGTGGCACATGATTCATGACAGAGTACTCTTCACATACATTCCATTTTCTTGAGACTGGAAAAAGAACAATTAGATTTCATACGCAGCAACATATGATGTAACATGCACCAGATGCAAATTCATAGTGACCCTTATTTTTCACTTCAAACTTTAAGAATTTTTGCAGTAGTTACCCAGCGCTGTTAGCATTAGACAACAAAAATCTTACCATGGACATATTTGTAGATTCGTCAAAGGCGTTTGACACCATAAATCATGATAAATTACTACACAAGCTAGAATACCTTGGCATTGAGCAACAGCTAACACTGGCCAAGCTCTTATCTTAAGAACAGGGAACAATATGTGGAAGTAGATCAGGAAAGGGATAATGTCATTAGGAAATTAATTCCATGCTACTGACTGTTAAATATGGTGTGCCATAAGGATCAGTTCTGTTCTGTTCTTACTCTATGTAAATGACCTAAACATAAGCAATGAGAGCAGTAAAATATTTCAATTTGCTGATGATACAAGCATTCTACTCAGATGAAATCCTTGTAAAAAACATGAGAGAAGCCACTGACAGGCCAACATGTTACTCTGATAACAATGACTTAATAATAAACACTGGAAAAGCTGTAGCTATGGATATACACATAGCACAAACAAAAAAATCTGATATCATCCAATCTAGAGCTTTAAGGACAGACAATTACAAAAACAGCCTGTACAAATTTCTTTGACTTCATCTACAAGACAACTTGAAATGGAAAGCACATATTGAGCAAATGAACAAAAAATTAAGTACTTCTTGTTTTGTGATGCGTACATTAAAAAATTGTACCAGCTACAACAGTCTTCAGTCTGCAGGTTATGCAGTCGTACAATCTCACCTCTGGTGTGGGATTATGTTCTGGGGAGATTCTGGAGATGCCATCAGAACATCCAGAATTTAAAAAAAATTATAAGAATAATGGAAGGGGTAGATAATTCAAATCTGGTAGACCATTGTTTCAAAAAAGAATGATCCTGTCTCTTCCTTGTATATATACTTGAAAATATAATGTATATAAAAAAAATCTACTGTGACTTACCAAATGGGAAAGCGCTGGTATAGATAGACACAATAAAAACACACACACACAAATTTCAAGCTTTTGCAACCCAAAGTTGCTTCATCAGGAGAGAGGGAAGTATTGGGAAAGACAAAAGGATGTGGGTTTTAATGGAGAGGGTAAGGAGTCATTCCAATCCCAGGAGCAGAAAGCCTTACCTTAGAGGGAAAAAAGGACAGGAATACACTCTCGCGCGCGCGCACGCACACACACACACACACACACACACATATCCGTCCGTCCACACACACACACATATCCGTCCACACACCAAATATAATGTATTTAAAACAAAACTTACACACAAAAAGACCACTCATCACTCAAAATCACACAACACACAGCTACGATACAAGACAAAAATTGGATATACATGTTCAAAGTGCCAACACACAGTTATTTCAAAACAGTCTTATCCATCCTAGTATCAAGCTATACAATGCCTTACCAGATACCATTAAGCACATATGGAACATTGGTCACTTCAAATCTAAATTGAAGTCGTACTTGGTTCATCACTGCTTTTACAAAAATAAATTTTTCTATGTTAACCCAATGTAGTCTCATACAGAATAACATATGTATATTATCTCTCTGTATATAGCTTAACAATATTTATTTAAATATTCATAATTAATAGATGTATTAATGTGTGTTATTATGTACAAAGGTATAGTTATACCAAATATCTCTTGCACATTGTGCAGCTGTAGATGAAAATGTATCAACAATAAAAATCAAATAATATCAAAATATCACAACTGCTATACATTCAGACAGTCATGGATGTGACCTAGTGGAAATTTTATGTATTGAACATGGAATAAGTGCTACTACTTCTGTAAAACAAGGTGCACCAATGGCTGAAGTAACAAAAGACATAAAAGATGCAAAAATGTGTAGTTCTAATCAATGTACTGTAATAATGGGGGGGGGGGGGGGGGGAAGGTGCCAATGACAGATATAGAAATGAATTAATTAAAGTCACAAATAACTTGAAAGAAACCCTGAGTTGCAACAAGAATGCATCAGTAGTTGTCGATGGAATTCCACACAGACATGATCTGATCGCAATTTCTTGTGTGAATGTAAAAATCGCTAAGGCAAACAGACAGTTCAAAAAAATATGCAAAGCATTCCTCTACACACATTTCTTATCTGTTGATTTCTTGCAGACGGACAACTTTACTAAACATGGTTTGCATTTGCATGTAAGTGGAAAGTCACTCCTTGACATTAAATTGTACAATTGCTAAGTAAAAATAAGAACAAAGAGACCATTGCTATGTGGGTACTCCAAAATCAGCAGCAGTACCCAGTCCAGTAACAGCACAAACAACAGCAGAAGCCCAACCAATACTACAACCAGCTTCATCTGCAGCACCACCCACAGTGTCAGCAATGAATACTCCACGAACAACAACAGTCTTAGCAACAACACCAGAAGCCTAACCAACACCACAACCAGCTTCAGTAATCACTTCATCAGAACCAACAGCAGCAGCAATAATTTGTGGGCTACCAATTAGAAAAAGTGTGAGGCAGCCAAATCACTTCAATGATTTTTTAGTGTTAAAGAACCTCAAGGAAGTAGCATTAAGATAATTAGTAATTTACTTAACTTTGCATCTCATAATCAGTTTTCAGTCCTATATCAAAATGTACAAGGTTTGTGTAATAAGTTGGGTGAACTTGAAGTCTTATTAAGTGACAGTTTTAACCAAGTATCTGTTACCGTGTCAGTGAACACTTGTTACAAAACTCTCAAATATGTAGAACAGCCCTTCTCAAATTTAAAATCATAAGCAGTTTTTGTGGAGGAAAGTACAGATGTAGAGGTGTATGTATTTATGTTAGAGACAATCTTAATTCTAAAGAAGTAAAGTTAAGCAATGTGAAGTGTATAGAAAAATTTGAATACTGAGTCTGTGAACTGACTGACTGTGGTTTGGTAATTGTCTGTATATATAGGTCACCTTCTGGGAATATTCGTTTATTTTTTAAAAAATCTTGAGGATCTAATGAATGAATTGAGACGTAGGTCAATATCAACAGTCGTACTGTGTGATTTCAATGTCAATTTTAGAAGTAATAATAATGCACACAAGGATCAATTCCTAAATCTCTCCACCTCATATAATTTAGAAGTCACAGGAACTGATATCACCAGGAATGGAGATGGGTGTGTGACAACAACTGATCAGGTGTTTATTAACAAAGAGTTCTGTAGTTATGAGGTTGAAGTAACAGATACTGGTTTCTCTGATCACATGACAATCAAGCTCTTACTAAAAAATATGGTTAGGAAAAAACATAGCAGTGGAAAATGTATAGAAACAAGATACATTAACGAAAGTACCGGTAGCCCTAGGAATTTACATAGCAAGTTGCATAGTGTTGAATGGACAGAGACCCAAACAAAGCTGTAGAGACTAAATATGAGTCATTTTTCTCCGATTATAAATGCAGCTTTGATGTTGCTAATTGCTAGAAAAGCAAAAATCTCTCTCAAATCTAATTCATGGTTAACTGCTGGAATTAAAAAATCTGCAGGTTCACTTAGAAATCTGGGTTGGCATTCAAAGCATCATGCAGCATTAAAGCCATATCTTAGATTCTACAGAAAAGTCTACAGAAAGTTATTCATGCAGCAAAAAACTGAACAATGATCTTTATTCTTTATTTGTCTGTGGATCATTTCTTACAACAATTTTGGACACTTCACGTTTACATAAATCTTGCATATACATGCCAGAAAAATACAATGATATACATTAATATATACATTTATAGTCTGTCTGTTACATATAGTTGCTAGTTACAAAAAGGTAATACATATATTTTACAGAATTTTCACAGAAAATGTCAAAAGTACATGTGAAAATGTATACTGGTACTAACACACTATTTAATTTTTTATTTCAAGATATTTTTTAACACTGTAAGGACAAATGTTGGTCAGATGTCTTTTCAATTTTCTTTTAAAAAGAGACATACTTTCTATCATCTTTATACATTGTGGTAAACTGTTGTATACTATGCGCCCAGCATTTATAGGTTCTTTGTCTGTTAATTTTAGCCTACTTCCTTCTATATGATAGTCATTTTTTATTCTTGTATTATGTTCATGATATTCTCCGTTTAGCAATGCAGTGCAGTTAGTTTTTCAGTAGGTAATTGTTTCATTTTGTGTGTGCACATATTCAGCACCCAAGCCAGGATGCCATATGAGAGGTGTGAATGGACTAGTCCATAGTACATTGTTTGTGGAGTGTGTCTATTTACTGACTTCGACATTTCTCTCATCATAAATATGTTTGAACCTATTTTGCTGCACATGTTATTTATGTGATTCTCCCATGCCATATACCTATCCACTGTTACACCTAGACATTTATAGCTGTCTGTCTCCTTTAGTTCTAGGTCTCCAAGCCTGACTGATGTTGTCCATAGTGTGTTTTTTGTTTGCATGGATCTCCATATGTGTTGTTTTGTTTCCATTTATAAAGAGATTGTTTTCCCTGAAATAATTATTTCCACTTTTCATATTTAGCAAAGCCTTCTCTTGCAGGTAATCTGTTGTAGAACTGCTAACAACAAATGAAGTGTCATCTGCATACATGACTACACTATCAAATACTGATTTGGTCATATCATTGACATACAAAATGAAAAGTCGTAGACCAAGGATGGATCCCTGAGGACCTCCATATGTCACAGTTTCAAAATTTGAAGAGACACATGTACAATTGTTTTTCACTTTTTGCTTTATTTCTACGCACTGCTTCCTATTTTCCAAAAACAATTTAATGATGTCTACTGCTTTTGCCCTTATGCCATAACAGTGAAGCTTTTCTAATAGGCTGTCATGACGTACACAATCAAATGCTTTAGATAGGTCCAGGAACATACCACAGACTGTCTTCTGTTCATCAAGTGCTTTAATTACAAGTGTTACGAATTCAGCTATTGCTGTTTTGGTGGATTTGCCCTTTCTGCATCCATGTTGTTCATTGTTGAGAATATTGCATGTTTGTATAACATTTAATATTCTGTCTTTTATTATGGTTTCTATTATTTTAGAGAGTAAACACGTAATAGTTATCTGTCTGTAATTTCCTGGGTCTTTTTTTGCAGCATCCTTTATGTATAGGGATTACTTTACTCTTTTTGAGGCACATTGGAAATATTCCTTTTTCTAGAGATAAGTTTATCAGTCAGGCTAATGCTTTACTACCCATTGTAAACAGCATTTAATTAGTTTAGTGGACATACCATCTAGCCCCTCAGTGTTTTTAGACTATGTATTATTTTTACAATTTTTGATTCATCAGTAGGGGTCATGAATAAGCATTTTGTCTTGTATGGAATGTTTATTGTGTTTATTTTGGAAGTGATATTTTGAGTTATTAATTTGTCCACAACTTCAATATAATGTTTGTTTAAAGTATTGCTGACATTTTGTGCATCTCTGAGTTCCCTTCTATTTACCTCAAGTGTTATGTTATCAATGTTTTCCACACCTACACCTTTCCTCTTTTCATTTATGAGAGACCATATGGTCTAAGTGATATTTGTTGAGGTTGCTATCTTGCTGTCATAATATGTCAATTTAGTCTCTTTTATGTTGTATGTATGTTTTTTTCTTTTCCCTATATGCATCCCTATTTTCTTGGTTTGGCCTTAACTGACAATTTTAATACATGCTTTTCACTTCTTCCCTCTTCCTTTTTACCCCTACTGTGACCCAACTTTTATTCTTCTTATTTATTTCTCTATGTAATAATGGACATGCAACATTTATATCATGGCCTGATTTTTGCAGAATGATTCCTATCCTTTATCTAGGTTTTCTGTTAAGTATACTTCACTAAAGTCTTTGGTTTTTCAATAGCCTTTGTAGCCTATCTATGTTTGTTTGCTTAGTTTGTCTAAACGCTTTAAATATTTTTTCTGGCTTTTCTATGTTGTCTGTTAGTTCAACTACTAGCCCATAGTGGTTTGTAATGGTTGTGTTTATGACCTGTACTGTCTGCCTGCTCTGCTGTGCATTAACGATTAAATGATCTATTAATGTTTCTGTATTTTTACAGTATCTCATGAGACTGTCTACTGCTAAATTAAGTCCATAAGTTTTAATCAGATCTTGAAAACTCCTTGTATAACAGTTGTCATTTAGTGTATTAATATTTAGTTCACCAGCTAAAATTATACAAGAGAATTCCCTGCTAGCCTTATCTAACAGCCCATTTATCTGACTGATTGGTGATCTGTAGATAACTGTTATCACAGATTTTTACCCATAATATGTTGTCTGTATTGCTGCAGCTTCAAACAGCATTTCTGTACAGTTGTCTACTGGCCATGGAATGATATCCTCTATTTTACTGTGTACATAGACTGCCATCCCTCTGCCCTTATGTTCAGATCTGCAGAAGTTAGCAACTCTCATATTCCTGTATGCTGTAAACATTAATTTCATTTCCTTTCAGCCCAGTTTCTGACATAAAAAATATATGTGATAACTCTGCAGCTACTAGTACTTCTATCTATTCTGATTTACTGGATACATACTGTACATTCTTATATTAGAAATATTTGTGTTGATGTTTTGATTTTCTAGGGCACCTTTCTTTTTACCTGCTGGTACAAAAAATCCTCCTGCTTGAGATGCTTTTGTTTCTTCATTCTTTCTCCTCTCCCGTATATTGCCTGTGGAATCTCTGTCACAGCTTCTTCTGTTGGTGATGACACTCTTTTTCTCTGCTGGTGATGACACTGCTTTTCCCTCCTTTGCAGGCAGAGAGATGTTTCCTGTTCTATTCTTTCATCTTGTGGCTGTTCTGAGTCTGTTACTGGATACAGTATTGTATCTTCTATTTCTTCCCTCATTGACAGTGGTACTCTATGTCCCTGTTCTTGTGTGCTGCTAATTTTTTCTGATTATAAGAAAAGGCAGCAACAAAACCAAAACAGTCTGGAAGGTCATAAACCACAACATAGGTGGGGAAACAGGTGATAGCCAAACAAATAACCAATATTGAGTCAGAAAGGCAGAAAAAATCCTGTGATAAAAAAAGCTGATTTTTTGTTGGCATTGTAGTGTTACTTTTATTTTATCTCCTCCTCATTAGCTATTGAGACAACATCGCTTTGTTATGTAATTTTAATTTTCACCAAAAGCACATTCAACACATCACGGAAAAATACACGTCTTTTGTATCAAGACAAGAGAGAGAGATCTTCATTAGTTCTTAAAAAACAAAAAAACTACGCAAAAGTAAAAAAAAGAACAAAATTATTTATAAAATCGGTCGCTGGCGCAGCGCTCTTCTGCGTGCGCGATCGTAAATTATAACTTTGCGGAAGTCAAAGTACCATTACAGCATTACCCTCTCAATTCAAGTACACAGAAAAATTCAACGGACTCTAAATCAAAACTACAAAGTTGTTATTCATTGGAGTAAACAAAAGAAATGGAAAACAATACAAAAAATATAAACCAATCCAATACCACTGAAGAAGAGAATCTGACATCAAATAATCCTCTGTAGGAGAAAAAGAAGACAGTGAAATCACTATCTAATGATGAGCAACAGAAGAGGAATAAGACAGTTCCAGTGCCGAGAGGGAAGATTACAGCCTCACCAGAAGTGAAGTGCTCAGCATCAAAACAGCCAATAATTATTCATCTACAGAAGAGGAATGCAGTAACTCCAGCTCAATTAAGTGATTTTTTCTGATGGGAGCCAGAAAAAGGACAAAATTTAAGAACAGGAGGAGTAAATACCTCAGTCAATACATTAATAATTACACATCAAAACATTCAATCAATCAAAAACAAACTCTTAAACTTACAAGTAGCTATAGAAAGCAGTGGTATAAGACCTACTGTTCTCTGTGCAACTGAACATTGGCTAAAAAACAATGAAATAACTTGTATAAACTTAGACAATTATAAGTTAGTATCATACTTTTTCAGAAAGAATTTTAAAAAAAAAGGTGGTAGCTGCACATTTGTTAGAGATTGCATCTCCTGTCCTGTAACTGCAATTCCATTGGAAAGGTATGCAACTGAAAAACATTATAAGTGTAGTGATATAAGGATTGAACTGCAAAATGTAACCTATGTAATGATGTCTTTATACAGAGCTCCCAGTGGTGATTTCAGTGTGTTCATAAAAAACCTTGATAGGCTGCTGTCACAATTTTGGAAGAACAAGTTAATTATATACGGAGACTTGAATATTGACTCCATATCTGAATCAAAATAAAAAACGGAACTAGAGAGCTTACTTATAATGTATGGTTTATATAACAAATTCAAAACTATACGAGAATGGGTATGAACACTCAAACTGCCACTGATTACATAATTTCAAATATTCAGTCTGGTAGATATAATTGCAGACAGTAATAATAAAAGAAGTAGGGAAATTAGATCAACTCAGCTTTATCCCTTACAGAGATATGAGAAGTTCTAACATA
The DNA here is from genome assembly GCF_023898315.1 of Schistocerca nitens. Taxonomy (NCBI): domain Eukaryota; kingdom Metazoa; phylum Arthropoda; class Insecta; order Orthoptera; family Acrididae; genus Schistocerca; species Schistocerca nitens. Next base: position 140,356,977 of record NC_064620.1, on the reverse strand, counting down.
ACAGACCTAAAGATAAAACTACAAAATAAAAGGTGGCCAGAAATGTACTTATCTAATAGTGTTAATGATAAACATAAGTTTCCTAGATATCTATTTAAAAATCATTGAAGACTTTTTGCCAACCAAAACTAAACAAATAAAGAAAAAGCGAGGAAATCTGCTATGGCTATCAAAAGGTCTATTAGTATCCTTTAACACTTTAGCTGCGGCTGACGCTTATAAGCATCACAACAAGCCATGAGCCAGTGCGGTTGACACTGATAAGTGTCAAAACAAGCCACGAGCCAGTGCACGTCCATGCTCACTGTCGGATTACTCACTTCAGTCTAGTCGCAGTGTCTAAGCTAGCATCAAAGCGTGTAAACGTTTGTTTTGTGTGGTCAGTTATTGAATGTACTGTCAACTCGGGCTACATTGGCCCAATTACTTGCAATTTATAGTTTAATTCTGTAATATTTCGATGAAATCTGTAACAATAATTTCACAAAAAAATTGTTTTATTTCACAGATGTTTACTCAACTCTTACACCACATTAACGGCTTCTGCAGACCTTTTTGGTAACTGATTTTATGTTTTCAAAAAGTGGGCCAATTTTGTACCAATGTGAGGCTACTTTGTCCCAATAAATTTTTTTCCTAATTAATAACCCTTTTCATCGTTTTGGGTCAATTGTACATCTGATTATAGGGAATTGTGATAGTACAGCAACAAAACATAGCAATATTTCAAGAAATTTTAGTTTATTTACAAGAAAATTCTGAACTGAACAAATCCATTACCCGTACATGCATACAACAAATATTCTTGCTACACATTACAAAATTAATTAAAATGTTTAAACAAAACAGTGGGATGCTTTACACTATATCTGATATAAACTGTCTAACTCAGGCACTTGAAAAAATCCCCTCTTGGAAAGCAGTTTTTTTTGGGGGGGGGGGGGTATTTTTCTTGAAACAGATGACCACGGATATGTCACTATGTCTTTCTTGTGGGGCCACTTCCAACATTTCTTACTTTTCTCCATGCAGTCTACTGTAGGGCCTTCCTTCGAAATAGAGGCAATTGTACCTGAAGTTAGGGATGAATCATTCAAGTCTTGTGGGCAGATATTTTTTCGTGGTGGAACATTTAATTTCCTGCATCTCCTCTTTTCTACTGGTGTCTTACATTCATTCCTTTTCTGAATTAGATGCTGTATGAAAGTGTTGCTGACGTCCTCTACTGCAACTTCTTCATTTGGCAAAGAATTCAAAACAGCATTATGGAAGCTAGAAATTAAATTTTTTTCGTTCCCCTGGTGTTCCATCTCTGACATTAGTATCCTCAAAAGTTGTGGGAACACATCTTTTGGCAGCACTTCATGTTTCTTTCCACTTGGAGAGTCCTTCCACTGTATCAAAATATATCTCCAAGCTTTCTTCATTGGAGCAAAATATGCTACATCCAGAGGCTGTGTGAGGTGGGTGGAGCTAGGAGGGAGACACAATCTAATGTTATTTTCTTCACACTGCTGTAGGATTCCTGGATTAATGTGAGTATAAAAGTTGTCACCAATCACTAATTTCATGCCTTGCTGTTTGTTGAGTCTTGGTAGCAAAAGAACCCTAAACCAGTTCTCAAATGTTGCACCATCAAATCATCCATGTTTAGTGCGATTGTAATAGCATCCTACTGGACCACCTTCAGTCCATGTTGTCCACAGATTCTCAGCTCGATAGACAACATATGGTGGTAACAGCTCTCCCACAGCATTCCCATGCAGCATAATAGATGGTGAAGATTTTGAGCTATTCATGATTTTCTCCACATATTTAATCCCTTTCTTGCAAATTATATTCACTGTGCCAGGATTATCACTAAGGTTGGTCTCATCATAATTACAAATGTTTTCTGGAGAAATATCCTTAACTGAAACCTCAAGGTGGTCAAAAAACCCATTAATGACAGTTTTGTCAATTGCTGCTCTCACATGTTTGATATTGTTACAAAATCCTTCTAAGGAAGGATTTAATAAATTCATAACCAGGCAGATTGTCTTTGAAGCAGTTGATCACAATTCCTTTCTTGTCGAAATAGCTTTTAATAACAAATCTAAGATCAGTTTGAACAAGTGGGAACCAAATTCAGCCATTTTACCGATGTGATCCACAAACATTTTCTCCTCCTCACCGCTGAATGTTGTTGGGTGACCATGTTTGTTACTAAATTTCCCTTTCAGTTCATTCTTTAAGGTACTTCTTGGAATTCCATACGTATTTGCAGCAGTTCTCTGACTTTTTTGAGCTGACCTAATTTCTTCCAAACACTTTTCAAGATCTTCTTTTGTATAATTTCCGTAAATTCTCGCCCCCAATCTTCCTTTTATATAGATGAACCATATTTATAATCTGAAATTAAAAGAAAGAAAAACAAAACATTGAAAAACAGACCTAAGACAAGTTGAGAACCTAAAGCTAATTTACCTGGGGCTACTTTGGCCCAGGACAAAGTAGCCCCAAAAATGGTGCCAAGTAGCTCACAATTTAATCATTTCCACATTAACCATGAACTACAAAGAATTAATCAACCTTATCTTTTCAGCGTAATAGTAAATGCCTAAGAGGATTAACTGCCTACTTACCAAATTTTTATCGCTTGTGCTAATCATTCTACAACACAAAGTAGGTACACAACAAAAATCGTACTTCTCTGTTGCAGTCAGATAATGACGACACTGCACTCTGGTGGGCATTGTGGGAAGTTTTTGCGACATCACAAAAGGTAGCCGGTGCTAGCACCTATGATGTAGTATAAGTACTAGGAGCAATTGTTAACGTGTTTGCACACACTGAAAATCAAAAACCTTTGTTTTCGTTGTGGGCCAAAGTAGCCTTGCAAGGGCCAATGTAGCCCCGGTTGACGGTATATTGTTCGTAATGGCGGCTAATGAACCGACACCTGGACCTTCCAATGTGAAAAGGAGCAGGAAAAGTGCTAAATTGACAGAGGGACAGTTACTTAGTGTACTAGACGACAGTGATTTTCTGTGTAGTGAGGACGAGGCATACCACGGAGGTTGTCATTAAGAGGCTGCAGGAGAATTGCAGAGTGATGATAGTATGGAAGCACAGCTTTCGAATCTGTTTCGTGACAGTTCCGAATCTGACGATACGGATCACGACAATTGTGTGGAAATCGACGACGAAAAAGAGCCCGACCTGTCACACGGAGATAATCCAGGTGAGTCCTGAAATAAAGGACCATATAATATGCACTATCACTCATTTACGAGGGAAGAAGTTTTGCAAATTCATCCTGCTGGCAATTATCCTATGGATTTCTTCAGATTATTGGTAACAGACGTATTGTTGCTACTTGTAGTTGACGAAACGAACGATAACGCAGTCAACATATTGTTGAACGAAAATACAAAAGAGGGATCTATGATCAGTAAATGGAAACCTCTATGTATTGGCGAATTACTAGTTCTCCTGGGTGTTTCGTTACATATGGGTAACGTAAAATATCTGTGATTACAACACTATTGGAAGAAAGAACCATTTTTGAGAATAGAGGGATAGCGATGAGTATAAGTAGAGACCGGTATTTGCTTATATTACGCTCTCTGCATTTTGCAAAAAATCCACTTCCAAGAAACCCGAAACCAAACGATCGTTTATATAAAATACGACCTATATTGGATTATTTTAACACGAGAATGTGTCAAGTGTATTACTCGGGAAGTGATTTATCAATAGATGAATCAATGATTCTTTGGAGGGGAAGATTGTTATTTAGACAATACATAAAAAGCAAACGTAATAATTATGGCATTAAGATGTACATGCTCATAAATAAGAAATAAGCGCGCTGTGTACACGGGAAGTAGTGGTGATATGGGGGGGGGGGGGGGGAGGTCACGCTGAAAAGAGGTCGTTTTGCATTTGATGGCAGAAAAGTTGCACGTTGGTCATTACATTTACTTGGACAATTATTATAACAGTTTTCATTTAGCTACAACTCTGTTGAACCTAAAAACACTTTCTACAGGTACTCTGAAATTAAATACGAAGTATACCCCCGAAGACGTTGTATCGGCAAAACTTTGGAGAGGAGAGACAATTGCGCGGTATTCTAATGGAGTTATGGTTGGAAAATGGAAGGATTGACGACAGGTTTCCTACATTTACACAGCACACCTAATTGTTATGGAGCAAGTAACGAATGCGCGCCAGCAAATATTCACGAAACCTTTGCCTGTCATTAGGTACAATGCATGTATGTCTAGGACTGATAAACAAGATAAAATGTTATCGTATTAATTATGTGAACGAAAGACTATCCGCTGGCCGAAAAAACTATTCTTTCATGCCATTGACATGCTAGTTTTCAATTCTCTATATCTGTACAACAAATACTCAGGAAATAAAATGACGTTGCACGATTACAGAATGAACATTATAAATTTCTTCCTTCCACCAAAGGACGTTCCACGAAATGTGAGCAAGAAACATCACAAACAAACACACGTTGTGCAAAAGCGGGAAGCTACTGCAAGGAAGAAGCAAGCTATGGGGAAGTGGTGTAAGAAGTGCGCGGAACGAGGCAAGGGCACTGAAACACCATACGAGTGTACAACCTGCCCAGACAAACCTGGATACTGCTTGAACTGCTGTATAATTTCCCATAAGTAGCAAAAACGCGATAATATCGGGGAAATTCCGATTATCAAAGACAACTTCTTTTATTTCTTTTGACATTGCATGGTTTCCTCTTATGACGTGAAAGGTTAGAACTTTTTTTCACGAGTACTCAGAAAATGAGGTTTTCTTTTGTGTTAAGTCGACTTATTACTTATTGCGTTGTAAAGCGTTCACTTCAGTGTTTTGCGAAAGATTTTGTTGTGCTAAATTTGTTTTAATAGCACTGCAATTGAAGTGATAGGGGACATGAGAGAAGCCTCAACGTGGGTTGTGTTTCACTTACTAATTTCTACATCCGGACATCTCCTGGGCGCGTATGATAAATGTAGACGGCTAATTCTCTCATACCAGGAGCAAACATGCTACTAAATTGACGACCTCTGTCAGAGTCAACCTTAAAAATGCGCATTTGAAGTAAATATAATTTCAAACGAATCCAGTTTCCTTTTTCCTTTTTTTCCTTCTTAAGAAATTGCGTTTTGGAATCCAAATTTTTCCTGAATGCAGTGGATTTGTTGCTTGTTTGAACTGTATTTTTTGTTACATTATCAACAAATCACGAACATATGAATGACGCCTGTGACCCCTAAAGGTGTCAGACAACAAACAGACTTTAATACATGACCACAATACAATCGAAGCTTATTTGAAGTAATGCACCTAAGGTGTCATCATTAAGTCAGTATAGAATATGATCCTACAGATCTGGCAAGGTCTTGACGTCAACCTGTAGCTCAGGCATGCTTAGGAGCGTCGGCTCCGAGCGGTACCTGCTGTTTCCGAGTGTTACCGGCCCACACTCGAGCGTTACCGGCCCGCACTCGCACGTTGCCGGGCCGCACTGGAGAGCTGCGCGCCTGCACCGATGCCACAGCGAAAGTGTTAGAAAGCTGAAACTTCTTCATGTAATTTGGAAAGCTCCAGATAGGCCTACTCATTTTGTTGAATATTATAGAGCCTATAAAAAGATTTACAATAAAATTTTAATAGCTGCAAAGAAACTTTATAATGGAAATGTTATTACACAAGCTCCCAACAAAGTCAGAAGCACTTGGAAGATAATAAACAGAGAAACAGGAAAGTCATCAGGAAACAACAATAAAAGCTTAAGCCAAAAAATCAATAATGTAACAGAAGATCCAATAATCATTAGCAACACTTTCAACCAATATTTTACCAGGATCTGACAACAACTTACACAGGGTAACAATAGTGATTCTCTGTAAGCCCAAAAACTAGTTGAGAATAAACAAAAGTCACCCAGTAACTCATGTTACCTGTATCCAGCAACTGAACAAGAGATAAGAAAAATAATGGAGAAACTATAAAATAAAGCATCCACAGACAAAAATAGCCTGTCAAATAAAATTTTGAAGCTAACTACTATGTAAATTGCTAAACCTCTGTCACTTAGTCAACTCATGTCTCGAAAACGGCATCTTCCTAGATAGAATGAAGATTGCAAGAGTACTACCATTATTCAAAAAAGGTGATCACATGCGCCCAGATAATTACAGACCAGTTAGCCTCCTTTCCATTTTGTCAATCACTACATATTAATAATGCAGCTACACCACTATGGAATTAGAGGAACTGCTCTTGATATCATAACGTCATTTCTGCAGAACAGAAGACAAGCAGTAGAAGTGTCACATAATCAAGGGAAACAGCTATCAGAACCACAAGATATAAAACATGGGGTGCCACAGGGTAGTATTCTAGGACCCCTCCTTTTCCTTTTATACGTAAATGATTTACCTTGTAACGTAGACAGTGAATTGATACTCTTCGCAGATGACACAACAAGCATAACTGTAAGACCGAGCTTACAGGAGGTTATCTGGAAGATGGCCGTCAACTCGAAAGTTCGTCATGTTTCTCTGCGGAAAAAGCTAATTCTATCGGTAAAAAGAAAGCGTGTACAAATTGCAAGGACGAAATAACAAAGTGAAAGGAACGTGTATCGAGCTTACAGTTTATAATCAGTGCTACGAAAGAAGATATTTCGAACTTTCAGCTCGGAAAAAGTGAGCCGAATTCTCTAAAAGTTCCGAAAAACATGGCTGCTGCCAGTGAAAAGTGGACTAAAATCACATACAACAAAAATATTCAAGAACTGCAAAATCGTGTGAATAGCGAATGTAACGGCAACGCAACCATTGTGCATGAAAACGCTTTCGAAGTGTTCTCAATTATAGACAGTGATAATACATCGAAATGTGTCAAGTCGCATCGGATAAAAGAGGACAAAACAAAGCACAACAAAAAAGCTTTAAACCTCACGGAAAATACAATTCTACCGTGAGTGTGGTCGCCCACAGTGCTTCAAAATCAAGAACTTTTCAAGTTGGATTATCGACTACTGCGGACAAAAGACAAGAAACAAACTGTGTCAACACGCAGCACAAAAGTTCAAGTAGGCCAAATCACCATACAACAAATTCTGGGAAAATAAACCTGTTTGTTGAAAGTCAGGGGAGGAACATAGCAGCTGAATTTCAGTGTAGAATCATTCACAGTATTACTAGGACAGTGAAACCTGGCGCAACATTTCAAGCAGTGACTTCTACAATTCATGTTGAGAAAACAGCATCAACAAAGACTTTTTCGTGTTCTTATCGGGAACGAACGATGTAGCAAGAAATGAAACGAAAAGCCTAATGATCTCACTCAAAAGGAAGCTACATTAACTTAGAAACTCAAATGTTATCATCTTCTCGGTTCCACATCGACACGACTTACCAAATTGGTCATGTGTAAATGAAGAAGTGCGGCGAGCAAATAAGGAAATACAAAATATATACTCGAGATTCGAAAACGTAACATTTGAGGACATAAGCAGCATAGGAAGGAGATTCCCCTCAACCCATGGTCTACACCTCAACAAACTAGGAAAAGGCTTGGTTATCACATGGATCGAAGAAATAGTAAACAACAACCTGAATACAGAGTGTTATGCTACAGTGACCATCCCTCTCAAGGACAAAAGTCACGAATTCACAGATGAATCAACCACGAAATACCAGGTCAGTGACACAATACATCAACAGGACAAAAGTGACGTTTTTTAGGACAATAAAACTTCCACCAGTGCAACACCAGATGCAAGTGTATGTGATCCACATATGCCTCAAGCAGACCTCAGCTCAAACGAGTGCAATTTATCGTTTCCGCATTATAATGTACAGGGTTTCGGAAACAAAATAGCTTCATTTGAATCATTCATCACAGAGCTAGCTCCACATGTAGTAATAGTCACAGAACACCAAAAAACAGTACACAACATTCATCATGTCAAATTAGAAGACTATAACCTATCAACATTCCACTGTAGAACACAAAATAAAGGCGGTGGTGTCACCATTTACGTGAGAAAATGTAAGTTAATAACAGCCACAGAAAAAGTGTTATGGACAAAAAAATTCAATGCTGACAAAGATTTCGAAATTACAGCTCTTAAACTCACATTTTGTACTGTTTCGTTCATTGTTAAGGGTATATATAGATCCACAAGTGGAAACTTTGACGCATTCCTGGAATCACTTGATGGGGTTTTAGCATTACGCTCGTCCATAATTACTTGATGCACTTCAGTGGTAGGTCTGAGAGAGACTACCTGTGGTTTCAGCGTCCGATCGAGTGGAAATGGATTGCCACGTGAGCAAACTGATCAGCTGCAATACACTAAAGATATGAAATAAATGTGCTATCCTATGCTTTAAATATTAATAGAGTGAGTGTTAAATAAGTACATACACTAGCAAAGTAAATGAATAACATACTGACAGAAGTAAAACATTATGTTAGCTCAGCATAAATACACTTCAAAGTAAGTAAGTACCTAATTGCAGATGTGGAACTGACAACAGCAGAGGACCAATAAGTGGATTTAGTAGTTAACTAAACGTATTGTGTTTTGAACACTCACAACTGTACTATTACCAAAAGTTACTCATATGTACAAGGAAGCTGAGAAAACAACTACTAATCAAATATACTCATACTATCTCTAAGAGTAAGGTAATCAAAGATGAGTCAGCTAAGTGAATAAAATACAGATTTTTCAGGAATGTACTGAGCATTGGTTCAGTGTTCCGAACCAGAAATGATAAATTCAGATTAAATATGATTTATGATTATATGCCTTGAGCATAAATTTTCTCTAATACGTGACTAACGGCGTTTTGAGCCATTTGTTTAACGATTTTATGACAATTAAGTAACCGCGAAAGTAATACTGAAAAAGTTCTGTTAACTTTGTTCCAGCAAAATATTGAAGGATAAAATGTATATATCCCCATTTCATTGTGACCCACCCATAGATATTAAGTGAACAGAGTCTGAGGCACTCTTTTTGTTTGTTCTACAGGACAAACCAGATAATGGCAGCCTGGTAGCTGCGTGAAAGCGTGGAGTGACTTGGACACAACTCACAGTGACCCCTCCCCTTTCCCCATGTAATTTAGAGTGATCGAGAAGGACGCACACCATAGCAACTTCCTCTCCTCTACCCTTGTGAATGGAAGTGTAGGACGCCAGCCAAAGCGGCTACAACCACGTGTGTAAAAATTATGTGTGAACTTTTCTTTCAGGTTTAGAAAAGACTGCTAAGAGATAATCATCTGTTTATGTATCATGTTATTTTCTTTGAATTTGTGTATGTAAAAATGTATTTAATGGATCTAAGATTTTCATAATTTTTCAATTTGTATGTGTTTGTTTGTCTAAGGCAATATGTATGCCAAAATATTTCAGTGACTTTGCTTGAAATTTGAATGATATTGTTTAAAAGGCAGTGAACATGCCCACAGTTTAAATAATTAATGTAGGTAATCAGTTTTCTTTAATGTGTCTATATGTTTACATTTCAATTTTCATAGGGAGTTAAACTGTACTCTTGCTTCCCTTTTTGTAATTAAATTTTTTTTTCATTCATTAACATTCATAAACAAACAAAAGTAAATAGAGAGCCAGTGTTGAGAACGGCGAAAGACAGCATTAACAACATTCTAATAGCCAGAAACTGATTCAACAAACAAACAATTTGTACTGCAATCATATTTCTCCCACAAACTCGCCGCCCCACAGGGTTCTAAGTAAATCAGTGTCAGGTTGCAGAAATGTAAATGTTATCATACTAGGAGATCTGAACATAAACACCTTACTTGACAAACAAAAAAGCAAGCGTTTTGCAGATTGTATCCTCTCCTATGGGGCTAAAGACATTCTTGCACTAGTACCCACTACAACGTCTAACACACCCACATCAATTGATCATATCATTACAAATTATGACCATATCATCTCAGCAGACATCATAAATGGTCACCTTTCAGATCATATAGGCCAAACACTAGTACTAAACTGTAATACCAAGTTCAAACCAAGAAAAACGTATGAGCACAAGCGAATACTATCTGCAAACAACATTGCCAAGCTAAGACTTCGTTTAAGTCAGGAATCATGGGAATCAGTTATTACCCAATGGGGTAGACAATAAATGGAACCAATTTATAGAAATCGAGACTGGGCACCTAAATAGGACCATGCCAATAACAAAAGTAAATATTCACAAAAACCAACCTTTAACATCAAAACCTGTGCCATTATACTGTAAAACAAAAGATCTAAAAGAAAAAATGGAAAGCATGTATCGCTTACACAGACCAACTGGTTCAGAGGTACATCAAGAAACCTACAAGCAGTACAAATACAAGTACCGCAAAGAAGTCAGAAAATTAAAAGCAGAAAGAATCAGCCAAGAGATACAAAACTCAGATAATGTCTCAAAGTCTTGCTTGTCATTTGTAAATACAATAAGAAATTAGGAAACAGACACCAAAATTAATAATGTAGAATTAACTGTGAACAATAATGTCATTTCCGATCCCTTTCTGGACAGCAATATTTTCAATAATTATTTCATAGACATTGTCGAAAATGATGTCTGTATGAAACAGGATAAACAGCACATATTCATGACTAGATACAAACAGAACTGCAGTAGTACACTACCTGCAGTAAGTGCTTATGATATTTTTCAGCACATTGATAGCCTCAAAAACAAAAAATCAGCTGGAATAGATGAAATTTCTCCATATCTAATGAAGAAAGCAAACATAAACGTACACTCTAAGAAGGTGTGTTCCCTGAAAAGCTGCAACTGTCTGTAATTAAACAATTACACAAAAAGGGGAAAGAAAGCATGTACAGAACTGCAGGTCCATAGCCCTTATCTCAACATTCAGCAAACTGATAGAAAAAATAATATTAAAAAGAATCCTGGAACACTCCAATAACACTGACATACTAGGGGATTTAAAATAATATTAAAAAGAATCCTGGAACACTACAATAACAGTGACGTACTAGGGGATTCCCAACATGGTTACAGGACGGGTCGAAGTATCAAGTCAGCATTTGTACAATTTGTTCACCATGTACTTGAAAACATAAATGAAAAGTCTCAAATGGCAGGAGTATTCTTGGACCTCTCAAAAGCTTTTGACAGAGTACATCAAGATGTACTCTTGTAAAAATTTGCGAAGAGTGGTGTCACTGGAAAACTCATGCAATTGCTTGAAACATATTTAAAAGGCAGGCAACAGTGCACAGAAACCCTATATTACAACAGAGAAATACTAGAGCGGAAATGTTCAAGTATAAGAAAAAATACATTTTGGAGTTCCCCAGGGCTCCATTTGAAGTCCAGTCCTATTCATATGTTATGTAAATGATTTCACAAGTTCTCTAGACGGTAAGCAATTGGTCACTATGTATGCCGATGATACATCTGGTGTCTGTTGTGCACACAGTGATACCGTCCTAGTCAAAGAAATTAGTAGCTTTATTGAAAACACAAGAGCACACTTAGAAAAAGACAACTTGAAATTAAACATGGAAAAAATAAATATCATTCATTTTAAACACAGTGACTAAGGAAGCTCTGTCAATAGCTGTTCAGATTGTAAATTCTTGGGACTATACACAGACGACAGACTCTTATGGAAGCAGCAAGTTGACCATGTCTGCAAAAAAATAACATCCAGTCTATATGTATTAAGGATATTGTCACCGTATCTCAATTTGGAAACTCTAAGGACTGTGTATTATGGGTCACTATACCCTTTCTTGTCATATGGGATAGTACTGTGGGCAGCACATACCAAACAAATATGAAAAGAGTCTTCATGCTACAAAAGCGAGCCTTAAGCAAAAATTGTAGCAAAAGTAAAACAAAGAACCTCTCGTAAAATACTGTTCACTAGACACAATATTCTTACAGTTTATGCTATGTATATACTAGAAACCATAATGCTAGTGAAAGAAGACACTAAGATGACAAAAAGAAATATGGACATCCACCACTATGAAACAAGGCATAAAAAAGACTTTCATATGGTTACCAGAAGATTAACTCTAGCAGCAAAAAGTCCTTCTATCCACGGAGCTGTCTTCCACAATTCACTACCTGATGAAATCAAAACAGTGACGGGCTAAACTTTTAAAAAGTGCATCAAGCAATGGCTTATTAAAAAATGCACCTATAATCTGGACCTAAATGAATTATGATGTAATAAGATAGAAGATGTAATAAGAAATAATGTAAATAGAATATTCTAATTGAAAAACCTAATTTTTATTTTTTATATACTTTATATACATTTATGATGTAATAAGAAATAATGAAAACTCTAATTGTAAAAATTTCACTTTAATTATTTATATACTTTGTTAAAAAATGCACATGCATGTAAAAATTACGTGTTACAAAAAAATTAAATAAATAAATAAAAGTAAAAGTAATCAAACAGTTCAAATGATGACCCACTTGCTTGAAGTGAATATGTTAATTCTCAATTATGAGAAAACTGATGAAATCCTATTTAGGAACAATAAAAGAAAAATAAGTGAACTGACAAATTTGCAAGAGCTCGATGTAAAAGTAGGTGAAAGTGCTAAATTTTTAGGGATCACCATGGACAGTTGTTTAGGATGGAAAGATCATGTTTCCAATAAAGCAATAAACTTACTGAAGATGATGTGCACATGGTGTATTTTTCATACTTCAATGCTATAATGAGCTATGGTATAGAAATCTGAGGCCACTCATCTGAGGCAATTAAAATATTCAAATTACAAAAGAGAGCAACTAGAATAATAGGAAATAAAAGAACAAGAGATAGCTGCAAGCCTCTTTAAAAAAAAATATAAGATTCTAGTAGCAACAGAAATAGAAAGAAAGGACTTCCACTTACTTGTTCAAACTTTAGGCCTATCAGATCATCTTTGTCAGATATTAAAAGGAAATATTAGTGTAGAAAAGTCTGCTAAATTGAATGCATGCAAGAGGGTCTTCTCAGAATCAAACCTATGTCATTTCTCATCTCAGTTACAACATGAAGGGTGGGAGGAAGTGTATGCAGAAACAAATGCAAACAAAATGTTTAATAAGTTTATGACAATATTTAAACTAAAATTTGAGGAAGCATTCCCCAAAACACTGCATTCAATTGGAGCAACAAAAAATAAATAAATGGTTGACCATAGGTATCAAAAAATCCTCTGGAAACCTAAGGTATCTCACATGCATCAAAAATAGCCAGACTGACTCAGCTTTTTTAGAGTTCTACAAAAATTACAGGAGAACTTACAGAAAAGTATTGCTAACTGCAAAAAAACTTAGAAATGGCAGAACATTACTGAAGGAAGATACCAAAAGTAAAGCAATCTGGAACATAATTACACAGGAGACGGCAAATCACGCACAAAAAAATCTGGAAAAACAGATTAAAAGCAAAGATGTTGAAACCAGCAACCCAAAGGAACTAGCAAACTTTGTGAATGAATACTTTGGTGGGATTACTAAGAAATTGCAAGAGAAATTTCCAGACACATATGTTCTACACCAACAAAACCAGCCACCACACTCAATGGTGCTCTTTCCAACAACAGAGCAAGAGGTGGCACAGGTGGTACACCATCTAAAGAATAAAAAATCCACAGGGTTAGATGAGATACCAAACAGTTTGCTAAACAAATGTATACACAACATAAAAACCCCATTAAAAATAATAATTAATAAATCTTTCAGATCTGCTGCTTTCCCGAATACCTGAAACAAGCAAAAGTAACACCAGTACTAAAAAATGGCGATGCAAAAAATGTAGATAACCACAGAACCATTTCCTTGTTATCTTGTATTTCCAAAATAATAGAAACCATAATGAAATATAGACTAATGAACTACCTAGATATATTTAACCTTCTCTGTAATGAACAATTTGGTTTCAGGCCCACAAAAAGTACACAGACAAGTATAGCACAGTTTACCAAAGTCGTACTAGAAGCATTAGACATGGATGAGAATGCAACAGGCATTTTATTGGATTTATCAAAGGCTTTTGACACAGTTGACCACAGAATTTTATTATACAAATTAGAACTATTAGGAATAAGGAGCAGCAAAGGAATGTTTTAATCGAACCTGGAAAACAGGGTGCAAAGAGTTGAAATCTCACATATTTGCAAAAGATTGGTAGTACAACACTTATCTGACCCAATATGTATTAATATAGGTGTCCCCCAGGGAAGTGTACTGGGCCCATTCCTCTTCTTTATATATATATATGATTTCTCACAGAGTGTGAGGCATGGGCACAAAATACTATTTGCTCATGACAGCACTGTAGTGATTACAGACAAAAGCTCAACACTGTTGCACCAGTGTGCAATATGTCATCCCTCAAAGTAGCCTGCTTTGGGTACATGCATTCAGTCCTCAGTTCTGGGATAATGGTTTGGGGGGTAAGTGCTGGAATTATACAAACTATTTTCACGTTACAGAAAAGATCTGTTCGAACTTTAACAAATAGAAGTAACAGGGCACACTGTAAAGAGTTGTTCAAAAAGTTAGAAATCCTGATAGTTCCGTGTGAATATACACTCCTGGAAATGGAAAAAAGAACACATTGACACCGGTGTGTCACACCCACCATACTTGCTCCGGACACTGCGAGAGGGCTGTACAAGCAATGATCACACGCACGGCACAGCGGACACACCAGGAACCGCGGTGTTGGCCGTCGAATGGCGCTAGCTGCGCAGCATTTGTGCACCGCCGCCGTCAGTGTCAGCCAGTTTGCCGTGGCATACAGAGCTCCATCGCAGTCTTTAACACTGGTAGCATGCCGCGACAGCGTGGACGTGAACCGTATGTGCAGTTGACGGACTTTGAGCGAGGGCGTATAGTGGGCATGCGGGAGGCCGGGTGGATGTACCGCCGAATTGCTCAACACGTGGGGCGTGAGGTCTCCACAGTACATCGATGTTGTCGCCAGTGGTCGGCGGAAGGTGCACGTGCCCGTCGACCTGGGACCGGACCGCAGCGACGCACGGATGCACACCAAGACCGTAGGATCCTACGCAGTGCCGTAGGGGACCGCACCGCCACTTCCCAGCAAATTAGGGACACTGTTGCTCCTGGGGTATCGGCGAGGACCATTCGCAACCGTCTCCATGAAGCTGGGCTACGGTCCCGCACACCGTTAGGCCGTCTTCCGCTCACGCCCCAACATCGTGCAGCCCGCCTCCAGTGGTGTCGCGACAGGCGTGAATGGAGGGACGAATGGAGACGTGTCGTCTTCAGCGATGAGAGTCGCTTCTGCCTTGGTGCCAATGATGGTCGTATGCGTGTTTGGCGCCGTGCAGGTGAGCGCCACAATCAGGACTGCATACGACCGAGGCACACAGGGCCAACACCCGGCATCATGGTGTGGGGAGCGATCTCCTACACTGGCCGTACACCACTGGTGATCGTCGAGGGGACACTGAATAGTGCACGGTACATCCAAACCGTCATCGAACCCATCGTTCTACCATTCCTAGACCGGCAAGGGAACTTGCAGTTCCAACAGGACAATGCACGTCCGCATGTATCCCGTGCCACCCAACGTGCTCTAGAAGGTGTAAGTCAACTACCCTGGCCAGCAAGATCTCCGGATCTGTCCCCCATTGAGCATGTTTGGGACTGGATGAAGTGTCGTCTCACGCGGTCTGCACGTCCAGCACGAACGCTGGTCCAACTGAGGCGCCAGGTGGAAATGGCATGGCAAGCCGTTCCACAGGACTACATCCAGCATCTCTACGATCGTCTCCATGGGAGAATAGCAGCCTGCATTGCTGCGAAAGGTGGATATACACTGTTCTAGTGCCGACATTGTGCATGCTCTGTTGCCTGTGTCTATGTGCCTGTGGTTCTGTCAGTGTGATCATGTGATGTATCTGACCCCAGGAATGTGTCAATAAAGTTTCCCTTCCTGGGACAATGAATTCACGGTGTTCTTATTTCAATTTCCAGGAGTGTATTTATCAAAACATAATGCATATAAAGAAAAACATTCATCTGTATACCAAACAGCGCAATTCACGACCATGGAACCAAATCCAGACATTGTTTTGTGTCAAAACAGAATAAACAAGTCAAAAACTCAAAATAGAGTATTATATCATGGTATTAAATTGTACAACAGATTACCACTAGAAATAAAAGATGTAAATGATCCCCACACCTTTAGTCAAAGGCGAAAAAATATTTACTAGACAGTAGCTATGACACTGCACATGAATATTTAAAATAACTATAGGCTAATGTTCCTGAACATTGTACTGCGTAACAAATTTAACCTGTCATGATTAGAAAAGTAGAACAAAGCAGAGGAGCTGTATATACTGTAAAGAGATATGTTTATTTTAAAAGAAATATTGTACCAACATTTGATGACATCTGTGAAATGTATATTGTCCTACAGATGAATAAATCAATCGATCGATCAATCCATCTAGCTTTCTACAGCTAGTACATATATAAAATTCTGCTTCTTGCTTGGGATCATAAAGATAAATTCAACAAAAATGAAGATGTACATCACCACCATACCAGAAACACCAAGAAATTAAGAATTCCACAGCTAAACACACTCAATATGAGAGCAGCAGTTGTTACATGGCTGTTATTTACCACCACACATCACTAATGCCAAATCGAAGGATAAGTTTAAACAGTCAATCAAACAACTGCTACTAGAAACCTCTTTATATTCAATCAGAGAATTTCTTTCAAGCGAAAATAGCTGAAGTAAACAGGCATACTACACTACCACTGGTATAGAGAAAAAGAGAAATGTGTTAACTTCTTAACAACATTGTTTTATCTAAAAAAAAATTTCTACAGTATTATTGCTGTAAACTTATTTTTATAAACGTAAACAAAACGGGATCTAGAATACGTATGTGCTATATGACTGTAATATACCATATACATAAAATGATGGACCCATAGTATAGAATTATTGCAATTAAATGTTCTGTAATTTAGGTACATAGATTATGTATATCTAATAAAATCCGTTCAGTTTACAGTATCTAAAATTTTGTCATTATGCTGATAATTTCCAGAAATGTTGTGGCTAAAATTTATTAGTTATCTTAGCAAAACTATAATTAGAATCAGTAAAAATAATGTATTTTATTGGAAAACTGTACTTGGACTTACTCCATAGATGTACATCGTATGCTGCAAAATAAATAAATAAATAGGTAAATCCAAAGTGACAAAACAATCTTATCATAAAAAGGAAGGAAAAGTTTGAAGGCCCTCTATATGTTGCTAATATGTTCAATGACTACTACATTAACACTGCTCATAATCTTATCAGGAACCTGGCGCACTCAAAAGTTGGTAAGTCAGAAGTTCCTACAAATGAAAAGACAATGTTTTTGAACCCAGTTGTGCACTCAGAAGTAAGAACTGCAATTAAGAAGCTGAAAAATAAAATGTCGTGTGGATGTGATGGCATTCCTGATAAGATCGTAAAACATAATGCAAACAAAATAATAACAGAATTAGTTGATATTAATACATCATTTAAAACTGGTGAATTCCCTTCTGCATATAAAAAATCAATAACAAAGCCACTTTATAAAAAAGACTGACTGTATACCACCTAAAGTTATAGACCATTGTCAGATTTTGCTTAAGTTATTGAGAAGATTATGTAGGAGAGACTTGAGTTTCCTAAACAAATGCAAAATTCTAACCAAAGCACAGAATGGGTTCAGAAAAAAAAGGTCTACAGAAACAGCTGTATATCACTTCTTGGAACAGGTTTTAACTGCAATGGGTAATGAGGACTTAAACAGTGGAATAATTTTAGATCTATCCAAAGCATTTGACCTCATGAACCATGATATTTTGCTAGAGAAACTATATTGCTATGGAGTACGTGGAAAAGCATACAGCTGGTTTCAATCATATCTGTGCAACAGATGTCAAAGTGTTAAAATAAGAAAATGGCCCAGATCTGAAGCGTGTGTGTATGTGTGTCTGTGTGTGTGTGTGTGTGTGTGTGTGTGTTTTATGAAACAATGTGTGTATAGTGTGTGCAGTGACTTATAGTGAGATATGAATGAACAGTGTGTCATTACATTATTAAATAAGTTACGTGTAAAAAAAGTATTGTATACTATGAGTAAATCTAATGAATGTCTCTAACTAGAGGTCTGTAAATGTATGTGTATACAAATCAGCTTATTATAAATTGGTCTAAACTTGTAAATACTTTGACATGTCCAATATCCTTGTAAAAAGCGATCTACAGACAAATAAAAGTACCACTACTACTACTACTACTACTACTACTACTACATAATGGCACAAAATATTACTTAACATACGAGGAAGTCAACTGAGGTGTACCCCACAGTTCTACTCTATGCCCTCAGCTCTTCTTAGTTTTTATTAATGATTTTCCTAACCATCTAACAAGAGAAGAATCAGTACTTTCAGCAGACGATATAAGCCTTTTTATCAAGGGGGTTAGTGAAGCTGACCTAAAAGAAAAACTAACTGCAACAACAAATGAATCAGCTGAATGGTTTAAGGACAATTACTTAATTATAAATGACAACAAAACCACTTGGATGAATTTTAGGCACATAAGGAACAAAGTAAAAAATAACATAAGAGCAGAGATTGGGAAATGCCTAATAGAACAAAATTATTTTACAAAATTTGTAGGTGTTTGGCTGGACAGTAAATTAAGATAGGAAACTATTGAATAAAAAACTTAGTAAATACTGTTATATATTAAGAAAGCTTAAAGAAAACTGTAATTTAGAAGCAGTACTATGTGCCCATTACTCTTACATACATAGTCATCTAACATATGGTATTATATTTTGGGGAATACAGGTTTCACAAAAAGTTGTTTTAAACTCCGAAAGATAGCTATTCATATTCTGAAGGGTGTTGCCTACAGATATCCATGCATAGGACTCTTTAATAAGTTGAAAATTTTGAGCATCCCTAGTTTATTCATCTATGAATTAGTATGTTTCTTCAAGTCAAACCAAGAATTTTCTTTTCTAACCAGTGCAGTGCACAACTATCAAACCAGAAACAGGCATGATTTCCATAGAAACATACATTCAAAAGCCCAGCACCAAAACAGTGTGACGTATCTACCCAAAATAATCTTCAATGCCTTTCTAAAAACAAAAATAAAAAACATACAAAACTTATATGTAATTAAAAAAGAAAGAGGCTACTATTAGGTCGAAGTTTCTATAATTTCTTTGCTATCTTAACAGGTACAAAGTAGTTGCTCATCTTTTGATTTTTTTGTATAAACCTTTGTCTTTTTCATCTTGAATGTAAAAAGAAGACAAAATATGTAAAGTGTAACTATGAAAATGTTATGTCCCTTAATGGATTTTTTTTGTATAAAAGTTTTTTTCCCATCTTGCACATTAAAAGAAGACAAAATATGTAAATCGTAATTGAGAAAATGTTATAAATTGAATTGAATTGAGCTATGATCAGCAATACAATAGGCAGTTAATCCAAAGCTGACAAAATAAGATATCAGATGTTCAAGAATCAGAGTTTACTTCTGAATAGTTTCTTGAAAATCGTTTGAGAAAGAGCACAGATAGGCCAGTGTGCTGTTCATGCTGGAAAGCAGGCATGAGAAATTCTGCTCCCCGTAGGACTAGCATTATCGTCATTTCCTGACATGCTCAGCACACACTTGCAACTGCGTTTCACTCAACTCACCGCGTACTCAACTGTCAAAAGTCAAAACTAACTTTAAACACAACAGAGCCAGCAAGCTTATATGTGGAAGTATGACCTCGCATGGACACCTCAAATTCTACAAGAGTTTGATCTTCCTTAACACTCTAGGATCTGATAAAAATAGTCAGACTTGTTTACTCTTAAGTATCTCAATATAATGTGATTCTTCAATTTCTCCAAGCATATTTTATGACGAAATAAATCTCGGGTGAACAGCCTAGTATGAGTGTGCAAAGGACACAATATTCCGGCAATCGACCACGTTGCCATCATCAGGTGCACTGATGTACTGACCAGCGGTGGGCCGGCGCCATGTATATACAAGAAAATCTCCCTCCCGCTCCTCCCTCCGGCGCTTCCTATGAGTCGGTGCGGTCCGTGCATCGTGCACAGTCCAGGTGCAGCATCCGTTCTCCCGCGATCTGGGCGCTGCGTCCTAGGTCTTGTCGTTCAGTAGGGTCTGTCGGCACCGCTCTCTTTATTCTTCCCTCCTCTACCGAATATCCTGTTTCTTCTTAATCCGGGTGATCGCGAGTTCCCACGCCTTGCTAATGTATGTAACCGCTGTCATGATTTAGTTGTGGCTCCATTACTCTGATCTCTATGGCTTCTTTGATGACACAGTCCCAGTATTTGGAAGTCTGTTTCAGGACTTTGGTTTGGTCATAATCCATACTGTGGAGATCCGACAGGCAATGCTCAGCGATTGCCGACTTGCTGGGCTGTTGCAGTCTAGAGTGCCGTTGATGTTCTCGGCATCGGTCCTCAACGGTACGAATAGTGTGCCCTATGTATACACTACCGCATTGGCAAAGTATCTGATGAACCCCTGTTTTACATAGACCAAGGTTGTCCTTGAGACTACCAAGAAGGCTCTTGGTTTTGCTTGGAGGACGGAAGATGGTTTTCACTTGGTGTTTACGTAAAATGCGTCCAATTTTTCCGGATAAGGCCCCACAAAACGGAATAATGGCCAAGGCCGCCTCCTCCTGAGGTTCATCCTCAGTGTCCACAGGTGCTGCATGTGTGGGATGTAGAGCCTTCCGAATTTGCCCTTCCTTGTAACCGTTCCTCCGAAACACGATCTTCAGATGGTCCAATTCTTGTTGGAGGCTGTCCCTGTCGGAGATGGTATGAGATCTATGTACAAGACTTTTGAGCACGCCATTCTTTTGTGCCGGGTGGTGGCAGCTATCTGCATGTAGGTACAAATCGGTGTGCGTCTTCTTCCTATACATGCTGTGGCCCAAATTGCTATCAGCTTGTCTTCTAATCAAAACATCTAGGAAAGGGAGCATCCCATCCGTTTCGATCTCCATGGTGAACACAATACTCTCTGCTGCACCTGGACCACGCGTGGGGCCCGGACCGCACCTACTCACAGGAAGCGCCAGAGGGAGGAGTGGGAGGGGGATTGTCCCATATATACATGGCGCTGGCCCACCGCCGGTCAGTACATCAGCTCGCCTAATGATGGCAACGTGGTTGATTGCTGAAATATTGTGTCCTATGAACACTCATACTAGGCTGTTCACCCGAAATTTATTTTGTTATCTCAATATGAACCCAGCGAAGAAAGAGTAGGTGGATTTATTGTGCTTCACTTGCTGAAGCTGAATTCTTGATGATAATCTCTCAGGTTGTTTCTTCTTGTTCAAGCTTGTAAAAATAGGTACTGGTAGCAGATTTATATTTGATGTTCTCTTTAAATAAATAGTCTTGGCCATGATGTCATTTTAACAAGTGATTTAATCTCTGATTTTGATACACTTTCACATTAATAGTCTACAGAGATGTTCATATATAATTATGATGTAATATATATAATTATGCTGTAAAAGTCCATAGAGTGAGCTTAAAATACATCTGCTTTCTAACATAAATGTCTACATGATGACGAAGTGCCTTGTCAGTTTTGTTTAGGCAAAAACCTTGCAAAATCCCCAGGTTCAGGCTGTAGTTATTCATCTATCTTTTGTTTACATGCTTTTGTATTAAGTTAATAACATAATTAAAGGTATAAAGTACATTAAAGGTATACTGTATAGGTAGTGAATGAAGCTTACAGTCATTATTGGTACTCATTTATTAGAATGTGAATATCTATGTTGTGTTGACAATTGTAAGCTTAATTTTGGCTACAGCTTGTTTTTCAGTCTCTTGCAACCCATTGTTTAGAAGTTTTGTAATTTTATTGAATAAGTTACATAAGTTTTGTGTTCAGTTTCAGAAATATGGAACTGTAAAAGGAATTTTGGTGTGAATAGTTTCATGAATTAGATGTTTCTGAAACCAAAATTACAATGCAATTTCCACATTTTAAATTTGGATATTTTCTGTTTGGGATAGATTTGATGAAAACTAGAAAGTGTGTCAGCACATCTGTCTCTTACGTTTTCTGATATGATATAAAGTCCAAATGGTGGTAATTTCATTTATAATTTAATATAATTGGGTAGAAATTTTATATATCAGTAACACACTATCAGGCACTGTAGCACAACAAACCGAGAAAAAAGCCCATCACTAGGTTGGATCTATAATGCACTGTAGCATTGAAACTACGTATTTGTACAATAAGCAAGTATAAATACGAAATCCACCAAATACTGCACGGTAACTTTGGAAACTGTGAAATCGAGATTGCACTGTATGATGAGCTTTTGTTATACAATTTGGGCACAGAGCACGTGAGCACTTCAACCAATCACAACACAGGATGACAGCACATAACACATTATGTAATCAGCCAGTCATATCTTCAAAATTTCAATGAGTGAACCCACAAACGACGAAAAAAATGTTAAAAATGAAATGCAAATAAAGTAGGTATTCCAATGTAATGTACAAAATGTACAGTACCAAGCAAAATGAAGGTGTAACAGACGTATAACATTGAGGGAACTGAAGGCACCAGTTTTTTGGAAAGGCACGGAATTGTAGTCGGTAGTCCTGCTTGCAACATTCTTCAAAACTGCATCACAGTTCTGCCAGGAAGGTAAAGTTTACCCACTTCAACAAAAAAGAGATGTAACATTTTTTTCTGGCAATGTGCTCAACGGAACATTTACACAGCTAACCCACAAATTGTTTGGCCCTTCTGCCAAATTGTGAGATGGCACCACTGATGTCCTACCACATTCTTTCCACGTTCTGTGCGAAAGGAAAGCTTTTGTGTACCTACAAAGTTCACACTATGGTTCACACCAAGATGCTGAAAACGATCAACACCTAGAGTGTTGTATGAACTGAAGCAGTCACCAACAATCGTCATCTTCCTTATTATTCTGAACGACACTTCCTTGGTCTGCAATTCAACAAGCTCAAGGAAGCACTATTTTTTCAACCCTCACTGATATCCAATGAACACCTAATTTTTCATAGCCTTTGTTGTATTTCCTTTTCCCAAATTTCACTTCACCAAGTCACACGCAAACTGTTGCATTCCAACCTAACCTAGCTCTCTGGCTATAATACAGATCAGTTTGTCACCACAACCAGATATCTTGCTTTGTCATTCATTGGCTTCGCCAACTCACTACCAAATGTTGGAGTCCAGCCTAACCTAGAACTCTGGTTAGGCTACATATCAGTTTATCACCACAACCAAGACTTTTGCTTTCACATTCATTGACTTCACCAACTCACTATCGTACTGTTGCATTCAAACTAACCTACATCTATGGCTACACTATAGATCAGTCTGTCACCACAACCAGGTTTCTTGCCTTCACATTGGTTGGCTTCATCAACTCACAACCAAACTTGCATTCTAAATTAACACATTCCTCTGGCTATGCGCAGATCAGTGTGTCACCACAACCAAGTTTGATGCTTTCGCATTTTGGCCTTCACCAATTCACTATAAACCTAGATATCTTGCTACACTGTAGATCAGTTTGTCTCCACCACCAGGTTTTCCACCTTCACGTTTGTTGGCTTTGGTAACTCACAACCAAACTGTTCCATTTGTGTAATACTTAAACAACTAGCTCCCAATAGCATCGTTTTTATTTTATTTTTTTCTCGTTATTAATTTATATTAATGTTATCTTTTCCTCATTAGTAATAAAAAATTTGTACATTCCCATAGAAGATGGCGAAGATAGGTTTTTAAAATTATCTTTGTAACAGAAGAGCAATGTCTGGAGAATATTCAATTTTTCTAGCAACTTTTGTTTCAGTCTCACTTGAGAGTACTTACTTATTAGATCTCACACAAAAAGGGCGAGTAATTTTTACTCATGTGTCAACAATGTGTGTAGTAAATGCTTTGTTTGTATAAAAATACAATGACATATACATACTAAAAGCTATCATAGCCGCAAGAATATTTTTATTTATTACGCCAATATTTGTTGACAAGCATGACTTTTGCCTGCAGTCATAAGAAGAGGCAGTAATTTGTTCCATCCTCCAAGACATTAAGCACCAAGTTCACTGCAAAATCACACACTCTAAAGTCTATTCACCGAGAGCTGGGTGTGTCACGTGAGCGACTACGCTCGTTTCCAGAGAAAGCATTCGGCGCACGCTTTGCAGCTTGGCGGCGTTTGGCTGGTTGCTGAGCTGTCACAGCGGACCGTGAGAAACCCGGGCAGCAATGTACGTAAAAATTTAACAATCATGTTAAAATAATGTTAAACTGAGTTCATTCTGTCGAAGCATATTTATTTTCAGTCAGGTTGCTAACAAATCGCTCCATTCAGACATAATTAATTGTTAATTTTAAGAACAATACCAGTAATAATAATGATAAACGACGATACAAGGTTCACTCTGTTGAACTAGAACTGTTTTCATTGAGGTTTATAACAAACCGCTCCTCTCTCTCCTCTATAATGCAGTCTAATTTCCACATTTGAGTTTCCACTTTTTCTACGACATGGAGGACGCACTCGTTCCAATCCTCTGCAGTCACTGTTCTTCCTGCTTCGTCTAGCGGTGCTTTAACTTCTGGCATTTTGTATGTTTTGTTTTTCGCTGCAACATAGCCTTCCATTCTGGCCCATACTAACTCGATGGCGTTTAACTCACAGTGGTACTGAAGAATTCTAAGAACAGTTTTCTCTGCATTCTTCGCCATTTCATCTATTGCGTATTCGTTGTGCGCTTTTCTGTGGTTTTTAACTATATCTAAAAGTTCTTTCTTCAACATACCGTCTTCGAAATCGATGTTTTTAGATTTTAGCCACTCTGATATTTCGTGCTTATTGGAATTCGCATTGGGAACTGTGCCGGTCGTGGTGGCCGAGCGGTTCTAGACGTTTCAGTCCGGAACCGCGCGACTGCTACGGTCACAGGTTCGAATCCTGCCTTGGGCATGGATGTGTGTGATGTCCTTAAGTTAGTTAGGTTTAAGTAGTCTAAGTTCTAGGGGACTGGTGACCTCAGATGTTAAGTCCCATAGTGCTCAGAGCCATTTGAACCATTATGAACCATTGGGAACTTTTACTTTTCTCCAAGAATGGTACGGCGCGTTATCAAGAACAATAACTGCATTTTCATGAAGCCTAGGATGAACATCTTGAAACCACTTCTCGAAGGTTTCGGCGCACATCTCCTCATAATAATCTCCACTTTTCTTGGATTTGAAAGTCCATAAACATCCTTCAACGAACCCTGCTTTGCTGCCAATGTGTGCGACAGTCAGACGTTTCCCTTTACCTGATGGGCCCTTGCTTCCGGTGAATAATCCGGACAGAAACGCTTCTTTTGAGGAATTTATAGTGTCATCTACCCAGACGTAACTTCGAGTATGTCCTGCGTTCACCCACGTCTTGTCCAAATAGTAAATGGGTCTGCCTTCATCTCTCAACCGTTTAATGGTTCAAATGGCTCTGAGCACTATGGGACTCAACTGCTGAGGTCATTAGTCCCCTAGAACTTAGAACTAGTTAAACCTAACTAACCTAAGGACATCACAAACATCCATGCCCGAGGCAGGATTCGAACCTGCGACCGTAGCGGTCTTGCGGTTCCAGACTGCAGCGCCTTTAACCGCACGGCCACTTCGGCCGGCAACCGTTTAATGGTTCGAAGATAACGCCGCCTCCATAAAATGATGTCATCCCTGTCTATTAGCATGCTATCGCGTCCACGCCGGCCATATTTGAAATTCATTTCTCTCAATAACTTATAAAATGTAGTTCTCCGAAAATTGCCCAGATCTGCATCTTCGTTCACGACTGTAAGCACTTTGTCAATTGTTGGCAATTCGTTACGAAAAAAATTCTTGTACTTTCCTTCGTATCGCATTTCTATCGAAGTCATCAACACTCTCAGAAACTTTCTGACATAATTTTCCTTTCTTGGGAGACTTCAAAGAGTGTGTGGCCTTCTACTCATTTATCACACGATACACTGAAGAACGTCCAACACCTGTAGCTGCAGCTGTTTTCGAAACAATGGCACTCATCGACTGCTCTGGATGTAACAGTTCCGTTTTATACACATTAAGCACCATGTCTTAATGATTTCTTCTTTTCTCGCTTCTTTGGTGGACTCAGAACTAACACGTCGACCTCGCTCGCTGAATCCGTGGATGGCATAATGAGGTCAGCCGTATGTGATGTTAATGAAATAAGTGAATATATAAAATAAGAAACCATGCGATGCCATTGGATGCTCACATAAACAGTGAATGCTCAGCGTGACTACAAACACATATACTTACTCTAATAATCAACAAATAGTCTTTCAAGCGTCTTTACAGATAAACTTAAGATATCCTGAAATCGCCACTGTACAACACCCACTAACGATCTCACACCTGCAACTGACACGGCCACACTGACTGAGCGCCGCGCCTGCGAATCGCACAATGCATCGCTCATAAAGGACAAACGGTTGCACCTATCGCATTCGAACAAACTACAAAACTAAATTCAAACCTTTCTGAAACTTTTCTCGTTTACACACCTACAACAAATTTAAGGGGGAAAAGTTTGTCGCTTACTATATTTCGGATGATGATTTGGTGAAAGTTCTGCATCAGACGTGTGATTTTAATTTATTACTTCTCTATAACTGGCTCTATTGGGCAGCATATAGTACTAAAGGAAATTATAAAATTATTTTGCTGTGCGACACACAGTTTAGGAGATATGGCGTGATAAATATAGAGTAACGCGAAAAAAACAACTTTTCCCGACAACTTAAATATTTCTCTTTTTCAGTGAGAATAAATTGTAATGTAGTATAAAAAAAAGGGTCGAAAGGTAGTTCTCGCATCACTATATCATGTTCAGGTGCCAAATTATAAAAAACACGACTTTCATTTTTTTTTAATTTCCGACGCCCATGCCTTGTACAACCCTCGACGGCAGCGCTGTGGTTACGCGACTTGCCGTGTTTACAGTTTGTCTCTTGTTTCGATGAATGAAGTATAAAAATCTATATCAATAAAATAAGAGAAATTATCCTAGACACAATATTCGTTTTTTTCACCTTCAGTATTTGTACATTGCATTGTATTTTTCTTACGCTGCGAGGAAGACTGTTCATGGCACCAATTTAGTTTCAACAAGATTCCATACTTTAATTCCAGTACTACAAGTAGTAATTATCTCTCATTACGTAAATTTCATGCCGATTCATACTCCTTGTGTTAGCTGTTGGGCTGACTCCCAGCATGGTAATTCCAAAATCGACCAACAGATTAGCACACATTCCAACAAGCTAGACCTTTGGCTATGCTAAAGATCAATCTGTCACCACAGGCAGATATCTTGCTTTCAAATTTGTTGGCTATGCCACTTCACAACCAAACTGTTTGATTCCAAACTAACCTAGACCTTTGGTTACACTATAGATAAGTCTGTCACCACAACCAGACTTTTTTGATTTAACATTCATTGGCTTCACCAACTCAATATCAAACTGTTGCATTTCAACCTAACCTAGATCTCTGGCTACATTATAGATCAGTCTGTCTTCACAACCAGGTTTACTGCTTTCACATTCATTGGCTTCGCTAATTCACAACCAATCTTTTGCATTCCAACATAACCTAGACTCCTGGCTACACTAGAGATCAGTCTGTCACCACAACCAGGTTTTTGGCTTCACATTCATTGGCTTTGCCAACTCACAACCAAATTGTTGCGTTCTAATCTGGCCTAGACCTCTGGCTACGCTCCAAGTCAGTTTGTCATCACAAGCAGTTTTTTTCTGCTAATTCAAGCTGTGGTCTAATGTCGGAACCTAACAGCAGTATATTAATTGTGAGAAATACATCCAAAACAGCCTAACTACACTACTGAAATTCGTGACCTATTCATAGAACAGCAGCCAGGCATATGTAACAACAAAAAATGTAAAATCCATTGCTTCATTCCCAGCAGTTTAACCCTAAATCACTGGTCTCACCTAGAATTAACGATTGCAGCTGGAACCATTTTGTGGTTCCTGCCAACATTTTGAACAGTACAGTTGTCAGTATAGGGTGCAAACCCAGGACACTTTGTTTTCTATGTGAAATACTACTTTAGACTTTGTAAATGTAATTAACTAGTGTATAAACTATAAATTATGACTTCCTTGGAATTAAAGTTCTACGATTAAATTCTGTTATGTCTAAGCCATACCATACCTTCGGAAATCACTATATGGAAACCACGACACATTAGGAATAAAGGGACTATACATTAATCGCAAACAAGAGTAGCAATGTCATTTTTTCATTTGAATCAATTTAAAAAGTCCTCTTACATCTCAGCTTAACCAAATCTCTGATGAAAAAAGGAGAACCAAAATTATATATTAATTCACAATTCTGCTTATTTATATACTGCAAAATTCCTACATAGTCCATACTGTCTGTATATTAATTTGTGTGTGTGAGCGTTCAACGAAATAGTCGCTTTGCCATTGGCTGACCAGATCATGTCTGCTATGTTTGCTGTAATTGGCTAACTAGATCACGTGTCCTGTGCTCAGCTTTTGTAACAAAAGCTCATCATACAGCACAATTTCGATTTCTCAGTTTCTGAAGTTACCATGCCGTATTTGGTGGACTTCATATTTATACTTTCTTATCGCACAAGTAATCAGTTTCAGTGTAATATGCCCTTGCTTGTTTCATAATTCAGGTTTTCTGAATAGCTGCATATTTTCAAATATGGTTTTAAGCTTACATTGGTGACAATATCCGATGTGGCAAGATTTATATTCACTCGAGACCTAAGGTTCGACCATAAATCTTCCATGAATCGGTCGGTACCATGTCTATAATGTTACAACATGCCTTGACGTTAGCTCATCCAGTCAAGACAGCTCACTTGTCAGTTACATCTGAAATGAGCGAGACCATGATCAGAGCAGTTCTTCAACAGATGCTACCAGATGAATGATGACCATTACGTTTCTTCTTTCAGAAGCTAACAATCTACTACGTGATCAGCCTATGGTAGTCAACTGCTTGCGCCGCACAAATTGGTGAAGCATTCCACTGATGATACTGAGGGCAAACCAGCTACTATTTACTCTGATCACTAACCACTGGTGGATTCCGTAGATAATCCATCAAAAAGCTGCTCCCCACGCCGTTTCTGAATTGTTGAATACATCACACAGTTTACGACTATGTGCTCAGCACCTTAAGGGGGCATGGATACAGTCACAGCTGACTATCACAAGTACAAGCAGTTTTAGATTATGTTAATTATGACGAGGTAGCCAAGACACAACAATATGATACACAAATATGCAACTTCCTGCAAAATACCATGACTTGTTTGAAGCTCGACAGTGGTCCTCCGCATAAGTGTGGTGCGATGAGTTGCAAAATTGTCAGTATGCATACCTATTTTTTACGTCTTGCACAGACTGTCAAGCCCAGGAATTCCCCCCCCCCTTCCCCCCCCCCCAACAAAACTGGTCACTGTCTGGTTCGTCTGGCCGAATGTGAAACAAAACTGTAAATAGTGGACTCAAGCTTGCATTGCTTGTCAACACTGCAATGTCAGATGGCTGATGGGAAACACCTAAAGGATGGTCACAACGTGCATATCTTGATCTGCTCAGCCCTTTCCCAGAGTCTGAAGGCTTCTGATACACTCTTTCTATAACTGATCGTGTCACCTGCTGTGATGAAGCCAAACCTTTGGCAGATATAATGGCGCAAATGACAGTGACAGCATTTGTTCACTTTGTCACTTTGTATATCACCTTTTGGGTGCTCCACCTCCATTGTCTCTCTTCAGAAAAAATTCCGTATGGCGAACTACTCACTCTGCCAGTAGATTTCACTTCTTCACTACAATCTCCAGCAACTTAGAGCTACCTGCTCTTGTCAACACAGTGAAACAACACATTGTATGGCTCAGACTATCCCCATCACAGCCACACAGTTTGACAAAAAGGTTTATACACCAAGGCCATAGCAGACTGTGAATATGATATGTTACGAATTTATACCTGTTCTGCGTCAATCATACTCCAGTCCTCACACAGTACTAATGCAACAAACTGAAGTTTTATTTCCTGACAGTTCAGCTACAATCTTCCCACTGACTTCATACTGGACGTGATTGGCTCAACATTATTTGCTGTCAAGTTCCTAACTATCAGTTTTCCAAAGCCACAATACTTACCTTCAAACGTTCAAGTGGAGACAAGTGTCACCACACCTACTCTCCCATCACCTTCTGAACCCAGCACTCACACACTGCAACTCTATGAGCTCCATGCAGAGCAACATTGCTGCTACGGTTGCCCATGCTGCTCTACACCCTATCTCAGCCAATCTCACTTGTATTGAGACAGGTTGAGGATCGCAACTTCACGTTCTTGTTCTTCTTCTTCACCAAGAAATGGCCCAGCCAGGCTCTGTGTAGCAGCCTGCCACAGCAAGAAGATTGTGTTGACAGCTACAACCTACCGATGACACCTCCCCCAGTGCTCCACACTCCCGGAAGGGGTGAGACAGAGGGAAGGGGCGGGGGGTCTGTGGAGAATATAGTATTGATAAAGCAAGTGCAACTGAATAAGACACATTGCACAGTGGGTTCTATACCCGCACATTATAACTGATGCTTTCAGTTTGCTGTGAGCAATTGTATAGCACACACACACATTCAAGTTATATCTCTTTGTGGTTAAGAAAGTGTATTGTAGCAGCATCAGTCTGTTCTTTCATTTTACTACATGCACAAGCAAACTCCACAACTGAGATCATACGGTAGCCAAAAGATGTGAAGCTATTTATGGTGGCCAGGAGGAAGATTTCATGACGATGAGAAGTACATTGATTCTGTATTATGTCAGTTGTGGCATGCTACAATTAATACTTTTACATTTATTGTAAATGTTTGGAATTCCGTAGATTCTAATAAATCATGGGTGTGGCCAATCAGCGATTGTTCAGTTTGTTTCAGAGTGTTCAGGATTTTTAATTCCCTGTCAGAAGTAAGAATGCCATCCACTTGTTATAGAGTTTTTACTCTGGCACTGCTAATCTAACTTAATCTCATGTGTAATGAGGGGAAAAGCATAGTTACTAATAAATGAGAGTATTATGGCTGTGTACTTCTTTAAATCACATGTTTAATCATACTATACTTTCCCATCCATGTAAAATGTGTACATCCCATACTCATAATGTGAAAGTGAAAGAAAATGTGTGTACTTCCATAATTAATATGCAGATACTTATTCATATATGATTGTGTCGATACATAATAGGATATACCAGAATCTTAACCTATAATGAGACTCTGTTGGGAACATTCATATTTTATTCTTTGATGTGTTATATGTATCGTAGTTTATGTTTTCTCCTTGATCTTCGTTATGTACATCGTTGAAAAAATGGTCTCTAAAAATGCATTAGAAACTGTATGTGTGCAACTGAAAAGTACATGTACATGTATAGCTTCAACTGACAATGTGAGGCATGGGGTAGGCATGCTAAGAGGCTGATTAATAAACATCTAAATATTAGTCATATTCCTTTTGGATCTTAGTATTTCTTTATCATTCAGGGAGCAGAGGAGATAAAACTACCACAAATTTGGTTTGCATATTTCGCTGTCACAGACGCCAGATCAAATAGATTTTGTGGCAACATCACACAATTAACAAACAGTCCTGCCATTAAACTCTTTGCAGCAGTCACCAGAATCACTGTGTTTTATATATATATATATATCTGGTTTTTTATTCTTTCATTATGATTTTTATATTTTTGTATCTTCCATGCACAGAGTTAGTTTGTGCATAGTTATGAGATAACTCTGATGTTTGTTCCCTGCATGCTAACTTATTTTCAATTGCAAGCTCGGAATGGTGGAACAAACTGTCGACTGTGGTTGTGATAAATAAAGCTAACAATTGTTCGAGGGAGTTTTTGTGTAGTCTGGTTCCATCGTATTAAGTAAATGCAGGACCTAATGATCGAATGATACTCTGCACAGCTTGTACCAATAGATTAGACCTTTTGAGTAAACAGCCTGCAATGATTTTTTCATTACTGTTCACCTTTTTGCCATAGGGGCAAATGCTCATACTTTCTTTATTGTTGTTGTTGTTGTAGTCTTCAGTCCTGGGACTGGTTTGAAGCAGCTCTCCATGATCTATCCTGTGCGAGCTTCTTCATTTCCCAGTACCTACTGCAACCTACATCCTTCTGATTCTGTTTAGTGTATTCATCTCTTGGTCTCCCTCTATGATTTTTACCCTCCACACTGCCCTCCCATACTAATTTGGTGATCCCTTGATGCCTCAGAATATGCCCTACCAACCGATCCCTTCTTCTAGTCAAGTTGTGCCACCAATTCTATTCAATACCTCCTCATTAGTTATGTGATCTACCCATCTAATCTGCAGCATTCTTCTGTAGCACCACATTTCGAAAGCTTCTATTCTCTTCTTGTCCAAACTATTTATCGTCCATGTTTCTCTTCTATACATGGCTACACTCCATACAAATACTTTCAGAAACAACTTCCTGACACTTAAATCTAAACTCGATGTTAACAAATGTCTCTTCTTCAGAAACGCTTTCCTTGCCATTGCCAGTCTACATTTTATATCCTCTCTACTTCGACCATCATCAGTTATTTTCTCTCCAAATAGCAAAACTCATTTACTACTATACGCGTCTCCTTTCCTAATCTAATTCTCGCAGCATCACCCAATTTAATTTGATTACATTCCATTATCCTTGTTTTGCTTTTGTTGATGTTCATCTTATATCCTCCTGCCCTCCAATACTTTTTCTTTATTAAGGAATTGTAAACAGCTGCCATCTTACCTTGAGTGCGTATTCCTTGCCTTTAATTTTCTACAAACTCGTGCGACACCTACACACTGATCAGCCAGAACTTTATGACTACCTACATAATAGCCGGTGTGTCCACCTGGGGCCTGAAGAACAATTGTGACAGTTCGTGGCAATGGAAGCAATGAGGCCTTGGTAGGTCGATGCAGGGAGTTGGCACCACATCTGGACGCCCAAGTCACCCAGTTGCTGTACATTCCGGGTAGGAGCACGATAAACTCTGATGCCACATTCAATCAAATCTCTGTTGGTTTGATTGTGTTCAGATCTGGCAAGTTGGGGGTCCAGCATATCATCTGGAACTTGCCACTGTGTTCTTGAACCACTCTATCACGCTCTTGCCCTTGTGACATGGTGCATTATCTGGTTGAAAATGCCATTGCCATTGGGAAACATGACCATGATGAAGGGATGTGCAGGGTCTGCAACCAATGTAAGATACTCGTTGGCCATCATGGTGCCTTGCATGAGCTCCACTGGACCCATGGATGCCCACGTGAATGTTCCCCACAGCATAACGGAGCTGTGCAAACTTGTCTCCATCCTGCAGTGCAAGTGTCAGGGAGCTGTTTCCTGGAAGACGTCAGATTCGTGCCCTCCCATCGGCATGAGGAATAAGCCATGAGGATTCATCAGAGCATGCAATGCTCTGCCATTGCGCCAACATCCAGTCCCAATGGTTACGTGCCGATTTCAGTCGGCATCTCAGCTGTGTGGTTTTAACATTGACAAGTGGACGAGTCGTTGGCTGTAGAGGCCCATCGTTGGGACTGTCCGGTGCGCTGTGTGTTCAGACGCACACTTGAACTTTGCCAACCATTAAACTCTGAGATAGTTCCGCCTGTCCCATTTTACATCTGCCCAGCCTGTAACATCTGTAATGAGGGGTGGCCACCCAACCCTACCATGTCTGGGCATGGTTTTACCTTGGTGTTGCAATTTGTGGAAGACACTCACCTCAGAACTCCTCGAACACCCGAGAAATCGTGGATTTTCGGAAATGCTCGTGCCGAGCCTCTAGCCCATCACAATCTGTCATCGGTCAAACTCGGGCAGATTGCGTCCCTTCCCCATTCTACAGCACGCTCACTGGTACCACATGCACCGTGCGTGTACCTGACTAGCAGTCATTCCTTACCAGGTGTCACTGTTATTGCCTGGACGAGTTTGTATCGATAGTAGGTCGATGGTCACAATGATCAGTGTAATTTCAATAAATTCAACGACTGACTCTGTAGCGCTCTGACACGTACCAGCCATTTTAGAATTTACTGAGCACACGCAGACGGGAAACACTTGATTGAACAAAAAGCTTAGTCAAACCTGTTTTGTACTCCAGATTTGTAACGAACTGCTGTCCTCATGCTACGATTTGTCTGCGCAGATATTGGTTGCGCACATGTAATATCTGCGCTGCACTCCATAGACGTGCGAAGTGCGTTTAATAACTTTGACATTGGAGAGTGGCGACAGAACACAATAGTAAACAGACCAAGATGAGTTTTGTGACGTAGTCTGTCAAAGTGTGTGACAGTAGATTCAGACAGCATTGGCGTAAATGTTTGAATGACACTGTCTCGTAATGAAAATTTGCGTATTGTCCCAGAAATAGGATAAATGTTGTCTATGTTTACGGCGCATTTATGTGTTCTCAATGTTGCCACGACATATTACGTGCAGTAGGATAAATGCAATGTTCTACAGCGTACTAAACATTGGAATTTCAGAACGAAAGAGTAGAGTGAAATATTTGTAAACAGTGTTGGAAGTTTATGGGACGCTGCTCCTCGGTTTCAATCTGTTTAGAGCCGTAAAACGATTGTAAGCGAAATGGAGCCAAGTGGTGATTTTAGAGAAGTATTTATTGAATTGAGAGAGAAGTATGAAAAAGCTTGTTTGTTGATAGAAGAAGAATCAAAATCTGATCCAGAGAATGCTCCATACCGCTCAAAATATGCTGCCAGTAAAATTTTAACTGAAATGAAATCGAAACTAGTGAACATTCTCGACGATATTAACGCAGAAAACTCGGATTATGTGACAGTGAAAGCAATGCTTGGAATTGTGTGGTTGTTGTTGGGAACGGTATCGTTAGATACAGAGGAGCTATCAACTGGGGAAGAGCAACTAATGAAATGTGTTGAATGTCTTTCTGATGATGCTTTAAGGCCAGAATACATTATTTCTCAGATAACAGCATTAAATCAACTTGGATTATTGTGGTCACAACGAGACCAACCAAAGAAATCTCAGGAATTTTTAGAACAAGCAGAAACCCTGTATAAGACTTACTCTAAAGAAATTAATCTACCTGCCACTGATGCACCCAGTATATTTAAAGCCACTGTTCCCGAAACCTATAGTTCAGGGCCAGGTACATCATTGGAAAAAACACACACATTGACATTATATTACTTGGCACAAATATACGGCGCATTGAGTGACAATAGGAAGTCTGCTATATATTGCCACACAACGCTTAAAAGACAACTGGAGACAAAAGATTTTGATCCTATTGATTGGGCTTTGAATGCAGCCACATTATCACAGTACTTAATGGAAAAAGTTGGTTTTAAAGAAGCCAGGCATCATCTCGCTGCTGCTTCATTCATTCTTGATCAATATGAAGGTGAAATTGGTCATATGAATTGCAATGAGGAGGAGTTAGCTGCACGGTAAGTATGCTACTAAAGTTCGAAATTTGTTATGACTTGATTACTAGTTTCTGCAAATGGCTAGAGTGATTGGAGAAATCATCATGTAACCAAAGTCATTGCTGCTTTGTGATCACAACTGTTGACGTAGGAAAATATTCTCAGTTGCCAGTATCAATATTTTGGTTGGACATAAAAATACAGAGCCGTTTTTTTGGGGCAGAGCAATTAAGATTTAGTAAGGTCAACATTAGAATGTTTAGAACTGTTAAAAAATGATGGAAGCATAAAGTGGAAGACTGACAGTTTAGATTAGTCTTTAGTAGTGAGACAGCATTTTAAATGTACAGTGGACTGCAGCATTTGCTATTATTACTAGCAGCAGCTCCTAAACAGCTGTTATTAACAACTCGTATAAACTTGTGACCTTTGTGTGTGTTTATGTAATAATATGATGATGATACTAGTTTCACCTTATGATATTTAATTTTTAGTTGATGTTTGGTACATCTTATGAAAGTGCACCATCATAGCTTGTATCCATTGTTGGCACGTTGTTAAATTAAGTACAAAAGACTATTTGTGATTTGCTATGACACACACTAAACAAAATTTTAAAATCTGAATCAGTGGATATGTTTAGTGGAACAAGCAATGAGTCATAGCTAAAAGAAACA
The DNA here is from genome assembly GCF_023898315.1 of Schistocerca nitens. NCBI lineage: Eukaryota > Metazoa > Arthropoda > Insecta > Orthoptera > Acrididae > Schistocerca > Schistocerca nitens. The sequence goes on along the minus strand of NC_064620.1, from coordinate 140,320,542 downwards.
CAAACTGAGAAAATAATTGCACCAGTTCACTCATGAATGAAGAAGACAAGAGAGTTTTGTGGTGACACCAAAAAGTGTGCTATAGAACGTAAGACAAATATAAGTGTACCAGGAGTGCAAGGTAAGAAGTGTAAGAAGAGAGGAAGTGACATGGAAGTATACAATGAAAATGTGATCAGATGGCTCCTAATTTTCAGGTTCTGTGGAGTTCTGTTCTGGTCTTGTTAAACATTTTAGTATGGCATATATCACTGAGTGAGCTAGTGCAGTAGTTATGTTACTGGGCGTGTATTTGAAATACAGATCTTTAGTTTATGTGCCCTCATCACTATAAAGTGTTTGTTGCAGGTTGTGTGCAAATCAAATTAACATTGTATTATAGGTACCAACTGAATTAAGCAGTGCAGTTGTTAATACTCTGACCTCATATTTAGGAGGATGGAGTTTTCCCTGTTTGGCCATCCTTATTTAGATTTTCTGTGATTTTCTAAATCATTTCAGGCAAATGCTAGGGTGGTTCCTTCAGAAAGTTCACGCCCAGCATACCACATATGTGTATATTCTGTGAATGTGTATATTTTGATCAATATATTGTTATTGATTATGACGACAAATTCTATATCATAGTGAGGTGCTGCCAGGGTTAGTAAATACGTCAAATTAAAATCCAGAGTTAGGCTTCTGTTTGTTTTCCTGAATCACTAAAGGCAAATGATGGCATAATTTCTTTGAGAATGCTGTGGTCATTTCATACTCCATCCTGTGCAGTCCTAGCATGTATTTAATTTCTAATTGCCTCCTCATCAACAAGTCACTTGACCTTAATTTTCATTCTTTTCCAGTGTGTTATTTGACAAAAATTATACTTGTTTTCAAAAAAATCTCAGTATTAGGCCACACCCTAGCTATTTATAGATAATCAGACATTTATTTCTTGTAGAGACCTTATTTATGATACGGAACAGATTGTAAAGATTGAACAACTTCATTCGCCAGTTAGCTACGGTTTTCTCTGGGTTATAAATTTGCTTATTGTAACATGATATGAAGAGCAAAAACAGAAACAATTGACATTTAAGAGCAACATTTATTTACTCACTAAATAGTTTCTTGGCTGCCATCAGATGACGACTCAGCTGTCAGGTTGAAAGATTTATTGTGGAAGCTTTCTGTAGGCTATAGCTAAGCCATTCCTCCACATATATTTTTATACAGGACTGTGAGTCCACTATTATAAGCAGGAGTACTTTTGGAAAGTAAGAGATAAGTGTAGCAGATTTGGAGCTGTGAAGGCTGTAATGTCATTTGGTAAGATGCCTGTAAAAATCCAGGTTGCAAATTTGGGAATTGGAGTGGCAGCCTGTCCTATCTGCCAGAACTCCAACGCAGAGTGAAAAATTCATTCTGGAAATGGCAACTCATTACCATTGCCATCACTTTTGTTTGCCATTCTCATCAATCGTTTGCATTTCATAGCTTCTCTTTAACTTTTCCTTGTGAATTGATCCTTTTTGTTAACTTATGTTTTACTTTTTCCTCTGCAGCCAATTTTTGTCTTACATTTTGGTCTCTCTTTTTTTTTTCTGTGTGACAATCTTTTCTCTGAGTTATGAAGCCACTAGTGTAGCATTCAGCATAAGTAGAGTTCAAGTACCAGTTGTGATTTAGGATTTTCATCAGTTACTTTGAACAAGCACCAGAATAATTTCTTCAAAACCGTCACTTGTAAATTCCCTTGATGAAATAACCTGCTGACATTGGAGTGTCAAGTTTTGTGGTTGGTGCCATGGAATATCTTGGACCAGTCACTACAAATAATTTCAGTAATATCGATATCGCCATCAGTGCATCAGTAGAAGTAATGTTCACCATAAAGTCCTTAAAAAGTCTAGTCCTGTGATAAAACATCAACAAAGTTAATTAAAGAGTTTAGTAACATATTAAGTTATCCATGTAACCAATCATTTATCAGTGGAACATATCTTGAATGGTTGGAATTTGCTGAAATTAAACCTTTGTTCAACAAAGAAGAAAAAAGAAATGCCAACAAATTTCTATCCATCCTCACTTTCGCTTGCATGCTTGAAAATTTAAATAAAGGTGATATACGATTGGCTTCTTGACCATCTTACAACTACTAATACCTTCCTGCGGGTCTGGGGATTAGAATAGACCCGAGATATTCCTGCCTGTCGTAAGAGGTGACTAACAGGAGTCTCACACATTTCAGCCTTTATGTGATGGTCCCCTGTAGGGTTTGACCTCCATTTTCAAAATTTTCCCGAAGAGTGAGCCAATTTGGGAAGGGTGCCTTACATAGTGCGTCATGTCCATTGTGCCTTTAGATCTTTAGCCCACTTTCTTGTCGTCACATTGCAGTCCAGCTCATTCTCCATCTCTTGGGCGAGGACATCTTCGTGGGTGCATTTTCCACCATGCACTGTGCAGTGTCGCTTTCTGCGCCAACGATGGCCATGGACTTCTTTGCGTCTGATATCCAGCATGGTAGCCAGTCAGTTGTGGTGGGGCCGCCGTGTACCCTGTTGGTTGTAGCTCCCTGACAACACAGGGATCACTCTGCTGATGCCTGCACAGTTAACTCCCCATGTATGCCAAGGAGTAGATGCCCGTCACCCTGGGGCAGCAGAACTCTCGTCAAAGGACATCCTGCCAGGTGGCTTTTGCTGCGGCTGGGTGGCGCCCGTGGGGAGAGCCCCTGGTTGGAGTGGATGGCATCAGGGCAGATGACACGCACCACATCATCACTTGCTGGTGATCAGACACCAGCAGTCTTTAAGTGTTCAAAGTCTCAGTACAGTGCAAGAAATTATGACCCTAAAGCATTCCCCTCCCTGGCCACACCATGGGAGGAATGCCAAGCTAAGGATGGCAGCGAACCTTTTTCACCCCGTATGTACAAGAACTGATGGAGACTCCTTTGTTTCAATGAAGCCACAGTTTTTTGTAGAGCATTTAGAGGACAAGTTTGGGGAGGTTGAGGGCTTGTCCATGCGCCCTGGGTCAGTCTTGATGAAAACAGCACCCTCTGCCCAGTCACAGGCTTTACTCGCTTCTAACAAGTTGGGAGATGTTTCTGTTACCATCACGCCACATAAGAGTTTAAATATGGTCCAGGATATTATATTCTACAGGGACCTTCTTTTGCAGTCTGTCGACAAGCTGTGCACCAATTTAGAGCGGTGAGGTGTTCATTTTGTGCGGCGCATCCATCGGGGTCCGAGGGATAATCAGGTTGCCACCAGTGCCTTCATCTTTGCCTTCGAGGGTGACACATTACCCGAGAAGGTCAAGGTAATGGTCTACCACTGTGATGTCAAACCATATATCCCTCCCCCGATGTGGTGCTTTAAGTGCTGGAAGTTCGGCCATATGTCTTCGCGCTGTAATTCCAGTGTTACATGTCGAGATTATGGACTTCCATCACATCCCAATACTCCATGTGCCCCGCCTCCTCCCATCTGTGTCAACTGCGGAGAGCTTCATTCACATTGATCGCCAGAATGGAGGATTTTACAGAAAGAGAGGAAAATCATGGAATACAAGACCCTGGACCGACTGACCTACACTGAGGCTAAGAGAAAATATGAGGCCCTACATCCTGTGGCTATGACCACCTCATACTCTGCCGCTACGAGAACAATTGTTGCCCCCAGCAGTTCTGCGAATTCCAGTCGGCTCTCAGAGCCAGAAGGCTACACCTGCAGTGGGGCAGTTCCCCCCTATTGCTCCCACGCCACCTACGTCGGGAGCACTGTCCCTCCAACCATCGGGGACACCAGACCCCACTTCCCAGCCGGAGAAGCGTAAGTCTTCTTCGGCTCCTCTCACCAGGAAGGGATCCCTTGGGTCACTCCCTTCCCAGGTTTCTGCTAATGGGAAACATGACACCCACCAGTGGCTTAAGTGCCCAAAAGCAGCTGGTCGTAGGGCTTCACGATTCTCCTCAGTTTCGGAGATTGAAACAGTGAAGCCTTCCCAGCCAGAGAAACCCAAGTAGCAGTGAGAAAAGTTCAAAAAGAAAACTCCTAAGACTAAGGAAATTGTGGTGGCACCCACACGGCCACTACCTGCGAGCTCAGCGTATGGGGTGAGGTGGAGATTCTGGCATCCACTGAGGACCTAGATCTCGCTGGACCCTCTGGCACAATGGATACAGTCTGCTCAGGCAATAAGCTGGTGGCAGCAGGTGACCCTGAGGCGTAAACTTCCTCATTGAATTTCCCGTGCCTTCCCAGTCTTATGATGTCATCCTCCAGTGGAATTGCAGTGGTTTTTTCCACTGCCTGGCTGAGCTGTGGCAACTGTTAAGTTTTACGCCTGCTTTCTGCATTGCCCCACAGGAACCGTAAAGACTATAATCGAGTCTCAGATGGAGTTTGTATTAACTCAGTCTGTAGTGCAACTGTGCCCCATCAAACCCCTCTTGAAGCTGTGGCTGTCGGAATAAGGAATACACAGGAAATAACTGTCTGCAATGTATATCTTCCTCCAGATGGTGCAGTACCCATGAATGTATTAGCTGCACTGATTGATCAACTCCCTAAACCTTTCCTATTTTTGGGAGATTTGAACGCCCATAACCCCATGTGGGGGTGGCACTGTGCTTACTGGCCAAGGCAGAGATGTTGAAACTTCACTGCCTCAGCTCGACCTCTGCCTCTTAAATACTGGGGCCGTCACAGATTTCAGTGTGGCTCGTGATAGTTACTCGGTCATTTATTTATCCATTTGCAGCCCAGGACAACTCCTATTTATCCACAGAAGAGCACATGACGACCTGTGTGGTAGTGACCACTTTCCCATCTTCCTGTCACTGCCCCGGCATCAGGCCCACAGATGCTTGCCCAGATCGGCTTTAAACTAGGCAGACTGGGAAACTTTCACCTCTGTGGTCACTGTTGACTGTCCTCCACATGGTAACATCGATGTGATGGTTGAGCAGGTGACTACAACAATCGTTAATGCGGTGAAAATCATGACCCCTCATTCTTTAGGGTGCCCCCGGTGAAAGGCAGTCCCTTGGTGGTTGCCGGAAGTTGCAGAGGAAATTAAGGAGTGTCGGCGGGCTCTACAGCGGCATAAGTGGCACCCTTCCCTGTAGCACCTCATAGCCTTTAAGCGGCTTGATGTCCACATTCACCTGCTTTTCAAATGACGGAAGCAGGAATGTTGGGAGATTTATGTCTCGACCATTGGGTGCCATACATCATCTACCCAAGTCTGGACGAAGATCAGACATCTTTCTGGGTACCAGACCCCAACATTTGTCCCTGGCATTAACAGCAATGGCATGTTGTCTACCGACACAAATGCGATTGCCGAGCTCTATGCTTGAGCCTCTGTGTCGGAGAACTACCCCCCAGCCTCCCTCGCCCTCAAACGGCAGATGGAAAGGAAAGTCCACTCGTTCGCTACATGCCACAGTGAACCCTATAACGCTCCATTTACAGAGTGGGAACTCCTCAGTGCCCATGCACATTGCCATGACACAGCTCCTGGGCCAGATCGGGTCCACGGTCAGCTGATTGAACATCTCTCATCTTAATTCAAGCAACATCTCCTCATGATCTTCAGCTGGATCTGGTGCGATGGCATCTTTTCATCGCAATGGTGGGAGAGCACCAGCATTCCGGTGCTTAAACCCGGTAAAAACCCACTTGATGTGGATAGCTATCGGCCCATCAGCCTCACCAGTGTTCTTTGTAAGCTGCTGGAACATGTGGTGTGTTGGCGTTTGGGTTGATTCCTGGAGTCACATGGCCTACTGGCTCCAATGCCGGGGTGGCTTCTGCCATGGACACTCTACCACTGATAATCTTGTGTCCCTCGAGTCTGCCATCCAAACAGCCTTTTCCAGACACCAACATCTGGTTGCCATCTTTTTTTTTGATTTACGAAAGCGTATGACACGACCTGGCAATGGGCACTGATGACCACGCTGTTTAGCGCCCGTAAACCTCACACACACACACACACACGACCTGGCAACTTCATATCCTTGGCACATTATACGAGTGGGGTCTCTGAGGCCCACTCTCGATTTTTATCTAAAATTTCCTGTCGCTTTGTAATTTCCATGTCCAAGCTGGTGCCTCCCATAGTTTGCCCCATATCCAGGAGAATGGGGTCCCACAGGGCGCTGTATTGAGTGTAACTCTATTTTTAGTGGCCATTAATGGTCTAGCAGCAGCTGTAGGGCCGTCTGTCTCACCGTGTCTGTATGCAGACGACTTCTGCATTTTGTACTTATCCACCAGTACTGGTGTTGCTGACGGCGCCTACAGGGAGCCATCTACGAGGTGCAGTTCCCAGTTTTTGGCCGCAAATTCATGTGTTATGCACTTCTTTTGGCATCATACCATTCATCCGGAACCAGAACTTTATCTTGATGATGATCCACTCACTGTAGTGGAGATATACCGATCCTTAGGTCTGGTTTTCGACACCCGATTGACTTGGCTTCCTCACCTTCATCAGCTTAAGCGAAAGTGCTGGCAGCATCTCAAAGCCCTCCACTGCCTGTGCAACATCAACTGGGGTGCAGATCACTCTATGCTGCTGTAGCTGTACAGAGCCCTTGTTCAGTCCCGCCTTGACTATGGGAGCCTGGTATGTGGTTCGGTGGCACTCTCAGCATTGCATTTACTTGACCCAGTGCACCACTGCGGGGTTCACGTAGTGACAGGAGCTCTTAGGACGAGGCCGGTGACCAGTGTCCTGGTGGAGGCCGGATTCCCTCCATTGCAGGTTAGGTGTGCACAGTTGTTCTCTAGTTATGTTGCACACGTTCGTAGTTTTCCTGCGCATCCGAAATACCTTCTCCTTTTCCCACCACTTAGCGGTTCATTTCCCTCATCGGGGGCCCAGGTCAGGGTTTATGATTGCAGTTCGTGTGCGATCCCTTCTCTCCGAACTGGAGTCCTTGCCTTTACCACTTATACTTGTGGTTCATTCATGTACACCTCCATGGTGTACACCCAGGCTGCGGCTTCGCCTAGACCTTTCACATGGCTCTAAGGACTCAGTTAACCTCGTGACTCCCCGCTGTCATTTCCTCTCGATTCTCGACATGTACTGGGTCCGTGAAGTGGTTCACACTGATGGCTCGATGGCTGATGGTCACGTTTGCTTTGCCTATGTTCATGGAGGACATATAGAACAGCACTCCTTGCCAGATGGCTGCAGTGTTTTCACTGCAGAGCTGGCGGCCATATCTCATGCTCTTGAGCACATCTGCTCATTCCCAGGCAAGTCATTTCTCCTGTGTACTGTCTCCTTGAGGAGCTTACAGGCTCCCGACCAGTGCCACCCTAGTTATCCTTTGGTAGCGACCATCCAGGAGTCCATCTATAGCCTGGAACGGTCCAGTCGTTTAGTGGTGTTTGTCTGAGCCCCAGGTCTCGTCAGAATCCCAGGCAACAAACTTGCCGACAGGCTACGCAGAAACCCCTTATGGAGATCGGCTTCTCTGAAACTGACCTTCTTTCAGTATTACGCTGCAAGGCTTTGGGAGACGGAATGGCATAACCTCAGTACCCACAACAAACTGCGTGTCATTAAGGAAACTAAGAATGTGTGGAAGACCTCAGTGCGTGCGTCTCGCAGGGACTCTTTGCTTCTCTGTCACCTCCGCAACAGCGATATGTGGGTGATGCATGGTTTCCTCCTCCATCGCGAGGACCCACCTCGGTGTCACTGTGGCTCATGAATGACTGTTGTTCTGTAGCTGGACTGCCCACTTTTAGCCACTCTGTGGCGAACTTTTATCTTTCCCAGCACCCTACCTTCGGTGTTGGGCGACAATGCCTCAACAGCAGCTTTAGTTTTATGTTGTATTCATGAGGGTGAGTTTTATCTTTTGCTCTAAGTTTTAGCACATGTCCTTTGCCCCTGTGTGTCCTCCACCCTAGTGCTTTCAGGGTGGGGTTAAAAAAAATGGCTCTGAGCACTATGGGACTTAACATCTATGGTCATCAGTCCCGTAGAACTTAGAACTACTTAAACCTAATTAACCTGAGGACATCAGACAACACCCAGTCATCACGAGGCAGAGAAAATCCCTGAATTTCAGGGTGGGGGTTTTAGTGTGTTGCTGAGTGGCTGGCTTTTCCTTTTTATCCTCATGGTCAAACAGCCATGGTAACATGCTTTCTTGTTTTAACCTCTTCTGCCTGTTTCTTGTGTCTTTGTGGTTTTCTTGTCCCGTTTTGTCCATTTAAGTGTTTGTTGCCCTTCAGTCGTTGTTGTGGTTTTTCCTTTCATTCTGTTTTTTGTTGTCTTATTGTCACCCTTGTGGCATTGTTTCCTTCAGAATAAGGGACTGATGACATCATAGTTTGGTCCCTTCCCCCTCTTTTAAACCAACCAACCAATAACTAATATGTTTTCAAAGTCACAGTTCAGATTTCTAAATGGTTCCGATGTTGAGAATGCTATCTGCACAAACAGTGAAAATGTACTTACTTCATCAGACAAATTACAGGCTTCTAGTACATTTTGTGATTTGTCAAACACGTTTGACTGAGTGAATCACAGTAGCCTTTTTTTGTAAATTAGAATATTACTGTGTAGCAGGAAATCCTGCAGAATGATTCAAATCCTATATCTCTGCAGAAATGTGATTAGGAAAGAGATGTGTATTAAGCTATCAGGTATCATCCAACTGGGAACTAATTACATGTGGTGTCCTTCAAAGTTCCATCTTGTGGCCCTTATACAGTCATTGCAATAAATAGCAAATCAAATATAGTCTTAGAAAAATCAGTTAATATAGTCTCCATGGACATTACTAAATGGTTCCTAGCCAAACCAGTACGTGTCTAAAATATGATGACAAGCAGATAGAAGAAGTTGACAGTATTAATTTCTTGGAATTACGGCTTGATAATAAATTCAACTGGGAGGAACTTATCACAGAACTGATAAAGTGCCTAAATGGGTCTCTGTTTGCACAGTGATATAAAATAAAGAAGCTGGCATCATTCACTTGCTTTCATTTCAAGATGTCATATAGGATTATTTCTTGGGGTAACTCATCAAGCTAAGCTAAAATTTTCTGAGCCAGGGATGGGTGGTAAGAATTATTTGTGATGTGCACTGAAGAACATCCTGCAGAGGTCTGTTTGGGGAACTAGGGATACTGACTACTGCTTCCCAATATATTTATTCTTCATCAAAAACATATCTCTTTTTTTTAAAACGAGTGGCTCAGTTCATGGAGTCAGTACTAGGAATAAGAATAATCTTCACAAAGATTGAAAGTCACATACTTTGTTACAGAAAGATGTTAATTATTCAGAAACACACATTTTCAGTATATATATTGTCCAATTGCAGACCCATTGATAGATTTCTTAGCAGGTCTGATTGATATGTATATGTTACTAATAATATCAAATAATGGGAGTATTATATACAATCAGACTTCTGTACAGATTCGTTACATTAATGTAATCATTGTATCACCAGATTAGTGATGCTAAACAGGTACAACATGAACTGAAAGAGCTGAAGATAACATTCCATGTGAATGGATACAACAACAAAGACATATAACGAGCTACGGGGTATGACGAAGACAAAATGGACAAATTTATAGAAGAAACTCTTCCTGTTGATTGCCTACCTTGTGCTAGAAGCATCAGTGACCATGTAGGCAAGGCTCTGCATTATGGAGGGATCAGACCCATATTACAGAGTGGCTGTAAGATCGGAGATCTGTTGAGGTCCACTAAGGATGCTGTGGATGTTCTCCACACTACAGGCATTTACGAATTTCAGTGTGAATGCAGTGAAGTGTGTTTTGGTGAAACTGGGAGACCCACTAGCACTCACTTGTTGGAGCATGAACATTACTAATGACTGGTAAAGAGCAAGAAGTCAGCTGCAGCTGAACACCACCAGGAATGTGGCATTTCCATCAGTTTTCTAGAACCTCACATCATTTCTCGGCAGCTACAGATACAGCAGTGAAATATAAGAGAGACTATTGAAATAAACAAATGCCCTAATAGCACAGACACGGAGGATGGTTAAGAGTTACCTACAGCATGGCTGCCAGCGATTCCAGTCTGGCGGATCGCGTGTCATCGCCAGCCAGCAACACCACTTGACCCAGGTTTAACAGCATAAACAGTAGGCACAAGAGACCTGCTATATGAACTTAACACTCCACTGCTTGTAAACACAACCCCTTCACCAATGAGAGTTGCCAACAGTCACTTACTAGAGTGGCATAAGCTTTAACCTGCCGATACTATCTTTCCTACCAATCATTTACTAGAGTTGCCTTCTAATCAGCCACCAGAATAGCATAGCCTGCCATACAGACATTCCCCTGTATAGCAGCCTCTCTTCTAATTGTCCAATGACACCCCATGTATGTGAAGTCAGTTGCCACCGGTATGCTTCACTCTGAAGAGGACTGCAGCAGGTCGGTCTTATCGTCAGCAGTTTACTTGTTTTAGTGATTTGTAATGACGTGACCTAATACCCAAAATTATTTTATTCGTAATTGTGAAATAGCATTGTAAAATATTTGTATTTCATGATACATGGCTACAGTAGCCTACAAATTATCAAGTGCACGTCAGTGTATTGAATATTTACATATTTTATGATGCATTTGTTACTAACTCTTAAATGAAAATATGTTTAGGGTTTTTTGACTTATTCAATATCCATGAGGACCATCTCAGGATCTGTGGAAGAAACATAAGTGCAGTATATCTATTTTTCTTTGTAAATATTTTTGTATATTTCCATATTATGAGAAGGAAATGGCTACTCACCATGTAGCGGAGATGCTGAGTCGCAGATAGGCACAACAAAAAGATTTTCATACCTAAAGCTTTCGGCCAGAGACCTTTGTCAACAATACACCCCCCCCCCCCCACACACACACACATACACACACATATCCACGCACAAACCCAACTCACACACACGACTGCAGTTTCAGGCAACTGAAAACCACACTGTACATTTCTGTTTTTTAACATGTTCTACATCCTGGAGAATCTCCTTCTCGTGGATATGTTGTAACAAATAGTATGAGTACATCTAATTTAATCTAATATGGGTGCACATCATTACAAGGAATTAACGAGATGTTGTACAGAAACGGTTTCTAGTAACTGCAATCCTCTAACCATATATCCAGGCATGGTGCTGCTGGGACAGTGCGACAGCGTAATTATATTGAGGAAGCGGTGAATTAAAGTCCCCATCATTTTACTCTACGAATTAAAGTTTCTCTTTTTATTTACAAATCATATCTGACATATTATGTAATGATGTCTCCATTTCTGTGAATGTGCAGTAGTGCTATGTCTCAAATGAGCTTAATTTGATTATGTATAAAGCTCTCCTTCTGTTGCTGTCTTAAAATACGCATTGCCACTCTGTGTATTCCTAATTGAGTGCATTACTTAGGGTATATGGGTATGTAATTGAAAATAACAAACTGTTTGAGGGTGTACACTGTCATGTGTCCCTTAAATATTTTGATGTACTTGTAAAAATACTGCAAGGTAGGGAAGGCTGGAAATATATAACATTAGTGTCACCATCTTCAGCCAGTAATGGAACAAAAAGAACCAATCCAGTTATGCATGCTCTCTGTACAATGCTTGTGTATTCCCAGTCAAGGGAATTAATGATAGAGTTGAGGAAGAAAGAGAAAAAAGGGCAAAAAGATTTGGTTGCTTTCACACTTTGGTCTAAGAACCAAGACTGTTCATTGCATCGAACGTACCCCTCATTTCTGCAACTCTACTGGTCTCACCGAGTGGGGTGGTGCAGTGGTTAGCACACTGGACATGCATTTGGGAGAACAGTGAGTCAGATCTGTGTCTGGCCAAATTTAGGTCTTCCATGATTTCCCTAAATCGCTCCAGGCAAATGCTAGGGTGGTTCCTTTGGAATGGCACAGTTGGTTTCCTTCTTTCTCACCCCATTCTACCTTTCTGCCACTGGTGCTTTTCTAACTTCTTAATTTCTTAATCAAATTGTACAACTTTGAATCTTCTCCCTCTTCAGATTTCTTAACATTTTTTGTAGCAGTCCCCTATCCTCACTCCCCCCCTCCCCCCCCCCCCCCCCAACAATCTCCATCACCTCCTTGAGCCAGTTCTCCTATGCAATCATATTAATAACAAAATGATTAAATCATGCAGTAGTCATTTGCAGCTTTTGTAATTTGAAATTTTATGGACAGTGATCTATTTCATATAGATTTTTAAATGTATTAATTATTTCATGCACATGTTGAGTGAATCACATCCTGTACAGAATATCACATTTCTGTGAATTTTGTTAACCTGCATGATTTCATGTTGCAATATACTTTTATTTTACTGCTGCATCCTGGAACTCACTTCATTTGCTTTTACTCTTTCCTCAATTTAAGTGTCTGTAACTCCACCATTTTTTTAGCAGTTGGATTACAGAGTAGGAGTTTTGGATTAACTGAAGAATTTGACACTACTTTCTCCTCTCAGGCAGAATGCCACCTTTGAATGTAAACCTAGATCTCAGGCTAGGCTACAGATCAGTATGTCACTATTGCTAAGATTTCATACTCACATTCGTTGCCTTCACCACCTCACAACCAAACTGTCACTTTCCAACTTAACGTAGATCTTGGGCTATGCTACAGGTCATTCTGTCACCACGTACTATAATATAGGCACAAAAGAAGTATTGTCAGTCTTCCGTTCTCGTTCTGTTTGCGCTCATAATAATGTCACATGCCACATCACAACTACATTTTGGTATGAAGCCAACATCCACTATTGGTGGGTTCAGTTAACCTGAATTTTTCAAAAAAATTAACTGCTTTAGTGTAGACTTAATTAATGAATGAAGTCATGTCAAGCCTAAGTTTGAGCACTTGCATAGGTTTATTTAGTTGCTAATTATTAAGCTAGATGGTATGGTTTTACTGAATTCTAATAACTGTTTTCATTTATTAACTTAGGGGAGAACGTCTTGCCCATAGGAGAGCGGATGTTACAAGATGTTGGGCTAAATATGGTCTTTTGCTTCTGTCAAATTCCAAAGAGAGATTAATGGAACAAGGAGAAACCACAAAACAATCTGAAGAAGTTGAACAAATAAATGAAAATGGTATACTGGAAATATCTCTCTCTCTCTCTCTCTCTCTCTCTCTCTCTCTCTCTCTCTCTCTCTCTCTCTCTCTCTTTGAACTTACGGAACATATTATTCAAACATACAACAGTAAAATAGGTTATGTGGATGTGAGACAAAACATTTTATTTCCACATTATAATTCATTTTCTATATCTCTTCATGGTACATTAACCGTGGGGAACAGCCAGAAATGAAATGTACCAGAATACAAAAGGAAACTCTTTCCTATATGTAATGTTCAAGTTGTCTTTCAATAGTATTTATAAATCTGTGAAAATGCCATGAGAGTTAATCTCAAGTGACCTAATGTATCTTTCTAATGTTGCGCATGGATTTACAGCCTTCAGTAATATGAGAATGAAGACACTCTGCATCATGTAACAGGGTTCGATACATGAGAGTTTTATATTACCCCACAAATAAACACACAGGTTGTTTCAGGCCCAGAGAATATGGACGTCAGAGAATTGGTACCTCTTCCTCTCCTTCGGTTATGGAATCATTTGTTTAGATTACAATGGCCAACACTGAAATGACAAGCTACTCCATTATGCACGAAGTACATATGTTGGCACACTGATAAAGGCACATCTTCTAGTGTGTAAGATAGAATATTCTCTAAGAAATTATTGTGTGTTCATCTGTTAACTTCTGGTGGAAGAACATGAGCCCCTAACAGTCACCAACTATGCCAACCCAAACATTGATAGCAAATTTTAGTTGATGACATGCTTCAAAAGTTACGTGAATGCTTTTGCCATCCCAGCTACGCTAACTGTGAAACTACTATGTCACAAAATTGAAATGGTGCTTCATCTGCGAGCAGCACAGTTGCACTAAAATGGGGATTTGACACAGTGTTGAATAAACTATTCACAGAAGTGTACCTGTGCAGAAAAATCAGGTGCTCAAACTGTCTGCATGTACAGTACATCAGGCTGTTCCAGATCAAGTACTCACCTGTGGGCAGCCAGCTGTCCACGGGCTCAGGGGTGTGTAGGTGGGCAAGCAGATTATGCATGGACAGCCTATGCGACTATACTGCACTGGCCAAGCATCTGCAGACAGGAGTGTTTGAGTAACTCACGCTTATGCAGAATACTTGCAGTACGGCTACCTGATGGGTTTTCTGTACTGCATCTGTCCGCTGGTGAGCTGGCAAGTGCTTATAGGTGTCTGTGCCTCTTAAGACAACATTAAAAGAGCTTGTTGTACATGGTGTGGATACAGCAGGTTATCATATAACACTCAGTATTCAGTCTTGTCATTGACATTACTTCTTGTAACTTCTTGTCTTGTGCTGACACTAGTATCATCATGGCATGAAGAATTGCCTCCTTCATTTCCAGTGCTCTTGTCCTCACAGGCTGCCTCCAGTCACAAGTAGCAGGCTTAAGTATCCCACACTGCCTTAAAACAGTGAGTGATCACTTGCTTCTAATGTTGTCCTACTATGGCACTCTTCCTTTTTGGAAATCTCTCTTGATACAAACACTTACTTTATTGTGATGTCTAATGGACACCTCTCATCTCAGCATTTGTGTACTCTTACATTGCACTCTACTGGAAGCCAAATGTGTGACAAATGCTAGTAAAAAATTCTCTTCTCACCAAGACTATAATAATCATGTTAGTGGTTGGTGATGCACATAAGTAAGGTAGTAAAGTAAGTTAGTGAGTGGGAGAGTGAGTGACAACACAAGCAGTGACATGAATTATATGTCAACATTACCTTTGAAATGGAGGACAAAACTCTAGTAGTGAAACTAAAAATTACGGCTTAACCAGGTACAACCAAGATGGCTTCAGAACATTTTCTGTGAGAAAGGGTTTCAGGTAATATGATGGTACCCTCTACTCCTAAGTATTTCCAATAGTTAATTTTGTGGAAATAAGGAGTTCATGAACTCATTCCAAGTCACATATTTCCTTCTCCTGTGTGTGTGAGAGGTGTCCTCAAAGTTTGGCCATAGCTTTGTATTGTGGGCTGTATAAATGGCCTGGTAGATAACAGTGGAAGCTTATAAGACTGTTCATGGACAAGTGATGTTGTATAAGGTGCAGTTAAAAGGAAATGAGCAAGAGGCTGTAAAATGAAAACAGCTGAATGGATCGTAATGCCGTTGACTACAGAAGAAAGTATGGTTTCTATAAGGTTATGTTCACATGATGGAAAACAACCAATCACATGAGAGTATGTTGACACACATTAACACAGCTTTTACAGAAAAAGTTTCTAGATGCAGTCAAATGCACAGTCATACGCAATTAGAAAAATAGATAGCACCTATGTGCTATTCAGTTGACCATGCGTTTGTCATGTCCAGATGTATCTTCTGCATGTTTCTGTTGCTTTTGTTTGTTGGACGTTTTGAAAAATGAGTGAAAGCAAAGTCTAGAATATTGACATTGAGAGACTAATTGATGAAGCAGACAAGAGGGCTGGCAATTTGGAATAGTGCGTCAGAATCATTTTAAAATGAAATTGCTAGACAGTAACCTTCCGAAGAATTGGTTTTGATATTCTGTAAGCGAAATGACTGTGAGGGAAAAAAGAAGAGAATAACTAAGAAAAACTTTGTTGTTATGAAGTACACCTTTGTTCATATCGTATGGTGCGTGCATGTTTAAGTGTACCTTCATTAACAAAATAGTTGATAAATTTGGCCTGAACATTATCAGCTGGTGAAATGGATCACCCACTGTGGGTGCAGGAATCACTTTTACGATGTGTTTTGCACAATCCACACTGATATCTAATGGGTGATGTAGTATTCTCCACTTATTACACACTATACCAAAAGTACAATCAAAGTACCAACAGGGGTTGGACAGAAGCATGGAAAACACCACAAGAAAGTGTGCTTGAACATAAATGCAGATGTTAACCAAGCCTGCAGATGGTGCTGTTGTATTTGAGCACAAACAGCATCTGCAAGTGTTGGCCATGTTGGAGCTAAAAGAATTTGAATGTGTACAAACTTTAAGTGCTCATATGGGGGGGGGGGGGGGGGGGGCAGTACTTCTGTAACCAACGTAGTTGAAGTGTATGGTGTTTCAATAGGCACCATATTGAAGATTTATCCACATACAGGGAAAGTGAAAAACTTCATATGCTAATTCAAATATGGATGAAAATGTGTTTTGAGAAATTGTGGCAGATGGTCATCAAAGAGAATTGTGATGAAAAATAAGGGGCTGACAGCTGCAGAACTGAATGTCACATTTGCAAACACTATGAGCACAAAAACAACATGAAAAGAACTCTGTAAGCCGGGAATCAGAGGGCGAGCTAGAATTCCAAAACAGTGATGCAGATGCCCATAACTGGAAAATGTGGTGCTGAAGCCATAAAACCTGGACTGTGGAGCAAGAAGAAAATCATTTGGCTGAATGAGTCTTATCTCACACTGTTCCCAATTTCTGGCCGAGTTTATGTCTGGCGTATGCTGTCCCAAGCCTACAGTACAGACTATGTGCTGCCAAGAGTGAAACATGGTCACGATTTGATGATGATATGGGCAGCTATATTGTGATATTCAATGGGCCCATAGTTACTCCACAAGGTTGTAGTACTGCTAAGGATTATGTGACAATTTTGGTTGATCAAGTCTATTCCATAGTATATATACATTCCCCAGCAGTGATGTGTTCCAGACTACAGGGTCTCTGTTCTCACAGCTCGCATCACCCAGGACTGGTTTTGTGAGCACAAGGGTAAATTGTCACATCCCCTCTGGTCTCCACAATCAACAGATCTTAATATTATTGAGCCTTTGTGTTCTATTTTGGAGCGAAGGGTGCGTGATCGCTATCCACCTCCATCAACATTACCTGAACTTGCCACTATTTTGCAGGAATAATGGTATAACATTACCTTGAAAACCTTACAGAACTTGTACTTATCTGTTCTGAGTCAACTGGAAGTAGTTTTGAATGATAACAGATTTTCTACACCACGTTGCAAATGGTAGTGTGTTGTTATTTTTGTTTTTCCGTGATTTTGTCCCCCACCTGTACTTACTAAAGTTAGGCAATAGTTGATTTTTTTTTAATCAACTGTGTTCTGCATTAGGATCTCAATGGCTTGTGTGTATCTATTTAGTTTTTAGTGAGTTTTTGATATAGATTGGAATATCTGAGAATTCCTAAATCACTGTCTCTTCATAAGTATCAGTGTTAACCCTGATAAAGTGATAGTGTCACATAGCACCAGCAGCACTAGAGAAAAAAGTTTAAAAATTTTAAGATTGAAGTATAAGGAACCTGAATGTTCCGGATATTGTATTCTTATATGTTTACCATTGACAACTCTGATGCAGTGAGGAAACTTTGTATACTGTTTAAATTCTTTAGATATTTCAATCCATTTTTCTTCATCCGGTTTTGGCATTGCAGTCTCTCTTAATTTCATGCAGGTAATTTTGTGTACTTGACAAATAATACCAGATGTAGTCAATTTTCCAATTTTAAATTACTAGTGTGGCTCCACTTGAAATATTCCTGTAATGATTAATATACATAACTATTACTTTTTACTGGCGCTTTGATACAGGCGAAATGGAAAACTTAATGGATAATTTCATTTGAGTGATGAAGAAATGAAGATCAGGGTCTGATGCTTGCAAGAACAATTACTTTCACTTTAAAAGACCCCTGCTCCTAAAGTCTTGCATACCAGCTAGAGAAAGGCACAGTAATTTGAGCATCAACATAGATGAAGCTGAGGCAGGAGGAAGTAATAGTGTGAAGGCTAATAACGATCCACTTAGCACCACCACCTTCCAAACCAGCAAAGAAATTCAAACCCATTGATAGTGATAACAAGCTCACTAAATTTCTAGAAAGGGGTATAGAACACAGGCATCCTGAGTTCACCAAATTAACAAAGAACAAAGATGATTTGACAGATGAAGACAATTCGTATTGCTTATCTTTGGTGAATGAAATAAAGAAAATCCCTGAACATAGTCGGCTCAGAGCTAACAAGGGAAACTCGCCATCGCATCCCCATCAGATTTAGTGGTAAGAAGACTCAGTGGACAGCTCATCAAAAACTGAACACAGATCAACCACGAAAACAGGAAAAAGGTGTACTGAACTGTAAAAAAAAGGTGTGGGGCACAGTAGAAACATAAAGAGCGAGGTAGAGCAAGCTAAAGGAGCAAAGCCAAATGGGAAGAAGGTCTACTGAACTGAAAAAACAAAGGTGGGGGGGGGGGGCAAAGGAGAAACATAAAGTGCAAGGTAGAGCAAGCTAAAAGAGCAACGGTGTC
Source organism: Schistocerca nitens (assembly GCF_023898315.1). Taxonomy (NCBI): domain Eukaryota; kingdom Metazoa; phylum Arthropoda; class Insecta; order Orthoptera; family Acrididae; genus Schistocerca; species Schistocerca nitens. Next base: position 140,302,093 of record NC_064620.1, on the reverse strand, counting down.
GTGGATAAGTGGTCACAGTGCTGGACTGCCACATGGCCAAACCGTGTTCAAATCTCTCTTGAGCCAACTTTTTTTTTTTTTCCGCCGACTTTTTTTCCGCTGTTCACTGTATTCAAATTTGTGCTTGTGTCATAGTGTAATGTCCATTTGCAATGGCGAGGTGTGAGGGAGGGACCTATAATGACAGTTGATTCTGCACAACTACTCTATTGGAAAGGAAGTGCCTTTCCAATGGGAATCACAAACGCTTGATGACAAGGTGACAAGTCAGCTGAATCCTCCACTGGGAAACACATCAGGTGTTTCATAAGTGGCATCAGTGACAGTATGTGTGTCATATGACAGGAATCTATTATTGACGCACCTGATTTGTATGCCTGGTAATTGAATGAGATATGCCTCTTTGCCCTATTTAGGTGTTCGTGTGAATGTGATATTCCCAAGGAAATGATGAAAACATAATAGTTTGCCACATAAGATGCAATAAGTGAATGCAGTAGTTTCACAACCACACAGTTTCTCTGTGAAAACATATGTTTTTAACGTTATTGAAGTTGCATTCTGTTTTGTAAGTTTTGACTCTTGAATTCCTTTGTTGTAATGAAGTTCACATCCATTTATTTGTTGTTTTCATTTCTGTGAGACATCTATGTGGTACCTCACCTGCTCTCACCATTCACCACATTTACTTGTGACAGTAACATGTTCTTCCCACATGACTCATATTCCATAACCAGTATACAGTAAGACAACTGCCAAGACTACAGGACTGGATAGACAGTTCATAATGTTGTGAAAATAAATAAATGGCAGGAGGCAGTTTTCAACAAGGATTGTCCTTATCACAGTCAAATGTGGTGGCCACTTAACCATGATGTTGTGACTGTTCATCTCCTTTCCATATTGCACTTGTTAGCTTGGACTAATCACACTTTTTATTTTGCTTCTTTTCATAGTTCAGTACACTTTCTTCCTCTTTTTATGCTTGATCTGTGTTCAGTTTTTGACGGGCTGTCCATTGGGACATCTTACCATTAAATCTGAGGGGTGTGGAATGGGGAGTTTCCCTTGTAAGATAGATACATACAATATAATGACACAGCACCAAAGCATGCACAATGACATCACCTGTCCATCAACATCAGAGTATTCGCATGAAAACAATTTACCTGCACAACAGTTTTTTTTATTTATTTATTTTATTTTATTTTTTTTTTTAATTGTGGTTATATAACACATGGGAGCATTTAGCACCAAGGACAACTTCATCAGTTGTCTCCATTGATGGTTCACCATGTCATTTGTTTTCTGATTGTTAAATTGTTGAATGTTAACACCGATAAAACTAAATGAATACTTACTGTAAAATAATTACGAGTCTTCCTTTTCATGAAATGCAATATCTGATGGAATTCTGATCTGCTTTAATATCATCTTAGATGAGAGGGAGCAAGTCGTCAAATGATTTTATAAACATTCTGAAGTAATTAAAAATCTAGATTCATTGTCCCTCAGTTGTGGGTACAAGGTAATACATAAAGTCACACAGAGCCTGTCATTTAAAATTTGATATGCACAGTGTGTGCATTTCCACATTTTCTTACAATACAACCATACAATTATAGCTTCCTCCAAGTCCATATTCTGGGCTACACCAAAACAGTTTGCAAGAGAATAACTTCAGCAACTAATGTGCTCCATCGCTCTCCATCTGAACTGCCTTGAAATTCAATTGCACGTTAGTGAGAGTCAACATGCACTACATCTGAACGTAGCCTAAGAGTGATGAGGCTCCAAGCTCACCGTTAGTTGGACAGAAGCACAAACCCCCTTGTGACAGAACAAGCATGTATATGTGTCGACCATTCACTACATTCATTAGTGCTGAAAACAAAGGAATGGAGGCTTGCAAAGAAGATCAAAAGGGTGTAGTACTGTTTCCTTACAGCAGGAAGAGTTCGGGGAATGGAAAGTGATTGGAGGAATGACACAAGTGTACAGAGAGAGCACTGCATGTTTGTTGCGTTGCTGGTGCTCATACCAACCTCTGAGGCAATGGCTCCCACCATAATTCACCTACCTTCAGTAGTGATGACATCCACCCGCTGGACAGTGGTATCGGCAAACATCCATCCATCCGTCCATCCTTCCTTGAATTGCTTGTGACACGCCTTGATCCTTGCAATGGACATGCAGTGCTGTTTGTACAGTTGTCCTGTTTTTTGATGAATTTCCATTCCCAACAGTCCTTCCACTGTCAGGTAACATATTACACCCTTTTGCTCTTCTTTTCAAGCTTCTGTTTTCAGCACGACTGAGCGCAGTGGATGGTCAACACGTGCACATGCTCACTCTAACATCAAGTGTGTATGTGCCCTTGTCCCTCTAGTGGCAAGTCTGGGGCGTCACTGCTCTTATAGGGACCTCATCTTCCTCCGTGGGCAATCACGTTATGATCTGTCATCAGTTTTAATTTTACGTCCCCAGACTTGTTTCATTTTGAATGCATCACATACATAGGAAAATTACAATGCCAGAAAAATTCTAGTAAGTTTAGGAAGTGTTGCAGAATATTGACCCTAAGTGTAGGAAATGGGTGTTGACTTCAATAAATAAATAACTCTGATTTGCGGTAAATAGTTGAAAAAGCCTAGTTATTATTTGATTATACAGTTGACCGTGAATCTCTGGAAACAGTAATTACTGTAAAATATCTGGGAGGAATTCTCCAGAATGACTTAAAATTGAATGGCTATGTAAAACTAACTGTAGGTAAACCTGGTGCCAGGCTGGAATTCATTGGAAGAATCCTAAGGAAAAACAATAAAATCCTGAAAGAATGAAACTATACGGTTCGTAGGCCTTTCCAAGTTTCAATCATTTGTAATGTATTAATGATGTTAGAGAAAGTGTAGATTGCTACTCGCTGTAAAGATAACCCTTTGAGATGCAGACAGGCCAATGAAAAAACTATTACGCATTATAGTTTTCGCCCAAAGTCTGTGCTAGCAGTCACGTGCACAGGAGGTGTTTGTGGGTTTTCTTTGCTGAATAAGACTATGGCCAAAAGCTATAATGTGTGACAGACTTTTGATTGTGCCTGTCTGCGACTCAACAGATCACCTTTACAGTTAGTAGCAATCTATCCTTTTCCTAACGTTGCTGATATTCCAATGTGAAGTTTACGTCTATGGTGTATATATGCAGACTGAAATGACGAATGAAAATGGTACAAATTTTCATTTGTCATTCAATCTGCATATATACATAAACCTTGAAAGAGATAACTTACAAAATACTAGTTTGACATTTTTTTTAGTATTGCTTATCATTGTAGAACACTTAATTAATTGAGGAGGTAAAGAAGGTCCAAAGAGGAGTGGCATTTTTCATCATGAATTTCTTCAATAAACATGAAGAGAATCGCAGATTCTCAACGACGTCCAGTGGCAGATGCCACGGAAGTGTTACGTATCACAGGGAAGTTTACTGCTCAAATTCTGAGAGCACTTGTTCTTACAAGTCAGGCAACATATTACTTTCTTCCAAGTACATGGTGCCAAGTGATGGGAAAGTCAAAGGAATTGCATTTGATATGGTGGCTTACCCACATTAATCCTTACCATGCATCTCTTTCCAATTGGAACATTAAAGAAACTAACTCTTAATGCTACCAGATGTACCCTGTGCCACATGTTGAATGTTGGGATGTGTAGGTTGGAGATGGAGTTTATCAAGCAAAGAATTTACATTATCTGGTAGAATGTCTTTGAAATGTACAAAACCCATGTATCCATTACATAACACCTGTGTGGAATGTGATTGTCACTCAAGTTTAGTGAAGACTGCTGCTGTTAATGGTGATGTCTATGAACATAGAAAGCAAATGTCACTCTTGCGAAGCTGCTCCAAGAGCTGAGGAGGAGTGCTGAAAGAAGACACAGGCCTCCTAACAGCACTCAATTCTGCATTATGGGTTTTCGGTCTAAAGATCTCGTTTGCCACTTGATGCACTGAATTTGCACTGTTTAAGATCAAAAGGGTGTAGTACTGTTTCCTTACAGCAGGAAGAGTTCGGGGAATGGAAAGTGATTGGAGATAAGATAAGCCCTGTGTGATCACATCCAACACCACAGTGCAATACTAAAGAAGAGGGCAGACAAGTGTGGTGTAGATCTGTTCCACATTCTAAGTGTTCTGCCAATAAATCACAATCTTTGGTAATAAACATAATGGATGTTGTCTCTGAAGATGTGTGCAGTTGCATTTCTTTGGTGTACTGTCCAACACTCAGATTATGCTTAGTTCAAAAGTACTTCTTTATTGGATACTGCTGGATGATTTGGTTTCTCATCAAACTGAAATGTGGAAGGTAAGTGACATGTAGCAATGAAAATAATTGTCTGCCAGTGATCTTCACTCCAGTGTAAAAGTTGTTGGCACTATCATTCAGAATGTTCTGTCCTTAAAGAGTGGTGGAGAGATGAGTTTTGTGTGTGTGGTTGCATTGCATTCATGTCAAGCTTGGTTAAATTGTACAGTCTGTTGCCAAAATAAGGGGACCACTTGCTGCACACACACACACACACACACACACACACACACACACACACACACACACACACACACACACACACACACAAAACCACTCCATGGACAAAATAAGTGGTTTTGAATGTCATTAAACAAGTAACAAACAAAAGTAATTGTGGGAATGAAACTGAAGCCCCAGATAGTTGTCATGACAGAATGGTATAATGACACACTGAATCATTGGCCACCAAGTTTGGTAATTACTTCCTCACACTGAAAGCAGATGTTGCATCTGTTTATTAACAACCAAATGTTCGTATATTAGATTTACTCCAGCATGCAGAGTTTACATCACCAGCATCCATTAATCTGAAAAGAACTATGCCAGAGGAATTTACATAAATCATCGTAGCACTGAAAAGTAGCAGTTCTGGCTAAGATGGTGTTTTTTGAAGAACTCTACCATGGAAGCTATACAGTACCTCATGAAGAAGCTATACAGTACCTCATGAAGAACATCCTAATAGAGGTAAACAGTAAACCTATCCCATTTGCATATTCTGTGACCTTCACAAGGGCTTTGATTGTATAGTAACTGGAATTTAATTTGTCTGATGAATTCTGCCATTTGACTCGTGTTTGCTTGTGAAAGCTAACCTGGCTTATGTGCTGTTTGTCTTAAAAAACTGGTCATCACCTCAACAATAGGACAACAAAGATAATAAATGTGTCAGAAAATGAAATTGTGGTGTTGTACACATTATTAAGAAAATGCTATCCAGTATTCATAAAGATTTTCAGTTTCACAGCTTCAGGCTGGAGTGCCACCAAAAAAGGCAGAGAAGAGGTGACGAAAATCAGGTTGGTCATTTTACAAATGCCATTAAATCAAGTTGGCTATTAAAATATCTCCCTTCAGTCACTCTAAAAGCAACAAATGCTGTTCCAGCCTCAAACATTGACTTGTTTATTATGTGCAATGACACAAATAGCATCAGTGCCTCACTGATGTGTCTGTCATAGTTAGATGAAGTACGACTTTCTCCACACATTTTTTGCCAATTGTTTCAGATTTTATTTACACTATTGCAATTTTTCCCATTCCATGGAAACCAGTGCGCACAGTAATGTTGAAATTAATGGTATATTTTGTTGGTTGTTCCCTATGTTTTGACTATCCTGACACTGTTCTGATATTTCAGATAAGATTTTCATTTCTGCTGGAATGAAATAGATCCAAAAAACAATTTATTTTAATGTATTTCATTATTTTCACTCCTACATTGTTTTATGGGCTCTTTGTCTTAATTATTTGCATAAAACAGTGTGTGTCATATAGTCTATATTGCTATTTGGTAATTTAATATGGTGATGTGGTTGGTTTTTGTAGGTGATGTACTGTTTGCTTTTTCATCACTAGAAGTGAATAGTTACGAAGATCAGATTACTGACAAATACATTCTCACATTTGATGATGCGAGGAAAGTTTTTCTGAAAACACAGGAATGGTTAAATGAAGCTAAACAGTATTACACTCTTGATAGCCACGCCTCTGATTATGTTCAAATTGTACAAGATCACAGCCAGTTATTCAGCCACCTTGCGTTCTTTGAAGATGATGAGGAAAGGTAAGCATGTATTTAAGGGAGAGTCACTTTGATATTGGAAAAATCCTTGTACATATTCTGAAGAAGTCCATATCAAGACTAAAAGTGAGATAAAGATACTTAATCAACAATGACATTTATTCTTCATGTTATGTACAATTTTTCTGTTTGTGCAACTTTCTCTTTCACCTAATAGTCAGATTAAATCATCATTTCAAATATTACAATATGTAGATTGAAATGCTCACACATTTTTGATGGCCTGAATTTTATGAACGAAATGAGGTTTGAACCCTCTTGCAGTTTACACTACATCCCAAACTGAAACAAGTGTGCTTATCCCTAACTTCTGTAGAGCAGAACCCAGATGTGCCTGATTTTAATTCATAGTTTTTCTGTAATTTTCTTCATTTTCTGTAAATTGCCATTTCTCACCTTACATTACTATTTTAGTGCTCTTTAGAGATTGTATGTTTCCTTCTGCTGTGTATTGTAAGATGAAAAATCTCACACATCATTACATCTACATCGGTATGTATGTACGTACGTACATATATATAAAAAACAAAGATGCTTTAACTTACCAAATGAGAAAGCGCTGGTATGTTGATAGACACAATAAAATAAAAAACACACACAGCCTGAATATTTGTGTGTGTGTTTATGTGTTTTTTATTTTATTGTGTCTATCAACATACCAGCACTTTCTTGTTTGGTAATTAAAGCATCTCCCCCCCCCCCCCCAGGGAATGTTTCCCTCTGTTATATGTACATACATACAAATACATACATGCATACTCTGCAAGCCACTGTATGTTGTATGGCAGAGGGTGCCATTTCCTTTCCTGTCCCACTCACAAATGGAGCAAGGGAAGGAGGACTGTCTGTACACCTCCATATGAGCCCTAATTCCTCTTGGGTTTGTGGTACTTATGCAAAGTGCACATTGGCAGCAGTAGAATCATCCTACAGTCAGCTATAAATCATTTTTCTCTTAATTTTCTCAATAATATTTCATGAAAAGAACATTTTATTTTCTCATTTCACGTAACGAAGCATCTCCACAACACTTGCTTGTTGATTGAACCTACTGGTAACAAATCTACCAATGTGTCTCTGAATTGCTTTGATGTCTTCCTTTAATCAACCAAGTGGGGATCCCAAACATTCACTAATGAGTTGCACGGGAATTGTGCATATGGTCTCCTTTGCAGAAGAGCTACACTTTTGTAAAATTCTCCCAATTAACTGAAGCTGACGATTGACCTTCCTATTACTACCCTTATGGGTTCATTTGTGCTCATACTATTTTATATGGGTTTGCTATGTTATGCATAGCTACTGATCTGAATTAACTTAGATTTTTGTGCATTTAGAGCAAGCTGCCATTCATCACTTCAAATAGAAATTTTGTCTAAGTCATCCAGTATCCTTCTACAGCCACTTAACACTGATACTTTCCTGTATGCTGTCTCACTATATCCACACTAACAAAGTAGAACCCTGTTTTAATCACAACTTTATTTTTAACTATTATCCCAAGCAACTACACTTCACAAAAATCAAACAATCATATTTGTGTGAGGTTCTGATTTGCAGCCTTTAAATACCTTTAAAAAATCATGTTTTGGCACAGTAGTTGTTGGTCACTTTGTTATTGAAACACTACCAAATTGTCGAACTAAGAAAAACTTTAATTACACATCATGGCTACTAACATGGTCATTTGAATTAAAATCACTCTTGTTGGTGCTGTATCAAAACTGCAAAATGTACAAAAGTAACAAAGTTACCATGAGACAATATGTTGTTAGGGCAAAGGATAAGACAAGTCATTTTTATTGTCGAGGATGGCTTGTTTGACCAAAACTGGTAATGTTTCAGAAAAGAAGTAACACACAGCTATGTTTCCAAATCATGATTTTTGAAATCTCAAAAGCAGTATATTAGCATTGTCTAATTATACAGTGTGACGTGCTTGGGGCAGTGTTCATTGATCCTGCATCGAAATAGATAGGGGTCTCAAACACTCAGTAGAATGTTTCCAGATGTTTGCAAGATAATAAGAAGCAAGCGAAACTAAAAAGGCTTGATAAGGGTGAAAAACTGGACAAAGTAGCTAAAACGTCCAAAAATAAGCATCATCCAAAAAACTTGGAAGGACAGAATACAGTCCTAAAAATTGGTTTTTTAAATACTCAAGGACTGAACGGCAAGGAACTGGTACTAAATGATTTTTCATCAGTGAATAAATTTGACTTGTTGTGTTTAAGTGAACATTGGGCCACTGAAGCCGAACTTTCATTCTGTAAGTTAGAAAATTATAGCCTATTAAACAGTTACTGCAGAAGAGTGCACAACAGAGGTGGTGTAGCAATCTATGCTGACACATCAATGGACGGCTTAATTGGTACCTTAGATTTAGATTATCTACGTGAAGAACAGAATTTTGAGGCCACTAGTATAGTTATTAGTAGTATGAAACTAATAGTAGTATCATTGTACAGGTCTCCCAGTGGTTGTTGTTGTTGTGGTCTTCAGTCCTGAGACTGGTTTGATGCAGCTCTCCATGCTACTCTATCCTGTGCAAGCTTCTTCATCTCCCAGTACCTACTGCAACCTACATCCTTCTGAATCTGCTTAGTGTATTGATCTCTTGGTCTCCCTCTACGATTTTTACCCTCCACGCTGCCCTCCAATGCTAAATTTGTGATCCCTTGATGCCTCAAAACATGTCCTACCAACCGATCCCTTCTTCTAGTCAAGTTGTGCCACAAACTTCTCTTCTCCCCAATCCTATTCAGTACCTCCTCATTAGTTATGTGATCTACCCATCTAATCTTCAGCATTCTTCTGTAGCACCACATTTCGAAAGCTTCTATTCTCTTCTTGTCCAAACTATTTATCGTCCATGTTTCACTTCCATACATGGCTACACTCCATACAAATACTTTCAGAAAAGACTTCCTGACACTTAAATCTATACTCGATGTTAACAAATTTCTCTTCTTCAGAAACGCTTTCCTTGCCATTGCCAGTCTACATTTTATATCCTCTCTACTTCTACCATCATCAGTTATTTTGCTCCCCAAATAGCAAAACTCCTTTACTACTTTAAGTGTCTCATTTCCTAATCTAATACCTTCAACATCACCCGACTTAATTCGACTACATTCCATTATCCTCGTTTTGCTTTTGTTGATGTTCATCTTATACCCTCCTTTCAAGACACTGTCCATTCCGTTCAACTGCTCTTCCAAGTCCTTTGCTGTCTCTGACAGAATTACAATGTCATCGGCGAACCTCAAAGTTTTTATTTCTTCTCCATGGATTTTAATACCTACTCCGAATTTTTCTTTTGTTTCCTTTACTGCTTGCTCAATATACAGGTTGAATAACATCGGGGAGAGGCTACAACCCTGTCTTACTCCTTTCCCAACCACTGCTTCCCTTTCATGCCCCTCGACTCTTATAATTGCCATCTGGTTTCTGTACAAATTGTAAATAGACTTTCGCTCCCTGTATTTTACCCCTGCCACCTTTAGAATTTGAAAGAGAGTATTCCAGTCAACATTGTCAAAAGCTTTCTCTAAGTCTACAAATGCTAGAAACGTAGGTTTGCCTTTCCTTAATCTTTCTTCTAAGATAAGTCGTAAGGTCAGTATTGCCTCACGTGTTCCAATATTTCTACGGAATCCAAACTGATCTTCCCCGAGGTCGGCTTCTACTAGTTTTTCCATTCGTCTGTAAAGAATTCGTGTTAGTATTTTGCAGCTGTGGCTTATTAAACTGATTGTCCGGTAATTCTCACATCTGTCAACACCTGCTTTCTTTGGAATTGGAATTATTATATTCTTCTTGAAGTCTGAGGGTATTTCGCCTGTTTCATACATCTTGCTTACCAGATGGTAGAGTTTCGTCAGGGCTGGCTCTCCCAAAGCCGTCAGTAGTTCCAATGGAATGTTGTCTACTCCGGGGGCCTTGTTTCGACTCAGGTCTTTCAGTGCTCTGTCAAATTCTTCACGCAGTATGGTATCTCCCATTTCATCTTCATCTACATCCTCTTCCATTTCCATAATATTGTCCTCAAGTACATCGCCCTTGTATAGACCCTCTATATACTCCTTCCACCTTTCTGCTTTCCCTTCTTTGCTTAGAACTGGGTTGCCATCTGAGCTCTTGATATTCATACAAGTGGTTCTCTTATCTCCAAAGGTCTCTTTAATTTTCCTGTAGGCAGTATCTATCTTACCCCTAGTGAGATGAGCCTCTACATCCTTACATTTGTCCTCTAGCCATCCCTGCTTAGCCATTTTGCACTTTCTGTCGATCTCATTTTTGAGACGTTTGTATTCCTTTTTGCCTGCTTCATTTACTGCATTTTTATATTTTCTCCTTTCATCAATTAAATTCAATATTTCTTCTGTTACCCAAGGATTTCTACTAGCCCTCGTCTTTTTACCTACTTGATCCTCTGCTGCCTTCACTACTTCATCCCTCAAAGCTACCCATTCTTCTTCTACTGTATTTCTTTCCCCCATTCCCGTCAATTGTTCCCTTATGCTCTCCCTGAAACTCTGTACAACCTCTGGTTCTTTCAGTTTATCCAGGTCCCATCTCCTTAAATTCCCACCTTTTTGCAGTTTCTTCAGTTTTAATCTACAGGTCATAACCAATAGATTGTGGTCAGAGTCCACATCTGCCCCTGGAAATGTCTTACAATTTAAAACCTGGTTCCTAAATCTCTGTCTTACCATTATATAATCTATCTGATACCTTTTAGTATCTCCAGGGTTCTTCCATGTATACAACCTTCTATCATGATTCTTAAACCAAGTATTAGCTATGATTAAGTTGTGCTCTGTGCAAAATTCTACCAGGCGGCTTCCTCTTTCATTTCTTAGCCCCAATCCATATTCACCTACTACGTTTCCTTCTCTCCCTTTCCCTACACTCGAATTCCAGTCACCCATGACTATTAAATTTTCGTCTCCCTTCACTATCTGAATAATTTCTTTTATTTCATCATACATTTCTTCAATTTCTTCGTCATCTGCAGAGCTAGTTGGCATATAAACTTGTACTACTGTAGTAGGTGTGGGCTTCGTATCTATCTTTGCCACAATAATGCGTTCACTAAGCTGTTTGTAGTAGCTTACCCGCGTTCCTATTTTCCTATTCATTATTAAACCTACTCCTGCATTACCCCTATTTGACTTTGTGTTTATAACCCTGTAGTCACCTGACCAGAAGTCTTGTTCCTCCTGCCACCGAACTTCACTAATTCCCACTATATCTAACTGTAACCTATCCATTTCCCTTTTCAAATTTTCTAACCTACCTGCCCGATTAAGGGACCTGACATTCCACGCTCCGATCCGTAGAACGCCAGTTTTCTTTCTCCTGATAATGACATCCTCTTGAGTAGTCCCCGCCCGGAGATCCGAATGGGGGACTATTTTACCTCCGGAATATTTTACCCAAGAGGACGCCATCATCATTTAATCATACAGTAAAGCTGCATGCCCTCGGGAAAAATTACGGCCGTAGTTTCCCCTTGCTTTCAGCCGTTCGCAGTACCAGCACAGCAAGGCCGTTTTGGTTATTGTTACAAGGCCAGATCAGTCAATCATCCAGACTGTTGCCCTTGCAACTACTGAAAAGGCTGCTGCCCCTCTTCAGGAACCACACGTTTGTCTGGCCTCTCAACAGATACCCCTCCGTTGTGGTTGTACCTACGGTGCGGCTATCTGTATCGCTGAGGCACGCAAGCCTCCCCACCAACGGCAAGGTCCATGGTTCATGGGGGGGGCTCCCAGTGGTATTATTAGTGTTTTCTTAGAAAAATTGGACATCCTCTTATGTACACTTACTGAGAACAAATTTACCAACTATGACATTGTAATAGGTGGTGATCTTAATTCGGATTTTAACATGTTGACTGATAAACGTAGTGTTAGTGACCTGAAAAACCTATTGTGGCAGTTCAACCTACAGTACACTAACTATAAAGCTACCAGGGAACTAGCATGTTTAGACAATATATTTGTTAACTTTAAATATACCCAAGATCAATGTGATGTAACAGTGTTCCCTTTTTCAGACCACAAATCAGTGTACTTAATATATGCAAATAGGATCAGCTCTGTCACTCCTAGTGATGCATCATCCAAATCAAATATGGTGACCACTAGGCCAATGAGTGAAAGAAAAATTGATAAGTTTAAGAAATCTCTTGCAGATACGGCTTGGTTTTTCCAGAAAAATGATGGTAATATTTGTGCACCAAAAAATGCAACAGCTAAGATAATACTTAAACACTTTTTTAACTCATTTCTGCAAATATTCAATGACAGTATTCCCATCAGAAGATGCAAGATAACAGATAGTGGCTGTAAAAAAAAAAAAAAAGGGGGTCAAAAAAGAAAAAATTCTTGGTACACAAAAACGCTGTCTGATATGAAAGGTCATGTAATGACTGTGCTAGATATATACAAAAATACTATGACTGATAATGCAAAATCCTCATATATAAAATGTAGAAATGATTATAAAAAAGCAGTTGTTGAAGCAAAAAAGGCACACAATGTCCAATGCATTGAGAGTGCTAACAATAAATATCATAAACAGCATTGTGAAAGAACAACGAAAGGTCAAACTCAGCATCTCTTCACAAGATTTCAATGAGTATTTTATTAAATCTGTGGAGGAATCAAGCAATTGTATTAGTAAGCCTAATGTAAGTGCAGCTGAACTATTAGAAAGAAACTATCATGGAAGAGCCTATGACAATATTCTCACTTTTCTGAGGTTACACCAACTACTATTTTAAAAATAGTTAGGAACTTCAAGTCATCAGATAGTGTTGATATTTATGACATGTCATGCAACTTGCTGAAAAAAAAAAAAATTGATTCTATTGTGTATCCATTGACCCACTGCATAAATAAATGTATATCAGGGGGCTACTTTCCAGAGGAGCTGAAACTATATAGGGTGGTCCCTGTCTACAAAAAGGGTGACAAAGACAACCCTGCAAGCTTCAGACCAATATCAATTGTTCCAGTCTTGGCCAAAATAATGGAATATATCATATACTAACAGTTGTCAACCCACTTCAAAAAACTTGGAATATTTAATGAATCACAATATGGATTTAGAAAAAAAAATTATCAACAGTTGATGCAATAGACTCCGTAATTAAATATATACTTAGAGTGTTTGAGGAGAAAGGCTATGCTCAGGCCACTTTTTGTGACCTGAGTAAAGCATTTGACTGTGTAGGACACGATACACTGCTAGTGAAACTCCATTTATATGGCATCAGGGAAAACAGCTTAAAACTACTAACATCCATATCTCCAAGACCGTAGGCAAGTTGTGTGTATTGGCTCAGAAAAGTCTACTGAGAAACATACTAGGATGGGAGTTCCGCAGGGCTCTGTCTTGGGACCATTTTTGTTTTTGGTTATGATAAATGACTTAACCTCCTTTATAAGTTTCAGTATGGTCCTATTTGCAGTCCCTAAACTACAATTATGACCTGAATAAGCTAAAAGATTCTGTGGACAATACACTTGCCCAAGCAAAGTATTGGTTAAGTCAAATGGTTTTCTCCTGAATGAGAACAAGACACAAATAATGTTATTTAGCCTAAGGGACAAAAGCCCTGTTAATGATCCCAGCTATGTAAAGTTCTTGGGGATTACTTAGACAATAAATTATCCTGGGAACAACACATAAAATATATTAGTATTAAACTGTCTAGAGTAATTTATTTATTAAGATGCCTTATAAAATATGTACCAGCAGCCTATGTTAAGACTTCGTATTTTGCATTCTTCCAAAGTATTGTGTCATATGGACTTATTCTCTGGGGAACCTCAAGCCATGTTCAAAATATATTACTTCTGCAGAAGAAAGCAATCGGAGACATTACATGTTCCCAGCATAAAGCCCATTGTAAGCCCTTGTTCACCGAACTCAAAATAATGACTGTTATAAATCTGTAAATATACCAAGTGTTATTCTGTACAAAAAATAACCTACATGAAGTAAAACGTAGAAATAATATCCATGGTCACAACACAAGGAAAAACAAGTCCATATATACATCATACTGTAGACTAGCAAAGACAGTCAATAGCTATGAGCTAGTGGGCCATAAACTATTTAATAAGCTTCCGCAGACAGTACAAGATCTTCCAGAGTGTGAATGTAGGAAAACATTAAATAAGTGGCTTGTTGCCAACCCCTTTTATGAATTAAAAAAATTCTTTGACTGGGACATTGAACTGTAAGTCAATAATGCTTTATTATTCTGTTTATTAATGTAACGATTGTGCTGTACAAAAATTTGTCTAGTGTGCAAAAATTTGTCTATTGCTGTAATGGCCTAACGACAATAAAATTATCTTATCTTATATAACTATTGACTCTGATAATAATAAATATTTTTCTCTAGAAGTTAATAATATTTGAGCTTTTGTGCCTCTTCATAAAACAAAATTCTCAAATATTTTATAAATTCAGTTGCAGATATTAATTTTATAGTTGTTTCTGAGCAGTCACTGACATTGTGTCAACCAACAAATAAATGCAACTGTGTTACTATTACTTATATAAAACAGTGAAACATCTGGGATAGAATAAAGGATAGATTGCTGTCCTTCATCACATGCACCTGCACCCCCCCCCCCTTCCACACACACACACACACACACACACACACACACACACACACACACACATTGCCAATGTCATCTCTGGGTGCTAAAGCTAGATTCTGCCTCTGCATTCTTACACACTGTGGCTGCATCTGAGGTAAGTAGTGGTCTTTGCTGGAGTGGGTAGGGACCTTAATGGAAGAGGTGTGGGGGTGGGTAGGAGGAGGGATAGCAGGGTTGAGGTGAAGTAAATTATAGTGCTGCCTGTGATGGTGTGAAAGGAAGTAGTGGGTACAGGATAGGGCTGGTAGCGCAGCACTGGGAAGCAGTGCTGTAGATGGTGGGGAAGAGGATATGGGGAAAGGAGAGAGGAAAGAAGTACAGAAGGGAAATGGATTATGTAGATGCATTGAAGGCCTGAGTAATAATGGGGTGGGAGCAGGGAAGAGAATAGGCAGGTGGAGGACAGAGACTTGCAATGGTTGAGGCCAAGTGGATTACAAGAAGGAAAGATAAGTTTCAGGGATAGTTCTCAACTGCAGATCATGAAAGCTGGTGTTGGTGGGAATAATGCAGGTGGCACAGGCTGTGAAGCAGATGTTAATGTGAAGCACATTGTGATGGGCACATGCTCAGCAACTGGGTGGTCCAGCTGTCTCTCTGCCACAGTTTGGTGGTGACTATTCGTGCAGAGACAGGGTGATAGTTGTCATGGCCACGTAGAATGCAGCAGAGTGGTTACAGCTATGTTAGTATATCATATGTTTGCTTTTACGGGTGGCCTTGCCTTTGATGGGGTAGGTGATGCCTGTGTCAAGACGGGGGTAGGTGATAGTGGGAGGCTTTATGGGACAGATCTTCATCTAGGTCTACTGCAGGGACACAACCCATGAGGCAAAGTGTTGAGAGCAGGGGTGGAGTAGGGGTGAACAAGGATATTGCGTAAATTGGGTGAGCGGCAGAATACCACTTTGGGAGGTGTGGGGAGGCTATTTCTTATTTCAGGGCAGAGGAGAGATAACCAAACCCTTGGCAGAGAACATGGATCAGTTCCACCAGTCCTGGGCGGTACTGAGTCAAGAGGGGCTGTTCCTATGTGCCTAGACACTGGGTATGTGGGAAATAATAGGTAACTGGGGAGACAAGGCATAGTAAATCTTTTTGTAGACAAGGTGGGGAGAGTAATTTTGGTCTGTGAAGTGCTTAGACCCTTGGCATATTTGGTTAGGAACTGCTCATCACTACAGATGTGATGACCCAGGGCAGCTAGGCCGTATGGAAGGGCTTCTTAGTGTGGAATGGGTGGTAGCTGTCGAAGTGGAGGTATTGTTGGTGGTTGGCAGGTCTGATGTGGCTGGAGGACTGATTTAGCCATCCTTGAAATGGAAGTTGATATTAAGGAAAGTGTCATGCTGGGCTGAAGAGGACCAGTTCAAAGAAATGGGGAGGGTGTTGAGGTTCTGGAGGAACATGAAAACAATATCCTCACCGTCAGTCCATATCATGAAGATGTCATTGAACTGAACCCAGGTGAGGAGTCTGGGATTCTGGGTGCCAAGGAAGGATTCTTCGTAGATGACCCATGAAGAGATTAGCTTAGGGTAGTGCCATGTGGATGACCAATGCTGTACCAGAGATTTCTTTGTAGGCAATGCCTTCAAAGGAAAAAGAATTTTGAGTGAAGACATAGAGTTAGTCATGAAGATGAGCAAGGAGGTTGTAGGTTTAGAGTCAGTCGAGTTTTGGGGATGTTAGTGATCAGTATCAGCAATGCCATGGGTATTTCGGATGTTAGGGTAGAGGAAGGTGGCATCAGCAGTGACAAGCAGGGTGCAGGGTGTTAAAAGAAACAGGAACCAGGGAGAGTCGCTAAAGAAATTGGTTGTTATTTTTTGTGGTCTTATGTACTTTTGGAAGCATGTAGGATGTAGGAGTGCACCTTTAACACACTCCCAACACTACATTTTCACCACCACCCTACCAGTCAAACTCAATTCAAAACCTGACTCAGTTACTTCTCCATCTAATTGTGATCCATCTCTACTACCACCAAATCATCCCTTGTTAACTTTTCAGAATTTCCTAACCTCGAGCCTTGCCTCACCATCATTCCCAAAATCCATCAATGTGGAAATCAACCTCACAATCTCAGAAAGGACCACAATCCTCCACCCGCAAACTGATACCGACCTTATAATCTCAACTGATGTCAAAGGCTCCACCACTGTCATTATGAACTGCGGGGATTATCTCACAGAGAGACTCTACCAGCTGTAGGATACACCTGCGTAAAATCTCTGCCACAGTCACCCCACTGCAGAAATCTAGCAGGGTCTCCAGTTCCTCCTCTAATCCTTAGATCCGTCTCAGAATGTCTCCACTGAGTCCATCTCTCTCCTCGCCCCCACAACTCCCTGCATCCCCACTTTCTACATGCTTCATGAAATATGTAAGCCCAACCACCCATTATGCCCATTGTGGCTGGTTACTGTGCCCCTACATAGAGGATATCTATCGTTAAGGCACCAACACATTCAGCCTGTAAAGACACGAACCATTTCCCCTTCTGACTATTCACAGTTTCTGTTCTTTTACCACCCACTGCCCTGCTTGTCACTGTCGATACCACTTCCCTCCTACATTAATGTCCCCAATGCCTAAGACCTTGTTATTATTGAGTGCTACCCCTCCCAATTCCTGATAGATTCTAAACAAACCACCATGACCAACTTTACCTTCACCCACAATCATTTGCACTATTGAGGCACCACATACAAACTTGCCTGTGGTATACAATTAGGCACCCCGATGGCACCATCCTGAGCTAATCGAGTCATGTGCCATCTAGAGAAGTCCTTCCTGTCCACCCAGATTCCCAACACCCTCATGAGGTGCAGATTCATTAATGAAATCTTCATGATTTATTTATTTACACATCAAGCTCTTTAGGACAAAATTGAGGAGCAAATCTCCGAGATCATGGAACATGTCAGTACATGAAATTACAACATAAAAGTAATAACAGATAAAAATAAAGTTTATGAACCCGAAAAAAGTCAATCCATAAGTTTAAGTAAATGCAATCAACAATACAACAAGAATCAGCGTAATTTTTCAAGGAACTCCTTGACAGAATAGGAGGATTGACCCATGAGGAAACTCTTCACTTTCGATTTGAAAGCGTGTAGATTACTGCTGAGATTCTTTAATTCGAGTGGTAGATTATTGAAAATGGATGCTGCTGCATACTGCACACCTTTCTGCACAAGACTTAAGGAAGTCCGATCTAAATGCAGGTTTGATTTCTCCCGAGTATTAACTGAGTGAAAGCTGCTTATTCTTGGGAATAAGCAAATATTGTTAACAAGAAATGACAGTAAGGAATATATATATATTGAGTGGCCAATGTCAAAATACCCAGACTTGTGAACTTACACCACTTATTGCCGGAACTGCTCATTTCTGAATCAAAAATATCCTTTTAGAATAGAAAGAGTTACCCCAAAATATAATACCATACAACATAAGCGAATGAAAATAAGCAGAGAAGACTAATTTTCGTGTCGAACGATCACTCACTTCAGATACCATTTGAATAGTAAAAATGGCAGCATAAAGTCTTTGAACAAGATCCTGAATGTGGGGATCTTTGAACAAGATCCTGAACACCTAGAAATTTGAACTGTTCAGTTTCACTAATCATATGCCCATTCTGTGAAATTAAAATGTCAGGTTTTGTTGAATTGTATGTTAGAAACTGTAAAAACTGAGTCTTGCTGTGATTTAGTGTTAGTTCATTTTCTACAAGCCATGAACTTATGTCATGAACTGCACTATTTGAAACCGAGCCAGTGTTGCACACAACATCCTTTACTACCAAGCTAGTGTCACCAGCAAACAGAAATATTTTAGAGTTACCTGTAATACTAGAGGGCTTATCATGTATATAAATAAGGAACAGGAGTGGCCCCCGCACTGATCCCCGGGACACCCCCCACTTGACTGTACCCCAATCAGACCCCACATCACAGCTGTTATCAGCATTGTGAATAATGACCTTTTGCTGCCTATTGCTAAAGTAAGAGGTGAACCAATAAACAATTGAGAGCTACTCCCCGTATTCCATAATGGTCCAACTTCTGGAGCTATATTTTGTGATCAACACAATCGAATGCCTTAGTTAAATCAAAAATATGCCTAGCGTTCGAAACCTTGTGTTTAACCCATCCAGTACCTCACAAAATAAAAGACAATATTGCATTTTCAGTTGTTAAGTGACTTCTAAAGCCGAACTGTACATTTGTTATCAAATTGTGTGATATAAAATGATCAATTATCCTTACATACACAGCCTTTTCAGTAACTTTAGCAAACGCTGATGGGATAGAAATAGGTGTAAAATTATCTACATTATCCCTTTCTCCCCTTTTATAAAGCAGCTTTACTACTGAGTACTTTAACCGTTCAGGAAACTGACCATTCCTAAAGGAAGAATTAAAAATATGGCTAAATACAGGGCTAACATGTGCAGCACAATACTTTAATATTCTGCTAGGCACTCCATCATAACCATGAAAGTCCTTAGTCTTCAGTGATTTAATTATTGACTCAAGAGGGAGACTATCTGTATCACAGAGTATTTCAGACATCAGTCTCTGAAAGGCATTTGCCAAGGAAGTTATGATTCCCTGTAGAAACTAAATTTTCACCAGCAATGCTCAGAAAATAGTTGTTAAATACTGTACATATATCTGATTTATCAGTAACAGAAATATTTTTACTGCGAACTGACTTTATGGTGTCTACCCTGTGCTGCTGACCAGACACTTCTTCACAACTGACAATATGGTTTTAATTTTATCCTGTGAATTAGCTATTCTATTGGCACATCACATAACTCTTTGCCTTCCTAATAACATTTTTAAGCACCTTACAATACTGTTTGTAATGGGCTACTGTAGCTTGATTGTGACTACTTCTAACATTTTGATATAATTCCCACTTTGTTGTACATGATACCCTTATCTCACTAGTCAGCCACCCGGGCTGCCCTAATGGAAAGCAACTCTCAAAGAGCATGAGATATGTGTTAAGGAAAGCATTATATTTATCATCTATGTTATCGGCACTATAAATATCGTACCACTCTTGTTCCTTGACAAGGTTTAAAAACCTCTATATTTTTTTTGGATTAATTTTTCTACATAGTTTGTAATTAAATGTGACATATGTTTTGAGTACTAAAGCGTTTTAGTGTTAAAATTTGTGCATCATGGTCTGAAAGGTCATTCACCCTTTTACTTACAGAATGCCCATCTTGTAATGAAGAATGAATAAAAATATTGTCTATGGCTGTGCAACTGTTCCCCTGCACCCTAGTTGGAAAAAGCACAGTCTGCATCAGATCATATGAATTTATGAGATCTACCAACATTCTTTCTCTTGCACCATCGTATACAAAATTTATATTGAAGTCACCACATATAACTAACTTCTGGTACTTCCTACAAATTGATTCAAGAACCATCTCTAGCTTGAGCAGAAATGCTCTGAAGTCAGTGTTAGGGGACCTACAAACAACAACAATTAGAAGTTTAGTTTCACTAAATTCAACTGACCCTGCACAACATTAGAATATCTGTTCAGTGCAGTGTTGTCATACATCTGTCGACTCAAATGGAATACTGTTTTTTACATACATAGCCACTCCCCCACCCTGCAAGGAACTCTTTGAAAAACAGCCAACTAATATGTATCCTAGTAAAGGAAGCCTCTGAATTGTCAAATTATTTAAGTGGTGCTCTGATATACCAATAATTTCAGAGTCAACATCTTCTCTACTTGGAAACATTACATCCTCTGAAGGCGAGCCCTTAGTTAGAGGGACTTTCTTTTAACAGGTATACCTATCAGCTGATTTCAGTCTAAAATAGGTGCAGCTCTAACACCAACTACTACAGGAATTTTTCCGTGAGTGATCCCACCACCACCAACACCCACTACACTTATAAGATTTGCCAGCCTCCCCTTCCCATACCTATTGAGGTGAAGGTCATGCCTAGTGAATCCCAATCTACTGATAGACCCAACTGACGCCACTGAGATGTGACCCATGCCCTCTGCCATCAGCTCCCTCGCCAGCCCCATGTTAATGCACCTAACAGTCGCATTAAGATGAGGCCAATCATGACGCAGAAACAGTTGCACGAAATGCTATTAGTGCCACCAGTTTGAGTGGCTCTCTTTACCAGGTTACCACCTACATCATATTCCCTGCTCCTATCAAGACTGTTCCCTGCTCCACGCACTATCACTACCTGATCCTCCTCCTTAAAATTCCTACATAACTCCGCTATGCTGTCAGTCACTTGAGCTAACCCTGCACTAGGCTTCACAATGCTGGTGACATGGTACTCACTCCCCGACACTTCTTGCAGCTGCTGGCCCACACCTCTACTGTGCGAACTACCTAGCAGCAGAACCTTCTTTTTGTTAGACTTTGCAGCTGACCTAGGCCTCCTAACTGCTGAGGACTGCTGCATGTTCCCTGCATCTACAGCTACACGAGGCTCCTCTCCACTCAACTCTGACATTTGGTCAGATCCATTGCATATACGCAAAGTGTAACTGTCTGAATACCTCCTTTTCCTAGCTTCCTTCTTGCCAACTGCCAGTTCCCATTCCTCACCACCCTTCACCCTCCTCGACCGATCTAGTTCCTCCTTTGCGTGATGTATCTGCACCTGAAGGGCACATCTTATGCTCCTGCTCCTCTATCAACTTATTTCTACTACAGATTCTGCATTCCCAGGGGAGGATCTTGCTAGAATGCACAGTGGCTTCCCCAATGCATTCCTCCCAATGAAAATACTTTGAACAGATCCCACACCATAACCCACTACTCACAAACTTACGACAAAGCCCACACTTCTCACTCATGGTAAAACTTTACAGTTACTGAAAAAAAAACTGTACATCTACAAAACCAAAGTTCAGTTACACCAGTAGATCTATTTATAGAACTAACAATAGCGGTCTCAAAATTCTGCGTCAACCAAGAAAGCAACTACTTGTACGATCTGGATCAATGACAAGGACACTCTATCCACATTCCTCCAGAATCTCAACACCTTCTCCCCCATTCACTTTGCCAGGTCCCCCTTAGTCTAACAAACCACCTTCCTAGATGTCAACCTCCGCAAGCGTGGCTACATCAGTACCTCTGCTACCAACCACCAACAATACCTCCACTTTGGCAGCTGCCACCCTTTCCACTGCAAGAAATCCCTTCCATAGCCAGCCATAGTCGTCACATCTGTAGTGGCAAGCAATGCCTCTCCAAATAGCCAAGAGTGTCACTGAGACCTTCAGAGATCAAAATATCCTCCCCACCTTATCTGGAAGCCTCGTCGCCCCAGACATCTACCATACCCACATATCTACTGTCGGGCCACAAAGGAGCGTCACTCTCGTGGTCCAGTACCACCCTAGACTGGAGCAAATGAATAAAATTTAATAAAATAAGTTAAGTTGGTATTAATGGACTATGTGAACCGTACAGGTTAGTTGTGTGTCAGAAAAGGGAATTGTGGAGACTGGGTAGGGCTGCTAGATGCAGCAGCAGGAGGCTGTGCTGAATTGGACTACTGCTATACATCAACACCGCAAGAGCCTCCATGAAACCTATCCCACAACCCCTCATCGCCGTCAAAACCTGCCTTGCAGACATGAAACCTACCCCGCAACTGCTCATAGCTGTCAGACCCTGCCTTGCAGACATGCTACATTTACCAAATCCTCAGAAACTCCATCCCAACACCCTGCAGATTCCAGTGTCTAAACAGACCTTCAGCATAGTCATGAACCTGTCCTCCAAAAAATTCTGTTCCACAGAAGTTACAGTACTTTCCAAAGGCCTTATGTTTTGTCCCACTCCCAGATTCAGTCATGCTGGGCTTGTTAAAGACCTCTCCTCCTGGTCCCTACAGTGGAAACACTTTTTCACCGCTAATCCTAACAATCAGTCCCATTCTAATACCAATATTGAACCCTGCCTAATTCAGTTCACTCCTCCATCCCTGCCACCAAATCATTACCTGGTAACTTGATAGAATTTCCTAATCTCAAACTCTGCCTCACTATCATTCTCCAAGCCCTAGCATGGAAACCAACCTCACATCTTCAGGAAGAATTCCTTACAAACCCTGCCACAGTGACACCATTCCAGAAATCCAGCAGGATCTCCATTCCCTCCTCAAATCTCTAGGTCCATCCCAGGACCCCTCCCTCCCCCTCTCACTCTCCCTCTCCCTTTTCACCTGCACCACTCTCTGCACTCCTACAGTTTACATGCTTTCTAAAGTATCTAAATCCAACCACTCAGGATTACCCATTGTGGCTGGTTACTGTCCCACCTCAGAGAGAATCTCTACCCCTGTGGACCAATACTTGCAAACTATCATCCATAGCCTAACCTTGTTTATTCAAGGTGTTACAATGTGGGAGATCCGGGAAAAACCCGGGAATTTTTTCATCCGGGAGAAAACTGGGAAAAACCCGGGATATTTTTAGAATTCCGGGAATTTTTCATTGTTTTAGTTTTCAGTTAATTTTTTGTAATTTTGACTGGTAAGAACCGATAATCTAACAAAGGATGTTACTGTATCCTGCTACTTCAGAATAATACTTCAACAATAAAACATGAACGAGAGGGGGGGAAAAAAAACCAAAATAACTTAAATTGAAAAGGAAATACGCCATATACAACAACGACACACAGTGCTCATGCAAGCGTCTGTCAATTGAAAATGTATCTAAGGCTTTAGGAAGACGCAGTGCTTCATAACAACTAATTGCCTCCAATGAGCATGAAGTCACAACTGTTTACATTCGATTTGTTTTAGCAGTTACGCGCAGACTCATGCGCATGCGCAGTTGAGTCTCATTTGAGTAGTAGATTCTCCTGCTTCTGGCAACAGGAATGTGACTGTTGGCTGTGCAAGCAAGCAGCTAGATGCTACCGGGAAAAGGGGGCGCCAAATTCATATTCCTGAGGAAAAAAAACTTTTTTCACAAAGCACCGAGCATCCAGCGCACGTTTGTCTATCGATTATTCATATGATTTTGAAACGCTTCCCTGTTGGTTGTTGAACATTTTTGAACACATTTTGATTTCTGAATGAATCATAAGTTGACTTTTGAATGCATGCACAGTGTACGTGATGTCTCTGTCAGGAGAATCCTCATCGTATCTAGAAATAAACTTTCCGCAGACAGAAGGGGATGGGGCTATACGAGCTGAGGGAGTAAAGACGGACGGATGAATGACAATCGCTGTCTGATTATGTGGTTGATTTGGATTTGCGAATGATCAGCATTGTTATAATAACTAGTGAAATCCACAGATTCAGACTATCAGAATGGAAATAAACGACTCACAGGAATAACAGGTGAGAAAGATTACGTATTATCTTCTCGGTGTATCCAAGAAAATGAAATTTTGAGAGAGAATTTTTGGCCAGATCGCTACACTAGCAAGAACCAGTAGTATAGTCCCCAGCTAACAGCCACGTAAGTTCTATTCTGGAAGTAACGTGGAAAACATGTTGTTCGAACATGTAATAACGCCTAACTGGAAAATAATCGCGGGATAACTAAACCTGTGATTCTGTCAGGGTTAGTGAAGTTAATCGGCGAACAAATTTTGACAGTGGAAGCAATAGCTACAGAATTGGTGATGATAAGATTGTTTGTTAGGACGAGGAAGGAGAAGAAACAGGGACATCACACAAATTATGGAAAAATAAGACGATTCCAAATTTATTAAAAATTTTGTAATACTACTTTTCGATCTCAGCTTGAGAATCTGGTGAAAGGTGAAACTATTTCCTAACATAAAGCTTTTTTCTTGTAGTAGGCCTAATAGGCATTTGATATTGGTAATTGTTGGATTATATTCTGTCGTGTTATAAAAATGGCCATTTGTGCAAAAACAGTCTCGTTTATTTGGTGTGTTACAAAATTGCTGCCATATTAGAAAGGCCTATTTTGTTTTATCTAGCAGATAGTGACAAAATAGACGTAATCAGATCGAGAAACCACACCAGTCGTGGGTATTATTTGTATTAACAGCTTTTTGAGTATTAGATAACGACATTTTGATTTTTCATGCAGCAAAACGTTTGACGAACTTTGATGAGGTAATAGATTCTTTCGCAGAAAGGAAAGCATGCCATGTAAAGCTGTAGCAAAATTAGAGAGAAAAATGCTAGGCGCTAAGGTTTGAAGAAATGTGTAATTTCTTGCTTATCTCTTGTCAGTATTGGTTTTATATATCCTATATTTAATTTTATGTTACACAAAACAGCAAGTTATTAACTAATAGGCAATTAAGAGTTCAGATTTTCTGAAGAGTTCTTGTTCTCTCGATTACAAATAATCCCATCCGTTATTAATTGCTAGATTTTTTAAAAAGGGGGCAGGCTGTCAAACCGACCGACTGGGAGCAGGAGACGCACCACAGGACATTTCAATTTCCACTCTTCTGAATATAGTTTGGACGTGCGGTAGAAAAATGCTTTATGAAGAGGTGTGGCACTGCACTTTGGCATACTTAAGACCAAATAATATCTCTTACATTTCCTCGAATACATATGTTTTATGTTTCAGACTTTTCAGAAAGATGTGCGCTAAAAGATGAACATATTTTGAAAATTCAATTTTTTAAAGTATTGACCCAGGTCGCAAATGTCATAGATCCGGGGCTGTTGCGCAGAGTTATAGTGAGTAGTCTCCACGTGACCCGTGTTTACATTTACTGATTTTGCTGTTTCCCCTTCGTTTACTCTCACGTCAAATGAAAACAAAACGGATATCTGTGGCCGGGAGCTATCAAGTGAATTAAAACACATTCACATAATTACGGAAGGCTGAAATATGTCATTAGTTTCAGATTTTATTTTATTTCCACCTTTCTGACAGTCAAGCATTAATCGCCTTGCGGAACAATGAAGTTATTTTTGTCTGTTTGCTAAAGAAATTTGTCTTCTATTAACCTTTTCCTCAGAGGCAGTATGTATTTGAAACGAAATGTTTAATTCCACAGTACTGGCTAGTTTCAACTGTTCGCTGCATTTCAAGTGCACACTTTCATTTTCTAGCACATATGGCATTATGCCATAATAAAGAATCAAACCTGATATAATACAGTACTGGTGCTCCAAGAAAATTTACATCCCGAAAACCACACTGAAAAGCTTAATATCAAGTTGAGGTCTACTTCATTGGGAATCTGGACATACGAATATGCCCTTAAGTATGTGCTTTAAATGTGCACATTTTAATATGGTTCACAAAATTCCGATGCTCTTGCAGTATCCTCTGATGTCTTGTTTCTTTTATGACGTAATGTATGATCTTTCAATGTTTTACATGTGCGTACATAAGGGCTTCCTATGTCATGATAGATACCCAAGCACGGTGCCGCCTGTTATCCGCGTGTTCTGGCAACTGCTGAAACGAACCTATTTCGCGGGAAAATATTGCTAATAGTGGTTTGAAAAGCGTTACTTTCAAAGTAAATATCCTTTTACATAAGTTGAACTATGTGCAAGGATGTACCATGAATTTATTAAATCACAGAGCGTTTGACTCTCATTTAAAAATTAACTCTTTGATGACGAGCCATTTAGAAGAATTTCGAACACTGAAGATCACACATTTATGTCATTATTAAAAATTTTACTGGCACATTTGTGTGATATATCTTAAAGTGTAACACGCGCAAAGAGGGTCAACAGTACATGCGAAAGCTTAGCTTCTCTTGCAGCTTGAGACCAATATTATATGTGAAACATATGCAACACTATGTATATTAATTTAAACTAATAACTTTCCCTGTTTGTGTGTTCTTGCTACTTAACAGCGATGTTGCTGTTGGCTGACTACATCACGTGTCCTATGCTCTGAATATCCGCTGTCATCGGCTGGCGAAATCTCGTGACATGAGCTACGAACAGCATACAAAAGCGCATCGAAATCTCGATTTCAATGATTCGGAAAGTAACATGCGGTGTTTGGTGGAATTCCAATGTATGCTTTCGTAATACGAAAATACGCACCATACATGTTGCTGCACGTCAAAGATATTTCCAAAACGTGTCTTTTTCCCTGAGTTTCGTTTTCTAAAGTGCCGGGAAATTCTACACCCGTGTATAAAACCATAACCATTCAAAGGATTGATAAGGGAAAACATACTGTCACCTGGGAGAAAGTGTATTTTTAACCGAAAAATCCGGGAATTTTTTTTCCTTGTCCACGTATACACCTTGTTATTAAAAACACAAATCATTTCCTTCTGTGACTCTCCACAGTTCCTGTTTCTTTACAACTAGGCACCCCACTCGTCATTGTCAATGCCACCTCCCTCTACACAAATATTCACGATCCCCATGGCCTACAACCTCCTTCCTGGCCATTGTGAGCAACTATAACACCACCAACAGTTATTTCTCCTCAATAGGTATCACCTATAAACAAATCTGTGCTACAGCAGTGGGCAGCTGCGGTACCATCCTGTTTTAACCTTTTCGTGGGCTGCTTAGAGAATTCCTTTCTGATCATCCAGAATCCCAACCCCTCACCCGGTTCAGATTCATTGATGACATCTTCACGATCTGGACGAAGAGTGAGCATACCATATCTGCATTCCTTGAGAACCTGAAAACCTCCCCCATTCGCTTCACCTGGCCCTTTTCAGCTCAACAAGCCACTTTCCTCGATGTCAACCGCCCACTCAAAAATGGCCACATCAGTATCTCTGGCCGCATCAAACCTACCAGTTACATCCCTGCATGATCCTGCAGGCAGAATCAGCAATTTCCGCCAACCCTACCCTGCCATCGCTCCCCAACATCACCCTACCTCTTCCATACCCCTACTATCCAAGCCAGCAGAGGTTTCTGCTTTTTGCAGACACAGTTGTAGTCAGGATTTGTCACCTAGAGATGACAGTGGCCATGTGTTTGTGGGTTGTGCTTGTGTGATTTTTTTTTTTTTTTTTTTAACATCCGGTGAAGAACTTTGTCTGTAATCTGAAATATTTCTAGCACGAACCAGATACATGAATGATATCCTTTGTTTATTTTATGCACCTCCAGCAGAAATTGATCTGTTGCATGCAGATATAAACACAATACACAAAAACATAAGATTCACAATTGAAGAAGAACATGACACCCAAATAAACTTCTTAGATATAACTATCAAAAAAGAAAACAGTCAGTATAACTTTGAATATTACCTCAAAAAACCTACTGCAATAGACACTATCATATATCAGACTTCAAATTGCCCATGTTCACAGAAGCAATCAGCACTCAGATACATGCTTCATTACCACTCAGCACAGAAAACCACCAGAAAGAACTAGACATCATCACACAACTAGCAACAAACAATGGGTACAATATTGGTCTATTCACAAAGCTAAACAAAAAAATTAAACAACAAATGCAGCCAATAAATGTGATACATACTCAGCCAAAACAGCAGCACAACAAAACACCACACAAACAAACACACACAGCAACAGAACAACAGTGACTCAAAGAATATGTGAGGACAAGAAAAATGATTCAGGATAATACACTATGACCTACAAGCACAAACTCACACATAAAATAACAAACATTTTCAAAAGACAAGGCATAAATGTGGCATTCAAAACAGACAGTTCAATACAAAAGTACATTCCAAAAAAAAAGAAAGAAAAAGAAAAGAAAAAGTACACAGACACCTACCAAAAAGCAGGAATATAACAGTTACAATGCAATTCATGTGATAAAAGATAAGGAGGACAAACCAGCAGAACATTCGACACCTGGTGGAAAGAATATATCAGAGCATGGAAATATGGGACAAGTCACTCAACTTTTGCAGTACATTTAAGAGTAATTAATCACAAACCTACAACAGCAGAGAAAGACACAAAAATAGTTAGCAGAAATTACGAAAGACACCACGTAACCTTACAAGAAAATTCCCACATGTACTGAACAAAGGCGGAATGCAAAATGACCAAGTGAATACGACTAACTACTCATTGTTCACATTGATAGATCATATAATAAACAGTAATCCCAATATTTGCTGAAACATTTTTGTATGTTAAACAATGGAAAGTTCAGAATGGAATAACATGAAAAGGATAAATTTCTACTCAGCACACAGAGGATGTTTTGAGCTGCAGACAGTCACAGAGGTGGCAAGAGACCTGTACTAAGAGACTCTTTGCCCTGATCACTGGTTCAGTATTTTCTTATTGGTACAGTGGTGTCCAGTACCGGAAGTGTGGCTGTTTAAAATTTCCCACTTACAGCACGTACACATGATGATTGTGTACCACAAATGTAAGACAGGTAGTGGACCCTACCATGGTCAAAATGTTCAAATGTGTGTGAAATCTTATGGGACTTAACTGCTAAGGTCATCAGTCCCTAAGCTTACACACTACTTAACCTAAGGACAAACACACACACCCATGCCCGAGGGACGACTCGAACCTCCGCTGGGACCAGTCGCACAGTCCATGACTCCAGCACCTACCATGGTCAGATAGGCATGGTTTTATTATAGGGTTATAACTGAGTTTTAAGTATTAGTGCTGTTCTAATTTCCTACAAGCTGCAACATGACCGTGAATCGAACAGTGACCCGAATATAGAGTAAATTTCCTTTACTTCATGTCTATGGTCACAAATTTTTTGTCAGCATACTAGACCGAAACCAGTAGTCTGATGACAAAAAATTTGTGACCACAGATGTGAAGTAAAGGAAATTTATCTTATTTTATAGTTCCACATAATTTTTAACAGTCATAAAGAGTTTGTATGTGACAAAAATGTCGTTCAATCAGAATGAATTTTTCTCTCTGCAGCAAAGTAGGCACTGATACGAAACTTCCTGGCAGATTAAAATTGTGCACTGGACAGGGGTTCAAACCCAGGACCTTTTACTTCTGCAGGCAAGTGGTGTAGCAATTGAGCTACCCAAACACCACTAACAACCCATCCTCGCAGCTTTACTGCGACTACTACCTATCTGGTACGGGTCCCACACACTTGAGCAGTATTATAGAACCGGTTGCACAAATTATGTGTTAGTAATCTCCCTTGTGGTATTCTACTAATAAACTGAATTCTACCACCTGCTTTATCCACAGCTGAGCCTATAAGATCATTCCATTTCATGTCTCTACAAAGTGATACACCTAGGTACCTTTTTTTTTTTTTTTTTTTTTTTGTGAAGTGCTCGATTTTTCATTTCTGAACATTTAGAGCAAGTTGGCAATCTCTGCCCCACTTCGAAATCTTATCAAGATCTGCCTGAATATTTATGCAGTTTCCTTCCTACTGTACCTCATTATAGATAACTGCAATATCTGCAAAAAGCCTGATTTTACTATTAATATTGTGTGCAAGGTCGTTAATAATCAATACAAACACAAAGGGCTCAACAAACTTCCTTGGGGCACACCCAAAGCTTCTTCTACACCTGATGATGATTCTCCATTGAAGATAACATGTTGTGTGCCCTACCAAAAAGTCCTCAATCCAGTCACAAATTTCACTTGATACCCCATATGGTTATGTTTTTTATAATAAGCATAGTTGTGGTACTGAGTCAAATGCTCTTTGGAACTCAAAAATACTGCATCTACCTGCCTGCCTTAATCCAAAACTTTCAGTATGTCATTTGAGAAAAGTGTGAATTGGGTTTCACGTGATCAATGTTTTCAGAATCCATGCTGGTTGGCACGGAGGAGGTAATTCTGTTCAAAATTCGTCATTATGTTTGAGGACAGAATATGCTCTGAGATTCTACGACAAATAGATGTCAAGGATATTGGATGGCAGTTTTTGTGGATAACTTCATTGGACGGCAGTTTTTGTGGATATATATATATATATATATATATATATATATATATATATATATATATATATAGAGAGAGAGAGAGAGAGAGAGAGAGAGAGAGAGGTGGAGCCCCTCCACGCCCACACCGGCATGATGGCCAACACAAAAGGTCTACTGCCATCTCTGCATAAGGGTTAGTATTCACTAAAGTGAGGTGTCGCAGGATGTGGGTGCTGCGATGTTTGCGTACGTCTGGTTAGGATTAACCATTAATACGCGCTCATCTGGAGATAGATTGGTCGAAATCTGACGAAGGGTAGCGGTTTGAAGGGCAGAGGAAAAAAAGTGCCAGGGCAAGAGCCAAGGGAAAAAAAACCTCTGCGAAAGTTAGGTCGGGCGGCAAGAGCAGTAGCGGTTGTCTTGCTGCCTGCAATAGGTTGTACAAGGATAGGCTTTGTTAGTAGTGGGTATCATGCATGTCGATACCTTGATGTTGTGCATTTGTGCTGCTTGGCGGCTGGCGCTTTGTGCTGGTGCAGAGTCCTCGTTCAGCGTCCTGCAGCCTGCAACAGTTAGTTTTGTTATCGGTCTTGTGTCCGATGGTCATATACCGGAGGCACAGTGTGAGGGAGTGTTGGCAGATTGTTCGTGCGTCTGTGGGTGAGCTCGTCGGTGTCCCTGCTGTGGCCTGTTGGTCGGCTCTAATAGCAGCTGGTAGTTGCCAGTCAGTGTTGCTGATATGCAGGGGCTTACCGACGTTTGTCGCTGTTTGCGTATGTTAGTTTACCATAGGTAGTTATGCCCTAGCTAGCAGTGTCTTTGGCCGCTTGTGTTTCCACCTGTGGTTGTGATCGTAGTTTCCCAGAGTGAGGATGAAAGGGTTGTTCGAGTGTCTCGAGTTCCTGTATAGTCGTGTGGCGTGTTTTTTGAATACTTCCTTGAGGGTATCAAGGCGGTATTCATGGTGAAGATCCACGGTGCGTGTGTAGCGTGGAGCATTGCTAATGATTCGTAGCACCTTGTTCTGTATGATCTGCAGGTGGCGCAGTCGTGTGGGAGCTGCATATCCCCAGACGGGAGCTGCGTACGTCATCAGAGGTCTAATCAGTGTTGTGTATAAGGACCTCGACACCCTCCTATTCAGTGTGTTTTCCCTGTTGAGCATTGGGTAGAGGTGTTTGAGCCTCGCGTGCGCTCGGTTGGCAATGTATTCGATGTGGTCCCCCCATGTAAGTTTCCGGTCCAGCCAGACACCAAGGTATCTGACTTTCTCTCGGAAACGTATTGGGCGTGTATGTAGTGTTATCGGTCTACAGTGTTGGTGTTTGCGCAGTAGTTTCGGTCTGCGTGTGAACAGAACTGCTTCGCACTTGTCGACGTTTACTTTAATACGCCATCGCTCCAACCAAGGCTCAGCTGTTCTGAGTGCTGTCTGTATTCGTGAGTTGATGTTCGACGGTTTCCAGTCTTGCGCGAGGATGGCTGTGTCATCCGCGTAGACGGCTAACGTCGTGTTTCGTGTCGCTGGGAAGTCATTAATGTACAGGTTAAACAAGATGGGCCCTAGGATGCTTCCTTGGGGTACTCCAGCTTGGATACCGTGTTGTGTTGATTGTTTATCCTGCACGTTAGTGTTGAAACATCTGTTCGTGAGATATGAGTGTATGAGACGTACGAGTCCGTCCGGGAAACCAGCTTCGCTTAGTTTGCGTATGAGTCCGTTGTGCCAGAGACGATCGAAAGCCTTTTCGATGTCTAGGAACACGGCCCCTGTGGCTTTGTTCATGTTGTAGCCGTGTGTTATATGTTCGACTACGCGGAGGAGTTGTTGTGTTGACGAGTGGTGATTCCTAAAGCCGAATTGCTCCGGTCTTAGGGTGTCGTTGGCGATGCAATGCCTAGTGATACGTTTTAGTATTACCTTCTCAACAATCTTGCTGAGCGAGCACAGCAGACTGATGGGTCGGTAATTTTGTGGGAGGGAGTGGTCTTTCCCTGGCTTCCTGAACATCAGGACCTTGGCCGCCTTCCAAAAGTCAGGGAAGTGTTGGTGTGTCAGGATGGCATTCGTTAAGTGTGCGAGGTATTCTACGGCTTTATCCGTGAACTCCTGGAGGACACGGTTTTGAATGCCATCAGGCCCAGGGGCTTTTCTAGCGTTGGTGTGCTTGATAGCCCATGTGACTTCATTTGTGCTAGTACGTCTTATTTCGTTGCGCGAGTGCTGGGCTACAAGTCGTGTAACCTCCTGGTCCGTTTCAAGTGTGAATGCTGGGTCTGAAGGAGCCAGATTCGACATGAAAGACGCTGCAAGTGTTGTGGCCATAAGCTCTGCCTTCTCCGTCGCGGAGTAGGCTGGGCCGTCTGGTCCTTGTAACGTGAGAATGTAATGTTTCTCCCTGGTGAAGTGTCTGGCCAGCTGCCACACGCCAGGACGTGTGGTATCCAGCCCAGCGAGTTTCTGTCCCCATTGTTCGTTTCTGAATGTTTGAATTTTATTCCGTATTATGCCCTGGAGTCTGTTGACGTGCAGTTTATAGAACGGGCGCCTGGTACGCTGCCAGTATCTCCTGAGGCGGTTCCTCATTGAGATAAGGCCCAGGATTTCCTGGGGCAGGGCCGTCGAGTGTTGTCTTGGTGTTGTAAATGGAATGGCGCCAGTCATTGCGTCTTGGACGGCAGTTGTGAGAGCCTCCACAGCCTCATTGATTTGCTGTGTGTTGTTAATTTCGTGGGTGTCAGGAATGCGACTATCAAGCGTTTCCTTGAACAGTGTCCAATTCGCACGCTTGTAGTTAAGCATCCTGCGTGGTACGATGTCCTGCAGTGTCTCTTCCATGTGCAGTATTACAGGCATGTGGTCTGAGTCCAGATCGTTTTCAACCGTTAGGTTGAGTGTGCATGTGATGCCCTTTATGAGGGCTATGTCTAACACGTCTGGCCTATGTCGGGCCTGTGTAGGCACGAACGTGGGAACGTCCGGTCCAAGTATAATGTAGTTTCGGCCTAGTGCGTGTTCGTACAGTTTCTTGCCGTTGGAGGTTCGTATTCGTGAGTTCCAATCAGGGTGTTTTGCGTTGAGGTCTCCAGCGGCTATTACCCGCGGTGCAATGTTGAGTACTGTGCTGATATCGCGTGTTACTATGTTTTTAGGAGGATTGTATAGCGATACCAGTGTGGTGTTGGCTCCGTTGAACTTGACCCTGACGGCCGTAGCCTCTAGTCTTTCAAGTGCTGGGAGCTCGATGTTCGTGTGGTCGATGTATCTGTGTATGATGATTGCCGTGCCGCCTCCCCTCCTGCCATCCGCTCGGTCAGTACGATAGACGCAATAACCTGGGAAGTTTAGTTGTTTGCGAGGCGTAAGCAGTGTTTCGTTCACAAGAGCGATTCGGATACCCTTTCGCTCCATGAACGCGGCCATCTCGGCTTTTTTGCTTGCGATCCCGTTGGCATTCCAAAACAGGATCTGTGTGATAGTGTTCAAGTCTGCGTTTCGGGGCTGGTGTGGTGTGTTATCCATGTAGTAGTGTAAAAAGCGGTGTGATAGTGGCTTGGAAGCTAGTCCAGTTGAGCGTACCCGACATGAACTGCATGAAGAGCTGTGAGACACACCCCATAATCTTCGTGACTATTTCGGTGGTCGTGCGTCCGGGGAATAATGTTTCCATTATTCTCTGGAATGTTGTAGTGATGTTGGTCATGTCGGCCTGCGAGTTATTGGTCGTATTAACGGCCGCTTGTTCCAGTGTTGGCGTTTGGTGAGGGCTGGCCTGCGAGTCGGTTGCTCGTGTGGCAGTTGTGGGCGCCTGTGTGCTTTCTGTGGTGAGTGGGTGTGTTATGTGGGTTGTTGAGTTGGTGTCCGGGATGTATTCGTGGGTGTTGGTGTTCTGTTGCCTGTGTACTTGTTGTGGTGTGGTCGTGTTCCTCGTGCTGCGGCTGTTTCTCCTTCTCCTCCTCCTCTGGCGCTGGGGTTGTCCCTGTGTAGGTGCGTTTTCTGTAGCCTGTGGTGGGCTGCAGTTCGCGATCTCAGGGGGTAGGGTGGTGTTGTTGCTTGTTTCGTGTGGTGTGCCCGGTGCGGGTGTGGTGTCAGGTGTTGTGCTTGTCTGTTGTGTGTCTGTTGCTGGGGGTATTTGCTGAGCGTGTTCTGAGCTCTGGGGCTCCTCTGACCGTCCCGCGCTGCTGGGGCTGCCAGCGACCACTCCAGCGAAGGATATTCCACTTCTTACTGGGCGCGGGGGCGGTT
This sequence comes from Schistocerca nitens, assembly GCF_023898315.1. Taxonomy (NCBI): domain Eukaryota; kingdom Metazoa; phylum Arthropoda; class Insecta; order Orthoptera; family Acrididae; genus Schistocerca; species Schistocerca nitens. The sequence continues at coordinate 140,267,126 of NC_064620.1, read as the reverse complement.
TTGGGACTGTGATGGCGATAGGTTTCGCATGTTTCGCGATTTTGCGCCTCAGAGCTGCTTTGTAAGCAATGCACCCTCTGTAGTTTGCCGGATGGGCAGCACCACAGTTGGCGCACTTGCGAGGTGCTGTATGGGGGAGTTTGCAGCGTTGGGTTGTGTGACCGCCAGCGCAAATGCGGCAGCGGGGTGCGAGACCGCATCTGATACCCGCGTGCGCATAGCGCTGGCAGTTGTGGCATTGTTGGGGGGTGCGCAGCGTGTTGTACACCTCCACATTGACGACCATGTGAAGAAATAGCTTTATCTTCAGCAGGTCGCGGGATTTGGCCATGTCGGCCAACTCCGCCATGTAGTTGTGAGACGGTCTCGCTGTGCCGAACTCTGACATTCGGTTTACCCGAATGCACTCCCACCCGAGAGCAGAGAGTTCATTGTGTACTGTTTCGGTTGGGGTTTGTGAGTCTATCCCCTTTATCACGTACTGCTGTGTCTTTTCCAGGACTGTCCTGTACGTGAAGTGTTCTACCTTCCTTTCTTTGAGAAAGTCCAGTAGATTCGTGTAGTCTGCCTTGTTCGCCACGTACAGTGCGGCGTGTTCCCCGGTGAGCTTAGAGTAGTATGTTGTGGGGCTGTGCTGATTATTAAATTCCTTGTTTAGGAGACTTAGGTCTCCGTAGTTGTGAATGATGACCGGTGGGAAGCCGGTCGCAGTGTTGTTAGTGTTCTGCGTAGCTGCTTGTATATTTGTGGTTGCTGCAGTCGCAGGGTTGTTTGTGTTGGTCCCTGTGTTATTGTTGTTTGTTCTCGATGTAGATGGTGTTGGCAGCAGCGCTCGGCCGTTGCCTCGTGAGTTTGTGGGCTCACTTGTTTGCGTATTTGGCTGCTGTTTGCGCCTTGGGCCGACCTGCTGCCACGGCCCGTCTTCATCTGTGTTGGTTGTGTCCTCTGTCGGCTCTGGCTCCGGTTCCGTCGGTGCCTGGGCCGCCAGAGGTGAAATAGGGGGCATGTCCTTCTGTTGTTCAGCAGGTGCCTGTGTGTGTGGTGTGGGTGTTTCTGTTTGTGTGTTTTCACTGCCCATCAGCTCTGCGATCAGCTTCTGCTGTTCTGCGATCTGTTTGTCCTTCAAGGCTACCTGCTCTTGGAAGGTGGACAGTGGGACGGAAATGATGGCGGGAGTAGCCGGCATTTCCGCCTCTTGTGCTGCAGCTTTGCTGTGGGTAAGTGGTGGGGAAGCACAGGAAAGATCGGACATCTTTGCTGTTACAGGAGTTTTTATTTGGGTAGGGAGGGATGGATGCACGACAATTTGCTCTTTTCACGAGAAGACAAAATTTGCTTTTTAGCGAAAGCGCTGTGTATCGTGTTCCTACAGAAGAGGGGTATCCCTACGTCCTATCTGCGCGGAGTGCAATGCGCGGCGCAAGAGAGCGCGGGATGAAGAGAGCGGCCTACAGTGCGCGGGGTTATCCGACGTGAACGGGCCCCTGACACTGAGATTACCCTACCAAAGAACGGGAGAGTCCCGCTGGGGAGGTTTGCAACCGAAGTTGCAGGGAGTTGAGCCGAAACTCTTACCACTTAGCGCCCGAAAGCGTTAAGCGGCTTGCGCGGGTTCGTGCTGCTCAGTAGAGCGTCACTGGCAGCTACGCCAGTTGCAGCTTATTTGAGACCACTCCGAGGAGCTATCAGCGGGCAGCTACGCCAGGTGCAGAGAGCAGCGTTCCGCTCGGGTCGGCTGCTCGACTGCGCACACTGCTCGACTGCGCACACTGCTCGACTGTGGATCACTTCTACTATCCTTTTTGTAGGTGGGTGTGACCTGTACTTTTTTCCAAGAACTGGGTACGATTTTTTGTTCGAGGGATCTACAATAGATTATAGATGTAAGAGGGGCTAACTCAGCCACAAATTCGGTATAGAATCTGATGGGGATTCAATCAGGTCCTGGAGCTTTGTTCAGTTTTAAGGATTTCAGCTGTTTCTCAACACCACTGACATTAGTTCTTATTTAATTCATCTTTTTAGTGGTACAAGGATTAAATTGGAGCAATTCTTCTGGTTTTTTTTTTTTTTTTTTTTTTTTTTTTTTTTTTTTTTTTTTTGTAAAGGAACATTTGAAAATGGAGTTACGTGTTTCAACTTTTGCTTTGCAACCGTTAATTTCGGTTCTTATCTCATTTGCCAGGGACTGGACACTAACTTTGATGCCATTAACAACCTCTACATACAATCAGAATTTCTTTTGATTTTGTGAAAGATCAGTTGACAAGATTCTGCTATGGTGGTCATTAAAGGCTTCATGCATTGCTCTCTTGACAGACAAATGCATTTCATCCAGCATCTACCAAGTGAGGTAGCGCACTGGTTAGCACACTGGACTTGCATTCAGGAGGATGACGGTTCAGACCGCATCCAGTCATCCTTATTTAGATTTTCTGTGATTTCCCTAAATCGATGAAGGCAAATGCTGGGATGATTCCTTCAAAAAAGGGCACGCCCACTTTCCTTCTCTAATCTGAGCTTGTGTTCTGTCTGTAATTACCTCGCTGTCAATGGGATGTTAAAAAACTAATCCCCTTGTCCTCCCTCTCTCATTTAGAATCTCTCTATATGTAGCCCTATGCTTTTTTTACAGCTGTCATGCAGTAATCTCTGTTTCTTTAAAAGTTTCTTTACAGTGACTGTACGCAACGGAGGCCCCACCCATTATGAACTGTTCTGCTGGGTACATATCTATCCAGTGCATGATCAACTATTCTTTTAAACACGAGCATTAGTTGCTCTTCATGCTCCTGCCCTGTGCTAAAAGTTTCAAGTTCCCCATTGTGATATGACACTACTGTTTTTCTTTTTTTATCTTTTTGCTTGTCTTAACTGTTCTTTCTACTTTTATAATCACTGTTTCCATAACCGTGTCGTGGTCACTGATACCAGTTTCAATGTGGATGTCCTTAAAGAGGTCAGGTCTATTTGTTTCCATTAGATCAATATATTTTCATCGTGAGTGGGGTTCTGAAGTACCTATTCTGTCATTTTCAGAGAAGGCATTTAGTAGTTTTTCACAGGATGTATTATCATGCTCGCCACTAACAAAATTGTAGTTTTCCCAATTGATTGATGGATGGTTAAAGTCACCACCAATGATAACAGTATGATTGGAGAACTTACGTGGTGTGTGTGTGTGTGTGTGTGTGTGTGTGTGTGTGTGTGTGTGTGTGTGTGTGTGTGTGTGTGTGTGTGTGTGTGTGCTGGGAAATAGGATCCAATTATCATTTTACGCCCACGCCTGATACTGAGTCTACTGAGTCTTGCCCAAACATTCTCACATGCAGCTTCAATTTCTCTCTCAGTGGATTTGAGTTTCTTGTCTACTGCAACAAATATATCACCTCCATTTCCCATTTGCCTATCCTTTCAATATAAGCTTAAATTTTCCCCAAAAATATCACTGCTATTAATTTCAGGTCTCAACCAGCTTTGTGTACCTAATATTATGAGAGTTTCACTGCTTTTTAGGAGTGCTACAAACTCTGACACTTTATTGTGAATGTTTCGGCAGTTTACCTATAGGAGTTTAATACTCGCACCTGTGGGAGGCATTTCCTTAGGTCCTACACTGATACTTTAGAGTTTCCTATGGCTATCATTATCTGGATTGGATGGAGAGTCACCTAATGCAAAAAATTCTTGTGTGCACCCCACACACAGTCAGCTACCTGAGTAGCAGCCTCTGATGTGCAGTGTACACCTGACCCATTTAGGGAGACCCTACAGTTCTATGGTGCAAGTCCAGGAAGTCGCAGCCTATCTTTTCACAGAACCTTCGAAGTCTCTGGTTCAGTCGTTCCACTCAACTCGGAACCAAAGGGCCTATCAGTTCTGGGGACAGTGCTGCAAATTCTGAGTTTCTTTGAAATTCCATCGACAAGGCTGGTCTTGTCAACCTTCTCTGCCAGTCGCTAGAATTATTTTGATTTCATTTGATTTGATTTATTACTCATTTAGAGACCTGTTGCCTTACATTTTATAACAGGTTGTTCATTTTACAGATTTTCAAGTAATTACAAAACATATTCCTTATTACAAACAGCGATTATTGTTTTCAGCAGTTACAATGAAACTAATAATAATTTAAAAATACATTAGAAATTGAAAGAAAAAACACAAAAAAATTGAAATTTTAAGAAGATATGATGATAGATGAGAGGAAAGACGGATAGAAAGAAGGAGAGCAATGATACCCTATCTTAGCCAGCCTGGTGTGAAAGCCTTGGAACTACTTTGAGCCTTGCAGTCCCGATTTGCTACTAAAGTTTAATTTACGGATTAATATTTCTGAACTCTATTTACAAAAACACTAACTATTATGTACATTGTGGAAAGCGCAGTGGTGTGTCAGTGTAAAGTATGTTATTTCTTGGGATTATTAATTAACCTGCGGTTTCCTATATTGTGTGTCTTGAATTTTACCTTTTATGTTACTTTTATACTAAGTGTTCAGTTGCAAATATTACAGCCCAATTGAGGTGTAATGACCTCGGGATGGATATGCCTGCTGTTTATACATTTCCAGCAGCCTATAAAGGCTAGCATTTTAGCTGGTGTGATGTATTACAGGCAAATGAACAAATAACTTTAAATTAAGCCTGCTGATTATCTTTTAATCTGTTGACCTAAAAATTTGACCTAAGAAGTGCTAATTTCGTATATGAATTGAAGCAAATACACAAAATAAGATGTCTATTAATGCAACAGAAAAACCTGCGGTGAAAATTTGTAGTTACCTAAAACTTTTTGAGGTTAATATAGCTGTTAGCAAACTTGAAAGCGGAGTGAATTTATGATAAATGGAGACAATGTATAAGGAAAACTAGATGTAACACAATGTGTTAGTTAGAATACTGCTACAGTAACTAAATCACAAACACCGATTTAATACAAATTATATTGCGTACAGGACAATGAGAGCTTCTGAAAATTCTCGAAAATGCTCATTTATTTGTGTTGGTATACAGCTAAATTCAGGGGTGGTCTATTCCTTGACAGTAATGATCAACCACAAACACTGATTTGCCAAGTTACATATCCAAGATGCTCATACTGTCAACTTACGAAAATATAGTTTTGTAAGTGTCCTAAAATTCTCAAAAATAGAATATTTCTCAAGTAATTATAAAATGAAATTAGAGAATGATTGTTTTGAAAAAATCTAGGCGTACTGTTCTCAAAAATTTTAAAAGAGCACAAGTAAGTTTAAGCCTACAATTGATAACAGTACGATTTTATGACAGCACTCGTGAATGTTTTAAATTTCACAAGTTACCACAGTACAAATGGATATTGATACAATCAGTGAAAGATTATACATAAGCAAATGTGAACAGTCAAATATGCAAATCTAAAACTTCAAATTGGTGCACGAATATTGTACATGCGGTCTCACACAAAGGAAAATTCTGAACTTTACTTTTATATATAAATAAATATATGAATTGTACGGATTTTTCACTTAGCTGTTTCTGTGCTGACTTCCACACAGGCATGCCGAAGAAGAAACTGTAGCCTTAGTTTATCTCAATCAGTATCACTATAATGTGCAGCTAACAATATTTCATTGATTAATCACCAGGATAATTTAAAAATGTGGGAAGATGCTATTAAATCAGTGCAGGTTTTTAATACCTTCCAGGAAAGACAGAATTACTGACTTTCAGTGATACAAAATTAAAGTATTGAACTGGAATTAGAAAATTAGGGTATATGTTAACCTTCAGCTTGTGGGTGAGCAAGTGATTGCATCTGAACACGAAGAAAACACAAATTACATATGAAGAAAATTAGTGGAGGAATCCAAAGAGAGAGATATGGAGATAAGTGTTGGGAGGGGGGGGGGGGGAAGAGAAGAGAGAGAGAGAGAGAGAGAGAGAGAGAGAGAGGTAAAGCTATTCACTCACACAAGAAAGCACACCACACACTGATATGACTACCAACTCTGCTCTGGCCAGAGCTGTCCAAGTTGGCAGTCATGTGTGCGTGAGGAGTGTGTGTGTGTGTGTGTGTGTGTGTGTGTGTGTGTGTGTGTGTGTGTGTGTGTGCGCGCGAGTGAGAGGGAGAGAGTGGATGGTATGTGTTTCTGTTTTTCTGGCAAAGACTGTAACAAAAAGCTTGTGTGTAAGTGTCTTTTGATTTAAGGTGTCATCTGTACAGTAAGTAGCAATCTACCTTTTCATATATTGTTGATATTCCTACATGGAGTTTCCATTGTTAAAAAAAAGAGGATATATATTGTCATGAGTAAGGAAGGACATGATTCAAAGACATACAAGGGAATTACTAAGAACAGATACGCCTTTGGTGTGGCGCTTAGGAATGAAACAACTATAATGGTATGGTCATACAAGATGTAGGGGGAATACCTCTGAAAGTATGAGTATGGTGATCTCTAAGAAGGCAGAAAGAAGGTAGACCTAGTAAAGGCTAGAATGCAGTAATTGTAGAGGCCATGCAAGAAAGACAACTGACAGAAGTTACTTATATAGATCATGATTTGTGGAGACTAGATTATGGTAGATTGCAGAGGACCTTATGATACAACCACTGCAATATTATATAATTTATTTAGTGCTTGTGTTTTCAAACTGATGTATATTTGTGCATATGCAGCACTTTATTTTTCAGTATAATTTGTATTTTTTTCTTTTTTAATAACAACAAGGAGCATTTAATTTATAGTGCTGTCTGTAATGTGCACTTAGCTATTTATTAGAACATGTTTTCTGCCACTCTCTCTTCTTTGTCTTGTCTTGCTGTCAGTCTTAACTCAAGGGCCAAGAAAACCTTCTTATTTAATAACAATGACTGAACTCTCCATCTGTGTTTGGCAGAACATGTTAATATTAAATAGGAAACTCTTATCAATGTTCTGCAAAATAATATTTAGTTGGTCACAAACCAGGTTTCAGCTTCTTGGGCCATAGTGTGGAGATAGCTGAATGTCACGGACAAAGATAAAATGACATGTGACTTACACAGATATTATTTATACAGAAGACATGAAGTCTTGACATGTAGGGTGTTTACTTAGAAAAGTATTAGATATAATTTATTTTTTGTGTCATTCAGAAATAGCTAAGGCCTCCATTAACAATAAAGGAAACATAAAGTTTTTTGTGTGGAGATACATTCTACAACTGATAAATAAATAAAGCTGAATTTACAGGTTTAATCCAATATTTGTATAACTTAAACTTAATTTAAATTCATAATTATTTTTCATCAGTTATTAAAGGTAGCCCCACATAAAAAACTTTGTTTCCTTTTTTAGTTAATGCAGCTATTTCTGCATATCAAAAAAATAAATAAAATAAAATAAAGATGTAATTCTTTCTTACGTGAATACTCTACATATCCTCGTTTTTGTATATTTTGTATCTTTTTTTTTATATAAATAATATCTACGTAAGTATAGTAAGGAAAGTTCTACCAGGATGTAAATAATTTAGGGGTAAAGGAGATAAAGGAGACCACTCACAGACTAGCCAAAACATTGAGTCATCAACATGTGCACACACAAAAGAATGCACATCATTTTATCTGTGTTCACAACATCAGTTGTCACATAACAATGGCATAAGAAGAGGAAAGCTGGTTTGTGACCAAATAAATATCATTTTGAAGTACAGTAAGAAGTGTTCCTATTTAATATTATTTTTCTTATTTTATATATATGAATAAACCAATTTCTTCCAACTCTGTGCTCTATTTTGATAGATAAAGGGACCACTCTCCTATAATCTCTCGCCCCCCCTCCCTCCCTCCCACCTGCCCTCCCTCCCTCCCTCCCACCTGCCCTCCCTCCCAACTGCCCCTGCCCTCCTCCCCTCCCTCCCTCCCACCCACCTGCCGTCCCTTCCTATATAGATTAAGATAAGTGTGAAGTAAAGACAACTATAATTGTATGAATAAATTTCATAGTTACAGTTAATATTTTGTTATATTCTCTTAGGAATAAAACATTCATTATTTAACTGGTACCTTATCTTTTTGTTCAGACAGAGTCGTATGCATAAACGGCGTGTGGATCTTTTGGAATCAGTCTTACAACAGCTAAATCCACAGTACTATATGCTTGTATGTAGACAGCTGTGGTATGAATTAGCACTTACTTACTCTGATATACTTGACATAAAACTGGAACGATTACAAGCAAGTGATAGTCGGCCAACACCACATGCTCTGCGCAAGATCAATCACTTGGCTTCTAGCAGTATTGCCAACTTTACTCATTTCCTGGACTCACTTAAGGATCCTAGGCAAGTATCTTAGAAATTTACATTCTGTCTCCCTATTTATATATTATTTTGTTCAGCAGGAAAAAATGTCAGCCTGTCAGGTTTACATTAGTTAAATATTGTATGTGTACTTTGTTTTAGACTACAACAGGCTAGATGCCAATAAAAATTAGATGTTTTAGACTGCAACAGGCTAGATGCCAATAAAATTGCATGTAGACTAATGGTAGCAAAGAGAAAAGTTGTGAAAAGGTGGTTTGCAGCAGTGAAAAAGGAAAGTAATCATGGATATAAATAAAAATACATTAAACGAAAAGGAATAATTTCTCATCAATTTTTTGCATTATTAATTATGAAAGACATACAAACTTCCAACAAGAATGGGGAAACCACACAAATTAAAATTAAAATTGCTGTTTAAAGCATAGATAATAAAAGAAAAATGTATGTCACCTGGTTGAGGAAGATCAGCTATGGAAAATTCGAAGGTGTTGGGGAGGAAAACAGAGAGAAGTAAAAGGATCTATAGTGTCTAAACAGTTTTGAGGAGTGGTAATAATGATTTTAATAGTTGGCATGAGAGAAGGATGAAGCAGAAAATTTGGTTCGCATACTTACATTTGCAGTATTTACACTGGTTTTAAATAATCTAAATTTACAGAATGTATTAAGCAGGCACTTAACACTACATCCTACGCCCTTTATGGTGTTTTAAATGCCAGGATTTCTCTCTCTCTCTCTCTCTCTCTCTCTCTCTCTCTCTCTCTCTCTCTCTCTCTCTCTCTCACACACACACACACACACACACACACACACACACACACCACAGTGCCATATAAATGTCGGACAACATCCCATTGCATCCTTGGTGATTTTGGTTTATTGGGCATCAGGCCATGGTCCAAGACATCTTTCTGTGCTTAATGTTCCATCTCTTAATGCTATCATTGTCTGGGAAATATGGAAATGGCAGTAGGAGGTCATGCACTAGGACCACAGTGCTTCCAAATCTGTTTCTCCAATACTGTTGTTCTATCAGGGTCATATCATTACAGTGCTAGGATGTATGGAGAAAACATAGAAATTCAAAACGAAAACCAAATTTAACAAAAGAGGACAAGGATTGATATTAGACAGTTTGTGGTCCTTAGTGTTAAATAAAGCAAATAGTACCAATCCTTCCTCTCACACGTCAGCATGACTGTGATCTTAAGCAGCCATCTAATAACTTCATGATACAACTGTTGTGTGGATACATATAAACAGTTTAACTTTGTTGGCTTATTTAAGTTTGAACCTGCAGTCTTAGTCTTCATAGCCTTTGATGATGTCGACAACATTAGCAGATGAAGTGTTAGGGACAGAAACATACCCTGGACCTCAGTACAATGCCCATAAAACAGAAATCACCCAGGATTCAAATAATGCCTGTAAGCCTACATTGTATGATTATGTAGATGATGCCATTGTGTGTTAATTGTGGTGAGAGCCTTGCTGTCTGTAAGCAAGACCATTTGGTTACTTGGAGGAGGAAAGAGGATTCAGGAAACTAATCAGATGTATACCATCTGGTGAAGGGAGTTTGTTGTTTAAGGCAAGAGTGCCTGCCTTTTGAACATCACTTACTGTTACAGTGAAGAAATGGTACACACAATGTGTGTGTAAAAATCTGTACCTAGAAATGTGTATATGAAAGTACACCAACCACAATAGAGGCCAGCTCCAGTGAGCAGCTGGAAAATCCTATACTTGGCATAAGTGCATAGCAATCTACATATGTCTACACAGCAGTCAGAGAAGCATGAATCTCGTAGTATATCTGCAACAGACTGCATCAAATCTTCAGCAGTTGCCACTACAGTTCTCACTTTCTACTGTGTAACAGTTTGCTTCTTCTACCTAATGCCACATAAGGCTTTGATGCTGGTGCTCGCCTTGAGTCACAATTCCCTTGTCCAATACTAATTATTTCTGCCATATATTTCACTGTAGATATTGTATTTGAGGGCGTTTCATGAATGTTGTTTTCTGATTTTGCTTTAACACTAAATTCTCTAATGATTTTACTCCTTGTCAGAAAAATTCCAGGACAGATATTATTATTATTATTATTATTATTATTATTATTATTATTATTATTATTATTTTTCATTTCTGAGTTTACACTACTAAGGGGGATCAAATGGTGTTTTTATGTTACCTGATATGTATGCATCCTTGAAATGACCTTCTCCATGTTTCTGTGCAAACTCACTAGGTGGCAGGGCTGTGCTTAGGATCACATTTGTTTGGGTTTTTGACACATTAGTTATCATGACACAGTGGATGCTGATTGTATGCAAAGAACAAACATTAAGTAAGTTCTGCATTAAGCTTGGAAAGACTTCTAGTGAAACATTAAGCAAGTATATGCAAGTTAGGCACTTTCAAGAAGCCGCATTTTCAAGTGGCTCAGAAGGTTTCATGGAGGCAGAGATTCAGTGTAAGACAATCCCGGAGCTGGTCACTCGTCTACAGAACTTACAGATGCAGACGTGGAGTGTGCAAGGCAGTTATTGCAAGAAGAACATCATGCAACTGTCTGTGCGATACCAGAAGAATGTAATTGATGTGTGTCTTAAGATTTTACGTGAAGATTTAGGTAAACAGAAACTTAATGCAAAACTCATCCCTCAGACACCAACAAACAAACAGAAAGAGGAAAGATGAAGGATTTCTGATGAACTACTGGATAGAGCCAGGCATGATCCCAAATTTATATCAAAGATAATTGCTGGTATGGAGGTGGTGCTACCAGTAAGTCCCTCACACCAAGCATCAGAGTGTTGAATGGCGGAGTCCTGGATCACCAATTTCAAAAAAAGTAAGATGACAGCCTTGTAGAACAAAGACAATGTTGGTCGCAATCTTTGATAGTAAAGGATTAGTTCGCCATCTTTCTCCAGTTTAAACAGTGAACGAAACTCTTTACATCAAAGTCTTGAAATGTTTGTGACAAGCAATTTGTTGTTGCTGCCCTGATTTGTGGCATTCTCAGGACAGGTTCTTAATGCAGTACAATGCAAGACCCCGTAATGCTTCATCTGTTACTCGGTATCTGGCCAGACATTCTGTCATTGCCATTCCTCATCCACCATATTCACCTGACCTCTCGCCTTGCAATTTTTTCTTGTTTCCGTGAGTGGAAAGGCAACTGAAAGGAAAACTTCATCAAGATATCACATACATCTCACAGGCTGTGACAAATGAGCTTAGAAGCATCGCCTTTAAAAATTTCTGTTCTTGCTTCAAAGACCTCCAGAAACACTGGCAGCTGTGTATAGGTAGCCAAGGGGACTACTTCAACAGGAGCTGGGATCATTACTTGGTAAGTGCAATTTTCTGTTTTTTTTTCCCCCACCCTTTTTAAGTAATGGATGGATTAATATTATTTTCTACTATTCAGGAATCTTTTCTGTTTTCCAAATGTTCTCAAAAGCAAGTGTGTGTGTATCCTATAATCATTGGTTCTGGACATTTCAATAATTGTTCTGTATAGATAGTATTCATCACTAACTTTTTCGTTGTTGTTGAATGTATTGGTGGCTTCATGAATTTCTTGCACTATTGGCAGGAAATGTTCCTCAGAATATTCAGGTGCTGCTAAAAATTGTAATTTAACTGTTGGAACTAGACAGTTCAAGAGCCTGTCAAAAGAATTTGCTGATATTTCACAATTTTCCTGGTTATATAACCATATTTTGCTATTTTCAACTTTGAAACAAATACTTGGTACTTGACATCTTTTAAGCATGTGTTTGAAAGTATGGTAAAAACTTCTGGTATTATTTTTGGTGGAATTTTTCTTGGATTGTTATAAATTGAGATTTTTTAAATTTTGTTTCATTTTCTATTTTTTGGATTACTTTCAATGTTTTTTTTATTTGCTGTCTGAAATGTTCAAGGTGTTTTTATCTTTATTTTTTTAAAAAAAGCTTTCCCTCTTTCCATTTTTGAGCCCGTTTTTATAGAGCTTCTTCACACTCTTCATTCCATTATGTCATTTTATTCTTAGTCAGTCTTAAGGTATCTCTGCCACTTTGGTAATTTGTACATGGAGTTCATGCCAGTCACCTTTCTTAGCTGACTAAATTTCTTCTTTAAATTTTTCTCAGTTTTCTTTTGCATACTGCTCTACTGGAGTTGTATTTGATAACTTTCTGGGTCTTCTTTTTTATGTCATATGGGAGAAAATGTATTTTAACCATAGCCAGATAAAGACATGAAATAAATTCTGTTTCTGATTGCTTTAACACTGATTATTTCCTTGAAATTCCTTACGAATATTGATGTGGGGTCCAGCTGAAATTCTCGTGGATTTGTAGTTTCTTGGTAGTTTGCAAAAATTCATGGACATTACTTCTAATTGGAGCATATTACTCATGTTGATCAGTCTTTTACCATTTCTGTTTGTTCTTAAGTGTGCTGTATATTTGCCTACAATATCCTTAAATTTATTTTACTTCCCAACTTGTGCACTGAAGTTGCCAAGAAGTATATTATTGTTGTTTTTATATATGGTGGAGACTTCAGATTTTAGAAAATACCAAAACTGGTTTACTTTCTGCAAATTTCATCTGTTATCTTCATTTATATGTTCATTCAGTTTATAAGGGTATAGCTTTTATTCTTGCCATATGTTGTGATTTTGACTTAATATTTGTTGTTCTGTCTACAGATTTTTTGTTTTGTTTGCAGAAAATGTTGACTCAACCATTTGCATGTTTTCCATTATTTGCACTGCTGGCTTCCCTTTATAAATTCTGTAAAGTTGTGTATCAACTACATTCTTATCTAAGAGTCTAAAATTTGTAAATGATTCTTCTGCAGAAATGATTCCATTTCCTTTTGTTTTACAGTTTTCAGAAGAGAACTTATATTTAATGTTCCAAACCTCTCTTCGAACTTAAAGGCATTTCAATACACTCCACTTCTTATGTGCTGCGAATGTTGAGGCTGCCCAGAAACCTAGATCCCAATGCATTACAAATGTAGTGGTGGATTCATCATTTGTGGCAGTGCATCCCTGATGTAAACTTTACATTTTGTAAATTGTGAATTCCCATAATAAGACCAGGTTGCGAGCCTGGAATTTTATTGATTTAGCCACCATTGACTCATGGAATAGTTGCTGCTGAGGTACCACCACTAACATGTGGCACTGTCATACCCTCTGTCTAAATAGCCTTGGACAACAGGATACATTTTTCAACAGATTTGCCATTTCAGAGTTCATATTCTCCACCTTTGCTACCATTGAAGTCTTCACTGTAACCATTGGAAGGTGCCGTTACCTGGTACTATAAGCCAGGCCAAATGAATCAGCATTTTTTAAAAGACATGTTACTGCTTTTCTTTTGGCTTCTAACAATCAACTTTGAAGCCCTTAGGACCCAGGTCTATGGAGACAGTGTTAAATAGAAATATAATTTGGTGCAGAGAATCCAGGTCCTTGGAGAGAGTGTTAAATAGAAATGTTTTTTGGTGCAGAAAAGGTGTGTGACTTTAACTTGGAGGCACAATATACTGGACAGCCCCATCAACGTAGGTTGCTTGGGCCTTCCTATCACAACCCTTTTTTCAACATTGAGTTCATTAAGCTCTGTCATTCATTCCATAGCCATTGAAGGTGCAGCACTCTCCATAGCAAGAACTACGATTCAGTGCCGTTCATTTTAGGACATTTTCAGACTTTTTGTTCCTCCTCTAACCACTATCCACTGCAGTGGTATGCACATTAGAAGACGGGTGTGTGATGCTTTTGCAGCATCGCCAGTGTGCTCTTTGTCCAACATCTCACTCTTGCCCCGTTGTCTACCGTGGTAACTGGCAATGCTGGGGTGAGCGCTACGCCCGACCACTGTTTCTGCTTCTGACCATCCCTAGTAGAATTTATATGCTCAGAAAACTGCCCCTGTTGCTTCTTAACATAATACTGGTTGTGTTTGCATTATACCATCCATGATGAATACTATAGTGTCAAAATAAGCTCACCATACCCAGCCTTACATGAAAATCAACCTCAATGTTAAACACACATCCCAGAGTACATGCTGGTGGTGGATGCAGCTGAATGATGCTAGTGTCTGGACTATCACGTGATACGCTGCTCCCTGGAAACTTGTATTGCTCCACCAATTGACATCTTATGTGTGTACCACAGTGATGTGATAAGAGATTAGTCTGGACACAGGTGTCTTTATATCAAACACCACACTAGCCTCTGTGTTGGTGTTGGAAAAGTGACACTTTCAATTCTTAGCAGGTTACAACGTTTCTTATTTGCTTGTAGAAGTATTCTTCCATGGAAGCATCTTTAAATTCATAGTCTCTTGATGAAAATTTTCGGGGCTGTTTAACTACATTGAAAAACAACAGACACAACACTATAAGTTTTTTATTCACTTACTGGAATATTTATTTTGATTAGAACCCATTTAATCAGTGACCAGTTATTTACACAGTCCTTCGTACAGTTATAAGTTTGTTGTTCGTCACCAATGCAGTCAAGCAAGCATGCTCATTTGTCAATAGGCAATCAAGGTAAGGATCAGATTTGGCATTAGAATCGATCTACGAGTATTGATTGCAACAATAATCTGATTTAACAGACTGATAAATGATTAGGAAAATATTAAAGTTCAGTGTACTATGTAGAACATACACTCTATACCTAGACAGCAGATTCCCTACTTTCATGTGAAATTTCCATGATCATAACTTTTCTAATTTAGTGAATTTCTTAATTAGTAAACTATTTGGAAAATCAAAGGCACAATCAGATCAGAAAAATTGGATCAACAAAAGTATAATGTCATGTCCTGGAGTTGGATAAACTTAAGGGCTCAAATAGTGAAAGTAATTTTGGATGTGTTAGACTTTAATTATGAATCTTTCCTAAGATATTGAGTTTTTGGAAAAATGAAATTTGTTTCTGATAAATTTGAAATTGGGACTACTCATTGATTTAGGCATGTTTGAGCAGAAACTGTTATTAGCTCACAAAAAATGGTTCAAATGGCTCTGAGCACTATGGGACTCAACTGCTGTGGTCATAAGTCCCCTAGAACTTAGAACTACTTAAACCTAACTAACCTAAGGACATCACACACATCCATGCCCGAGGCAGGATTCGAACCTGCGACCGTAGCGGTCGTGCGGTTCCAGACTGTAGCGCCTTTAACCGCTCGGCCACTCCGGCCGGCTATTAGCTCACACTGGTGATTACATGCTAAGGAAACAACTTCAGATACTAATTTATCCCAGAGAAAAATGTTCTATGGAAAGTTAATAAGGTCATTGGCATCAACAAAGTATTACTTATGATGTGGACAACAAAATTTACATAAATTACTTGAAGAAATAATAATCTGGCCATCTTCTGTACACTGGGTATATACAGGGTGATTTTTTCCACTGTGTGCAAACTCTAGGGACTGATCAATGAGAGGATATGGAACACAAAAGGTCTAGTGAACTTATGTCCAGAGATGCATGGTTTCCATGCTAGAGACCATTCTTTCACTCATACTTCATTACAGAGACTGCGGTCCAATATGCGCTGTACTATGCAATGACAGTTACAGTATGTATGGTTTCCTCCTAAAAGGTGGCACTGTTCCTCATACGTCATGCCCGAGCGCTCTCTCCTGTCATAGTAATTGGTAATGTTGTGTCTGATTCAATTCTCTTGCTGACTACCTTGTAGTGGATAGTGGATGTGATACAGTGTTGTACACAATGGTTCCATATTTAAATCGAGAGCTTGCCGACATAGTTTTTACTTACAGAAAGCCAAATGGCAATGGGCAGCGACCACCAAGGTTATATTAGGAGACCTATCCCCACTAACAACAATCACAGCATTCAATGTTTGCAACAGTCTTTTGCCATTTGTCTGAGATAGGTTCGTTTCAGGAAGCAGGAAATGTTCGGACCCCAGACTCGGAGGAAAATGTTATTAGCTCTGTGGAAGGCGACCTCTGTGTCAGTACTAGGCAGTTGGCCTGCCATTACAGGGTAAGCCAGACAACCGAGTGAAACATTCTCCATGTCAATTGCTACTACCTTTATCACTTAGAACATGTGCAGGACTTACTAGCGATAGACTTTTCACATCGGGAGCAGTTTTCTCACTGGTTTCTTCAGGCAACCATGAGTTGCATGAGATTTGTTGCATTAGATTTGTCGATCCTATGCACAGATGAGGCCTCTTTATGCAGAATTGTATGTTCAACTTTCATAAGTAATCTGTGGGATAGTATACAGAACCCCCATGGTATGGTGACAGCGAATCATCAGCGTCGGTGCAGCCGTAATGTGTAGGCCGGGATAATTGGTGACCATATTTTGGGACTAGTTTACCTTCACGTCACCTAACGGGCTGCAACTATTGGCGTTTCTTGTGGGTGACTTTTCCTCCCTTGCTGGAAGAAGTGCCACTGATAATTCAAAGTGTTATGTGGCTTTTACATGATGGTGCTCCAGCCCACTTCACTGTTAATGTGCAGATGCATCTCTATCATGTCTTCCCTGGTCCACAGACTGGATGAGGGGGTCTAGTTACATGTCTTGTTTGTTCACCAGATTTCATCCCATGCTACTTCTGGTTTTGGCACCATCTCAAAAGTATCGTGTGCAAAGCACATTCCAGAAATGGAGACACTGGAGCAGCATATTCATGAAGTCTTTGACACTGTTCGGATGCAGCCTGCCCATTCTGAACGTGAAATAGAACATCCTACGGCATGAACGCGCATGCGTTGAGGTACATGGAAACCATTTTCAACACATACTGTAACTGTGGCTGCATGGTACAGCACTTATTAAACCGCAATCTCTGTAACAAAGTATGACTGACTAAATGGCCTCTAGCATGAAAACCATTCATTTCTGGGCATAAGTTCACTAGTCCTATTTTGTTTCTTATCCTCTCATCAATCAATTTCTAGAAGTTTGTACACAGCGGAAAAAAATCACCCCATAGAATATTCAACTGACAAACTAAAGGAAAAAAAGAAAATAAATAAATTAGTTAAAGGAGCGGAATAAAAAGTGGGATGCTATGTTTAAAGGTCCTTGTGGAATCTAAAGCTATTTGACTGCTCCAGAATTTTCAGCATTGCAGACTGTGGCTTATCCTACCAATAAACTGATTTTTACAATTCACATGTGAACTTGCTATCATTTGTGATTTGTGCAAAGTGTGACATAGTGACACTTGATGTGGGGCGCATACCAACCGTAACCCATTGTTCAACCAGACTGTTGCATTGGTTACTGAGTAGGCCCAGGATTATTTTTTGTTTACTGGGTTATGTCACTATTGTGTACATTTTTGAATAGCTTATTCATAAAATTTTAAATCGCAAAACAGTATGCACAGATTTCCCAAACAGGGGTTCCACTTGGCTGATCTTTGATGTTCCCTGAATGTGTCCTCAAGATCCATTTACTAGTGAATACACTGCATTTGATGTGGACTTATATGCAAACTTCTGGACAGTGGAGACAAAGACTCTTAATTGTGCTGAGAAATTCTTTGTTGGTACCAATTCCCAGAGCAACCTTCTGCCCAGCACTACCCAGGACAGCTTTGTATGCCTAAAATGTCTGGGGAAGGTTGTGGTAGTCTGCTGGGTATCAGAAAACATGAACAGTCAGGGAAACAAATTATCAGGTGCAGTAGCCATGAAAAAGTGTACTGAAAATCCCAATGTACTTTGTGCTACAACATCATCCCCTACCACCTAACTGTTGATGTACAGAGTCGTGTGTTGGTAGGAAGAAGAGCAATTGCCACTGACTGAAAATAAACTGTACCTTGTAAAACCACCTATTTTGTTGAGCTGTATATCCTTGAAGCCACTTGGACAAAATGAAATCCATCTCTCCTGTCTATAAGTGGGACATTGACCCATTGGGGCTCCAGTGAGAGGACCCTCTAGTGTGTGATACTCCATTGTGAACAGACTTCCACGTGCTTTATTTCGACAAGTAGTATTTTAGGTTCATAGAGAAGGGCAGAGCTAATTTACGAGATGAGCTGCCATCTATTTTAGCAGGTGATGAAACAAATGTTATAGAGAATTTTAAGATTGTTTGAAATTTCTGACTTGTTCCCTAAATTATTAGGAATGAAATTTTATTAGGACAGTTCACACACAGAATTCCCCCCACCCCAAAAAAAAAGAAAAAAAAATCTTGAGATCTTATTTTGCTCTTTTATTGCGTCGAAGCTTTAAGAAGGTTTTTGGGCAGTGACCGTGTTTCTAATTGGAAAGGTAGTACAATTGTGTGGGTGACTATAAGTGGAAATGGGAAAGAGTGAGCAGGATTGTTCAGTTTCTGTTCTATGCTGATTTAACTTTTATGCATTTCAACTGTGTTTGCCTCAGACTACTTTAAATAACATCACCATTCATTACCCTAAAATCTCTCTCTCTCTCTCTCCCCCCCCCCTCCCTCCCTCCCTCTCCCTCTCTCCCCCCCTCCCTCCCTCCCCCTCCCTCTTCCCCCTCTTTCTCTCCATCACTGTAGATTATTGCATTAGTTGCATAACTGTAGCAATTATTTGTAGGTGTTCTTTGGGAAACCTTATGCCCTGTAGGAATTATTTGTACACTCCTGGAAATGGAAAAAAGAACACATTGACACCGGTGTGTCAGACCCACCATACTTGCTCCGGACACTGCGAGAGGGCTGTACAAGCAATGATCACACGCACGGCACAGCGGACACACCAGGAACCGCGGTGTTGGCCGTCGAATGGCGCTAGCTGCGCAGCATTTGTGCACCGCCGCCGTCAGTGTCAGCCAGTTTGCCGTGGCATACGGAGCTCCATCGCAGTCTTTAACACTGGTAGCATGCCGCGACAGCGTGGACGTGAACCGTATGTGCAGTTGACGGACTTTGAGCGAGGGCGTATAGTGGGCATGCGGGAGGCCGGGTGGACGTACCGCCGAATTGCTCAACACGTGGGGCGTGAGGTCTCCACAGTACATCGATGTTGTCGCCAGTGGTTGGCGGAAGGTGCACGTGTCCGTCGACCTGGGACTGGACCGCAGCGACGCACGGATGCACGCCAAGACCGTAGGATCCTACGCAGTGCCGTAGGGGACCGCACCGCCACTTCCCAGCAAATTAGGGACACTGTTGCTCCTGGGGTATCGGCGAGGACCATTCGCAACCGTCTCCATGAAGCTGGGCTACGGTCCCGCACACCGTTAGGCCGTCTTCCGCTCACGCCCCAACATCGTGCAGCCCGCCTCCAGTGGTGTCGCGACAGGCGTGAATGGAGGGACGAATGGAGACGTGTCATCTTCAGCGATGAGAGTCGCTTCTGCCTTGGTGCCAATGATGGTCGTATGCGTGTTTGGCGCCGTGCAGGTGAGCGCCACAATCAGGACTGCATACGACCGAGGCACACAGGGCCAACACCCGGCATCATGGTGTGGGGAGCGATCTCCTACACTGGCCATACACCACTGGTGATCGTCGAGGGGACACTGAATAGTGCACGGTACATCCAAACCGTCATCGAACCCATTGTTCTACCATTCCTAGACCGGCAAGGGAACTTGCTGTTCCAACAGGACAATGCACGTCCGCATGTATCCCGTGCCACCCAACGTGCTCTAGAAGGTGTAAGTCAACTACCCTGGCCAGCAAGATCTCCGGATCTGTCCCCCATTGAGCATGTTTGGGACTGGATGAAGCGTCATCTCACGCGGTCTGCACGTCCAGCACGAACGCTGGTCCAACTGAGGTGCCAGGTGGAAATGGCATGGCAAGCCGTTCCACAGGACTACATCCAGCATCTCTATGATCGTCTCCATGGGAGAATAGCAGCCTGCATTGCTGCGAAAGGTGGATATACACTGTACTAGTGCCAACATTGTGCATGCTCTGTTGCCTGTGTCTATGTGCCTGTGGTTCTGTCAGTGTGATCATGTGATGTATCTGACCCCAGGAATGTGTCAATAAAGTTTCCCCTTCCTGGGACAATGAATTCACGGTGTTCTTATTTCAATTTCCAGGAGTGTAGATGTTGTTGTTGTGGTCTTCAGTCCTGAGACTGGTTTGATGCAGCTCTCCATGCTACTCTATCCTGTGTAAGCTTCTTCATCTCCCAGCACCTACTCCATTGTGAACAGACTTCCACGTGCCTTATTTCGACAAGTAGTATTTTAGGTTCATAGAGAAGGGCAGAGCTACTTTACGAGATGAGCTGCCATCTATTTTAGCAGGTGATGAAACAAATGTTATAGAGAATTTTAAGATTATTTGAAATCTCTGACTTGTTCCATAAATTATTAGGGATGAAATTTTATTAGGACGGTTCACACACAGAATTCCCCCCACCCCAAAAAAAAAAGAAAAATAAATCTTGAGCTCTTATTTTGCTCTTTTATTGCGTCGAAGCTTTAAGAAGGTTTTTGGGCAGTGGCCGTGTTTCTAATTGGAATCTTCTGAATCTGCTTAGTGTATTCATCTCTTGGTCTCCCTCTACGATTTTTACCCTGCACACTGCCCTCCAGTACTAAATTGGTGATCCCTTGATGCCTCAGAACATGTCCTACCAACCAATATGTTCTGTGCTAAATCAGATGCCCTTTTACAGCTCTTTTATTATTACTCGTTTCTGCCTGCATGTATTAATTTGTTATTTTCTTATGTCTTTGCTTCCACAGCATTTTATGAAAGCATTATGCAGTCAGTCATTTGCAAAACCAGGCAGCATACCTAAATTTACATTATGTGTGGAATTAATTGATTAGTATTGATAATTTTTGAGCACGCATTAAACTATATTATTCACACACTTGTTGGAGCAATTTGGCTTGGTGGCTGATGGGGGCTAGCTGAATTGATACAAATCGAAGGTTCATGACAGCACTGACACTGACAATTTTCCCTTGCTTCCAACCTCATTTAACTTTATTAGCAGACAGTGCATAGTCTAGCATGGCTGCTTTTGTTTATGAGAGCAGATGTGACACACATAGTGAATGAACGACAGAGGAAACAAAACTGAGCTTGCGGTCACAAAATATGATGGCGACAACAATGCCAGTGTCACTGTATTGTATGCTGGCCTAAGATCAGTAGCAACTTGAAACAACTGAATATTGGTTGAAAGCTGTACACCCTCTTTTTATTGATTCTGCTATACTCATCAGGTACCACACAAAGTGTGCTCACAAAATGTGTGATGAATAGAGGTTTCACCTGTTAAAATTTAATTAATTATGTTTCCTACATATTTTTGACACCATATTTTCCATTTGTTTTGTGTATTAGTTTTCTGTCTGCTAAGTAACATGTTTCATTTTTTTTTACAGCACCAAAGAATTTCCTGACACAATAAGTGAGGATCTTGAACGTCCTGCGTTGAATGCACATTGTCATATTGGTCGTTTGTACAGCAAGTTAGTTACTCCAGACAAGAAAGTAAATCGTGAGAATATTAAAAAGAGCATTGATGCTTACCAGGTAAGTTTCTGTAGCTGCTTGCAATTGTAAATACCAGGTGGTTATACTTGAAGTGCAGCTAGTCACCGAGATCCAATGCGGGCTGTAGTTATCAGACGGCAGCGAAATTTGGTACATCTGTTAATGCATTAATGCAGAACTGATGTATGCTGGAAAAAAGTTAGTTACAATTTTGGCCACCAAGTGCAAATATGGCACTATACAGCATCTCATCGACATCCCAGTGCTCCTATTGGACAAATTGCATAACCGGTGGTTAATAATAAAATCAGTATTGTGCATTTCTTGCTTGTTTGACCTTTTATGCCCACATCCCATTCCTGATCCACTACATATGGAAACATATCTGTATGTCCTTGTTTCCGAGTTGCACCTGGTGGCCGGAATTGCAACTGATTTTTTTCCAGTGTAAATTAGTTCTGCATTAAAATGTTTACCAACTTTTGCTGCCATACAATAATTACAGGCCGCATTTTACCTCTGTGTGTAGCTGCACTTTAATTATAAATACCCGGTAGTTGCATTTGGTAGTCAACATATGCATCTTACCTTCTACTGAATTACACAGACCCTCATCTCAGGTAATGAGGCATTTTGAGGACATATAATTTATTAACTGGTGTTAAAAACCATCGCAAGACTAGCAGAAAAAACTAAAGTAAGAAATGCTAATTCAGAAGCAATTTTCACTGTATTATGAGTTGTCAGCAGCATAAAAGAATGTGTTAAAATTCAATCATGGAAATTCAAGAGTGGAAATAATAAATGAAATATAACTACTGGCAGTGACTCTCCCACAGATGAGTGATAGGTGATGCAAAAGCATGATTGAAGCAACAGAACACCCCTTGTTATGATGTGGTGCTCATAACAATTATTCCCCCCAGGGGGTTTGCCGCTCTTTGGCAGGTTTGTGCTTGGCTACCACAGGGCCCCAGCCTTTCAAGCATTTTTCTCCTTCAATGTTGCATCTCTCTCCTCATGGTATTCCTTTTACTCTAAGAACAGTCTCACCATTGTTTTTTGTTCCTTTTTTCCTTTCTTCATTCACCCTCTCCCGTCCTTTCAGAAGGTGTTTGACTCAGTTCCATACTGTTGCTTGCTCCAAAAAGTGTATGCTTACGGTCTATCTGATGACATATGCGGTTGGATAGAAAGTTTTCTAACAGACAGGGAGCAGTATGTCATTCTGAACAGGGTGACTTAAACAGAAACAAGTGTAACTTCAGGTGTGCCCCAGGGCAGCATAGTAGGTCCACTTCTTTTTACGATTTAGATAAACTATATGGTTGATGGTATTGACAGCAGTATTAGACTGTTTGCCGATGATGCTGTAGTCTACAGGAAAGTAACATCACACTAAAGTTGTGAACAAATCAATGAGGATTTGCAGAAAATAAATGTGTGGTGTAATGACTGGCAGTTATCTCTCAATATTAGTAAGTGTAACCTACTGCGTATAACAAGGTGAAAATTCCCATTAATGTAAGAGTACAAAATAAACGCCCAGTCTTTGGAAGCGGTAACATCCGTCAAGTATCTGGGTGTGACTGTTCGAAATGATCTCAAATGGAATGATCAGACTACACACGTAACAGGCAAGGCAAACTCTAGATTGCAGTTTATTGGTAGAATCCTGAAGCGATGCAGTCCTTCAACAAAGGAAATTACTTTCAATACGTTAGTTCATCCAGTCTTAGAGTATTGTTCGTCTGTATGGGACCCTTACCGGTTGGATCTGATTCAGGAGACTGAGAAGGTCCAAAGAAAAGCAGCAAGATTCGTGACTGGTACATTTAGCCATCGCGAGAGCATTACAAATCTGATAGAAAGTTTGAAGTGGGATGCATTTGCAGATAGACGGTGTGCTAAATGGAAGGGGCTGCTTGCTAAATTCCGAAATCTGATCTTCACTGAGGATGTAGATCATATATTATTACCACCAACTTTCAAATCATGCAATGATCACCATCCAAAGATAAGGAAAATTAGAGCTCGTACTGAGTTATTCAGACAGTCGCTTTTCCCTCGCGCGATCCACGAGTGGAATAGAGGGGGGGAATATGACTTTGGTGCAGATTGTGCCCTCTGCCACACACTGCTTGGGGGCTGGTGGTGTATATATGTAGATGTAGATATAGATCCTTCCTCCACTTCAACGTTTCAGGCTCCTCTTTTTCTTCTTCCTCCCTGTGCGCTCCTGAAGGCCAGCCCACACCTCTGACATGTAACAGGTGACTGGGTAATGTGTAATCCCAGCCCTGGATGGACAGGTATGGTTCACATGTACCCCCTCGTACAGGCCAGACCCAGTGAGGGCTGAGTGCCTGAGCTGCTACCTTCCCAAATTGTTGATTTATCCCTCTGTCAGGTATTCGTGTGGTGCGAACAATCACCTAAGGTGAGTGAGCCAACCTCTGAGCCCCCTCCCCCCCCCACCCCCCCCTCCACCCCAGTTTGAACAAGTGTGCCATTGGAGATGCTCACAGTCTCACAATGAGCTAATCATCATCTACACAGTCCACATCTACCAAACATAAATGGAATGAAGCTCCTGATTCAAAAACCCTCCCAGCTGCACTGGTTTCTCGTGGTTTCACATACTGAAGACAGTCAGTCCTTTGCAACAATAAATCCATTTATTATTCAGAAAGGTGTTGATGCAGTTGCTGGCCCTGTGAAATCCTGCTCTCATTTATGCAATGGCACTTTGCTTTTAAAGACTACCTTTGATTCTCAAGCACAACTGCTTGCTGCTTCGCTTCTCCATAGCTATACTGTTCGTGTCAAGGCCCATAAAACTCTGAATTCTTCCCATGATGTTATTTACACTAGGCTGCTCAATGGTCTGACTGAGGCAGAAATCTGAGTGTGCCTCTCTGATCAGGGTGTTGTTGCCATCCATCATGTGATGAAAAAGGTAGATGCATCCTTAGTGTCCACATGCACTCTTTCTCATCTTTGACAGAGTGGTGCTTCTGTCCAAGATCAAAGGAGGCTATGAAGTTATTACAGTCCGACTGTACATTCCGAACCGGATGCGCTGCAACCCTTGTCATTGTTTCAACCACACTTGAATATTTTGTCAACACCTGGCCAAATGTGCAACCTGTGGTAGGGATGCACACAAGGATGATTGTGCGCCTCTTTCTTTGAGATTGTACCATGTATCTCGATGAGTGAACTGTCCAGGTGATCTGGGTGAAGGAAAAAGTGCCTCACCCAGTCGCTCACAAGTATTGACTAGTTGCAAACTGTGCATTCTACCATCTGGCACTTACCATACTGTTCTTGCTACATCTTGCTCCATGAAGGACATGGACAAGCAGACATGTGACCTCAAATTCAGCTCTGCAGTTTTGAAATCGCCCAGTGTCATGGTAGCATCACCATCTACTCATCCTGCTGTGCAACACGCCACCAAACATTTGCCTCCCGGGGCAAATTCACCGGCTACACAACCGACAGGCCAGAAAGGGCAGAAGGAATACTCCTGCGATGACTTCCAATGTCCCTCCAGCCAACAAACATCTGAGTCTTCCTTTGCCAACTGGAAAGGCTCCAAGAAGTCAAACAAAGGCAAATGGTCTTCTCCTTCACAGACTTGGAGATCCCCTTAGACGGTGTCACCACGTGATACCCTCACCCGGCTGACATCTATGTCGTCAGTGCGCACCGTCAACTATTTTTCTGCCCTGGACTCCACACATCGACAGAGGGAGTGTGTGGATGCCTCTGTAGATCTCATGGAGCATGATCCTCCAACTTCAGTGCCCTGTAGCAGTGTGTCTTCGAAGGCTGGCACTCGGCAGCCGCTGAGGTGATGCCCCTTCATTTTTTCCTTCCTCCTCTGTCCTCATTATAGCTCTCCTTCAATGGAATGTTTGTGGCCTTTGATCAAACCAAGACTATTTGCAGCTGCTCTTAGAATTGCAGCATCTGCTTGTTTGCTACCTCTAGGGGAGGGGGGGGGGGGGGGAATGGTGTCCTCACGACCACTTTGAGCTCTTGTATTTCCTCCCAGTCCGTTTTTATCTCCCCCTACCCCTCCCCTCCCCGAGGACAGCATTTCATCTCTTGGGGGAGTCATGCTGCTCGTATGGGATGATGTTTATAGCAAACCCATCTCAATGACTACCTGCCTTCAAGCTGTTGCAGTTCACCTTTTCCTTTCTCACGTGACCTTTTCCCTTTGTACCATTTATATCCCTCTGTCATTCGATGTCACCAGGGCAGACTTCTTCCAGGTTATTGGGCAGCTACCTTACCCCTTTCTGCTGCAGTGCACATCATCCCCTTTGGGTTCCTCCCAGAACCTGTCTGAGAAGTGCCCTTTTGGCTGACCTCAATCAACTTAACCACCTCTGTCTTAACACAGGAGCACCCATGTTTGTTTCAGACTCCACGCACACCTATTCCCATTTGGACCTGTCCTTCTGCACTGCGCAGCTTGCCCTTTATCTTGAATGGTCCATTCTCTCTGGTACATACTTGAGCAACAATTTCCTGTGTGCTATCCATTTGCTGACTCCTACCCCAACTACGTGACTTCCCAGGGGGCTCGCCACTCTGTGGCAGGTTTGTGCCTGGCTGCCATGGGGCCCCAGCCTTTGCAGCATTTTTTCCCTTCCATGCTGTATGTCCATCCACTTGCTATTCTTTTTCTCCTCCCTTAGGGAATATGTCTGGGGTGTTATAGGAAGTGTTCTGCATTCTGTCGCTGACATACGAACAGTCTCACCTTTGTTTTTCACTTGCTTTTCCTTTGTTTCCCTTTTCCTCTCATTCCTCCACTTCAGTGTTTGAGGATCCTCTGTTTTCTTCTTCCTCCCTGTGTGCTCCTGAAGGCCGGCCCACATGCCTGACGCGTAACAGGTGACTGAGTAACATGTAATTCCCAGCCCCGGGTCGACATGTAGGATTTGCACGTATCTCCAAGTACAGGCCAGGCCCAGGGAGGGGTGATTGCCTGACCTATAACCTTCCCAAATTGCTGATTGGTCCCTCTGTCAGGTGTTCGGGAGGTGTGAACAGTCGCCTAAGGAGAGTGCGCCCCCTTGTGAAGGGGGCACACAGTTGGAAGGAGCGCGCCATCGGAGACTCTGGCAATCGTGGGGGATTTGTCTAAAAAATGTAAACGTATGGAGGCTAATGATTCAAAGACCCTTCCTGCTGCAACACGGTTCCTCGTGGTCTCATGTACTGAAGACAGTCTGTCTTTCACTCCTTCACCACAGTAAATCTGTTTATTATTCAGAAAGGAGTTGATGCAATTGCCGGCCCTGTGAAATCCTACTCTCTTTTATGGAATGGAACTTTGCTTTTGGAGACCAATTCTGATTCTCAACCACAACTACTTCTTGCTACCTCGCTTCTCCACTCTTATCCTGTTCGTGTCGAGGCTCATAGAACTTTGAATTCTTCCCGAGATGTTATTTACACTAGGATGCTTAGTGGTACAACCGAGACCAAAATCCAATCTTTCCTCTCTGATCAGGGAGTCATTGCTGTCCATCGGGTGATGAAAAGTGTAGATTCCTCCTTAGTACCCACTTGCTCTCATTTTCCCACCTTTGATAGAGCGGTGTTTCCATCCAAGATCAAAGCAGACTATGAATTTATCACAGTCCGACCGTACATTCTGAACACGATGTGCTGCTACCAGTGTCATCATTTCAACTACACTAGAATGTCTTGTCGACACCCAGACAAATGTGTCACCTGGGTAGGGATGTGCACAAGGGTTATTGTCCACCTCCTTCTCCCCGCTGTATCAACTGCAATGGCGGCTATGCTGCTGCCTATTGGGATTGTCCCTTGTACCTTGATGAGGCGGACAGTTCAAGAGATCCTGGTAAAGGAAAAAGTGCCTTACCCAGTCGCTAGAAAGTTACTGGCTAGTTGCAAACCCTGCATTCTCCCATCTGGTATCTATAGTTTCATTCTTGTTACCCCTCACTCCATGAACGACATGGCCACGCAGACATGCAACCTCCAATTCAGCTCTGAGGTTGTGAAATTGCCCAGTGTCAAGTTAGCATCACCATCCCCCCAATCCAGCTGTGCAAAAAGCCATCAAACTCTCACCTCAAGGGGCGAAGCCACCAGCTACACAACTGGTTCGCCGGAAAGGACAGAAGGAGTACTCCCGTGAAGACTTCCTCTGTCCCTCCAGCCAAACACCCGAGTCTTCCTCTAACCAGAAAGGCTGAAAGATGTCCACCAAAGGCAAACGGTCTTCTCCTACACTAACTCGAAGATCCTCTTCGATGGTGTTACCACGTGATGCCTTAGCCCGGCCAGCCTCCATGTCGCCGGTGCGCACCAACAACCATTTTTCAGTGTTGGACTCCAAAGACCGACTGCACAAGCAAGCTGAGACTTCTGTGGACCCCATGGAGCAGGATCCTGCTGCTTCTGTGCTCTCTAGTAGTGACTCTTCCCAAGCTGTCACTTAGCAGCATCCAAGGTGACACCCCTACATCTCTTCCTCATCATGACTCTCCTCCAATGGCACGTTCGCAGCCTTCGGCCCCACAAAGAGGATTTACGGCTGCTTTTAGCATTGCAGTGTCCCCTTGTACTCTGCCTTCAGGAAACAAAATTGCACCCTTACAATCACTTTGAGCTTTCACATTTCTTACCGATTCATTTTGACCTTGCCCCTGAGGTCGGCATTCCATCTCATGGGAGCGTCATAGTGCTCATACGGAATGACATTCATAGTCAACCCATCTTTCTGACTACCAATCTTCAAGCTGTTGCATTTCGCCTTTTCCTTCCTCACCTGACTTTTTCCCTCTGTACCATTTATGTAACTCCGTCATTCGATTTCACCAGGGCAGACTTCCTTCAGCTTACTGGACAGCTACCTCCCCCATTTTTGCTACTTGGTGACTTTAATGCGCATCATCCCCTCTGGGGTTCTCCCAGGACCTGTCAGAGAGGTGCCCTCTTGGCTGGCCATCTTAACCAACTTAACCTCTTCTGTCTTAACACTGGAGCAACCACTTTCCTTTCTGACTCCTTACGCACCTATTCCCATTTGGACCTACACTTGTGCACTGGCCAGCTTGCCCCGCATCTTGAGTGGTCCGTTCTTTCTGACACCTACTCGAGTGATCATTTCCTGTGTGCTGTCCATTTGCTGACTCCTACCCCACCTGCGTGCATGCCCAAATGGCAGCTTCCTAAGGCTGACTGGCAGCTTTACTCCTCTGTGGCGACCTTCGAGGGACAAGATTTCCCCAGTTGTGATGACCTGGTGGAATATCTCACAAACATTATCCTTACTGCTGCAGAATGTTCCATTCCCCACACTTCCTCTTTACCACATCGTGTCCCAGTCACTAGGTGGACTGAGGCATGCCGCGATGCAATTCACGCATTGAGATGTGCTCTCTGCGTTTCTAACTGCCATCCTACGATGGCAAACTGCATTCATTAAAGCAGATGCATGCAAAGTGTCATCGCGTTCTTCGGTATAGCAAAAAAGCTAGCTGGATTTCATTCACTAGTTCTTTTAACAGTTCCACTCCTTCCTCTGTTGTGTGGGCCAATCTCCGACGGTTCTCTGGCACCAATATCCATTCCCCAATTTCTGGCCTGACAGTCGCTGATGATGTCATTGTGGACCCTATTGCTGTCTCCAACACCTTGGGCCGCCATTTTGCGGAATTTTCGAGCTCTTCCCACTATCACCCTGCCTTCCTCCAGCGAAAATGAGAGGAGGCGGCTCGGGCGATACCCTTCTCTTCTCTGAATCATGAGTGCTACAATGCCACATTTACTATGAGGGAGCTCATGCTCTCAGTTCATCCCGATCCTCCACCCTAGGGCCAGATGCCATCCACATTCAGATGTTGCAACACCTTTCTCTTGTGGGCAGGTACTTTCTTTTTAACACGTATAACCACATCTGGGCAGAGGGCATACATAAGCCCGGTCAGGACAACAACCTTCCTTATAGTTACCACCCCATCCCTCTTACCAGCTGTGTTTGCAAGGTGATGGAACGTATGCCCAGCTCATATGGTGACTCGAGTCTCACAATTTACTGACGCATGCACAGTGTGGATTTTGAGTGCGGTGTTTTGCAGCTGACCATCTCGTTACTTTGTCCACCCATGTCGTGAATGGTTTTCTGCAGAAGTCCCAGGCTGTGGCCATGTTTTTCGATTTGGAGAAGGCATACGACACCTGCTGGAGAACTAGTATCCTCCGTACTCTTTACACATGGGGCTTCCGTGGGTGCCTGTTTTCTTCAGGCATTTTTAAAAGACCACATGCTCAAGGTGTGTGTGGGTTCTGCCTTGTCGGACACCCTTATCCAGGGAAACGGTGCACCTCAGGGTTCCATCCTGGGTGTTGTCCTCTTTGCTATTGCCATTAACACTATAATGACCGGTCTCCCGCCTGGCATCTCCGGCTCTCTTTTTGTTGACAATTTTGCCATCTGTTGCAGTTCTTCACAGACCTGTCTCACTGAGCGGCATCTTCAGCGATGTCTTGATCATCTTTACTCCTACCGAGCGAGGTGGCGCAGTGGTTAGCACACTGGACTCGCATTCAGGAGGTCGACAGTTCAATCCCGTCTCCGGCCATCCTGATTTAGGTTTTCCGTGATTTCCCTAAATCACTTCAGGCAAATGCTGGGATGGTTCCTTTGAAAGGGCACGGCCGATTTCCTTCCCCATCCTTACCTTCGCATGGTACACCCCAGGTGTTACATGCTTCACCCACTGTCCCTGCTGTCGAGACATCTTTGCGGGTACTGGGCGCGGTTGGGCCACCCTCTCCCCAAGGGGAGTGACGGGTTCAGTGGCGTTCACGGCCCACTAGGCGGAGGGTCAATGTGGAGGCTGGCCATGTGACATCGCCCGCTCTGCCTGTGAGTGGACATGTGGCTGCTCCTTCAGCAAGGTCCGAGCAGGAACACGGGACGAGGGGTTTATTAGTTATTGGGAGCTCCAATGTTAGGCGGGTGATGGAGCCCCGTAGGGAAACAGTGGAAAGGTCAGGGAAGAAGGCCAGTGTTCACTCTGTCTGCTTGCCAGGGGGTCTCATCCGAGATGTGGAGGAGGCCCTGCCGGCGGCGATAGAGAGCACTGGGTGCACCCGACTGAAAATTGTTGCTCATGTCGGCACCAATGACTCCTGCTGTCTGGGTTCAGAGGTCATCCTCAGTTCATACAGGCGGTTGGCGGAATTGGTGAAGGCGGAAAGCCTCGCTCACGGGGTGGAATCAGAGCTAACTATTTGTAGTATCGTTCCCAGAACCGATCACGGTCCTTTGGTTTGGAGCCGAGTGGAAGGCTTAAACCAGAGGCTCAGACGATTCTGCGGAGATCTGGCGTCCAAATTTCTCGACCTCCGCTATCGGGTGGAGAAATGTAGGGTCCCCCTGAATAGGTCAGACATGCACTACAACGCCAGAAGCGGCTACAAGGGTAGCGTAGTACATGTGGAGTGCACATGTGGGTTTTTTAGGTTAGAAAATTCCCTCCCTAGGCCCCACAAGACGCCTCCTGAGACGCGGCAAGGTAGGAGTAGGCAAAATGCAACAGGGAATAACAATATTAATGTGCTAATAGTAAACTGCAGGAGCGTCTATAGAAAGGTCCCAGAACTGCTCTCATTAATAAACGGTCACAACAACATAAAGTTGGCTGAAACCAGACGTAAACAGTAATGAAATCCCAAACGCAGATTGGAATGTATACTGCAGAGACAGGCTGGACAGTGAAGGGGGAGGTGTGTTTATAGCGATAAGAAGTGCAATAGTATCGAAGGAAATTGACGGAGATCCGAAATGTGCAATAATTTGGGTGAAGGTCACGGTTAAAGCAGGTTCAGACATGGTAATTGGATGTCTCTATAGGTCCCCTGGTTCAGCAGCTGTTGTGGCTGTGCACCTGAAGGATAATTTGGGTAATATTTCGAGTAGATTTCCCCACCATGTTATAGTTCTGGGTGGAGATTTTAATTTGCCGGATATAGACTGGGAGACTCAAACGTTCATAACGGGTGGCAGGGACAAAGAATCCAGTGAAATTTTTTTAAGTGCTTTATCTGAAAACTACCTTGAGCAGTTAAACAGAGAACCGACTCGTGTCGATAACATATTAGACCTTCTGGTGACAAACAGACCCGAACTATTTGGAACAGTTAATGCAGAACAGGGAATCAGCGATCATAAAGCGGTTACTGCATCGATGATTTCAGCCATAAATAGAAATATTAAAAAAGGTAGAAAGATTTTTCTGTTCAGCAAAAGTGACAAAAAGCAGATTACAGAGTACCTGACGGCTCAACACAAAAGTTTTGTCTCAAGTACAGATAGTGTTGAGGATCAGTGGAAAAGTTCAAAACCATCGTACAATATGCGTTAGATGAGTATGTGCCAAGCAAGATCGTAAGAGATGGAAAAGAGCCACCGTGGTACAACAACCAAGTTAGGAAACTGCTGCGGAAGCAAAGGGAACTTCACAGCAAACATAAACATAGCCAAAGCCTTGCAGACAAACAAAAATTACACGAAGCGAAATGTAGTGTGAGGAGGGCTATGCGAGAGGCGTTCAATGAATTCAAAAGTAAAGTTCTATGTACTGACTTGGCAGAAAATCCTAAGAAATTTTGGTCTTAAGTCAAAGCGGTAGGTGGCTCAAAAAAAAATGTCCAGATACTCTGTGACCAAAATGGTACTGAAATAGAGGATGACAGACTAAAGGCCGAAATACTAAATGTCTTTTTCCAAAGTTGTTTCACAGAGGAAGACTGCACTGTAGTTCCTTCTCTAGATTGTCGCACAGATGACAAAATGGTAGATATCGAAATAGACGGCAGAGGGATAGAGAAACAATTAAAATCGCTCAAAAGAGGAAAGGCCGCTGGACCTGATGGGATACCAGTTGGATTTTACACAGAGTACACGAAGGAACTTGCCCCCCTTCTTGCAGTGGTGTACCGTAGGTCTCTAGAAGAGCGTAGCATTCCAAAGGATTGGAAAAGGGCACAGGTCATCCCCGTTTTCAAGAAGGGACGTCGAACAGATGTGCAGAACTATAGACCTATATCTCTAACGTCGATCAGTTGTAGAATTTTGGAACACGTATTAGGTTAGAGTATAATGACTTTTCTGGAGACTAGAAATCTACTCTGTAGGAATCAGCATGGGTTTCGAAAAAGGCGGTCGTGTGAAACCCAGCTCGCGCTATTCGTCCACGAGACTCAGAGGGCCATTGACACGGGTTCACAGATAGATGCTGTGTTTCTTGACTTCCGCAAGGCGTTCGACACAGTTCCCCACAATCGTTTAATGAACAAAGCAAGAGCATATGGACTATCAGACCAATTGTGTGATTGGTTTGAAGAGTTCCTAGATAACAGAACGCAGCATGTCATTCTCAATGGAGAGAAGTCTTCCGAAGTAAGAGTGATTTCAGGTGTGCCGCAGGGTAGTGTCATAGGACCGTTGCTATTCACAATATACATAAATGACCTTGTGGATGACATCGGAAGTTCACTGAGGCTTTTTGCAGATGATGCTGTGGTGTATCGAGAGGTTGTAACAATGGAAAATTGTACTGAAATGCAGGAGGATCGGCAGCGAATAGACGCATGGTGCAGGGAATGGCAATTTAATCTCAATGTAGACAAGTGTAATGTGCTGCGAATACATAGAAAGATAGTTCCCTTATCATTTAGCTACAAAATAGCAGGTCAGCAACTGGAAGCAGTTAATTCCATAAATTATCTGGGAGTACGCATTAGGAGTAATTTAAAATGGAATGATCATATAAAGTTGATCGTCGGTAAAGCAGATGCCAGACTGAGATTCATTGGAAGAATCCTAAGGAAATGCAATCCAAAAACAAAGGAAGTAGGTCACAGTACACTTGTTCGCCCACTGCTTGAATACTGCTCAACAGTGTGGGATCCTTACCAGATAGGGTTGATAGAAGAGATAGAGAAGATCCAACGGAGAGCAGCGCGCTTCGTTACAGGATCATTTAGTAATCGCGAAAGCATTACGGAGATGATAGATAAACTCTAGTGGAAGACTCTGCAGGAGAGATGCTCAGTAGCTCAGTACGGGCTTTTGTTAAAGTTTCGAGAACTTACCTTCACTGAAGAGTCAAGCAGTATATTGCTCCCTCCTACGTATATCTCGCGAAGAGACCATGAGGATAAAATCAGAGAGGTTAGAGCCCACACAAGCATACCGACAATCCTTCTTTCCACGAACAATACGAGACTGGAATAGAAGGGAGAACCGATAGAGGTACTCAAGGTACCCTCCGCCACATGCCGTCAGGTGGCTTGTGGAGTATGGATGTAGATGTAGATGTACCTCACCTGAGCTTGCACTCAGTCTCTAATGACCTCGTTGTCGACGGGAAGTTAAACACTAAGATCCTCCTCTTCCTCCTCCTCCTCCTCCTCCTCCTCCTCCTCATCATCATCATCATCATCATCATCATCTTTACTCCTGGAGTATTGACAATGGCTTTTGCTTTTCCACTGACAAAAACGTCTGTATGAATTTCTGACAGCACAAATGGTTTCTCCACCAGCTTTACATCTTGGGCCTGTTGCCCTTCCATTTGTTGAAACTACAAAATTCCTGGGGCTCATGCTAGATAGGAAACTCTCTTGGTCCTCCCATGTGTCTTACCTGCAGCCTGTCCTACGTGTCCTCAATGGTACTTCCTGGAGTGCCAATTGAACCACTCTCCTTCGTTTGTACTGGTCCCTCACCCGTTTGAAACTCGACTGTGGGTGCTTTGTTTATGCGTCTGCACGCCCATCCTGTTTATGCTGTCTCGGCACTATCCACCATCATGGCATCCATTTGGCCATGGGCGCCTTTTACACCAGCCCGGTTGAGATTTTGTATGCTGAAGCTGCTGAACTACCACTGTCATGCCGGCATGACTTTCTCCGCAGCAGGTATGCGTGCTGTTTGTCTGCCATGCATGGCCAACCCTCCTGTGCCACCTCCTTTGATGATTCCTTTGATCGTCAGTATGGGGCTCGTCCCTCTCCTCTGTTACCTCCTTGAGTCCACTTTCGGCACTTTCTACAGCGGCTTATCTTCATGCTACCTGCATCTTTCCCAGTGGCTGTGAACCCTTCACCACCTTGGCTCTGTGAAGCAGCCCATGTTAACCTTGGCCTTCATTCGCTTCCTAAGGACATTACTCCAGCCTCGGTCTATCGCCTTCAGTTTCACAACCTTTGCATGGAACTTCGCGATAGTACCTATGTATACACTGATGGCTCTCGGACTGACCATGGGGTCGGGTGTGCCTTCATCATTGGCACCCGTGTCTTTTGATATCGGCTTCCAGCACACTGCTTAGTATTTGCAGCCGAGCTCTTCGCCTTTATTGGGCCATGGAGTGCATCCGGCAATGCAGCCTTTTCAATTGTGTCCTCTCCTCAGACTCACTCAGCACCCTTCAAAGTCTATGTGCACTGTTCACCGCCCATCCCTTAGTGCAGCGGGTCCAGGAAAACTGTCACTTGCTCACTCTTGGTGAAGCCAGTGTGATGTTTCTGTGGGTTCCTGGTCATGTCGGTCTGCCAGGAAACGAGGCTGCTGACACTGGTGCCAGGGCTGCAGTCCTCATACCTCAGCCCACTCGTTCTTACACTCACTCTGACGATCCTTGTGTTGCTGTCTGTCAGCAGGTGGTGTCACTTTGGCATCACCACTGGTCCCCCCCCTTCATGGGAACAAGCTCTGGCTTATTAACCCTCTCCCAGCAGCTTGGACGACCTTCTCTTGGCCCTCTCACTGTGAGATCATTTTAGATAGGTTGTGTGTCGGGCACTGTGTTTTTAGCTATTGCCATTTGTTAAGTGGTGCTCCCCCACCTTTGACAGTCCGCCATTTCCTGACGGAATGCCCTTTTTTTTAACCACTTATGTTTTTGTTTGTCATTTGAGTTATTGACCATTTTAGTGAACAACGTACAGGCTGTTGACCATGTTTTACTTTTTATCCGGCGTAGAAATATGGTGAAGGCCATTTAATTTTTAGTTCAGGACCTCCATTTCTCTATGGCATATTTTTTAGACTTTCTCCATGTCCCTGTTTTTAGCTGTCTTCCCTTCTGTCGGTTGTGGTTAACATGTAGTTGTTTTTAATTCCTCTCTTTTTCATGTTCAACAGTTTTGACATGAGCATGTATGACCCTAATTGTTTTGATGCCCCAAAACAAAATGAAACAAATAAATCATGTTTATTGAACATGAAACACAAGAACAGTTGGCATGAAGTAAAAGTCCAGGAATAGTCATAAGTTAGCAGCAAGCAAGAATCCAGTCAACACAATAATCTGTAGCAAATCCATGGAATAGATAAGTGCCATCATCAGCGATGTGACTTCAGTAATAACATCTACTGAGCAAACATGTGAATCTGCTTGTGCTTCACTGTGGGGGCAGGGTTGTGTTCCATTTCCTGGAGTGCCACTCTTCCTGAAAGCCAATGGAGTAAAGCACCACCTGTGGTGCTATGTGACAAATCTTGATTTCTTGTCTTCATTTCTATTGCTGATCCCTCCCTCCTCTGAGATGGTATGTTGACTTGGAAAAAATGGCTCAAATGGCTCTGAGCACTATGGGACTCAACTGCTGAGGTCATTAGTCCCCACTTGGAAAAGCCCCAACTTATGCTGGTTTTGACATGTAAGAAGGGATAGTACCTTTAATGTTGCAGGTTAGAGTTCCTCCATTTCAACATTCCTTGCAAGCAAAGTAGGATGCTAAGGAAAAATTGGCGAATCTGTCTCCCAGTTGTAACGAAGCAGGGTTGCCCACTGCTATCCTGTTTTGGTTTTACACTCCTTCAGTAACTTAGTTAAGCAATGAACTTTTATTTTTTTTTCATTTTCGCTACTCAGATTCAGACTACAGATTCTGTGGCCTTCAGCCTCATAGTGCAGAATTCAGAAATAGTTTAAATAAAATTCCCCTAGTAAAATCTATTATTTCAGTAAATTCTAATATCTATTCTGAAAGTAATGAGCTAATCAGTTTTATTGGCAATGCATACTATTAACAGTTATGGACAATGACGTATATTGTGCAATACATATTAAGAAAAATTCGAGTGAGCTAATAGATCAAATTCAATTATAAGACTGCATCCAAAAGAAAGCCTAAATTTTACTGATTCCAGCAAAGTCTTTAAATTAACCTAAAGTCTGTTAGTTAAATAGATATTAAGACTTAAAATCTGTAGCCTGTATGACTTTCAGTGCAAATTGTGACCAAACTACTAAATAATTCTGAGATCTGTTTTGATACTTTTGCTACCTTTATTTTTCTACGTAAAATGACTCCAGTCTCAACTTTGTAAGTGCATTAATTAAAAATTAAGTAAATTTGAACATGTAAAAATTATTGTTCAAAAGGGCTGCCTTGGTTATAAGTTGAGAATTCCCACGGCGGATGCATAAGTTAGTTCCGCGTATTTAAATTGATACAGCTCACTCATGTTATTTAAATAATAAAACCCAATAGTTAACTTCAAAACCAGTTAGAAAGGATCATTGTAACCCTGGGAAATTATAAACTATAATATATTAACAGAAGTAGTCAAATATTCAAGCACTCGTATATATAAGGTCCGAGCTGGTGCAGTTCTCAGTTAGTTCTCGGTCAGATTCTTATGGAGCAAAAGTGCGGCAAGTTGGTTAATTTTTCCGGTCGGTATCAAAAAAGTGTAATTGTGAACATTGTTAAAGACTGGAAGTTTTTGACCTACCTAATGTGACGATTAAGTGTAAGAGGCCTGGTCACATGAATATTGTATGTGTGAGTGATAACAAATAAATCACACTGTGGTTGTCATAAATGTTCAACAATGAATACGGTCTTGACTTTTGATTTTGGAAAACTTAATCTAGGATCCTGGCTTCTTAATTTCAGTGTGCCTTATGTGAGACGGACTCAGTTACCGGGAAGACAATATTGAATAAGCAAAGCAAGGTAGGTCGAGAACACTGCACACTAACTAGTGGGTGAGGAAACAGCCCAGCACGTTACACAGTGCAGCAGTGTTGTTGCTGGTAGTGGTGGAGTGTCACCACTGTGGTCCCCATGATTGACTGATGGAGCTGTGGAATCAATAAAGGCTGCTACTGGCCTGCTGTGGGGAGCTAGTCCATGGCCAGAGTACTGGCAGTTGTGAAATTTTTGCTGTTGCTGTTGAGGTATAGTCAGCAGTGATAGAAGAATAGATGTTTGCAGTCTGGGTCAGAGATTATGACAACCAGGAGATGCCCACAGGTTCAGTCCATGATGTAGCTAGTTTTGGTAGTGTTGCCATTGAAGACCATGTGTGTCCACATAGTATGAGTAAAGGCAGCATCCCAGGGCACCAATGACTGTTGCGGGTAGCTGCCCAAGATGCTGGCTGAATGTTGGTGCTCACACTGTGGTGCCCATATAGAAGTGACATAGAGATAGTCCTCACTCATGCTGCTGCAACTACAATAGGTGGAGAAGTATGACAGTCAGTCATGCAGGAGCTCAGCTGGGCTCTTCCCAATGATCTGTGGTGACCTATAGTTGCTTAAAAATACTAGGATGTCCTCTGATGATGTTAGCTGAATCAATGTCTTCATTTTCTCTTTAAAGGTAGAGACCATGTGCTCTGCCTCCCCACTTGATCTTAGTTGGAAGGAATCGGTAAGTTGATGCTTGAGGCCGTATTGTTCACAAAACTTTGCGAAGGATATGTACTTGAATTGGGAACCATGTTCTGTTACTACTACTCTTGGCAGACGACCAATAGTGAAACTGTGAGTCAGTGCCGTAATTGTGGTTTGTGACATTGTAGAATGCATTTCTTCGCAAATGGGCATTTTGAAACACCACTACAATTCACATCATATTCGCAATGACACCAACAAAATCAATGTGAACCGAGTCCCAAAGATACGATAGTTAAGGCCATTGACAAAAAAAAAGGACCATTGGGGAGAAGCTTATCAGGGTGCACAATCCAAACTTGAGTGTACTTGTTGCTCAATCTCCTTGTCTGTTGTTGGCCAATAGGTAGAGCAGTCAGTAAAAATCTTCATGCGGGTGGTGCCCTAATGTACCACATGCAGTAAAGGAAGCACCTTAGAGTAGAGGATGTATAGAACTACCACTGTAAGGACTTAACTTTTGCAATTAAGTGACAACTCAGTGAAAAATAGACTTTCAGTGCCATGTTTTCTCCTGCTGGTGGGTGATCTGGCCAGCTTAACTTCAGCCATTTGAAGACTTGTCAAGGTGTGGATTCCTCCTGTAACTCTACTGCAATTGTGGAACTGGTGGTCAAAAATTCTTCCAAGTACTGTTCCTCTGTTTTGATCTTAAAACAAAAGGACTTACGTTGGTCAGAATTGAGATTTGGATCAGTCAGAAGCCTAAATTGTACAATCGCATTGGCATGACAGCTGGTAGTCTTGTACCCAATGTGACAGTTAAATATGTTGATAAGAACAGAGCCTGCTGCTGGGGGCCACAGATAAGTAATTTTTTGCTCTTCTTCTTTTGTCTCAGACTCATACCCAGTTAGTCAGTCCGAGTACTGATTCTTTTGAACGCTATTCGTAGGTACTGTAATTCTTCAGTGCTACTTTCCTTGTCTGTAAGTGTTTGAGCTCTATGGACCAGAGTCTTTAGCACTCAATTTCTTTGTGAGGGCTGGTGATAGCTTGAGGTGTGGGGGTAGCAGTGTGTTTGGGTTTGCTATATACGAGGTCTTTTCAAAGAATTGTTTAACTTTGTCCACAAAATTTTTCTATGCATATCTTTTACTTATTGTGCATGGCCTCATTCGAAATACTGTCCTACATAATTGATACACCGCTCCCAGTGCCGTTTCCACTTCTGGAAGTAGTCTTGGTCTGCCTCTTGCTGGATCGCACAAAGCACCATCTGTGAATTTTTTTTTTATCTCGTGTATTGTTGCAAATCTTTGTCCTGTCAATAGGGTTGTCAGTTTTGGAAATAGAAAAAGTCTGCGTAGAGGCCAGGTCTGGAGAGTACAGAGGATGAGACAGCACAGTGATTTCATTTTAGTTCAATAGTTTTACACAGACAGGATGAATGCATGGGTAAATTGTTGTGATGCAAGAGCCGTGAACTGTATCGCCGCATTTCAGGACATTTCCTTGTCACATTTTCTCACTGCCATTGCAACACGCCCCAATAGCACCACCAATTAACAGTTTGTCCCTGTGGCATGAATAATGAACTAATCCTTCAAAGTCAAAGGAAACTGTCTGCATGACTTTGACATTTGACCTTACTTGACTAGGTTGTTTTTTTTTTTCTTTTTTCTCTCCTTTTTTTTTTTTTTTTTTTTTTTTTTTTTTTTTTTTTTTTTTTTTTTTTTTTTTGCTCTTGGAGAACCTTTCCCAACCCATTGTGAAGATAGAACCTTGGACTCAACATCATAAACATAGACCCACATCTCATCACCAGTTATGATTCTCTTAAGGAACATCTCATTCTCATTTGCAAGATCCAAAAGGTCTGTACAGATTGCGAGGTGAAGGTCTTTCTGGTCTTGATACAGGAGCAATGGGATGAACTTGGCAGCAACTCAGTGCATTCCAAGATGCTGTGTCAGGATTTCATGACATGATCCAACTGAAATGTTACATTTTTCTGCAGTCTCTCGGAGTCAGTCTTTGATTGGGTTGCACAGTTGCATTGATGTTCCTGATATGAGTATCATCGGTAGATGTCGAAGGGCATCCTGAACGAGTGTCATCTTTAACTTCTGTCTAACCATTCATAACTTTGAGTACAGCATAAGCACTCATCACTTTAACCTTCCTGCATCATTTGGTGTGTCTCTAAACGTTTTCTGGAGTTTCATGCAAAATTTAGCGCAGACGCATTGCTCCTCTAACTCTGCCATCTCGAAATTCGCAAACTGTGCAACACAACATTCTACTCAATACAGTACTGAACGATAACTAACATTCATACAGCAATGAAACTTTCAGCAGTTACACATTAAACACAAGTGTATGCAGGGCTGCCAAATTGTTGCTAAATTATGAATGTTCCGAAATTTTTTGAACAGATCTTGTACACCGTGGTCCAAGAATCTATTCATTCTTCTATTGACTAACATGTCAAGGAAAGATAAGAGACCATACTTTTCAGATTCCATTGTGAATTTTATATCATGGTGGAGAGAGGCTAAATGTTTCAGGAGATCTTAAGAGTATTTTTTTTTTGTTCATGTGGCCACACTACGTACATGTTGCCCACATATCAGTGGAAACATGTTGGCATGAACTTGGCAGATTCTAGTGCCTTTGCTTCAAAGTGTACCGTGTATAGGTTTGTCATAACAGACAATAATCAACTACCATTACCGTGCTGTCGGTTTGTTCATAATGTTTTCCATTGAACAGGAAATAAGTTGATATCAGAACATTCCCAAAAAGGTCAGAGAAATAGTTGAACTTTTTTGCAATTACTTAACCATTCAGAAAGTAGAACTGCTGTATTGGGGAGACCTCATCATCCCAGAGCTGCAGTTGACTGATGTGATGTATAAAGTGAGCAGAGTTGCAAAATTAGTGTTGTTACTTCAAATATTTTCTGAGAGTGTGTTACAGGTATTTTGTGAGCTGGTATGTAGGTGTGCCAATATTACTAACTATGGGTCTTAGACCAGTGCCGTCCTTGTGTACCTTAAGAAGCTCATATTGTCATGGTGGCACAGCTGCATGTGTTCTGAGACCATTAATGATATTATGTGACGAGCATGAGTCACTGAAAAGAGTCATAAAGAAAGAAGTGGAACAGACATTGAACCCAATCTCTTGTCCTTCATTTCCCTTTAAAACAGTAAAAAAGTTGAGATCCAGGCGAAGTTACGTTTCTACAATGCTGCATGAGGAACCTGTTTGGGCACCAAGAAAGACTGATGTCTGGAGGACCCAGGATAACCAACCAGTATGTTTCCACTGTGGACGACCGAGACATGTGGTGCACTATTGTCGAGAAAGGTGGCAGATATTTGATGACGCCCACGCCAGAAGACAGCAGACCAATCTTAGCCAACGCCAACTCTGAGACGACGAAGATGAACACGAAGATGTGGGTGCAGGACGACGTAGGTCACCATCGCCACAAGCTAGCCATTGGAGAGGACGCTCCCCAACACGCTGATCAAGGTCTCCATCGCTGTTTAGAAACTCCAGCCGATCACCTAGCTGCCACAACCTGGAAAACTAAAGGGTGCGACCTTCCTTGGAGGTGAGGTCGCCGAAGAGAAAAATCCTCCACCGTCGATCACTACCAAAATGATAGGAAACTATGTCGATATCCTCATGGATGGCCGACCAGCCCAAGCTCTTGTGGACTCTGGAGCATCATACTCAGTCATTTCGGAGAAGTACCGTCGCCAGTTGCAGAAAACCATATTTGCCGACAAAAAAAACATCTATGCTGAAGGTGGCTAATGGGAAATATGTAAAACCTACAGGAAGATGTGTCATTCGTGTGGGTATAAGTGGCCATACACAGCCATTAGAATTCAAAAGTGTAGCCGTGACGTCATTCTCAGATGGGACTTTTTGAAAGCTTATCAAGCAATTATAGATTGTGGTCGCTCGAAGATTATGCTAAACGAGATGAGATACTGTGGGCAAGAAGATGCACATCCGAGTGTGTGGGGACTATGTGTGTTGGATGAAGTGATCCTTCCTGCAGTCAGCGCTAGAAAGGTAACTGTCATGTGTCATGCCATGCATCAACCCTTCCCACGCACAATTCGTGAATGGAACAGGGAAGGGGGGATCAGATAGTGGTACAATAAGTACCCTCCGCCACACACCGTAAGGTGGCTCGCGGAGTATAGATGTAGATGTAGATGTAGATGTAGTGGAATGTAAGAAAAGCATACCATTGAAGAATAACTTGGTCATCCCAGTCTCTGTCGTCTCGTTCAAGAAAGGATTCGGCGAATTGCGGATAGTTAACTGTCGCCGATAACCGCAGATCCTTCCAAGGTGCATGAGCGTAGCAAATGCTGAGCCGTTACTTGCAGAATAGCTGAGCGTCATAGAAACCTCCCATTCTGAGTCTGTGGGAGAAATTAGTGCTACCACTACGAGACGAGATCTTCTAGCTCGACTATCACCAGATCTCACTAAGGAACAACAGAAGAAGCTACTTGCCATTCTTCAAGAGTCTTCTGAATGTTTCAATCCTCAGGTGAAGAGCAAATTAGACAAATCGTCGGTGAAGTACCGGATTAGCACTGGAGACCATCAACCAATAAGCCAGAGAGCATACCGTGTGTCAGTAATGGAACATTGAATAATTAACGACGAGGTAGAGAAAATGATGAAGAATGACATCATTCAGCCTTTGCAGAGCCCATGGTCGTCACCAGTGGTCTCGACAGGAAGAAGGATGGCAGTTGGTGCTTTTCTGTTGGTTACAGGAAGCTTAATAAGATAACTAAAAAGGACATTTACCCTCTTTCAAGAATTGACGATACACTAGATTGTCTGAAGGGGGCTACATATTTCTCAACCATGGACATGTACTATCCCGGATACTGGTGAATCGAAGCAGATGAGGCTGATCGTGAGAAAACTGCATTCATCGCCCCTTAGGGCCTGTATGAGTTTAAGGTAATGCCGTTTGGTTTGTTTAATGCGCCAGCAACTTTCGAAAGATGGATAATCTTCTAAGGCACCTGAAGTGGACGATGTGTCTTTGTTATTTAGATGACATTATAGTGTTCTCAAAGACATTTTATGAACACATAAAAAGACTGAGGGCCATTCTTAAGTGTCTCCAACAAGCCGGACTGAAACTTAATCCAAGAAAGAGTCTCTTTGGAGCAAAAGAAATCAAAATATTTGATCACCTTGTGTCAAACGAAGGTGTGCGGCCAGACCCAAAAAAGGTGAGAGCTATAATGGAATTTCCTATTCCTAAAAGTATTAGAGATGTGAGAAGCTTCCTTGGATTGTGTTCTTATTACCGTTGTTTAATCAAAGACTTTTGTATCAAAGCCTGGCCACTCCAAGAGTTGTTAAAAGCCGATGCTAAATTTATCTGGGGTGGTGCTCAACAAGATTCTTTCGATGTGTTGCGAAAAGCTCTGATGACTGACCCTGTACTTGGTCTGTATGACGAGAGAACACCTACAGAACTACACACAGATGCCAGTGGGTATTGGATCAGTGCTGTTCAGGTGCAGATTTCAGATGGAAAAGAGAAGGTTATAGCCTATGCTTCTCAGACACTTAAAAAAGCCGAGAGAAACTACTCAACTACAGAAAGATAATGTCTTGCTGTGATCTGGACCGTGTGCAAATTTCGACAGTATCTCTATCGAAGACCATTCACAGTTGTTACAGACCATCATTCACTTTGTTGGTTGACAGGTCTTAAGGATCCAACAGGACGACTTGCCAGGTGGGCACTACGTCTTCAAGAGTATGATATTAGCATAGTGTACAAAAGTGGAAGAAAACACCAAGATGTCAACTATCTCTCAAGAAACCCTGTGCAAGACCATCAAGACTGATGAAGATAGTGACTGTCTCGCTGCACTCAAGGATCTCTCTGCTGAGCATGACGACACCAAGATATCTCAAATTATGCTTGCCTTAAATCGATCAGAGGATGTGAAAGGACAATTTAAGGTAGTTAATGGATTACTTTGTAAGAAAAACTTTGAACCGTTTGGAAAGAGGTGGCGACCAGTGATTCCTAAACACATGCACTTAGATGTTCTACAGAAATCCCATGACACACCTGAGGCCA
This sequence comes from Schistocerca nitens, assembly GCF_023898315.1. Classification (NCBI taxonomy): domain Eukaryota; kingdom Metazoa; phylum Arthropoda; class Insecta; order Orthoptera; family Acrididae; genus Schistocerca; species Schistocerca nitens. Next base: position 140,222,481 of record NC_064620.1, on the reverse strand, counting down.
GACATTTAGGATTTATTAAGACATATGATAGGATCCGCAAGAGATTTTTCTGGCCAGGTTTATTTAGGAGTGTACGTCACTATGTGTCACACTGTCGAGAGTGCCAGAGGAGAAAGGCAGTTCCTCAGAAACCACCTGACCGACTCATACCGATTCCACCAGTCAAAATGCAATTCCAGCGTGTTGGGATTGACCTTCTCAGACGATTGCCAACGTCTGCTAGTGGCAATAGGTGGATTATTGGTTGCACTGATTATCTGCCATTACCAAAAGCCATGAAGACAGTCGAAGCATTCGAGGTAGCCAAATTCATCGTAGAAGACATTGTATTAAAACATGGTGCCCCAAGGTCGTTAATTACAGATCAAGGGAAAGTTTTTCAATCAAATCTTGTGACAGAGATAAACCGCTGGTGCAACATTACTCATCACATGACGACTGCCTACCATCCGCAAACTAACGGGCTTACTGAACGTCTTAATAAGACCTTAGCCTACATGTTATCAATGTTCATCAATGTTGAGCAGAGCAACAAGGATGAGGTGTTACCTTTCATGACGTTTGTCTACAACACCACCAAACAAGGCACCACAGGATTTATGCCATTTTTCCTGGTGCATGGGCGTGAGGCGATGACAATGGACACTGTGTTTCCGTTACATCCTGATGACGTGGACGATGACTACATCAGCCAGGTGTTAACCAGAGCTGAGGAAGCTCAGCAGTTAGCTCGACTCTGCACACTGCAGGCTCAAGAAAACAATCACCGAAGGTATGGTGCGAGCCACCGCCCTGTTGTCTACCAGCCTGGTGACCTCGTCTGGATCTTTGCTCTTGTTCGGAAGGTTGGTCTCTCTGAGAAGCTCCTCAGGTGCTACTTTGGACCTTATAAGGTTGTAAGACAGTTGCCTGATGTTATTTATGAAGTTGAAGATTTTGACCCTGACACAAGATGACAAGAGGTCAGAGATACAGTCCACATCCTTCAAATGAAGGCCTATAAGGATCCTGCAACCCAGCGTAAATTCGAAGCTCCAGCAACAGGCAACAAGCGGAAAGGTAACAAAGAACTTATCAGCAAGGGAAGATCCAAGCAGCTCACCGCCAGAGCGAACATCAGGCATCAGGCGTCGGAGTATGTAGTACCGATGACTCGTTCCCGGACTAGGAGAACATAACATCGAGACACTGTTCTCTTAAGGAGGGAGCAATGTCACAGAAGAAGCCGAGTAGCGCATTCGCTGTAGTATAGTGGTTATGATACTAGATTGTTGCATGGAGGGTCGCGAGTTCAAAACTCACCTGAACCGAAACATTTTAATTTCCATCTTTGGTTCGAGTACATTCTAGAACTATCCACAAATGGCAAGAATCATTGTATTGGAATGTTCTATAGCTGTGTATATACCATATGTGTTCTGGCCGGAGGCAGTTCGCTCCGCACTCTTGTATATGCAAGTGCTGAAAAACCTTCGTTAAGTGAAGTTAGTGTTCGTCATTCATCTGCTTACACCTTCCTCTACATGACAATATTGTGCAGGAAAACGGAAACAATAGTGCAGCTGAACACCCAAAAGTACACCATTAGTCAAGTGTGCCAAGAAGGCTTGAGAAATCACATTGCCAATATTTATTGAAAGCTTGGGATACTTTTTATTTGCGGGAGATATCCTCGGTTTTGTGGGAGATAGCTTTAATGAACTAATTCCTTCAAATAAGATGTGAAAACACTGCTCAACTTTGTGTGTGTGTGGCGGGTGGGGTGGGGGGGGGGGGGTGGGGGGGACAAGTGCTCACAGCTTTTGAAACAAATTAACTGTCTCACTCATATTAGAATGTCAAAATACCTTGAGTCAGCAACTAGTTTCTCACAAAAGAGAATATTTGAATTTAAAACACTAATAAGAATATGTCAGTTACTCCAGATGCACTGATTTGAGAAATTCTGCTTTCAGAGTCACACTTTCCAAATGGAAAGCAATCCTTCTGGTAGACATAATTACTTAATTTGGCAAATTTAGGGTAAATTTCATTTTAAAATGTTTGTAGTGCTTTTATCCTTGTGTTAACATGGTCCAGTCGACCCGTTGTAAACATGATTTACATTCATGCAAATCAGCACCTAAGAAAGACACTCTTGTATTAAAAGTGACCAAACTGGGCAGTAAATGAGATTTCAGCTCAATTTAACAATACATAAAATACACTGGTGTGCAAAGCTTAAGGACAAAAGTAATTTTCACAAGATGTGTTACTGCCAAATAACAGCTCGATGAAACTTGGACCGTAAATAGAAAGAACTTCTACAGTATAATAAAGAAAGTAATTGAAAAAAATGTGCAATGAGATGAACAAAAATGACACTTTTATTAAAAAAAATAATGACACTGGAGTCACTTGATTTATGTTAGTCCCCTGCACAATACAAAAGATGGGATATGGTTCTTAATAGTGTGTTTGATCAGCACAGAGGGAAATGCATGCTCTGCAACATGCTTCCATATTGGCAAAAGTTTGGTAAGGAATTCTTGTGTGCATTCAATTCCTCCACCAGAGCAGTTGGCAACTGCTGGATAGTCCTTGGTGCATGTGGATATGCTGCAAGCCATCTCCTAAAACATCCCACATGTACTTGATACGCTGTAAGTTGGGAGAATAGACAGACCAGTCAATTTGCTGACTATCCTCTCATTCCAAGAGCTCCTCTACCCGTACAGTTCGATGTGTTCATGCATTGTTATAATACAGCTTCACAACAACATTGACTGGTGAGTGTACAGTGTTCAAAGATCTGGATGTCAGTATGCTCATGCAACATTATGCGTTCCTACATGCCGCCATATGAGGGTGTGTAATGCACCCAATAACATTGTCTAACATGATCATTATGGTGGTCCAGGTGTTGTGGTGTGAGGATGCGTAATGTTGCATGAGCATACTGACATCCAGATCTTTGAACACGGCACACTCACCAGTCAACATTGTTGTGAAGCTTTAGTCCTTCCCAAAGTGTGTCTTTTCAGGGATGCATTTGCCCCTGACTTCATATTGATGGATGGTAATGCACAACTCCATCAAAATTTGTAGGTGAAGGAGATCTTGGAATGAAAGGTTATTCATCAAATGGACTGGCCTGCCTGTTCCCCCCAACTTAAATCCCATGAAGCACATATGTGATGTGGTGGGGAAGTGTATTTCAGGATGTCCATATGCACCAATAACAATCCAACATGTCCATATGCACCAATAACAATCCAGCAATTCTAGGCCTTTCATTTCATGACCTGTCTATTTCACTGTCCCCCATCCCACCTCTGTTACATAAAATTCACTTAGCTTTTCCTTCTTATTAGCTTGTGCATGCTGTTTTAGTAGTAATCTCTGTCTTGTATACTACCCTGTCTTCCACCTTTAAGCTCTCAGGTTTTCAAATCTCATCTGATGCAGTCCCCAACAATCAGTCTTTCCTTGTCATCCCATCTGGTAAGTCTCCCCTGAACTGGGTCCTGGGTAACTTTCCTTGTACCCCTTTCTGTAACTTTCCTTAACTGTATCCCTTTCCGTAAACATCTCCAAACCTTTTCCTTCAACCCTTTTTCTTTCTCTTCAACTCTTCTGCCAGGAGAAGGAGCCACTAGTTCCAAAAGATTGTAAAAGTTAAACCCTTTTGTGTGTGTGTGTGTGTGTGTGTGTGTGTGTGTGTGTGCTGCTTGGCGAGTAGATTTTTTTATCTATCCATTTACATCATATTGTCAATAATCAATACAGTCTGAGATTTTTGTGGAACTCAAGAAACAGTACATCATTGAGTACTTAATTGTTGAAGTATCTGATACTTCGGAGCATGTAAATTAGCCAAGACTTGTGAAATGTTTCATATTTTAGATGGGCACAGGATGTGTTAATGGTAAACTTTGCACTTCCTACACTCAGCCAAAATCGTGTAACTGTTCATTTTGCACTAGTCTCTATAGTACCAATTTCAAGTAGATACTCTCTCTCTTTTAACCCTCCGTTGCTCGCGCAGATGACACTCGTTATCCACATGACTTTCCCGCTCAGTTTTGCCTGACAGGTTTGGATTGAGTTCGCACCATTTTCAGTACCTTTCTGTTAACTCTCCGGCTGTTAGCTCCAATCATTGTTGTCTTTCAGCTACGAAAGATACATTGTTTATAGTCTGGAGGACACTTGTCATCCACACGAGCTCTGCTGCCACAATCTGAAACAAAGTAAGTCTGTATAACTTTATTGCTTTCCTAGATTCAATCGATCTTTCATGTGCGTAAATTTAGACATATTGAAACTGATTGCAGTTACCTTCCATGTTACCTAGTATTCCCTTTATTTTTAAATTGTGGAAGAAACGTCAAAGGCAAAAAACCTTGGACAGAGTTTAGTAGAGATCCTAATGTATGGTGGAAATGTTCAATGAACTGAGTGATGAAGATGCTCACAGTTATAGCGCTGACTCAGAGACTGAGGATTCTGTTCATGAAAGCGGTCATGATTCAGGAACAGAACAAGAAGTGTCAGAAAATGATGAATATGAATAACAGGAAGAAGTAACTCAGGAGGATGCATTTTTTTAGGGAAAGATGGAATAACTAAACGGAGAATAAAATAAATATCCTACCAGTGTGAGAAGCAGATCTTGTAATTTTATTACGCATTTGCCTGGACCAAAAAATCAAGCTCGTATAAAAAAGACAGAAATAGATATTCTGAATTGGTTCTTGGATGAAAACTAATAAGCATTATCACAACATGCACTAATATATACATCAATTAAGTTCATGGTAACTTCTCTAGGGAAAGGGACGCTATAGAAACGGATGCAATAGAGATCAGAGCTTTCATTGGTTTGTTATATCTATGTGGATCTTTGAGATGTTCTTGGAAGAGTATATCGAAATTGTGGGATAACTCGAAGGGAAACTGACTTGAATCATGTTATTTGTGCATAAGTGAAAACCGATTCAGGTTTCTGTTTAGATGTCTGTGGTTTGATAATTTCCATGACAGACATGTTCGCAGAGAGATTGACAAGTTGGCTGCTATCAGAGCTATCAGAGATGTACTGGAACTATTCAAGAACAATTGTCAAAAGTATTTTTCACCTAGTGAATATCTTACTGTTGATGAACAGCTTATGGCATTTAGAGGAAACTGCCCATTTAGGCAATATATTCCTAGCAAACCAGCAAAGTATGGGTTAAAAGTGTTTGCTTTGGTTGATGTAAAAACAGCTTACACTTTGAATTTAGAACAGTACGTTGGTAAGCAACAAGAGGGACTATGTAATGCCAGTAATTCAGCTGAAGCTATTGTTCTTCAAATGGTCAAACTGTTTCAAACATTAGAATATATTATACTGTGTACAAATATTAAATGTATTATATTTAGATTCAATAAAAAGTCATAAAGACCATTCAAAGTGTACAAATAGACCGCTTGCTTTGTGGATGACACCAGTCATCCGCGCGAGTGACGATGTCGCGAATTTTTTTGCGAGTAATGGAGGGTTAAGAGGATTTTTATGGAAAGCACTAATTCAGGAATGAAAAATTAAATAGATTTTTTATCCATATAAACAATAATTTTGTTTGATCAGTTATTGTATCGTATAAAATTTGGGCAGCTTTCCTAATGTGACACAGAAAACTTCAATTTGAATCACACTATTTTTTTTTAAATTATCTCATTATTTGGTTAATGACCATAAAAGTATTGTAAGAACTGACTCTTTCTCATAGTTATCTGATCCTTGAATTTTTAGTAGTATTAATGTTGCCATCCTACACAAAATTTTGACTGCTTTCCTCAGCTGTCTTTTTCAGGCGTGCTGAGGACTGATGTCAGTTTCTTACTATTTGGACTCCAGCCAAATTGTGAAACAGACAAACCATAAGTTGCCTTTTTATCAGTGACTGTTTTCTGACACTGGTAATTGTATTCCATCACACTTCCTGTTTAAAATTATGATCTCTTATGAGATCTAGCCAAATTGAGTAGACATATTGAGTGCCAGGTTCAACACTTCAGTTTATAGCAGAAGCTCTAATCCTTTTTTATCACACTCTCCCAGAAGTTTGGTGCCTGCACCACATTGCTTTTATTTCCCTATTTCATTTTGCACTTACAGATAAGGTACTGCCTGACACTAGCTGATTTTAGTCGGTTGGTTCAATCAGATATAACATTAATGTTTCTTACATCTTTGCCCTGCAGTTCTTGTACTGTATCACACACATTGTGCTACACAACACATTATGTGATGTAGATGTGGTCATATTTTAACACAAAATGAAAGGTTTTTTTTTGTGTTATAAATGATCATCTGTGGATTTGTTATGTGCTGAGAGGTTAGTAGTCTGTGGACCAATTACTAGATGAGTGTTGTTAGCATGCTTACTGTGTTTACAGTCCATACATTTTACACAGGAAGAATGGATTCAGTTTTTCAGTTCAGTAAAAAAATTAAAGTAGTGGGCTGCATGAGACTACAATTTTTCTTTCAAACTTCAGCTCAAGTCTGTAGTACAAGACTGATGCATTATTACAACATAAGAGTGAGCCACCCATAAAAAAGTCATGGCAGTGTCAATGTATTAGATATTATCAGACATTTAAAACTTTGATCATAAAAGAAGGAATATTTTGAGAGTGAGTATATATGTTACAGTGAAGTTTTGGGCACTTGGATAATAATCTCTTTAAGTAAAGTTACAGTGAATAAATAATCTTTACATATTTTGCTTAGATTTTCTCACTGATAACCCATGCTATTTAAAAACTTACTTTCAAATCTTAATCACCACCACAGACTTGTTGAATATTATGAGAAATCTTTCTTGCTTGAATATTGCTACAATCATGTTAACATAAGTTTCCTTATGCAACTAACTTTTCTTTTAGTTCATTGTGGATTACTGCGAGAAGCATGAGTCTGGACGCCAAAAGATGTCCGTAGAACTTGGAGTTTGCCAAGAGATGGTGCAGCTGCTCCCTCTGAAACTTGAAAAACTCACTCAGGACGTTAAATGAGTGCTTTCCATTTGCAACAAAATGACAATGAGATCTGCTGAAGCTAATGCAAATAAAATAATATTTAGAGCTAATGTGACAATTTGTAAGCTTCTTACTATGCACTGTGATTGTAATTTTATCATATATCGGCAGTTTCTCATGTTGTTATTGTTGTTGTTGTTGTTTCTCATAATCCTTTATTTATATAGTTGTCTGCTGAGAATAAATTGATTTTGTATGCTTTGGAAATTCACTTTTAAATATTTTGATGTGTATTCCTGGCATTCCGGTCAGAGTTGTTGGAAATGGCAGTCGTGTGTATGAGGTGTGATTTTGTGTGTGTGTGTGTGTGTGTGTGTGTGTGTGTAGATTTTCAGTGAAGGCCTTGCTAGCTGAAAGCTCTTTTTCCAACAGTCTTTTTGTTGTGCATACCTGTGACATGGCATCTCTGCTGTATGGCGAGTAGCAACCGTCCTTTTTGTAATATTGTTACAACTGATGCCAAGATATTCACATTCAGCAAATTCAGTTTGAATCTAAAAAGTAAGATTGACCGAAAGTGTAAAATGGTGAAACAGAAATGGCTAGAGCAAAAAGGCAAAGCTATAGATGCTTGAATGACTGTGTGAAAGACAGATGCTGTGTATAAGAAAATTAAGGAAACCTTTCAGAGAAATAAGAAGCAGCTATCTGAATATCAAAAGCTCAGTAAGGCCGGTATTGAACTATCATATTTCTTTGACAAAGATTTGAAAGATACGATCAAATATTCATCAAATTTGTTTGACAAAGATATTTGACATCGCGCTAAAAAGGGGCATTACACTGTCGTCATATTTTTCATCAAATTTCAAGATGACAGACAACAACCTCTTATTATGCGCTGCAGTTGCGAGTACCACAATTGCACTGTGTGTGTATTTGGAAGAAAAGCGGCAGAAAAAAAGGAAACATACTTGAATGAAGCCATTGGTATTACGTCGAGATAGTAAAAGCGTTCAGCAAAATGTCTCAAGAGAGCTGCTAATGGAGGACATAAATTACTTAAGAATGGGTGAGAGTGTATTTCAGTATTTGCTCAGCAAAGTGGCTTCTCATATTACAATAGAGAATACTTTTTTGAGAAACACTTTACGTGCAGAAGACAGGCAAACTGTGACCGAAATCTTTTCTGTCATCTTACTTTCTCTTTTTGTTTGTGCAAGTAGTTTCACTTTGTATTCACCTTTCCTTTTTACGGTAATCTACCATGCAATTTTATCCTGCCTATATATACTCAATAGTACGTAACTTACTTCCAAACCATAACAAAAAAAAATTTTACCGCCTTCAACACTACCGCTGCTATAAAATCCAGCGTTCCCAGTTTACAAACATTTCTCGTGTAACCTCATGAATACTGTTTCACAGCTTCAGTTCCTTTCACCTATTAAACAACCATTTCGGCAAGTTATAACAACTTTCGCTTTATTTCCATTCCCGTTTTTCCCACAACACCAATCATTTTTTAACAGCTTCCCATAGGTTTTAACATTATTATTTCTTCGTCAGACAATTGTTAGCCTCATTTTCATAATCTGCCACCACATAACCAGTCCTTTTAATACATTTACATGCAGTTTTTTTCAAAATTCTCCACCCTTTAACGTGTTTTGGAGGTTAATACAACTACCTAACCTTTGTGCACATCGTTGTTTACCAACCTAAGTTCACCACAGGATCAACATAGCTCTGCTTTAAGCAACACTTTTTCGACTTTTTTCACACCAGAACTCCAGTTGCTTTCTAGTTCACCTTTATTTCTCCCCATATATTTTTATTTTTATTTCAGCCTCATGTTACACTTTCCACCTTCTAAATACCATGCCACCCTCACAACATCCCCACAACGACCCCATCAAGTTTTATTTACATTCCCTCTGCAAACTTGCCTTCGCCCTAGCCAGATTACGCTCCCGTATTTTATTTACTCAGGCTTGTCTGGCATTTGGCATTAACCCCAAAGGCCTCACACTTAAAGTTCCCATCTCTGGTGTAACCCTTCTTTCCATGAGTCCCTATACCAGTTCCAAACCGAACAATCCATAGCCCTCACCTTCCTAATCCTTCACCTACACATCAACTCAACCAATGAACACACCCGTCAACTCCTATCCCTAATCAAAGTCCTCAATCTTTCCTCTCCCACATCCACACCGGCTGTTCAGAGCATCCTCCTACAGGCCAACCGCAAATTAGAACAGCATGCCACCCTCCACCTCAAAAAACTATCCAATCTCGTGGTTTCCCACCTCAGGAAAGGCAACTCACTCACTCTCCACAACCTTTCCAACAAACCTCAACCTCCTCTCATTGCACACAGACCCAGTCTCTCCCATCCACTCAATCTACCACTTCCAGCTCCACTCCCCCCAAAACCTCAAAATTCTAATCAACACAATCTGGAACCACAACATCCTAATTCAGTATTTAACCTTTCCTCCAAACCTCTCTCCCAATCTGAAACCTCTGTCCTATCCAAAGGCCTCACCTTCAGCCCTACTCCCAGATTCAACCAAACAGCCCTCGTCAAAGATTTACTGTCCTGCACTCATAGTCTCTGCTGGACATATCACTTTGCCATGAAGAAAAATAATCCTAATCCTACTCCTAATGATCCAGCTCCCCAAGACACTATACAAATTGAACCCTGCCTGGAACAGTTATGTCCTCCGTCGCAGCGGGACCCACCTCCTCTTCCTCAAAATCACCCTCTCCAAACCTTCCAGGAATTTCTCACTTCCAGCCTTGCCTCTCAGTCTTTCTTGAAAAACCTTAATCCTACTCCCAATATCACCACAGCTGAAGCCCTGGCTATCCGTGATCTGAAGGCTGACCGATCCATCATCATTCTTCCAGCTGATAAGGGTTCCACAACCGTGGTACTTGATCATCGGGAGCATGTGACTGAGGGACTGTGTCAGCTTTCATACAACACTACATACAAAGTTTGCCAAGGTAATCACATTCCTGATGTCCAGGCGAGGCTTCAAGGAATCCTCAGAACCTTAGGCCCCCTACAAAACCTTTCACCTGACTCCATCAACTTCCTGACCCCACCGACACCCCGCACCCCTACCTTCTACCTACTTTCTAAAATTGACAAACCCAGACATCCCGGCTGCCTCATTGTAGCTGGTTACCAAGCCCCCACAGAACGTATCTCTGCCTATGTAGATCAACACCTTCAACCCATTATATGCAGTCTCCCATCCTTCATCAAAGACACCAACCACTTTCTCGAACGCCTGGAATCCTTACCCAATCTGTTACCCCCCGGAAACCATCCTTGTAACCATTGGTGCCACTTCCTTATACACAAATATCTCGCACGTCCAGGGCCTCACTACGATGGAGCACTTCCTTTCACGCTGATCACCTGCTACCCTACCTAAAACCTCTTTCCTCATTACCTTAGCCAGCTTCATCCTAAACCACAACTTCTTCACTTTTGAAGGCCAGACATACCAACAATTAAAGGGAACAGCCATGGGTACCAGGATGGCCCCCTCGTACACCAGCCTATTTATGGGTCACTTAGAGGAAGCCTTCTTGGTTACCCAAGCCTGCCAACCCAAAGTTTGGTACAGATTTATTGATGACATCTTCATGATCTGGATTCACAGTGAAGAAGAACTCCAGAATTTCCTCTCCAACCTCAACTCCTTTGGTTCCATCAGATTCACCTGGTCCTACTCCAAAACCCATGCCACATTCCTTGATGTTGACCTCCATCTGTCGAATGGCCAGCTTCACACATCCGTCCACATCAAACCCACTAACAAGCAACAGTACCTCCATTATGACAGCTGCCACCCATTCCATATCAAACGGTCTCTTCCCTACAGCTTAGGTCTTCGTGGCAAACAAATCTGCTCCAGTCCTGAATCCCTGAACCATTACACCAATAACCTGAAAACAGCTTTCGCATCCCACAACTACCCTCCCGACCTGGTACAGAAGCAAATTGCTAGAGCCACTTCCTCATCCCCTCAAACCCAGAACCTATCACAGAAGAACCCCAAAAGTGCCCCACTTGTGACAGGATACTTTCCGGGACTGGATCAGACTCTGAATGTGGCTCTCCAGCAGGGATACGACTTCCTCAAATCCTGCCCTGAAATGAGATCCATCCTTCATGAAATCCTCCCCACTCCACTAAGAGTGTATTTCCGCCATCCACTTAACCTTCGTAACCTCTTGGTTCATCCCTATGAAATCCCCAAACCACGTTCCCTACCCTCTGGCTCCTACCCTTGTAACTGCCCCCGGTGTAAAACCTGTCCCATGCACCCTCCCACCACCACCTACTCCAGTCCTGTAACCCGGAAGGTGTGCACGATCAAAGGCAGAGCCACATGTGAAAGCACCCACGTGATTTACCAACTGACATGCCTACACTGTGAAGCCTTCTATGTGGGAATGACCAGCAACAAACTGTCCATTCGCATGAATGGACACAGGCAGACAGTGTTTGTTGGTAATGAGGATCACGCTGTGGCTAAACTTGCCTTGGTGCACGGCCAGCACATCTTGGCACAGTGTTACACCGTCCAGGTTATCTGGATACTTCCCACTGACACCAGCCTATCAGAACTCCAGAGATGGGAACTTGCGCTTCAATATATTCTCTCTTCCTGTTACCCACCTGGCTTCAACCTCCGCTAATTTCAAGTTGCCGCCCCTCGTACCTCACCTGTCATTCAACAACATCTTTGCCTCTGTGCTTCCGCCTCGATTGACATCTGTGCCCAACCTCTTTCCATTTACATATGTCTGCCTATGTCTGTATATGTGCGGATGGATGTGTGTGTGTGCGAGTGTATACCTGTCCTTTTTTCCCCCTAAGATAAGTCTTTCCACTCCCAGGATTGGGATGACTCTTTACCCTCTCCCTTAAAACCCACATCCTTTCGTCTTTCCCTCTCCTTCCCTCTTTCCTGATGAAGCAACCATGGGTTGCAAGAGCTTGAATATTTGTGTGTGTTTGTGGTGTCTCTAGAGGGAAGGAGAGGGAAAGACGAAAGGATGTGGGTTTTAAGGGAGAGGGTAAGGAGTCATTCCAATCCCGGGAGCGGAAAGTCTTACCTTAGGGGGAAAAAAGGACGGGTATACACTCGCGCACACACACACACATCCATCCACACATATACAGACACAAGCAGACATATTTAGAGACAAAGAGTTTGGGCAGAGATGTCAGTCGAGGCAGAAGTGCAGAGGCAAAGATGTTGTTGAATGACAGGTGAGGTATGAGTGGCGGCAACTTGAAATTAGCGGAGATTGAGGCCTGGTGGATAACGGGAAGAGAGGATATATTGAAGAGCAAGTTCCCATCTCCGGAGTTCGGATAGGTTGGTGTTAGTGGGAAATATCCAGATAACCCGGACAGTGTAACACTGTGCCAAGATGTGCTGGCCGTGCACCAAGGCATGTTTAGCCACAGGGTGATCCTCATTACCAACAAACACTGTCTGCCTGTGTCCATTCATGCGAATGGACAGTTTGTTGCTGGTCATTCCCACATAGAATGCATCGCAGTGTAGGCAGGTCAGTTGGTAGGTCACGTGGGTGCTTTCACATGTGGCTCTGCCTTTGATCGTGTACACCTTCCAGGTTACAGGACTGGAGTAGGTGGTGGTGGGAGGGTGCATGGGACAGGTTTTACACCGGGGGCGGTTACAAGGGTAGGAGCCAGAGGGTAGGGAAGGTGGTTTGGGGATTTCATAGGGATGAACTAAGAGGTTACGAAGGTTAGGTGGACGGCGGAAAGACACTCTTGGTGGAGTGGGGAGGATTTCATGAAGGATGGATCTCATTTCAGGGCAGGATTTGAGGAAGTCGTCTCCCTGCTGGAGAGCCACATTCAGAATCTTATCCAGTCCCAGAAAGTATCCTGTCACAAGTGGGGCACTTCTGTGGTTCTTCTGTGGGAGGTTCTGGTTTTGAGAGGGTGAGGAAGTGGCTCTGGTTATTTGCTTCTTTCGGCTCCCGGGATTGGAATGACTCCTTACCCTCTCCCTTAAAACCCACATCCTTTCGTCTTTCCCTCTCCTTCCCTCTTTCCTGATGAGGCAACAGTTTGTTACGAAAGCTTGAATTTTGTGTGTGTGTTTGTGTGTCTATCGACCTGCCAGCACTTTCGTTCGGTAAGTCACATCGCGCGCGCGCGTGTGTGTAGTGTGTGTGTGTGTGTGTGTGTGTGTGTGTGTGTGTGTGTGTGTACCGAATGAAAGTGCTGGCAGGTCGATAGACACACAAACACACACACAAAATTCAAGCTTTCGCAACAAACTGTTGCCTCATCAGGAAAGAGGGAAGGAGAGGGAAAGACGAAAGGATGTGGGTTTTAAGGGAGAGGGTAAGGAGTCATTCCAATCCCGGGAGCGGAAAGACTTACCTTAGGGGGAAAAAAGGACGGGTATACACTCGCGCGCACACGCACACACACACACACACACACACACACACACACACACACACACACACACACACATCCATCCACACATATACAGTAGATATATTTTTCCCACGTGGAATGTTTCCCTTGACGACGGATGCGAGGTGCCGCTGTCGCGCATGCTAGCGTACCTACTCGGAGCTTAGAGGTCATCCGCTGCGTGTGAAAACCCTGAGGGAGCCCCATTAGAATGTCAATCGTTGCCACCTAGTATTACTAGTGGCACGATTCCGCGTTGTTGGAATTACGTCACCACTTCAAGGCCGCGCGCAGGCCAGGACGTGCCTGACCGGCTTGGACATGTTCCAGACGTTTCTGCAACCACTCGCCGCCAGGGAAAGTATTTTCTCAATTAATGTTGACTTGCCAATATTTGTATCTCCATAAAGATATAACTGCTTCTTACGCACCTCCGTGGACCGAAAGGCCTTGTTATACCACCGTACAACGCGGCCCGCCCAGCCATTATAATTTAAATGACACTCAGTTAGCGACCTGACAACCAACCGATTTGCCTGAAAAGAATCGAAGTATTTCTCAATAAAACGGATACGAGACCAATTATTAACTAAAAATGGATTGGTGTAATCTATAACACTAGTATGTTCGGCCCACCTCCGCAATCGAACATTGAATGACAATGCTGAGTCATTACAATTCAAAATAGGAACAGAATAATACTTAGTAATGTAAATAAGGGCCGATTTTCGACTCCGGCAGTTTTGAATGTCGAACACACCGTTAATAGTACCAAACATAAATTCTAAACCACTTCTAACTTCGTTCAAAAGCTTTTTCTCCTGTAACTTAATGTAACAGTGCAAATGTGTTGCATTACCTTGAGCAAACGGTTCCTCAGAAACACAATACTAAACAATAGTCCAAATAGAAAGAATAGTTTCAACAAAGTGCTGTTTTCCTCCAACACTACTAGCATCAACTGTAATGAGAAAGCTCTTGCTGCTCCTTATATATCCCTGGCGGCGAGTGGTTGCAGAAACGTCTGGAACATGTCCAAGCCGGTCAGGCACGTCCTGGCCTGCATGCGGCCTTGAAGTGGTGACGTAATTCCTACAACGCGGAATCTTGCCACTAGTAATACTAGGTGGCAACGATTGATTTTCTAATGGGGCTCCCACAGGGTTTTCACACGCAGCGGATGACCTCGAAGCTCCGAGTAGGTACGCTGGCATGCGCGACAGCGGCACCTCCCATCAGCCGTCAAATTGAGATTGTGAAGACTCTTCCGTTGGCCTGTTTGACGGAGAAGAATCAGCTGGGTGATGTTGGACACCTTGGGTTTGTTCTTGAGTACTGGTAACATTTTCATACACTGCTCTTCGGAATCCCAGAGCGGAACGCAGGTTGTGAGCCATCCTGAAATATGCAACACATAATACAAACGTGTACAGAATACACACAGGCAGATGGTGTTAGGTTCGAATATGGAAAAATGGGGGCTGTCGAGAAACATGATGAAAGTGCTATTAATTTCTCTAAATTACAACATTATGACATTACAGATGAATTTAAGTTTTTCGCTAACAAGTATGCATCAGTAATAATTAATAAAGTTGTTACGTATGTCTATAGGATTAATGTAAGAGTAGAACGTTTCACATTGGATGATAGAGCTAATAAAAAAATATTTGAGGACCAAGGTGCTTTGGAGAAAGTCAGTATAGCTTGTAGTAATAAGATTGGTGCATTTAGTCTTAATCCCGATCGTTCTTCTGGTGTACCATGGCGTAGATATAGTACGAGGGCAGTTCAATAAGTAATGCAACACATTTTTTTTCTCGGCCAATTTTGGTTGAAAAAACCGGAAATTTCTTGTGGAATATTTTCAAACATTCCCGCTTCGTCTCGTATAGTTTCATTGACTTCCGACAGGTGGCAGCGCTGTACGGAGCTGTTAAAATGGCGTCTGTAACGGATGTGCGTTGCAAACAACGGGCAGTGATTGAGTTTCTTTTGGCGGAAAACCAGGGCATCTCAGATATTCATAGGTGCTTGCAGAATGTCTACGGTGATCTGGCAGTGGACAAAAGAATGGTGAGTCGTTGGGCAAAGCGTGTGTCATCATCGCCGCAAGGTCAAGCAAGACTGTCTGATCTCCCGCGTGCGGGCCGGCCGTGCACAGCTGTGACTCCTGCAATGGCGGAGCGTGCGAACACACTCGTTCGAGATGATCGACGGATCACCATCAAACAACTCAGTGCTCAACTTGACATCTCTGTTGGTAGTGCTGTCACAATTGTTCACCAGTTGGGATATTCAAAGGTTTGTTCCCGCTGGGTCCCTCGTTGTCTAACCGAACACCATAAAGAGCAAAGGAGAACCATCTGTGCAGAATTGCTTGCTCGTCATGTGGCTGAGGGTGACAATTTCTTGTCAAAGATTGTTACAGGCGATGAAACATGGGTTCATCACTTCGAACCTGAAACAAAACGGCAATCAATGGAGTGGCGCCACACCCACTCCCCTACCAAGAAAAAGTTTAAAGCCATACCGTCAGCCGGTAAAGTCATGGTTACAGTCTTCTGGGACGCTGAAGGGGTTATTCTGTTCGATGTCCTTCCCCATGGTCAAACGATCAACTCTGAAGTGTATTGTGCTACTCTTCAGATGATAGAGCTAATAAAAAAATATTTGAGGACCAAGGTGCTTTGGAGAAAGTCCGTATAGCTTGTAGTAATAAGATTGGTGCATTTAGTCTTAATCCCGAACGTTCTTCTGGTGTACCATGGCGTAGATATAGTAGAAGAAATAGATTTAAGTTTGTAACTTATTCCAAGCCGGAGACAAGTGCAGATATATCAAAAGTGAAATCATGGACAGATTTGGAAATCCATTGTCGAGCAAAAAACAAGTTATTTCAAGGTATTAATCCTTTCTATATCGGACTTCAAATTGCAGGTGATGAACCTGCGAAGAATGATGTAGTGCAAAGTGAAGTTAAATATGTAACATTTGTTGTTAGAAATAGTGTGTATATGACTTTTTGTAAAAGGAAGGGTACCGTTACGTTCTGAATAAAGCTTGTTGTTTACAGCTAATGTCTGCGTTGGAGTTTTTTTATGGCAACTGGGACCATATCAGAAATAGGTTAGAGGGACCCCCCCTTGGGCGAAACGATAAAATACCTGACGGCTTACCAGAGAGAACATCAGCATCGTTGATAAAGAACGTCCGTCCTCAGAGACCAAAAACAGGAAAAGTTAACGTAATATTGGTAAACTGCAGGAGTATCCAGGGCAAGGTTCCTGAATTAGTATCGCTTATTGAAGGAAATAGTGCGCATATAGTATTAGGAACGGAAAGTTGGTTAAAACCGGAAGTGAACAGTAACGAAATCCTAGACACAGAATGGAATATATACCGCAAGGATAGGATAAACGCCAATGGTGGAGGAGTATTTATAGCAGTAAAGAATTCAATAATATCCAGTGAAGTTATTAGCGAATGCGAATGTGAAATAATCTGGGTTAAGTTAAGTATCAAAGGTGGGTCAGATATGATAGTCGGATGCTTCTATAGACCACCTGCATCAGCAACCGTAGTAGTTGAGCGCCTCAGAGAGAACCTGCAGAACGTCGTGAAGAAGTTTCGTGATCATACTATTGTAATAGGGGGAGACTTCAATCTACCAGGTATAGAATGGGATAGTCACACAATCAGAACTGGAGCCAGGGACAGAGACTCTTGTGACATTATCCTGACTGCCTTGTCCGAGAATTACTTCGAGCAGATAGTTAGAGAACCAACTCGTGAAGCTAACGTTTTAGACCTCATAGCAACAAATAGACCGGAACTTTTCGACTCCGTGAATGTAGAAGAGGGTATCAGTGATCATAAGTCAGTGGTTGCATCAATGACTACAAGTGTAATAAGAAATGCCAAGAAAGGAAGGAAAATATATTTGCTTAACAAGAGTGATAGGGCACAAATCGCAGAATATCTGAGTGACCACCATCAAACGTTCATTTCTGAGGAAGAGGATGTGGAACAAAAATGGAAAAAATTCAGAAACATCGTCCAGTACGCCTTAGATAAGTTCGTACCGACTAAGGTCCAAAGCGAGGGGAAAGATCCACCGTGGTATAACAATCATGTACGAAAGGTACTACGGAAACAAAGAAAGCTTCATCATAGGTTTAAGAATAGTCGAATCATAGCTGATAAGGAAAAGCTGAACGAAGCGAAAAAGAGCGTAAAGAGAGCAATGAGAGAAGCATTCAACGAATTCGAACATAAAACATTGGCAAACAATCTAAACAAGAACCCTAAAAAGTTTTGGTCATATGTAAAATCGGTAAGCGGATCTAAATCCCCTATTCAGTCACTCGTTGACCACGATGGCACCGTAACAGAGGACGACCGAAGAAAGGCAGAAATACTGAATTCAGTGTTCCGAAACTGTTTCACTGCGGAAAATCGTAACACGGTCCCTGACTTCAGCCGTCGCACGGACGCCAAAATGGAAAATATTGAAATAAACGATATCGGAATTGAAAAACAACTGCTATCACTTAGTAGCGGAAAAGCATCCGGACCAGACGAGATACCCGTAAGATTCTACAGTGATTATGCTAAAGAACTTGCCCCCTTTCTATCAGCAATTTATCGTAGATCTCTGGAAGAACGTAAAGTACCTAGCGACTGGAAGAAAGCGCAGGTCGTTCCCATTTTCAAGAAGGGTCATAAATCAGATGCGAATAATTATAGGCCTATTTCGCTTACGTCAATCTGTTGTAGAATAATGGAACATGTTTTATGTTCTCGTATTATGACGTTCTTAGATAATACAAATCTCCTTCATCATAACCAACATGGATTCCGCAAACAGAGATCATGTGAAACTCAGCTCGCCCTATTTGTCCAAGAAATTCACAGTGCCGTAGACACTGGCGAGCAGATTGATGCCGTATTCCTGGACTTCAGGAAGGCATTTGATACGGTTCCGCACTTACGTTTAGTGAAAAAAATACGAGCTTACGGAATATCGGACCAGGTTTGTGATTGGATTCAGGATTTCCTAGAAGAAAGAACACAACATGTCATTCTTAACGGTTCAAAATCTGCAGATGTAGAGGTAATTTCGGGAGTACCGCAAGGAAGCGTGATAGGACCTTTATTGTTTACAATATACATAAATGACTTAGTTGACAACATCGGTAGCTCCGTGAGGCTATTTGCAGATGACACGGTTGTCTACAAGAAAGTAGCAACATCAGAAGACTCGTACGTACTCCAGGAAGACCTGCAGAGGATTAATGAATGGTGCGACAGCTGGCAGCTTTCCCTAAACGTAGATAAATGTAATATAATGCGCATACATAGGGGCAGAAATCCATTCCAGTACGATTATGCCATAGGTGGTAAATCATTGGAAGCGGTAACGACCGTAAAATACTTAGGAGTTACTATCCGGAGCGATCTGAAGTGGAATGATCACATAAAACAAATAGTGGGAAAAGCAGGCGCCAGGTTGAGATTCATAGGAAGAATTCTAAGAAAATGTGACTCATCGACGAAAGAAGTAGCTTACAAAACGCTTGTTCGTCCGATTCTTGAGTATTGCTCATCAGTATGGGACCCTTACCAGGTTGGATTAATAGAAGAGATAGACATGATCCAGCGAAAAGCAGCGCGATTCGTCATGGGGACATTTAGTCAGCGCGAGAGCGTTACGGAGATGCTGAACAAGCTCCAGTGGCGGACACTTCAAGAAAGGCGTTACGCAATACGGAGAGGTTTATTATCGAAATTACGAGAGAGCACATTCCGGGAAGAGATGGGCAACATATTACTACCGCCCACATATATCTCGCGTAATGATCACAACGAAAAGATCCGAGAAATTAGAGCAAATACGGAGACTTACAAGCAGTCGTTCTTCCCACGCACAATTCGTGAATGGAACAGGGAAGGGGGGATCAGATAGTGGTACAATAAGTACCCTCCGCCACACACCGTAAGGTGGCTCGCGGAGTATAGATGTAGATGTAGATGTAGACCTGCGCCTCGCCTTCCTTGTTCCTACCAATCAAGAAAGGATTGATGAATTAGCAATTACATTCTACGGAAACAAAATAAATTATGCAGCAGCTATTATTGTACTTGAAGAACTTTGGTATTAAAAACCAAATCTTAATGATGTAATTCGTGAATTCAGGGATGCATATAGAGAGTTTGTGTTTATGCCTGATGGAATAAGATGTGCACATAGGTACTACGATTTTAGACAAGGATGTTATAGGCCTTTGTGGTATAACTATTAGAGTCTCAATAAAGAAAACCTCACAAGTCATACCTAAACCACTTCTAACTTCGTTCAAAAGCTTTTTCTCCTGTAACTTAATGTAACAGTGCAAATGTGTTGCATTACCTTGAGCAAACGGTTCCTCAGAAACACAATACTCAACAATAGTCCAAATAAAAAGAATAGTTTCAACAAAGTGCTGTTTTCCTCCAACACTACTAGCATCAACTGTAATGAGAAAGCTCTCGCTGCGCCTTTTATATCCCTGGCGGCAACTGGTTGCAGAAACGTCTGGAATATGTCCAAGCCGGTCAGGCACGTCCTGGCCTGCGCGCGGCCTTGAAGTGGTGACGTAATTCCTACAACGCGGAATCGTGCCATCTATATACAAATACACAATACCTCCCTTAGGTCTTTCGGTGCTCTGTTAAATTCTTCTCACAGTATCCATCTCCATTCTCCTTTTTATCTACTTCCTCTTCACTTTACATAATATTGTCTTCAATTTTATTTCCTTTATATGATGTGTCTATATAACCCTTTCACCCTTATATAGACACATCATATAAAGGAAATAAAATTGAAGACAATATTATGTAAAGTGAAGAGGAAGTAGATAAAAAGGAGAATGGAGATGGATACTGTGAGAAGCATTTAAGCTAAGAAAGAATTTTTTATTTTTTGTTCTCTATTCCAGCTTCCTGAAAAGCTGCCTGGATGTTTTCCAGATGGAGAGATGGATGGCTGGAGCTGTGATTGTGGACATGAAGTCGTTTGCAGCATATTCCACTTGCCCGTCAATACACAATTAATAGCATGCACTGTGCCCCTTGCTCACCCCCAACCTTGCTGAGGCAAGTTTATCAAAAATAAAAAAATAAATAAAAGCAGTCAAAGGAACGCATTTCACATTGCAGTGAACAGAAGACAAATGACTTTTATGATCAAATCTACGGCAAGGCCCTAGTTTTGATCATATTTATCTGACGACAGGTGGCATTTGACAAAGTTCCCTACTACACAATCAAATTTCTTTGACATAAATATTTGACATATCAACTTTGACAAAGAAATTTGATAGTGTAATACTGGCCTAAGCAAATGAAGGGAAGGCTGGAAGGTGAAAGGGTTATATAGACACATCATATAAAGGAAATAAAATTGAAGACAATATTATGTAAAGTGAACAGGAAGTAAATAAAAAGGAGAATGGAGATGGATACTATGAGAAGAATTTAACAGAGCACCGAAAGACCTAAGGGAGGTATTGTGTATTTGTACCACCCCATGGTCACCATAAAGCTGGCAACAGAATTGCAAGTTTCTGTCCAAAGCTGATAGCAGCTGTGCAGAATCTGGCAGATCCAATAGTGCATGCCTGCTGAGCCATTTCTCCAGTGACTCTGTACCATGAGCGCCACATTGCCCACTTGCACTTTAAGCTTCTTCACTACTTGAGACTACACAGATGACCCCTAGTCACGGCTCTGACACTGTCGTTCATGCTTTAGTTAACAGAGCCTCATCCTTGTTGCTATTGCATCAGCTGACCCCTGTTTCTTGCTGTATTATTTGTAATGAGTCTTCATACAGTTGGAGGAATAAAAGTTAAGTACATCATTTCAGCTCCTGTCCAGCTTTCCTACGATGACAGCTGCCATGCCACTCTGTAACCCACCTAACCTTACTGTTGTATACAAAACTGTACACAACAAGAAGTTGGAAAAAATATCCTGCAGTAAATAACATTCCTACAGGTATATTAATATCCTTAGAAGAACTCACCATGGAAAAACTATTCCACTTGGTATATGAGACAGGCCAAATATCATCAGAATTCAAGAACAACACAATAGTTCTAATTCTGAAGAAAGCATGTGTGGATAGTTGTATTAAAAATCATCTGTTTAGTAAGTGATGGTTGCAAAAAAAAAAAAAAAAAAAAAAAAAAAAAAAAAAAAAAATTGAATGAGCCCTTTTTAACATTTATTTCCATTTCTTCACTTCAAGGGGTATTAATTCGCTATTTTTGTTCATATCGAGCAGGATGTTGTCAACAATTCTGACTTTTTTTCATGCTTAAGATTTTGAATTTGCTGTTTCAACCAAACATAGTGGAGTATGAATAAATTATTTTTGTGAATATTTTTATTTCATAAGTCATTGGATATCCTGGATTTAATCATATGAGGATGTGTGTTCAGATTGTTGAATCAAACAGGTGGCATCCATATTCATATTAGTAATATAGGATGAGGCACTTTGTAGAAGCCAAAGTAATCTAACTTTAAAATTTTAAGCAGGGAAACCAAGGCTTCATTAAAGTAAAAATGTTCAAATGGGTGTAAGGTCCAGTAATTATGCAGAGATTAGGAGACTTCAGAGGACAGACTAGCATAGAGAGTTGCATCAGACCAATCGTTTGACCAAATACAACAACAACATCAACATTGCAAAAATGTACTTCCACGACTGAACTATCAGCATGTCTGACGTTCACATGGGGGACACAGTTTTGATTACCTTTGCAGTGCTTTTGCCTAGATGGGGAGACTGTAATGGAATAAGCACATTGATTGTGTGGTGGTTGATCAGTGTGGAGAGACTCCATTAGTTTATTTTTGTGAAAAGAAAGAATCAACTAGTATTTGTAATTATGAAATGGAAGTTGGTTGTTAAGTGAAAAGTCATCAAGCAAGTCAAATCAAATTTTTATCATATAACATGCCTCATACAATCAAAGACTGTGACATAGGTGACATGTCAATTTAAAACTACATACAGACTAATAAACATAATCTAAGTTTACAAAACATATGTTGTTGCTTCTTCAGGCAGGTATTATTTTGAATGGTTATCATTTTACAAAAATCTATAGTTATAATACATATGTTGTTACTGATTTGGGTAGATACTATGTTACATGGTTATAATTCTAGAAATCTACACTATAATAGGATTTACTTTTCAAATATTTGTCCATTATTTCTTATGTTTGGGGTACACTTACCCTTCAAGATTTTATTTATAAATTTCATGTCCATATCGTGCAGAGTTTTTTCATATAGTTTTTTTAATGGCTAAAGGCTTAGTGCAGATTATTTTTTTCAGGTCCCAAGAAAATTATGCTACACTTAACTACTGAAACAAATTGCGCATAACGTCCAGTTTTTTTATAGCTGTATCAAATATATTATATAAGGTGTTCATGACATACACAAGACTTTTCAGATGAGTCAGTATGCCATCTAGATAATGACTCCACAGCATATTTTTATTTACTAACATACCAAGGAATTTAAGACAGCGTGTGTGTCCAACTTTTTATCCATATAGCTTAGTTTGTTTTGTGGTGAAATGAACAATTTCTGTTTTTGCAATGTTTAAGTTCACATTATTATTTTTGACCTATGCCTCCACTGCTCCAGTTGTCTGCTCAGTATGGGAGTCCTCTTCAGTTTTACAGCAGACTATTGCTGTTGAGTCATCGGCATAGGGAATGGTATCTGACTGAACCTGGCATGGCATGTCATTGATGTAATAAAAAGAAATAATAGTAGCCCTAATATTGAACACTGTGGAACATCTAATTGTGTGTATTTACAGCCAGAAAGCAATTTTTTGTCACTGATGTTAATAATACTCTTTGTGTTCTGTTTGCCAGATGTGATGACATCCAAACAAGATTTTCTTTGGAAACCAGAGTCAGTCAATTTCTAAAGAAGTGGGTCCTGATTTACAGTATCGAACACTTTAGTAAGATCAGAAAGCTGCCCAATACTTAGGTTTTGTTACTGAGACAACTACTGACTTTTGTGACCAATTTATTTATTGTGTGGGTTGTGCTGCAGCCTTTCCTGAAACCATACTGACCCCGTAAAATTATGTTGTGGGATGAGTTATCATCATTTTTTACTGTAGAAGCTGTGTTAGATTGGTCATCGGTTCTGTTAGAAATGTATAATTACCTTGTGCAGCTTTCATAAACACGTGTATCAGATATGTGAAAGAAAGTAGACTATTGTGTGAACCCACTGATATGTCAATTAACACAGGGGAGCCTGCATCATATAGAAAGAGAATGTAGAAGCAGCATTTAAGGGAGAGAATAGAATGTAAGCGTTGCATTGAAATGTGAACATTTGAATTTTAAATATACAGTGAGAAATTAGACTGATAGAGAGGACATTAGTCGTGAGAGATGGTTACAAGAACTGTGACATCATCATTCTTGGCTGTGGTGTGTATGTTCCCTTCGTATTATTATAACAATGAAAACAATCAATTATTGACAAAATTATTTAATTGGCTAGATAAAAAATCTACTCACCAAGCAACAGCAGAATACACACATAAAAGATGGTTGTAATTGGCAAGCTTTCAGAGCCAGTGGCTCCTCCTTCAGGCAGAAAGGTTGAAGGGGAAGGAAGAGGGGTGAAGGAAAAGTACTGGAGAGGTCTAGGAAAAGGGGTAGGTTTTGGGAAAGTCCACCCAGAACCACAGGTAAGGGGAGACTTACCATATGGGATGAGAAGGAAAGACTGATTGTTGGGGATTGCATCGGACGAGATTTGAAAACCTGAGAGAGCTTTATGATGGAAGGCATGGTAATATGCAGACAGAGATTGCTGATTAACATCTTACATGAATTAATAAGAGTGAAAAGCTAAGTGCATGATATGTAACTGAGGTGGGAGGGGGTGGTGAAAAATAGATGGGAAAGACAATGAACGATGTAGAAAACTAGAACAGAGTGAATCAAAGAGTAGTCGCAGTGAAGAAATGCTGAGACGGAAGAAATTAATGTAACTTAAGGCCAGGTGGGTGGCGAGAACAAAGGACATGTTGTAGTGCTAGTTCCCACCTGTGGAGTTCTGAGAAACTGGTGTCTGGTGAAACAGGCACCAAGGTCACAAATGCCATGTTGTAGAGCATGCTCTGCAACAGGATATTGCGAGTTACCAGTATACACCCTGTGCCTATGCCCATTCATCCTGATTGGTAATTTAGTGGTAGTCATGACATTGTAGAAGGCCGAACAGTGTTTACATAACAGCTGATATAAGAGGTGTTGTTCTGCAGGTGGCTCTCCCTTTGATAGTACACATTTTGTCAGTTCCAGATAGGTGGTAGTAAGAGGGTGCACTGGGCAAGTCTTGCAGCAATGATGCTCACAGGGGTAGTGGCCCTAGGGCCGGGAGATGGGTGCAGAAGGAGCATAGGGTCTGACAAGAATATTGTGGAGATTGAGAGGGTGACGGAAAGCTATTCTAAGTGTGGTGGGTAAAATTTCAGACAGAATGGATCTCATTTCAGGGCATGATTTTAGGAAGTCACAGCCCTGTCGAAGTAACTGATTAACACATTTGAGACCAGGATAATACTGAGTCACCAATGGTGTGCTCAAAAGCTGCAAATTTTTTTTTTTTGGGGGGGGGGCGGGGGGGGGGGGATCAGCAGTACCAGGGTTGGATGTGATGGCCTGGGAAATCTGCTTTTTAACTAGGCTGTTGAGGTAATAATGTGCAGTGAAGGCTGAGGTGAGAATGGTGGTATATTGCTGTAAAGAGACTGCATCTGAATGAATATGTTTGCCTCAGATGCCAAGGCTCTATGGAAGGGAACATTCCATGTCAAACGTTCCCTTCCACGTTCTGACTACCACTATCCAAAAGGCACCTCCCTTCCCATTTACTAATGTTTAGATTGATGTAAGGTATTGTGATCTTTTCATGGACATTATGGTCAACAAGTTCAGTAAGTTAGTTTTGTTCTATTTCATCAAAGTTATTCAGGTCAACCTCCTTATTTATTAACTGTATATCTGTCTGATTGTTAAATTTACTTACTGTTACTGTCTACTTCACATAAATCTAGGATCCCCTCTCTAGGTTCCTTATCATAACAGTGTGAGTTCTAATCATCTTGTGGTGCAGTTCTTCTTGTTGTCTCCGTGCTTGCTAAGAAAATGGGATGAGAAGTTCCACTTTATGCAAGACACCTTTTTTCTTTTGTTTCACCCATACATGTTTCAGCACTTTGTGCTATCGTCAGTGGGTTCTATTTTTATTTTTAAATTATGTTATTGTCCTCTTGGTTTGGTAGCTGTTATGCTACACAATATACAACATGTCATAGTTTTGAATTTGAGGTACGTTTTCCTGTGTTGTTGGTGAAGTAAATAGGCTTACTTCTTTGCCTGTGTTCGCGTGGCAATGCAGTGTTGTACAACACATAATGGCAGCGAAAACTCCGCCTATGTTTTGAGTAATCAAAAAACTGCATTGCCACGCGAACACAGGCAAAGAAGTAAGCCTATTTACTTCGCCAACAACACAGGAAAACGTACCACAGCTTCAAAACTATGACATGTTGTATATTGTGTAGCGTAACAGCTACCAAAAAAAGAGGACAATAACATAATTTAAAAATAAAAATAGAACCCACTGACGATAGCACAGAGTGCTGAAACATGTATGGGTGAAACAAAAGAAAAAAGGTGTCTTGCATAAGGCGGAACTTCTCATCCCAGTGTGAGTTTTATTCTATACTTTTGTTGCATTTTCCCTCAACATCACTTAAGCCTTGAGTATGGCTGAGCAATTCTAATACTTTAGTTTTTAGATAACTTAAATGTTCTGCAAAAATCCCCGTTGTATCATCAAGTTCAATTAATTCTGAAAATTCTCCATCTTTATCATCACAACACAACTTCACTTCTTCGTTTAAATCAACAAAATGTTTCACATCTCCAGCACTACCATCATTAGCTTCTAACACATTATAATCACTAATAGTACAATCAGCATCATCATCATCTGCATCATTCACATCATCATTATCAATAACACCATCATTTACAGAACTACAAGTTACACTATTACCCTTGGTATTATTATTCTCTTTCAGGTCAAATAGATTTTCGAGAATATTATTTTCACTACAACTAGTATGCTCATTCACAGGCTCCTGACTAAACAGATTTTCTAAATCTCCACTCTCCAGACAAAACTCATCGTTTACCTTCTTTGAATTACTCTGATTTGTTTTATGCTCTTGCCAAAACTTGTACCATCACCTCTCATCTACTGATATTTTATTTCCCTGAAAAATATTCCTATTCTGAACCTGTCTTATTTTTTGTCTGTTTTCACATTGGTTATATTTGGTTCTTACCTTGTCATATTGGGTATCTCTGGGATTGTGGACCGCCAACCAAGAGGATTTAATGTAAAATGCCAAAAACTGCAGATGTGAAATGAAGCCTGTCGACATCAACCACTGCTAGGCAAGAGGGGAAGGTGCAGACTATATAAAGAAACACCATAGGTAGCTTACAGACCAACTTCATAAGGAAAACGCTGTTTTTAACCTAAAAGAATCAAAAAATAAATGTACAAACATGTGTATCTAATTTACAGAATACCACAGAAGATGCTATGTAAATGAAAGCAAAACACATTTGGTGTAATTCTTTTTAATTACATTGCATTGGGGAGGGGGGGGGGGGGGGAGACTGGTTATTATTTGTCCACAGCCCACCTCTATTTTCAAAATCCCCATCACCATTTCTGTTCCCAGAATTTCTACTTTCATAAAACTGTTGGTCCCCACTGTTTGGCCTTACATCCTGATAATTTCTAAAATTATTTGGATTCCTGTCATTCCTCCCCAAGGTGGTGGTGTTATGTCCTTGGTTAAAATTGTCATTATTATTTGTATTTCTGTTGTGATTGAGATTACTGTAGTTTGGCCTCCTGAAATCAGTACTATGTTGGCCAAACCTATTAAACGCCATGTCCAACTTTTCTACATATTTCAGGAACTGGTATACAGACTCATCAGGCCCATAAACTAACCCCATTTGAATTCTTTCTGGTAACCTTCTCTTAATTGAATCTATTTGAGTTAATTCATCAAAAGGTTGATCTAAGTGTTCAAGTTTCATGACCTGGTCTTTGCAGAACTCTTTCACACACCCCTCTCTGCTCCTTGTACATCGGAGCATTTAAAAATTCACTCTTGCCTGTTCAGTGTCAGACCAAAACTTTTTAAAGAAACACTTTTCAAATTCATCTATGGATAAATTGCTACAGTAAAGTTGGTTGGCCCATGACTAGGCTTCCCCTTCTAATGATCTTTTAATGAACTTAATTTTTAATTCATCACTCATACAAGGGAGAAAACTATCACGGCATTGGTGTATAAAATCAACTGGATGAAAATGTTTGTCACCAGGGAAACACGTTAGTGGCATAGTAGGATAGCTTGGGTGTCCTACATTACAGAATGTTTTTAGATAAGTCCCATCTTGTACCAGTTGTACTTGTTTTTTGATAATAGTGACATCACTACGTAAGTCTGACGCATTTGAGTCTCTTATCTCAGCTATCTTCTGAACCTTTTTATCCACATCTGAGGCAACACTGTCTATTTTTTTCATTTAGCTTATTTATAAAGATTACAGCATGTTTACTAGTGTCTCCAACAGCATCTTTACATCTAACTTCAATAGCACCTATCTCAGATCTGAGATCTTTGTCTGCTTCCCCTCTTTTCGTCTCTAATAATTGTATTTTGGATTCTGAAGCCGTTACTGTCCCCTCTACCTTTTTTTTTTGCACATCTAGCTATAGCTTTCATTGGAGAACACGCACCAACTAAGTCTTTTCTAATATTTGAAATTTGTGCATTAAGTTTGCTGTAATGAGATTACATTCTGAGACTATTGTCTTTTCAAGTTTTGCACTATTTTTTTCCACCATTGATGATTTTTTTTTTCTTCAAGTTTTCCACTATTTTCATTCATTGATGACATTAATGCAGTAAACATGTTTTGTAAATTTAACTGTTTGGGTTTCTCACTCAACATTGTTTCACTTACGTGTGACTGTTCTTGTTTCTCACAGTCTGGACCGGAATCTAAGATCACTTCTGCCTAAAAATCCCGAGTCTGCCCTGATTTCATTTAACTGCTTAGGTTGACTATTGTCTAATACATCCTGAAACATGTCTTTATTGGCTGTGTCCTGTTTAAAGTCACTAGTTGAAGCTGGTAGTTTTGGCATAATTATTTCATTGTTCTGATCACTATCCATTTTTTGTAAATTTGTTCATAAATTATCAATGCAAGAAAAAATCGGTCAAAATGTTCACATAACACTGCACTGAGAAAATACAAAAATAAATGTTTTAATTGGTACTTAGCTTATTATTGTCCTGGATTGGGTAGGTGGCGTCAACTTTAGTAATAATGCTTCCACCTTTTACAACCATGTGTGTCCATAGTGTTGCGTCATTCAAAAACTTCTCCACATATACTATGGCAGTCTGTATTTAGTTTAAAATCATTCCACTTTGCAACACAATTATATACTTTTTTATCACCTGGAACATAAACACTATCAAAAATCCAAATGTACAAGTATCCTGGTCACAGTGGTACCACTTTAACTGTTGTGACTCGCCGATCATTCAAAGCGCTGCCACGCAATTACGCGCGTCCTCTATGTGCGGCGCTGTCTGCCAGCCATGCAGCAGCTGCGCCACCCAAACGGCCAGCCGAATAGCGGCCGCTAGACTGGGACTCAGTGCTCATTCAAATGCTAATGTGTACACGTCTTGCTTGTCAACTTACTCTGTGACTTATATGTGTTGTGTCGTTCTGAAATATATTTGTTAAACTTGATGTTATAACAATTGGCGACGAGGTAGTGGATTTTTCCTTTTCACCGTTGACCCACAGAGTTCCATGGCTACTGTCGAGCAACTATTGCAAAATCTCCTTGAACAGCAAACGCTTCTAACAGCGGCGATTCGCGATTTCGTCGCGGCGTCAAATGCGGGACATTTCTCGTCGTTGGCTGTACCTCCTTTTCCTTCTTACGACGAGACGGCGGAAGACTGGTGTGATTATGAAAAACGTCTTCGACAGCACTTCTTGGCATTTCATGTCACGGACCAACAACCATGTAAGTCTCTGTTCCTTTCCTGGATTTCACCTCAAACGTATCGGTTGTTGTCGCAACTGGCTCCTTTGAAAGATCCTGCATCTTTGTCCTTTGCTGAAATGTGCTCACTTCTGTCTGTCTATTTTCAAAAGCAAACGCATGTAGTAGCCTCTCGTGTTGCCTTTTATCGTTGTCAAAAACAGCCACATCAATCCTATCGCGCTTGGGCTGCTGAACTTCACGGCCTCGGTAGAAAGTGTCAATTTGTTACTGACGTTCACAAAGAATCCTATGCCGATTCCATGGTACAGGATGCTATTATCCGGTCAGCGCCCGACAAAGAAGTTCGGCAACGTGCCCTTCAGCTGGCGAATCCGACTCTAAATGAAGTTCTCTCCATTGCGCAGTCTTTTGAAATTTCTCGTGCCGCTGGGGTGCAAATAGAGGCGTGGGGTGATGTCGGGGAAATACAACCTCTGTGCGCTGTTGACGACGCGTGCGGCGCGTCTCTGCCGGCCGACGTGGCCGCAGTGCGCTCCCATGCGCAGCCTCGGCCTAGCCGTAAATAACCTGCTAAGAAACTGCAGCAAAACCCCCGGCAACTTCCTTCATGTCCGCGGTGTTTTACAAAACATTCACGCGAGGATTGTCCCCAACGTTGGGCTGTGTGTGTCAATTGCAAAAAGAAAGGTCACGTGTCTTCCGTTTGCAAATCCGACCGCATACATGATGTTCACGAACATGATGCTGATTCTGATTCTGTGTTGTCTGTCAATTGCACTTCTTCCCTTTCAGGAAAGTTATTCCTCACTGTCCAAATCCTTGGTCGAGATGTTCGCATGCAAGTGGGTACCGGTTCTGCTGCCACTATAATTAATTCTAAGACATATCTTCAGTTGGGTTCTCCACTCCTGTCACCTGTCACTCGGCAATTACAGACGTACAATAAACAGAAGATTTCTCTCTTGGGACAGTTTAATGCTGAGGTATCTTACAAATCCGTCGTTTGCACTGTTCCCATATTTGTGGTCGACCAGAGCAATGCAGAAAATCTTTTGGGTTTCGATGCCTTTCGCGTTTTTGGGTTCTCCATAGATGACTCTGTCAATATTGTCTCTCATGCTATTCCTTATGCTCAACTGGATTCATTGTCGACGACATTTTTGTCTCTTTTTTCTCCTGGGTTAGGCCGTGCAAACGACTTTGAAGCTCATATCATGCTCAAACCCACTGCTCGGCCTAAGTTTTTTCAGGCTCGGCCCATTCCTGTGGCCCTTCGTGATCGGGTAAAACGAGAGTTGGATCGTCTCACTACTTCAGGGGTCTTGCTTCCTGTCACTTCCAGTGAGTGGTCCTCTCCTGTCGTTGTCATTGCTAAGCCAAATGGTGATATTCGTCTCTGTGGCGATTTCAAAGCCA
This sequence comes from Schistocerca nitens, assembly GCF_023898315.1. Lineage (NCBI taxonomy): Eukaryota > Metazoa > Arthropoda > Insecta > Orthoptera > Acrididae > Schistocerca > Schistocerca nitens. Next base: position 140,191,319 of record NC_064620.1, on the reverse strand, counting down.
CTGTAAATGCTCAATGCCTCATCGACACCTACCCTATGCCCCGTCCTGAAGAACTGTTCACTAAACTTGCTGGAGGCCAGTATTTTTCTAAAATTGACCTTTCAGAAGCTTATCATCAACTTCCTCTCGATGCTGCTTGCCGGCAGTTTCTGGTCCTTAACACGCCTTTCGGCCTCTATCAATACCAACGCTTGCCATTCGGGGTTGCTAGCGCCCCTGCTCTCTTTCAGTGATTCTTTGAACAATTATTTCTCCCTGTCCCTGGGTGTATCAGTTACCAGGATGACATTGTTGTCACTGGCTCCACCACTGAAGAACATCTTCAAAATCTCAGCACACTTTTTCATGTCTTACAGACTGCCGGTCTTAAGTGTAATCTTCAGAAATCACAATTTTTTCAGGCACCTATCACATACTTGGGGTTTCAACTCTCTCGGGATGGTATTCGTCCACTACAGCAAACTGTCGCTGCGATCGATGCCCTTCCTCGCCCTACATGTGTTAAGGAACTGCAGGCCTTCTTGGGGAAAATAGCATACTATCACAAGTTTTTACCGTCTGCGGCTTCGGTGGCTCAGCCGTTGCATCGCCTGTTGCATAAAACCGTGCCTTTCCACTGGTCCGCGTCATGCGATGCGGCTTTCCAGAAATTGAAGACTATGCTGAAGCAGGCCCCGTGCCTGGCTACTTATCGACCTGACCAACATCTTGTTCTTGCCACAGACGCCTCTCAATACGGGGTCGGTGCAGTCCTTGCGCACCGTTTTTCTGACGGTTCGGAACAACCCATTGCTTATGCTTCCAAAACGCTCACGGATGCCCAACAAAAGTATTCTAAAATTGAAAAAGAAGCTTTGGCCATTATTTATGCTCTTCATAAGTTTGGTATTTTTCTCTATGGCTCAAAATTTCATTTTGTTACGGATCACAAACCACTTGTTTCCTTGTTTTGTCCATCAACGTCACTTCCCGACAAGGCTGCACACCGCCTCCAGCGTTGGGCTCTTTACTTGTCCCGTTTCAATTATGAGATTCATTTGCGGCCGACGGCTCAACGTGCAAATGCTGATGCTCTGTCTCACCTTCCCATGGGTCCTGATCAGGCATTCGATAGGGACGAACTTTTGTGTTTCCACCTGGATGTTGCTGAGCAGCGGGTTGTGGACGGGTTCCGCATCACTGGGGACAGGCTGGCAGCTGCTACGAGTTCTGACCCTACCCTCTCCCGGATTTTACGCTGTATTCCGAAGGGTTGGCCAGATCGCCTGTCCGCTAAGACTTCTGATCCATTGCGGAACTACTACACTTTGCGCTACCGCCTCATGGCTAGGGATGGTGTTATCCTCCTCTCCACTGACAATGCTTCACCGCGTGTCGTGGTACCTGCGTCTTTGTGTGCTTCGGTATTGCGCCTCCTTCACCAAGGGCACTGGGGTGTGTCTCACACAAAATCTCTGGTGCACCGTCATGTGTACTGGCCTGGCATCGACTTTGAAATAGCACACATAGTCGCTGCCTGCGGCCCTTGTGCGTCACAGGCCGCTGCCCCGAAGTCATCTTTGTCACCGTGGCCTTCGCCTGAGAAGCCCTGGGAGCGCATTCATGCTGACTTTGCGGGACCCTTTTTAGGTACTTATTGGCTCCTCGTAATTGACGCCTACTCTAACTTTCCTTTCATTGTCCGTTGCACGTCGCCTACCACCGCGGCAACCACCAGTGCTCTCGCCCGCATTTTTTCTTTGGAATGCCTCCCCTCTACTCTTGTTACTGATAATGGTCCGCAATTTGCCTCTTCCGAATTTGTGGATTTTTGTGCTCGTCACTGCGTTATGCCTGTCACGGCCCCGCCGTTCCATCCACAATCCAACGGTGAGGCTGAACGACTGGTCCACACATTTAAGGCTCAGATGCGGAAACTTCTGACTTCTTCTGCTGCTGATGATGCGCTTCTCCAGTTTCTGGCATCTTACCATTTCACCCCCATGGGCGACCACACTGGCTGTGGCCGACAGCCGACAGCCCCGCACGCTACTTCATCTTCTGCGGCCTCCCACCTCACGGCCGCGGGTGCCTTCCCTTGGCCGGTTCACCGCCGACGACCTCGTCTGGGTACGGGGATATGGCAGGCGGCCAAAATGGAGCCCAGGCCGCATCTTAAGGCACTGTGGCAGACGCCTGTATGAAATCCAGACGGACACGGGTGTTGCAGTGCCTCATTCGGACCACCTTTGGCCTCGTGTGCCAGCAACACCTGTTCCGAATGCCGCTACACCACTTTTGGTCCTACCTGACGCTCGGGATCTTGGCATCTCTCAATACTTACAACGCAGCCCTCTCACCGTCATCGCGATGCCAGCACAAGAACGGATGCCACCAGGAGACGTTCCCATGCAGGAACCGGATGACCATCCTCTGTCAGAGCAAATCTACTCACCTCCTCCTCCAACGGACGCCAACACATCGCCCATGTCTCCTGTCATATCAACTGGAATTGCCGCAACGGGCAGATTGGTGCAGGGGGCCCCAGCAGATTCGACCCCTACGTCTCCTGTCATCTCGACCCGTTATCATCGGGGACACTTCCGTCTGTACGGGAAGCCTCCTCCTCAAGACTTTACGGCGAGTTAAACAACGCCTATGGACGTTAGCCATCTCCAGGGCACCTCCATCAAGACCAGTGCAACAATTTCAAAGGGGGGAAAAGTATTGTGACTCGCCGATCATTCAAAGCGCCGCCGCGCAAATACGCGCGTCCTCTACGTGCGGCACTGTCTGCCAGCCATGCAGCAGCTGCGCCACCTAAGCGGCCAGCCGAGCAGCGGCCGCTAGACTGGGACTGTGCTCATTCGAATGCTAACGTGTACACATGTCTTGCTTGTCAACTTACTCTGTGACTTATATGTGTTGTGTCGTTCTGAAATATATTTGTTAAACTTGACGTTATAACATTAACGACCTCCTATGTTACGTCATTGGATGACCGTTATTTGTAATAATTGTTCATGGAGTAATTAACCCATTACTGGTCAAAACTCTTTCAGATCATTTTTTGTAAACTTTTATACATAAATACGTTACATTGAGTGATTAATTGAATAAAAAGCTGTTTTGAAAATTTTCAGTTTATTAGAACAAAAACTACAGACCATCCCATTTTTGGGACATTGGCCAAATGCGCTATCCAAATTCACAACCTTATTCTCCATGCATAATATTGTAAGAAACGACACAAACAATAAATAAAGACTGTTTTAATATTATTGAATGTCTATTCAGTATGAAATGAAGCAAAACACTTGTCGTGTACACCAACATTGCACCTATCACAAACTTTTATTGGTTTTTTTTTCCCCCCCCCCCCCCCCCCCCTTGCAGTAAGCACATCTCTTCTGTGTTTTACTTGGCACAATGAAATGATTTCCTGGACCTAGTTGTACATCTGTGCTCACCCGTCCTGCCATCAATTTGCTTCCTTGTAGTCCTCTGCTTTTTGGTACTGATCCTGTTTTCTTTGATAGGTAAACCATCACTATTCTCTGTCGGACATCCAAAAGTGAGAGCTTCTCATTAGAGTTAGCAATTTGGTATGCACGCCATGTGTTTACTATGCAGATATCTATCATCTGTGTGAATCATGGCCACCACCATTTCTTTGACCTTATCCTCGTCCTATAAAGTGATATCTGCTTGTCCAGTAGATCTACGCCACCCATATGGGCTTTGTATTCTTCAATGAGATTTGGCGTTGTAACCGATATTTCCTTTTTCTTTGCCCGTGAGTATCTTTTAGTGGAACTCAGAGGAGTAATAGCACTGTAATTTGTCGCTACACATACTGGTGTGTTGTCACTCCATTTCACAACCAAAACTTCGTTCTCTTTGTCAAACATGTAGTCATAGAATCCTCGTTCCTTTTCTTTTGCCATTATTTTTGAGTCAATCAAAGGACATGCATTAGTTTGGATCTCTCTTATTGTTCTTGTAGCTTTCATTTTACTCTTTCCGAGTGTAATCAGTGTGTCAACACTGGTGAAAAAGTTTTCAAAGAAAAGCTTATAATTCGGATACTCTGATTCTGGAATCATGCTGGTTAGTTCATTTATTACCCTTGCACCTAAAGGCTCCTGTTTGTCAGTCTTGCCATGGTATGGCAAAAAATTATAAAGAAAGCCACTGGAACTTGTAAGACACCAAATTTTGTATCCAAATTTGATAGGCTTTCCCCTCAGAAACATTTTAGCTGAATGTTTGCCATAATAACGTACCGTCATTTCATCAATTGAGAGTTCTGAATGAAATACGCCAAATTTACCAAATTCCTTTTTCAGCATTTCAACGTACAACCTTAGTTTGTACATCTTGTCGTTTCTGTCTATTTTGGAGTTGTCATTGAGATGAATGAATCTCTTTATTTCCCGAAACGTATTTCTTGACATGGAGTTGAAGACTAAAGGAACTCCGACATCAGGAGCCTGTTCCCAGTACATATTCTCATGGGGAAGCTTATGATAACCACTCAGAAATAGTATGCCAATAAATGATTTTAGTTCTTCTTTGGTTAGCACAAAATTTATTTTTTTTATGTTGGCAAGCATAGATTTCGCTTTGTTCAATAATAGTATCCATTAGTATTCCCAGAAAAAAAATCCTCAAACACCTGGGGCACTGCCTTATTTGCTAGACATTCGGCAACATAATGTTCATTGCTCTTCCCTGGTTCACTAGTGTTTGCGTACGTTGGTTGACATTTATACCACTTACATTTATATTTTTTTGTAGGTAACGTACCATTTTCTGCTCCATCTCCTAACACTTTCCTTCTTTTGGCTTCTGGAGGTACAACTGTAGCATTAGCTTCATCTCGGCTGGTTATGAGCTCTAAAGTACCGGCTACATCTTCCACAACAGACTCTTTGTTCAGTACATTTTTGTCAATGTCTTCTTCATCTGTTATTACATCTGTATCGGGTGGATTAATCGCCAATTCTACGTCATCATCTTTACCGTCACTCTCTTGATGGTTCTCTAGTTGTGTTAGAATTTCTTCAAGTGTAAGTGCACGCGCCTTGTTTTTATTCTGTTGGAATCGTAAATTTCGAATAGAATATGGAAAAAAGCAGATATAAAGAACATAAAATGCAATTCTCTGTATAATACGTGTATACAAGAATAGGGTACATCAACAATAAATGATAGTGTAACATGCCATTGTTCCATTATTGGGACGCGTAAAATATATCGATATTGCACTTACTTGAAAAAATTTGAAGTATACCTAATCTTACATGGACATCCATATGTTCATAACAAACATGCCCAGACAAGTAAATCACAGCTCATTGTCATCCAGGAACTACCAGCAGACATACAGTGCTGCCAAGTGCGTGAACAGAAAATCGGCAAGTTTATAATTTTCCTGATGTGAAGTACTTACAAAAAAGTTATTTATTTTACATTTACAGCCATTATAGCAGTTAGTTGAACCTACAGATGCAACAATAAAGGCTAAAAGCTCCATTGCTTACGTAGAAATAAGTAAAATATACGCATCCCAAAAAAGGGACAATGGCCAGTAATGGGTTAAATATTGTTGGCTGGGTCTAGTGGCAGTTAAAAAAAAATACTCATCTTGTTTCTTGAGGGTCTCCTTAAATCAGTTGCTTGAATTTCTTCTTTCTGGAAGCTAGGTTCTCTTGTAGGACTGGAAGCCCTATAGGTTGACGTGTTTGTAGAATAATGTAGACAGCAAAACTGATTCATATGTAATTTTCATATTTAATAGTCGTAGATGCCTGCTGCCATAAATTTACAATGTTCACTCAGTGAAGTACATTCCATTTACACGCAACTTCTGAAAACTTTACATTTCTCCTTCCTTCCTTCCCGCCACACACACATGCAAGCCAACCGCACCCAGTCGACATTATTCCAAAGTACATCAGTAAAGATACATTCAAACAAAGATCGAAACATAGAACATTAAATAAAAAATAATTTACAAAATATGAAATTCACTCAGCAGTACAATACAACAATTACGATAACATATATTCACATAAACAAAAAAATATCCTTTTGTAGTACAGTAATTTTGTGAATTTTTTTTATCACAGGGGTTAATCATGTTAGCACAACATATTTTACAGTCAGAGTTTAAAACACTTCAAATAAGATTGAAGAAAGGATAAGATCGTAAATTTGAGAATATACGTGGTCCAAACAGCTTATTGCACGTTACAGTATGTTTGTCTATTGTTGACGAAGGCCAGTGGCCGGAATCTTTTATTGTGAGAGTCTTTTTGTTGTGCCTATATGCGACTCAGCATCTCCACTATATGGTGATTAGTAACTTTCCTTCTCATAATATTGTTAAATTCCATCGTGGATTTTCCATTGTTTGATTTATGAAATAAATTGTAATTTGTTGCTATTGAGACACTGGCCAGAACAGTCATATCCACATGAACACAAATTATTAGCAGCAGCATGTTACATTTGCAATAAGTACAATGCAATAACTATTAATGAAAATAGAGTCGTTATAATTATTAATGTTAACAGTGTTTGGTATGACTGGTATGGTACTGTCAGGGCATGCAGAAGTTAAGTCATGCATTTGATTGAAGTGGGCCATCCGCTTAGTAAAAGTGTAATTCACATATATTTTTTCATAAAACGTAAAACTATTTCATTACTGGATGTAACGGAAACAATTAAAAATTGTGGATATGTTTATTGTGTATATATATAAATTAAATGATAAGTTCGTACCGACTAAGGTCCAAAGCGAGGGGAAAGATCCACCGTGGTATAACAATCATGTACGAAAGGTACTACGGAAACAAAGAAAGCTTCATCATAGGTTTAAGAGTAGTCGAATCATAGCTGATAAGGAAAAGCTGAACGAAGCGAAAAAGAGTGTAAAGAGAGCAATGAGAGAAGCATTCAACGAATTCGAACATAAAACATTGGCAAACAATCTAAACAAGAACCCTAAAAAGTTTTGGTCATATGTAAAATTGGTAAGCGGATCTAAATCCCCTATTCAGTCACTCGTTGACCACGATGGCACCGAAACAGAGGACGACCGAAGAAAGGCAGAAATACTGAATTCAGTGTTCCGAAACTGTTTCACTGCGGAAAATCGTAACACGGTCCCTGACTTCAGCCGTCGCACGGACGCCAAAATGGAAAATATTGAAATAAACGATATCGGAATTGAAAAACAACTGCTATCACTTAGTAGCGGAAAAGCATCCGGACCAGACGAGATACCCTTAAGATTCTACAGTGATTATGCTAAAGAACTTGCCCCCTTTCTATCAGCAATTTATCGTAGATCTCTGGAAGAACGTAAAGTACCTAGCGACTGGAAGAAAGCGCAGGTCGTTCCCATTTTCAAGAAGGGTCATAAATCAGATGCGAATAATTATAGGCCTATTTCGCTTACGTCAATCTGTTGTAGAATAATGGAACATGTTTTGTGTTCTCGTATTATGACGTTCTTAGATAATACAAATCTCCTTCATCATAACCAACATGGATTCCGCAAACAGAGATCATGTGAAACTCAGCTCGCCCTATTTACCCAAGAAATTCACAGTGCCGTAGACACTGGCGAGCAGATTGATGCCGTATTCCTGGACTTCAGGAAGGCATTTGATACGGTTCCGCACTTACGTTTAGTGAAAAAAATACGAGCTTACGGAATATCGGACCAGGTTTGTGATTGGATTCAGGATTTCCTAGAAGAAAGAACACAACATGTCATTCTTAACGGTTCAAAATCTGCAGATGTAGAGGTAATTTCGGGAGTACCGCAAGGAAGCGTGATAGGACCTTTATTGTTTACAATATACATAAATGACTTAGTTGACAACATCGGTAGCTCCGTGAGGCTATTTGCAGATGACACGGTTGTCTACAAGAAAGTAGCAACATCAGAAGACTCGTACGTACTCCAGGAAGACCTGCAGAGGATTAATGAATGGTGCGACAGCTGGCAGCTTTCCCTAAACGTAGATAAATGTAATATAATGCGCATACATAGGGGCAGAAATCCATTCCAGTAGGATTATGCCATAGGTGGTAAATCATTGGAAGCGGTAACGACCGTAAAATACTTAGGAGTTACTATCCGGAGCGATCTGAAGTGGAATGATCACATAAAACAAATAGTGGGAAAAGCAGGCGCCAGGTTGAGATTCATAGGAAAAATTCTAAGAAAATGTGACTCATCGATGAAAGAAGTAGCTTACAAAACGCTTGTTCGTCCGATTCTTGAGTATTGCTCATCAGTATGGGACCCTTACCAGGTTGGATTAATAGAAGAGATAGACATGATCCAGCGAAAAGCAGCGCGATTCGTCATGGGGACATTTAGTCAGCGCGAGAGCGTTACGGAGATGCTGAACAAGCTCCAGTGGCGGACACTTCAAGAAAGGCGTTACGCAATACGGAGAGGTTTATTATCGAAATTACGAGAGAGCACATTCCGGGAAGAGATGGGCAACATATTACTACCGCCCACATATATCTCGCGTAATGATCACAACGAAAAGATCCGAGAAATTAGAGCAAATACGGAGACTTACAAGCAGTCGTTCTTCCCACGCACAATTCGTGAATGGAACAGGGAAGGGGGGATCAGATAGTGGTACAATAAGTACCCTCCGCCACACACCGTAAGGTGGCTCGCGGAGTATAGATGTAGATGTAGATGTAGATGAAAAATGTCAATATTATGATACTGTGACATACGGAAGCTTTTGCCTTGAACATAGGAGTAGGTCATGTGTCTGAGGCTTTAGATCAGTGGGAAGACTGTGTCTCATGGTGTTTTCCATCTCGTCTTCCATCTCATGCTTTTTGTTTTGAACACTGGTAAGATACGAGGCTTGTCTGGAAACTAAGGTTACAAGGCATGTAACTTTAGCATGGAATGTCCATGGGGGAAGTTGGTACCATTGCCATGTATCGGGAAGCCAACAGAAGAAACGGGCATTCCCAACAACCAGAAGCTCATGATTAGTGCTGTGGTGACAGTTAGAAATGAGTGTTCTCATTGTGGCTCCCACCAAGTGCAAAGTGCGTGCTGTAATTTGTTACCTGAATGCCAAGGGAATGAATGCCACTGCGATTCATCGTGAAATTATTTCAGTTTATGGATAGGGTGTAATGTCAAGGCAACATATGACAAAATGGGTAGAGAATTTCAATTTTAATTGATGACCTTCTTGCAGTTTGTCCAAACATTTCACGAACTGTTGTTCATGAAATCATAACTGATTGACTAAATTATTGTAAGTTGCGTGCACGATGTGCGCTCAAGATGCTTACCGAAGCACACGAAATGAGCAGAGTCAGTGCTGCTTGCAAATTTTTTGACTGTTTTGAGACTGAAGATGAGGCATTTCTCAACTCTATAGTGACAGGAGATGATACTTGAGCTTATCACCATACACCAAAGAGCAAATGACAACCAATGCAGTGGCGCCATGCTCATTCTCCTTCAGCTAAAAAAATTCAGAACTCAGCAAACATGGAGGTAAATCATGGTGTCAGTTTTTTTGGGAGACAAAAGGGGTTCTGCTCATTGATTTTTTGGAAAGAGGTTAAACAATAAATGCTACAAGATATTGTGCACCATGAAGAAACTTCACAGATCCATACAAAACAAACATTGTGCAATGCTGACAATGGGAGTCTATCCCCTTCATGAAACAACGTGCGTCCGCACACTGCTCATGCAACTTTTGTTGACTTCATTTGGCTGGGATGTTTGAGGCCACTCCTCTCACAGCCCCAATCTCGCACCTAGTGACTATCATCTGCTCACTGAATTGAAGGAACACCTTTGTGGAAAACTCTTTTCTGATGGCAAAGAGGTGAAAATCAAAGTGAAGAACTGGCTGAAAAAGGCAGCATGAGATGTCTGTGACACAGGTATCAAAAAACTCATCCCACGGATGACAAAATGTATTGAAGTAAATGGTGATTATGTGGAAAAATAATGCAAGATCTATACAACAACACATGTAAATTTTGTTAAAATAAATTCATTTTTTGTACTTTAAAAAGTTCTTGTAACCTTACTTTCTGGAGTAACCTCATAGGTGAGATCTGGGTAGTCAAAGTGCTACATGTTTAAAACTGATTAGTAGTGCTGCATTATGGACTAGCATCAAAATTTCAGTTCACACTGAACTCTCAAGGACTCCAAGTGTGACTGATAGAACTTTCACGAGTTATAGTGATCATATTATTTGTAAATGTGGTTAAAAATTTTCGTACATAGCTTTTTAAAGTGAGTTACTTGTGGTGTGAACTTTAAGATAAATAGTGCACCAAACATTGTAAAATGCTCTGCTTGCTACACATGGGTTTATTTGTTTTACCAGTGATTCAGAGACTTAAAATTGTTGAGATGTATCACCACAGTACGTACATGATTCTTTGGTTATTTCACTTACATTAAAAATACTGTAAGATAGCAGATAATTTAGCTGATTTATCTTCGTTATTTATTCCTTTAGATAAATGTTCATGTGTCATCAACATCTCATTAATTCTTTAACTATATAACTTGATCAAGTGCTGGGTGATCAAAATTCACACTTTGATATATTGTATGCCACATATACCTTGCATTAATTGGTCCAAAAGACAACAGGGTGCAACCAAACCTCTATAGAGCACAAATCACATAATTTCTAGGTTGCATGCTTGGCCATCTGTGAGATGACTGTTGGGGTTGCTCTGTCATAGCCCATCAGAAACTCAAGTCACACACACCCTACAGATATCCCAGTATCGTCAAAAATGAACATGACTTTTATTAGTGCAGTGCTTCAGAAGTGGACATTGGTAATGAAAAATGGAATCCTAGATTTATTAGGCAATTTCATTCTGGACCCTACTCCACATGCTGGCTTGACGAATCAGCTGCTCGAACAGCCATATTTGTTCACATTGTGTCTTCCGCGTCATGTTCAAACTTGTACAACATGTTCACATCATCGTCTGGCCGAGCCTGCCAGATACTTTTTGAAAGTTCCTACCACACATAGGACTGTGCTGCATACAGATGCCAAGTGCTCGTCCTTTGTACCACTCCGGATTTTGCCTCGATCATTGGCACAACCATTCAATGGTGATGCCATCACCCATTATATAGCTCGACCTAAAGTGCAGCCGTTTCGCCTGGGTAAAGCCACTATCTGGTTTGCAGTTTTTGAGGTATCCTCAATACATCTGGTACATCAACTGTCAGAGCCAAATTTGTCATGTTACTCAATTAACCTCAGTGAACATGCAGATGTGATCTGTGAAATTTTTCTTTTGCCCCCAGTTGATGATAAATACCTTGCAGCAAAATGTGCTCTTCTCTGGCACCTCTCCTGGACACTAGAGCAACAGTTACAATCTATATATAATGAACAACTGAGGGACAGAATGCCTTCACAGCTTTGGCACTTGTTCCACACACTAGTGGATTTCAAACTGTGCTGGACCACATGCTCTGGACCCTCTGAGTTGTCAAACTCTTGCCTCAAAATCAACTTGTGATTATTTTGGATGAACAGGAATCTTTGGAGTGCAAGTTAAAATTGGCAGACAGAATCTTTACACTATTAGAACATCAACAATGTATAAATACTATACACTACAATGCATCTGAGCATAGCTCACAGCAGCCTTTCTGTACCTGCCACTTTGCTACAGATGAGCTGGACCAAGCTTGCACGACCGCCACCAAACAAGATGTCCACTCTGGCACAGGGGACACTGATCTTCACTTGACCACAACAGAAATCTCAAACTACTGGCAACCATGCCCAGCATACTTATATGCCAGTACAGGGATGGTTTTCCTGGTTCTTCAGGCACTTTGGTGGCACCGTGAAGAAATGCTGTGTTATTACCCAAATGTGGCATGTGGTCTGGAATAGGCTTACTGGATCACAAAGGCCAGTCAAGTCACTGTACTTCATGTTGTGTCAATGAAACGTCTTCCACACCACTGTCACCACATGGCAGCAGACCCTGCATCTTCAGTTGCATCAATCAACAATATTTCCTCATTGACACAGATTCTGATGTGAGTATCTCAGCTCCTGGTCTACCTTCAGTGCTGAGTGCCATTTCTCCCATACATATCCACATGACAAATGACTCCTCTTGCATCACATCAGCACCTGAGAGACTGTGTCCTGTTCTTGGAGAAATGTTTACATGTTGTTTGTTGTTGTGGTCTTCAGTCCTGAGACTAGTTTGATGCAGCTCTCCATGCTACTCTATCCTGTGCAAGCTTCTTCATCTCCCAGTACGTACTGCAACCTACATCCTTCTGAATCTGCTTAGTGTATTCATCTCTTGCTCTCCCTCTACGATTTTTACCCTCCACGCTGCCCTCCAATACTAAATTTGTGATCCCTTGATGCCTCAGAACATGTCCTACCAACTGATCCCTTCTTCTGGTCAAGCTGTGCCACAAACTTCTCTTCTCCCCAATCCTATTCAATACTTCCTCATTAGTTATGTGATCTACCCATCTAATCTTCAGCATTCTTCTGTAGCACCACATTTCGAAAGCTTCTATTCTCTTCTTGTCCAAACTATTTATCGTCCATGTTTCACTTCCATACATGGCTACTCTCCATACAAATACTTTCAGAAACGACTTCCTGACACTTAAATCTATACTCGATGTTAACAAATTTCTCTTCTTCAGAAACGCTTTCCTTGCCATTGCCAGTCTACATTTTATATCCTCTCTACTTCAAGATGGCGCCGATAGAAGAGTGTTGTGACACATCTCAGTCCTCAAAAAAGGTTAAATTAAATAGTTCATCGTGTAGGGAATGTTCGAAACGCGTCATGAAAGGCATCTTTTGTGTGAAGTGTAACTACTGGTTTCATGAAAAATGTGCGAAAGTGAATTTAAAACTCATAAAAGACGAGTTTCCATGGTCGTGTCCACACTGTTTGCGTAGTGAGACGGCCGAACTCGTAAGTACCGTGAATTCAAAAGAAGAAATTATTAAATTGCTTCAAAGTGACATTGAAGCGCTGAAGGCGGAAATTTTAGCATTGAAACAAGAAAATTCTGAACTGGTTATTGAAAGAAAATCCTGCGTGTGTAGAAATCAACCCATTACTGAACAAAGTGGCAAACATCCGCATTTGTGTAATACGGCTAATAATACCACAGAGAACTCTGTCAGTGAAACAAGTGATAAGTATAAATGGAAAACAGTTTCCTATAATAAGAAGGACAAACGTAAAAGTGCAACGAACAAAGAAGATAACAAAAACGATTTTCTGTTAATAGGTGATTCTATATTAAAAAATGTTATTGTGCCGGACTGCAAGGTCGATGTTCGACCTGGAATCCGATCGCATCAACTCAACAAACATTTTAAGAATGTATTGTCCACGAAAAGAAACATGGGCGAAACTGGTAACAAAACTGTAAGTACCGACGATTACAGAGGTGTCTTAATCCACGTGGGCACAAACTCCATCCGCAGTAACAGTGAGGAAGAAATCGTGAATGAAACGCGGAATCTGATTAGATCGGCGAAAACTGTATACCCAACATCCAGGCTGGTAATTAGTGGAATCATTCATCGAAGATCGGTAAGTGATACTTACATCAACAGGATAAATACCGGCATTAGGGAACAGTGCAACATACTCGGTGCAGTATTCATTGACCCAAACAAATTCTTAAACTGCAAGTGTCTGGGAAAAGACGGCCTGCACTTGAATAGATTAGGCTCTGTGAACCTTAGTAAAATGTTCATAGACGTGTGTAAAGTCCTAAGAAGCAAGGGAAACTAATTCATTGTGATAGGGGTGACAAAGAAAAAATTCAAACTGAAAATAAAAAGTTTGGGTACCAAACAAAGGATGCACGTGAAATAACTAAAAGCAAAAATGATCTATTGATGCACTTGAATATAAATGGCTTAGGGGCAGAACTACCAAATCGTAAATTCTCAAAAATCGACGAACTAAAAATTCTGCTCTCAGAATCCGTAAATATTAAAATAATCTGCCTAAATGAACACTGGTTAACAGAAGATAGTATAAAAGTACTAAATAGTATTAATAATTTTAAGGTAGCTGCTAGCTTTTGTAGAATAAGCAAATCTCGTGGAGGCTCCTGCATTCTTGTCAATTCTTCCATAAGTTATACAGTAAGAGATAGTTTTAATTATTTAAATGAAGAGAGCGTGTTTGAAAGTTGCTCTGTAGAGCTGAGTGATCTGAATACATTGGTTATAGCAATCTACAGAATTCCTGGATGTGCGGTAACAAAAGTGTTTTTAACCAAATTCGAATGCCTCCTGGAAAAACTCCAGAAAGAAAGTAAGAAAAAAGTTGTTATAGCAGCAGACTTCAACTTAAATGTCTTAGTTGAAAGCAATGATTCCACAAAATTTCGTGACTTAATTCAGAAATCTGGTTTCAAGCTAAATTTTTCTGAAAGCACTAGGGAAAACAGCAGATCAGTGACCTGCATTGATAATATTATTACTAACTACATATTTGACAGTGGAAATAAGCACAAATACTGCTTAGACTTGGGTATTTCAGATCACTCAGCTCTGTTTATTGAGCTCCCAAAAGCAAATAACCTAAAGCCTCCAGAAGTGTGTATAAAAAGGGATCTCAGTAAAAGTAAAATGGATTTATTCCGCAGTAAATTAAGTATAATAAGCTGGCCTGTAGACTACAATAGTTCAAGCTCGATAAACTATGACAAATTCTTAAATTGTTTCTTAGAGGTATTTAATGAATCATTTCCTCGTAGATATAAGCAAAAGAAGGTTAATGGTAAACTCAAATGGATTACAACAGGAATAAAGATCTCTAGTGCCAGAAAGAGAGAGCTCCACAATGAGTTAAAATCAAACAGAAATCCAGATTTTGTTATTTATGTCAAACAGTATAAAGCTGTATTTAGGAAAGTTGTAGCGGCAGCTAAAAAAATGGCAAATAATAAATTCATACGAGAACACAGAAATAAGACAAAAGCAGTGTGGTCAGTTGTTCAGTCTGAACTAGGAGCCAAAGTAAAAATTCATGAGATTTTGAAAATTAGACATGAAAATGAAATTATAGTAAACCCTGTTCAGATGTCAAGTTGTTTCAATGAATTCTTCCTAAATGTAGTAAGATCGGATGTGGATATGACATTCTATCAGGGCATCACAAATTTGGAAAACAGCCAGAACACATCTTTTAAACAATTTGAAAAAATAACCCAAAGGGATGTGGAAAAGGAAATATTGTCTCTAAAAAACAAAACCTCACATGGGTGGGATGAAATAACAACATCTGTAATCAAGTATGTGTACGATATTATTTCCCAACCACTGTCAACTATTATAAATCAATCTTATGAACAGGGATGCTTTCCAGAGGTATTGAAATATGGTGAGATCAAACCTCTATTCAAGAAAGGATCGACAGAAGATATGGGGAATTACCGCCCTATCTCTCTCTTGCCGGTCTTCTCTAAAGTGTTTGAAAAGATTGCAGCAAAACAAATTAATAACTTTCTTACTGTAAATGATATAATTTTTAAAAACCAGTTCGGATTCCAACAGGGTAAAAGCACTGCGAATGCTATAAATGAGTTTATCCAAAAAATATGCTCCACGTTAGATAAAGGTAGAAAGGTCACAGGTATATTCTGTGATCTGACTAAAGCTTTTGATTCAGTGAACCATGCATTACTCCTCCACAAATTACAGATGTATGGAATCAGAGACACTGCTTTAAAATGGTTTAGCTCGTACCTGTCAGGTAGGAAACAAAGAGTAATTTTAAATTCAAATGGAACCAATTATTCATCAGACTGGAAAACAGTTCCCCAAGGAGTCCCACAAGGTTCGATATTGGGTCCCTATCTGTTTCTTTTTTACGTAAATGACCTACCACTTGCTATTGATGTTCATTCAGTCTTATTTGCTGATGATACATCAGTTCTAATTGAAAATGAGGTATCTGAAAATATTCCAGAAAAAGCCAAAAATACTTTAGAAAAACTTGAATCTTGGTTCTATCAAAATGGACTAAAACTAAATGTAACTAAAACCAAAATGATGCAATTTGAAGCTAAATCAGTAGAAAGGAGTGAAATAAAGATAACTTGCAATGATCAGGATATCACAGAAGCAAACCACGTGAAGTTCTTAGGCCTAAATCTTGACAAAAATTTAAATTGGAAGGTACACATAGATTACTTAGCAAATAAACTGAACAACTTAGCATTTGCAATGTGTATTTTGTCAGGTGCCACAAACATGGATACCAGAAAGATAGTTTATCACTGCTACTTTGAGTCAGTTATTCGTTATGGCATAATCTTCTGGGGAAATTCAGCAAATGTCACTAGGCTCCTAGTATTACAAAAGAAAGTAATTAGAAACATGTGTGTTGCAAAAAAACGGGAATCCTGTCGACCACTGTTAAAAAATTTAAAAGTACTATCTATCCCCTCACTTTACATATATGAGATGGTGGTGTTCCTATATAGAAATCAACATACACTAGACAATTTCCGTTTTGACCACAACTACAGCACTCGCCACAGAGATAACTTCAAACTTCCAACACATCGTTTAAAACTTTATGCCCAAACGCCAGAGTATATGGGGTTAAAAATTTTCAATAAAATAAAAGGCAGTAATATATTTAAAATGGAGATTGGTTCACTGAAAAGATTGCTCTTTACTCTCCTGGTAGAAAAGTGTTATTATTCTGTCGATGAATTCATTGAGGACAGCTTCACAATCTGAACACAGGGATTGTAATACATTTATTATATTATGTACATGTGTAGCTGTAACTTAGAAATGTAAAATATAATGTAAACTTTTGTATTTCTCTTAAAAAAAGTGAAAAAAGTTCCTTTTGTAAACCTTGACATGTCTCCTGTACATCAAATCAAATGATTTGAAAATTGTATGTAATGAGATGAATAAACCACATAACATAACATAACATAACATCATTAGTTATTTTGCTCCCCAAATAGCAAAACTCCTTTACTACTTTAAGTGTCTCATTTCCTAATCTAATTCCCTCAGCATCACCCGACTTAATTCGACTACATTCCATTATCCTCGTTTTGCTTTTGTTGATGTTCATCTTATATCCTCTTTTCAACACGCTATCCATTCCATTCAACTGCTCTTCCAAGTCCTTTGCTGTCTCTGACAGAATTACAATGTCATTGGCGAACCTCAAAGTTTTTATTTCTTCTCCATGGATTTTAATACCTACTCTGAATTTTTCTTTTGTTTCCTTTACTGCTTGCTCAATATACAGATTGAATAATATCGGGGAGAGGCTAAAACCCTGTCTTACTCCCTTCCCAACAACTGCTTCCCTTTCATGTCCCTCAACTCTTATAACTGCCATCTGGTTTCTGTACAAATTGTAAATAGCCTTTCGCTCCCTGTATTTTACCCCTGCCACCTTTAGAATTTGAAAGAGAGTATTCCAGTCAACATTGTCAAAAGCTTTCCCTAAGTTTACAACTGCTAGAAACGTAGGTTTGCCTTTCCTTAATCTTTCTTCTAAGATAAGTTGTAAGGTCAGTATTGCCTCACGTGTTCCAGTATTTCTACGGAATCCAAACTGATCTTCCCCGAGGTCGGCTTCTACCAGTTTTTCCATTCGTCTGTAAAGAATTCGTGTTAGTATTTTGCAGCTGTGGCTTATTAAACTGATTGTTCAGTAATTTTCACATCTGTCAACACCTGCTTTCTTTGGGATTGGAATTATTATATTCATCTTGAAGTCTGAGGGTATTTCGCCTGTTTCATACATCTTGCTCACCAGATGGTAGAGTTTTGTCAGGACTGGCTCTCCCAAGGCTATCAGTAGTTCCAATGGAATGTTGTCTACTCCGGGGGCCTTGTGTCGACTCAGGTCTTTCAGTACTCTGTCAAACTCTTCACGCAGTATCGTATCTCCCATTTCATCTTCATCTACATCCTCTTCCATTTCCATAATATTGTCCTCAAGCACCTCGCCCTTGTATAGACCCTCTATATACTCCTTCCACCTTTCTACTTTCCCTTCTTTGCTTAGAACTGGGTTTCCATCTGAGTTCTTGATATTCATGCAAGTGGTTCTCGTATCTCCAAAGGTCTCTTTAATTTTCCTGTAGGCAGTATCTATCTTACCCCTAGAGAGATAAGCCTCTACATCTTTACATTTGTCCTCTAGCCATCCCTGCTTTGCACTTCCTGTCAATCACATTTTTCAGACGTTTGTATTCCTTTTTGCCTGCTTCATTTACTGCATTTTTATATTTTCTGCTTTCATCAATTAAATTCAATATTTCTTCTGTTACCCAAGGATTTCTACTAGCCCTCGTCTTTTTACCTACTTGATCCTCTGCTGCCTTCACTACTTCATCCCTCAAAGCTACCCATTCTTCTTCTACTGTATTTCTTTCCCCCATTCGTGTCAATTGTTCCCTTATGCTCTCCCTGAAACTCTGTACAACCTCTGGTTCTTTCAGTTTATCCAGGTCCCATCTCCTTAAATTCCCACCTTTTTGCAGTTTCTTCAGTTTTAATCTACAGGTCATAACCAATAGATTGTGGTCAGAGTCCACATCTGCCCCTGGAAATGTCTTACAATTTAAAACCTGGTTCCTAAATCTCTGTCTTACCATTATATAATCTATCTGATACCTTTAAGTATCTCCAGGGTTCTTCCATGTATACAACCTTCTTTCATGATTCTTAAACCAAGTGTTAGCTATGATTAAGTTGTGCTCTGTGCAAAATTCTACCAGGCGGCTTCATCTTTCATTTCTTAGCCCCAATCCATATTCACCTACTACCTTTCCTTCTCTCCCTTTTGCTACTACCGAATTCCAGTCACCCATGACTATTAAATTTTCGTCACCCTTCACTATCTGAATAATTTCTTTTATTGCATCATACATTTCTTCAATTTCTTCGTCATCTGCAGAGTTAGTTGGCATATAAACTTGTACTACTGTAGTAGGTGTGGGCTTCGTATCTATCTTGGCCACAATAATGCGTTCACTAAGCTGTTTGTAGTAGCTTACCCGCATTCCTATTTTTCTATTCATTATTAAACCTACTCCTGCATTACCCCTATTTGATTTTGTGTTTATAACCCTGTAGTCACCTGACCAGAAGTCTTGTTCCTCCTGCCACCGAACTTCACTAATTCAAACTATATCTAACTTTAACCTATCCATTTCCCTTTTTAAATTTTCTAACCTACCTGCCCGATTAAGTGATCTGACATTCCACGCTCCGATCCGTAGAACGCCAGTTTTCTTTCTGCTGATAACGACATCCTCCTGAGTAGTCCCCGCCCAGAGATCCGAATGGGGGACTATTTTACCTCTGGAATATTTTACCCAAGAGGACGCCATCATCATTTAATCATACAGTAAAGCTGCATGCCCTCGGGAATTTACATGGAATTTACTTAATGGATAGATCAGTGATCTGGTGCTCAGCGCCAACTTCCTTCACCTTTTCGACTGAACTGTTAGTGGACCTGGCCTGTGGTACTGTAATCCATCAGGGAAGGGACCACTCTGTTCTGGCATCATCAGTTATGTCCCCCCCCCTCCCCCTCCCCAATCCCCAACAACACAGCACATCCCTGCCACATCTCTATTAGACGGCACTTGGCATCGTTGTTCAACTAATAAATGCCAATGATACCTACAAGAACGCATTGCATCCATTGTCAAACTGCAACAACTTTAACTACAAGGGTAATCCCAAAAGTAAGGTCTCCTATTTTTTATAAGTACAGAACTCTGTTTATGTAGCAGTTGGTCACACTGTTATGAAGAGTGCTTCCTGCGCTGTGTGTAAACCTGCGCAGGCCGCACTGAGGCGCTCGGTCTTGGCTTGGCAGCTTTTGAGAATGGAGCTTCTGTTGGATGTTACCGCCCAGTGCAAACTGCACGCATTTACTCGGTTTTTGAATGCAAAGGGCACTGCACTGATTGAAATCCATCGCCAATTGACCAAAGTGTATGATGAGTCGTGCATGGATGTCAAAAATGTTCATAAGTGGTGTAGAGAGTTTGCAGCTGGTCGGACCGAAATTCATGACAAACAAAGGAGTGGGAGACTGTCAATTTCTGAGGAGACAGTGTTGAAGGTTGAGCAAAGCATGCGTGAAGATCCACGGATCACCCTGGATGATCTCTGCACCGCTCACAGAATTTTAACGGAAACATTTAACTACCGAAAGGTGTGCGCAAGATGGGTGCCATGCATGCTGACTGAGGATGACATGTGGCAACGAGTTGATGCTTCCCGCGCATTTCTTCACCGCCTTGCAGCCAAACAGGACAGCTTTCTGGACTCAATTGTCACGGGTGACAAAACTTAGGCATACCACTTTACACCTGAGACCAAGCAACAATCACGCCAGTGGTGGCATCCTTCTTCACAAAAGCCGCGGAAATTCAAACAAACACAGTCTGCCGGTAAAGTCATGACCATGACAACCATTTTTTGGGATCGGAAAGGGGTATTGTTGGTTGACTTTATGCCCGCAGGGATCACAATTAATGCTGACGGGTACTGTGAGACTCTGAAAAAAACTCAAACAGGCAATTCAGAACCGGAGAAGAGGAATGTTGAGCAAGGGCGTACACATTCTCCATGACAACGCTCGCCCACACATCGCTCGGCAAACCATTGCTCTCCTGCAACAGTTTCAGTGGAATATAATCATCCACCCACCGTATAGTCCTGACTTGGCACCCAGTGACTATCACCTGTTCCCTAGGTTAAAAGAACATTTGCCCAGAATGCGATTCAGCTCCGATGATGAGGTGAAAGAAGAGTCATAAATTTCTGAACAGCATGGCGGCAAGCTGGTATGACATGGGCATACAAAAACTGCCACTGATGTAAACCATTGTAGAAATAAACAGGTGTATGTACTTATAAAAAATAGTTGTCCTCTCTTTTGGGATTACCCTCGTACATTATTTCAACATGAGACTGGAGTCATTATGTGTAAGGAATGAAAACGATGTTATGTGTTGTGCCATTTGCCAGGTGTCAGAGGGACTCAAGACCACGATGCTGCCTGGATGGTTTTCAGACACAACATTCACTCTTGCCCATTCTGAACATCTCCACCACACCATCTCCACTCGATTTCAGCATGGCATTAATGTCCTTCCTGGTTGCATTAGAGTCCACACAGCCCCCACATATAATCAAGGTCAATAATTCTCTTCCTGGTCTTGTGCCCTCCACTAAAACTTTGAGTGTTCCTGTGCCCCTGCGCAACCATGGGTGTTAGTTACACACTGTGCCATTCACAATGGAACGTTTCATAAGATTACCATCACCTCAGGCCCTCCTGTCTGCTACAGGTTGTGCAGATTACCATCAGACAAACTTAGCACTTACAAAGCTTAAGTTGATGCCCAAGAAAGATGGGCCAGTGAGACTGTGTGGAGACTATAGGTCTTATAATGCCCACACATTGACAGTTACCCTATACCAATCATACGAGGGCATGCTGAAAAGTAATTCCTCCAGACTGCTGAAGGAGTGGGCGCTGCATGTGTCAACAAACTCTTCAAATTCAGAACTTGATTACAACATGCTGTTTCTCAAGTGCCGAAATAGTTACGTGACACATCACCATGTTACATGCGGCAACGAGTTGATGATTAAGAGCCCTCTAGTGGCAGAGGACTTCAAATATGTAGACATGAAAAATAAAGATATAGAACATTAACAACATTTGTTTTATTTAAAAAGCTTTAAGAGTTATTATATAAAATATTTGGAGGTATTACATTTCAGCATCCCTTGGCTTCGTACACTACCTTACTGATGCCCCAGTTTTCAGCTTCTTTGACTGTGAGAAGGCGTATCTCCAGATAGTAATGAGTGTGGAGGACATTCACAAAATTGTGATTATCACACCTTGCAGTCTATAGGAATTTTTATATACACTGTATGGCCTCAAGAGCATGGCTCAAACCTGGCAGAAATTTATTGACAGTGTTACACGCAAACTCCCTTGTTGCTATGCCTACCTGTGTGATATTCTCATCTTCTCCCATACCATGGAACTGAATGAGCTGCATCTTAAACAAGTTCTTGATGCACTCACTGCCACTGGCATAATGATTAACCTTGACAAATGCCAACTCAGCAACCTGAAGTCATCTTTCTCAGACTTGTCATCAGCACAGATGTTATTTGCCCAACACCACTGCGAACTGATCTCATCCACCAACTGCCATCACCACAGGACAGGACGTTCAATGTTTATGTCATTTCCTCTGGATGATTAATTTCTATTGTTACCATCTTCATCAAGGAGCTACCATTCAGATGTCTCTCACAGAAGTTCTAATAGTCAATAATACTAACAACTAACATAAGCTAGAGCAGACCCCCTGCATGCAGCATACTTTTGAGCTATAACATTGACATACTCACTTCTGCACACCCAACTCACGATTACTGCTGATATGAGTGATTTCAGTATTGGAGCAATTCCCCAACAAGAAGTTGCAGGCATACAACATCCACTCTGTCCCCCCCCCCCTCCCCCCCCCCTTTAAACTGACCACTTAACAGTGCAAGTGGTCGGCCAATGACCGTGAACTACTGGCAGCATACGAAATGGTTCATCAGTTCAAAGACAATGTGGAAGGCAGACCACTCATCACCAACACCAATCATTGACCTTTAGCAGACTTGAACTGTAATCATTCAAAGGATACGTGCCCTCAATGATTTCACCACCTTGATTATATAGCACAGTTCACAACCAATGGTAAACATCTGCACGACATGGAAAACATCCTCTCTGTACAGACTAACTACGGCAAATTCGCAGAGGCACAACTGTGAGATCAACAACTCACGGATTTACTCCACGATTCCACGACCCTCTTACTGCTGAACATTGCTCAGTTCTTGGCGCAGATAAACAGCTCTTACATGATTTTTTACTGAATCACATTCATCCCCTTGTACCCAGGTCACTGCAGAAGTTCACCTCAAGCAGTTTCACAACTTGCTGCACCCTGGCAGCTGCCCCATGACGCGAGTCATCAGGAATGCTTTGCGTGGCCTAATGTAAAAAAGGACTGCAGAAAGTGGATGCTTCTGTGCTCAGCCTGACACAGCCGCCACTTGGTCACTTTGAGATACAAAAAGTATGCTTTCAACATGTACACCTTAACCTGGTAGGTTACTGCCTGATTCTGAAGGCTCCCAATAAATACTCTCAGTCACTGATGGAGTCATGCGATGGGTGGAGGCCATTCCTCTCAGAGACATCACAGCAGAACTGACGGCCAGAACTTTTGTTAATGATTGGATTGTCTGTTTCAGTTGTCTGGCCTCTATAACCAGTGATCAAGAGCAGCAGTTTGAATCGGCATTATTCAACAGACTGCAACTCCTCTGTCATTTGTCAGTATTGTACCTTTGCATACCACTGACATAGCAATGGTCTTGTTGAATGCTTGCATTGTACTTTGAAAGGTGGCATCGTGTGCCACAGGGATCAGTGGACCAAGACTCTTCCCTGGATATTGCTGGGCATTTGCTTTGCACACAAGAATGGCTTTGGTGCCTCCCTGGTGGAGGTCCTATAAGGTAAAGTACTTGCTCTACTGGCAGACTACATGCTCCAGGACCGGTCAACATCAGCTACAGACATGCTCATCCTCTTCGGATGTGTCAAAAATTTTATAGCATGCCTCTGCGCTCCCTCAACAACTGAACAGCACTCCAAGGACCTTCGTCCACAAGGTGTAGCCCAACTGTGAGTTTGTCATACTTCACGATGATACTGTTCAGCTGACACACTCCAGCCACTGTAAACAGGCACTCACGCAGTTCTTAAATGGGGAATTCACACATTTGACATATTACTTCATGGCAAACCTATGATTGTCACGATCAATCGACTTGAGCAAAAACACTTTGATTGACGGTGCATCACCTGCTTCAGCCCGTGCAGTCTCACCCACGGCTACACAGACGCACACCACAGCTGCCACCCTCTCTACATCTGTCATCTTCAAAGTACGCCTGATGCTCAACACTTTCTACATGTCAAACTAGTTGACAACTTCCTGGTCATCAAGGGGCGGCATGCTAACTGACAAAGCGAGAAGTTCTCACGCGATCCCAACCCACTTAATGACTTTGGCCTGGCCACCATCATGTCGCAGCTATCGTCCGATCGTTTCCTCACTATAATGGCCCTTAGGACACTGGCGCCCGGATCACCCCTACTCCAACAGATCCCAATGCCTCTACTTCACTGAGGGTTCACACCAGCCCCGACCTGACACTGGGTGTCTATGGTCATTCCCATTACAGCTGCACCCCACCCCAGCTCTGGGCCTACCCGTCGTGGCACACAGGGGAGATAGCCTCACAATGATGGAGCACAGCTACCTTCTCCCCAAGTGCTCTGCAGTCCCAAGGAGTGGGCCTATTTGCAGATGCCATGAAAGATGAACCTCTCTGACCATCAACTGCATGCTTCAACACCAAGCATATCTTTGTAAGTTGGCCTCAGTTCACTCTGTGGTTGCCAAGCAATGTGATGTACTTCTCTATTTGTGCTGTATGGTAAATAAAGTGTGTTCTAAATCAGCACCATGTCATTACCAATTGACTAATTGTTACCTTTATTTCATCATGGGGTAAGATTCTACAGACCCAGCACGTGGCCCAACCAACATTTGACTGAAAGAGATACATTGGGCCAAGATAAGATGCCATCGTACAACTCAACTGATGCTTACAGCGTCATCAAGTATTAAACATGCCAATGAACAATTACCAATGCACAGTTTTATAGTATGAAAACCAAGTACAGGGCTATTACAAATGATTGAAGCGATTTCATAAATTCACTGTAGCTCCATTCATTGACATATGGTCACGACACACTACAGATATGTAGAAAAACTCATAAAGTTTTGTTCGGCTGAAGCCGTACTTCAGGTTTCTGCCGCCAGAGCGCTCGAGAGCGCAGTGAGACAAAATGGCGACAGGAGCTGCGAAAGCGTATGTCGTGCTTGAAATGCATTCACATCAGTCAGTCATAACAGTGCAACGACACTTCAGGACGAAGTTCAACAAAGATCCACCAACTGCTAACTCCATTCGGCGATGGTATGCGCAGTTTAAAGCTTCTGGATGCCTCTGTAAGGGGAAATCAATGGGTCGGCCTGCAGTGAGCGAAGAAACGGTTGAACGCGTGCGGGCAAGTTTCACGCGTAGCCCGCGGAAGTCGACGAATAAAGCAAGCAGGGAGCTAAACGTACCACAGCCGATGGTTTGTAAAATCTTACAGAAAAGGCTAAAGCAGAAGCCTTACCATTTACAATTGCTCCAAGCCCTGACACCCGATGACAAAGTCAACCGCTTTGAATTTTCAGCGCGGTTGCAACAGCTCATGGAAGAGGATGCGTTCAGTGCGAAACTTGTTTTCAGTGATGAAGCAATATTTTTTCTTAATGGTGAAGTGAACAGACACAATGTGCGAATCTGGGTGGTAGAGAATCCTCACGCATTCGTGCAGCAAATTCGCGATTCACCAAAAGTTAACGTGTTTTGTGCAATCTCACAGTTTAAAGTTTACGGCCCCTTTTTCTTCTGCGAAAAAAACTTTACAGGACACGTGTATCTGGACATGCTGGAAAATTGGCTCATGCCACAACTGGAGACCGACAGCGCCGACTTCATCTTTCAACAGGATGGTGCTCCACCGCACTTCCATCATGATTTTCGGAATTTCTTAAACAGGAGATTGGAAAACCGATGGCTCGGCCGTGGTGGAGATCATGATCAGCAATTCATGTCATGGCCTCCAAGCTCTCCCGACTTAACCCCATGCGATTTCTTTCTGTGGGGTTATGTGAAAGATTCAGTATTTAAACCTCCTCTACCAAGAAACGTGCCAGAACTGTGAGCTCGCATCAACGATGCTTTCGAACTCATTGATGGGGACATGCTGCGCCGAGTGTGGGAGGAACTTGATTATCGGCTTGATGTCTGCTGAATCACTAAAGGGGCACATATCGAACATTTGTGAATGCCTAAAAAAACTTTTTGAGTTTTTGTATGTGTGTGCAAAGCATTGTGAAAATATCTCAAATAATAAAGTTATTGTAGAACTGTGAAATCGCTTCAATCATTTGTAATAACCCTGTACTACACCACAAAATTGACCATTTGCAGCAACCACTCGTATGAAGGCTGTTCAAAAAATTCTGGAACATTCGTAATTTCACATGACTGGTGTATTGGAGCAAAATGCAGTTGGCATCTCTGCACATGCCATTATTTAATGTGTAACTGCTGGAAATTTCATTGTTGTGTGTCTGTTAGTTACGATATTGTTTAGTGCTGTACTGAGTAGAACATTGTGTCACGCAGTTTGAAAATATCGAGATGGTAGAGTTAGAGGAGCAATGCATATGCATTAAATTTTGCATGAAACGTAAGAAAACCTTTAAAGAGACACACCAAATGACGCAGGAAGCCTATGGTGATGAGTGTTGAGTCACACTGGGTATTACGCATGCTTCACACAGTTTTAAAATGGCTGGGCAGAAGTTAAAGATGACTGTCGATCAGGGTGCCCTTCAACGTCTACCAATGACACTCATGTCAGGAACGTCAAAAAAACTGTGCGTGTCAGTCGAAGACAGATTGTCCGAGAGATTGCAGAAGAATGTGACATTTCAGTTGGATCATGTCATGAAATCCTGACACAGCATCTTGAAATGCATCATGTTGCCATCAAGATTGTCCCACAGATCATGAGTCAACAGCAGAAACACCATCACCTCACAATCTGTGAAGAGCTTTTGGATTGCACAAATGAGAATGAGATATTCCTTAAGAGAATCGTATCTGGTGATGAGATGTGGGTCTATGGTTATGATGTTGAGATTGATGTTCAGTTTTTACAATGGGTCAGGAAATGTCCTCCAAGACTGAAAAAGGCTGTATAGTTCAGGTCAAACGTCAAAGCCATGCTGACTGTTTTCTTTGACTTGAAGGATTAGTTCGTTATGAATTCATGCCACAGAGACAAACTGTTAATCAATGGTACTATCATGAAATTTGCGATGCCTGTGAGAAAATGTGAGAAGGAAATGTTCTGAAATGTGTCGAGACAATTCATGGCTCTTGCATCACAATAACACACCAGCACATTCATCCCTGTCGGTGCAGGACTATTGCACAAAAAACAAAACCTCTGTGCTGCCTCATACTCCATATTCTCCAGACCTGGCCCCTGCTGACATTTTTTATTTCCAAAGTTGGCAACACTGCTGAAAGGATGAAGATTTGCAACTATGGATGAGATAAAAGGAAATTCTTAGACACACTATCCAGCAAGAGGCATATCAAGACTGCTTCCGTAAGTGGAAATGGTGTTGGAAGCAGCGTAACAATTGTGGAGAAGAGTATTTTGAAGGAGACTGAGCACAGTAAGTAAAAGGTAAGCGTAGAAAAATTTTATGGACAAAGTCCTGGAATTTTTTGAACAGACCTCTTACATGCTTTGTCACCAAGACTTTTGTCACCCAACAGAGGAAAAAAGTGTTTACTCAAAACAAGTTGCTAAAGGTTGAATTAATGGGAAAAAAGGAAGAAGAAAACTGCACAAGGTAGATGACTTATTTGTTTCAAAGCAGTTAAAAAAGATATAAAAAAATTATTTCATGGAACTATAGTACAGCATGGGTTATCCACAACAATTAGGGATTGGATAACTGATTATTTTTTATTTTTTTAGAGAACTGTGTCATAGGAGTGATATGAAACAAACAGTGAAAACCTATTTTATATCATACGTGTTACAGTTAGTATTAAATAAAAGTTTAGGAAAAGAAATTCTGTAGCCTACTAAAAAACATCTGAAAAGAAATTTTCTTTTGCTTTGCAATATCATTTTTCGCTACTAAACTTCATACTCATTTTAAAGTCGGCAGCACATTCTTTATAATAGTCTCAGGTAATGATGGGCTTCTTCACTGGACAGTCTTTTTTCTGCACAATTTGATGTCACACAAATGTGTGGTTCCTGAAGAGGGGCAGTAGCCTTTTCAGTAGCTGCAGGGGCAACAGTCTGGATGATTGACTGATTTGGTCTTGCAACACTAACCAAAACGGCCTTGCTGTGCTGGTACTGCAAACGGCTGAAAGCAAGGGGAAACTGCAGCCGTAATTTTTCCCGAGGACATGCAGCTTTACTGTATGGTTAAATGATGATGGCGTCCTCTTGGGTAAAATATTCCGGAGGTAAAATAGTCCCCCATACGGATCTCCGGGCGGGGACTACTCAGGAGGACGTCATTGTCAGGAGAAAGAAAACTGGCGTTCTACAAATCGGGCAGGTAGGTTAGAAAATTTAAAAAGGGAAATGGATAGGTTGAAGTTAGATATAGTGGGAATTAGTGAAGTTCGGTGGCAGGAGGAACAAGACTTTTGGTCAGGTGAATACAGGGTTAAGAAGGGACCGGTTGGTAGGACATGTTCTGAGGCATCAAGGGATCACAAATTTAGCATTGGAGGGCAGCGTGGAGGGTAAAAATCATAGAGGGAGACCAAGAGATGAATACACTAAGCAGATTCAGAAGGATGTAGGTTGCAGTAAGTACTGGGAGATGAAGAAGCTTGCACGGGATAGAGTAGCATATTGAGCTGCATCAAACCAGTCTCAGGACTGAAGACAACAACAACAACAAGCTCTTCCTAATTACCATAAAGGTTTTGATTGTTGACAACAGTGAAATGATATCATCGTTCAGAAGGACTTGAACAGCAAAGTCCTCCACATCATATTTGGGCTAGCCTTGGATGTCTTTTCAGTTGGATTCATGAAATGATCAAGATACTTTAATAGCACAGCCAGTTCTGATGCAAATTGGCTGTTTGGTGGCTCTTGACGTGCAGTAATGGAAGGAGTTTATTCCAAACACAGATTTTAGCTAATTCTGACGTACATTCGCTGAGTAATTTCTCACATCCTTCCCCATTCATGATGATAGGCAATAACGTTCTGTATTGTTGAAAACTTTTAATTGCTTCTGTTCTTAATAGATGTGACACTACAGGGAGGGGAGGAGGATGTTAAACATTCAGTTTCACATCCCACTGAAAGGTTGTTGTCTAGTATCAATCAAACAACAAAACATTTCCAGGTCCCAAGCTGTAATATCATTCTAAAAATCTGCTTGCATCCCTCTGTGAATTTCTTGGTTCGTGGAAGGCACCAACAATATTTTATGCTCGTAAAGTAATATGGAGTTTTGGACATACCTCCAGTCAGACAACCTGTGTGTTCCAGTAACATTTCCACATACCATACCAGTAATATGCGATTTGGTTGCCTTAGAGTTAGGTGCTAATAAACTAAGTATTTTGTTAGCATTTTATTCCAGTAAAAACTAGTTTCATCAGCATTATGTACTTTTTTATAGCCGTCCTTAAAAGTCATGTTGTAAAAGACTTTCAGATGTTCACCTGCTTCCGTATGAACCAGGATATCCCATTCTCTAACACGCAGCTGTCGAGGTGTATGTTTGGTGTCTGCGTATGTGAGTAGGTCTACTCTCACTCGAAAAAGACCAAGAGCTTAAAAGTTAGTGGGAATACTGTTTCCTGTTTTATGCTCTACACATCAGTCCACTATAGGTGAGTGGTTGCCTTTCCCATATTTAATTATTTTCCTTAATGTCGATTCAACAAGTGTCTGTTGCACACAGCACTTTTGTAGAAATGAACAGATATGTTATGCGGATTAAAATAAAAGACAAAAAGAAAACCTTGATTTTTTCATGATAGCTGCAATTACATTGTTGTTCTTTTATAGGTTTTTAATGTAATAACCCAACAAAGGTAGTTTTTCTTTTATCACACTCTGCCCCCTCTAACAAACCGTAAGTAGATTTGATGAATTAGCCAGTGAAGTGTAATGTATATTTCACATGTCATTAACAATACTTTGACACTAACTTCCTGATATACACACATTAATAAAATCCTTGAAGTGCAGCTATATCATTGCAGCATCAGGGACGATCTGTGATACAGCAGCTGTTGAAATGCATAACAATTACTAATGTAAATGTCTCTCATTACTAATAACAAGAGTGTAAATGCTAGGCTTTCTTCAGGTTAAGTTGCTCATAGGTAGTTTTCTGCTTTTAAATTTCCCTTTCAGTTATAATCAGAAGCCAGTGAAAAGTGTTGACCTACGTATGTGCAAAGTTTAGGGTAAATGATAAGTATTAGCCTGGACTGCAGTTCAGTTAGAAGAAGCAGTCAGCCTCCTTGTAAATAATTATTTAAAAAGCTGGGTATCCTTATGGCACCAAGCGAGTACATTTACCAATCCGTTGTGCCTACCAGAGAAAGCATTACTAAGTATATCACTAATAATTCTATATATTACAATGGTCCAAGAGACACTTTGGGCAGGGGCAACATTAAAACACCCCGTCACGTTACATGATCATAATGTAATGCTTTTACAGGAAAATCGCATTCCAAGATCTATAGTGCATGTCAGAAACGTCTTGTCATTCTCCTGTGCTCAACATCTTGCTCGTCAAGGGAGGATGCTGATACAGTTTTTCAGATGGACTGTGGGAAGGATGTGAAGATGTGTATGGACATAAATGTATGTTTATGGAGCTGGGGTCAGGTTTATGAAGACTGGAGTTAATGCAAAGAGCATAGCAACATGTTCATTGTCCAGGAGTCAGCAACGGGTATCCAGTGATGAAGAGCAAACTATGTTTTATGCACGGTGTCCCAGGAGGAATGATCAATATTCAGTGATATGACAGAAATGATCATTCAAAACAAAAAAGTCTAGTATACAAAGGCTCTAACAAGCATACCTAAAGAGCTGTGAGCACTTCCTCTTTGATCCTGTGAAATAAATCTCTTCTACTGCAAGCTCTTTGCTTTCCACATTTTGAGAAGTGGCAGTATGGACCAAAACAAGAAAAAAATGTTGAGTAAACATGAGCTCTAAAATGCATACTCTAAGATTTATGAGCACCAGTTCACTGTCATGGAACACATCTCTTCTACTGAACAAGTCCTTTTAGCTCCTAATGTGTGCATTTTAGAACTCGTGTAAACGACTTGTTTGCTTCGAACAATTGTTCCTGTCAATCACTGAATATTGACTATTTCTCCTGGGACACCTTGTATTATAAGTAGGGACAGGAAAATTTTGCGAAAACAACAGTGTAACAATGTGAAATTAGCAGTCTTTACAAGATATCATGAAATCTGTAATTTTGCCACATAAAAATGTTATAAATCTGAAGACAGCAGCTTACTAATGATTGTTGTGGAATGTTAAAACTGGATTTTCACTTCTAATCTCCTCAAGGTTGCAGTTCATGAATAATCTCAAATTCGCAGCTCATCTCCCGTGTAACGAACTTTGATCTGATGACGAAAATAGCATTGAAATTAGCAAAAATAACACCGAATTTGGCAAAAAAGTTACACTGAATTCAATAAAAAATAACACTGGATCTGGCAAAGAAATAGCACCAAACATTTTTTAAAAAATAATCACATTTGCCAAACACTTACTTTGGTGGAAAAGATACAAAATTTGGCAAAAAAAGATACACCGAATTCGACAAATACGTAACTAATTTGCAAAATAAACACCAAATTTGGCCATAAAACAAAATAGCTTTTTCCTGTACCTAGTAACAAGTTATATGGAGCAAACTGTGTCTAAATAAAAGAATATTGTACAACAGGATCTAATTGGATGGGGCATTACAGTTGTTAAGACACTGACCTCATATTTGAGGGAAGGGTGGGGGAGGGGGGAGGCAGAGTTGGGGGGGGGGGGGGTGATAGATCATTCTGTAGGTCCATCCTGATTTGGGTTTTTTTCCTTAAACCATTCCAGACTAATTCCAGGATAATTCCTTGATCAAAACCATGGCCGACCACTTGTTCTCTCCTCATAAAGCATACTTGTATATTATGAGTGTATGTACGAGATGGATTCAAAAAGTAAGTTTTCCTGAGGTTGTGAACAGAAACAAAACAATTTAACTAAAATATTTATTGGAACAGACACAGGAACTGCTGCACAATTTTTCAAAATATTTATCACCAGAATTCAGACATTTGTCGTAGTGGGACTAACTATCATATCCTTGTGTCATAAAGGCCTGTTGCCTGAGACTGGAATCACTGTGTGACAAACACCTCTGCCCTTATCAGCCAGAAAATGCTGACTCCCACTGGGCAGGAATTTCTTGAGGCTTCAGAATAGACAAAAATCGCTGGGAGCAAGGTCCAGGATATAGGATGACTGATCAAACACATCCCAGCCGAACGTTTGCAGGAAATCTGTCGGGCACTGAGCTGTGTGTGGCCTAGCATTATCCAGCAGGAAGACAACACCAGCATTAAGCATCCTGTACTACTTATTCTGAATGTCTCATCATAGTCTCCACATTGTTTCGTAGAAACACTCAGCATTCAGTGTCTGACCTCTGGTCAGTAATTCGAGGAGAATTCCCCGTCTGTCCCAGAATGCAGCACTTTCTGGTCCGACACAGATTACTTGAATTTTGTGCTTGCCAGGATAGCCACTGTGATGCCAATGCACTGACTGCTCCTTGATGTCTGGGGTATTGTGTGCAACCATCATCTCATCATCTGTGATGTTTTCGCCCAGAAACTCATTGCCATTATCACGGTTCCACTACAGGAAATTCAAAACTGGTGCTCTGTGAAGTTCATCCAACAGGAAGCTGCTCATCTGTGGGAACTGACTTCTGAATTCGACGATTGCGATGTGATTATTCTCTGTAATGCATTCCTGCACAAGCTGCTTCTAATGAAGCAAGGATCCATCTTAGGGCCATTGCTTTTTCTTGTGTACATTAATGATCTCTCATCAGTTATACTGCCAGAAGCAGAGTTCGTTTTGTTTGCAGATGACACAAGTATTGCAATAAATAGTATGTCAAGTGTAGTTCCAGAAAGATCTGCTAATGATATTTTCATGGATATTAATAAATGGTTTAAAGCCAACTCACTGACATTAAACTTCGAAAAGACTCACTATATGCAATTCAGAACCTGTAAGAGGTTTCCACCCAGCATATGCATAAAATACGAAGAAGAGCAGATAGAAGAGGTTGACAGTCTTAAATTCCTGGGATTACAACTTGATAATAAATTCAGTTGGGAAGAGCACACCACAGAACTGCAGAAACGCCTTAACAAATCTGTATTTGCAATTCGAGTGTTAGCAGACATAGGCGACATAAAAATGAAAAAGCTTGCATACTTTGCCTACTTTCATTACATAATGTCATATGGTATAATATTTTGGGGTAACTCTTCAAGTCAAACAAAAGTTTTCAGAGTCCAAAAGCGTGTAATACTTATTATTTGTGGCGTAAATTCACGGATGTCCTGTAGAAACCTCTTCAAAGAACTGGGTATACTAACTACTGCCTCTCAGTATATTTACTCATTAATGAAATTTGTCCTAAATAATATATCTCTTTTTCCAACAAACAGCTCAGTTCATACATACAATACCAGGAACAAAAATGATCTGCACAAGGACTTAAAAGCACTTACTTTAGTTCAAAAAGGGGTCCACTACTCAGGAACACTCATCTTCAATAATTTGCCAGTAAACATAAAAAATTTAGTTACAAATAAAGATCAGTTTAAAAGGAGCCTGAAAGATTTACTAGTGGCCAACTCCTTCTACTCCATTGACGAATTTTTTAATAGAAACAAATGATGTATTGTATATATTCATACTATTAGTATTGTTATTTCAGCTTAAAAAAATAAATAAATTGGCATGTTCCACATCCACGAGGATCTCCTCAGCACGGATCTATGGAACGAAAACTAATCTAATCTAATCTAAAAAAATGAGGGATAGCCCCCACAGCACTCATTATGACCATTTTGGCGACCTGCTGCAAAGTCTCTGCACCACCTGCTTGCTCATGACGTTGGGGCCATAAACTTGGCACAGTTGGCCAACTTCAGCCAACTATGTTCTGATTCAAAAACTTTAACACTGACCGCACTTCACACATGCATGGAACTGGAATAGAGGTCCCCATTCCGCTGCTATTAGTCCTCGGGAAGTTCCATTAGCAAATGCCACGTCATTACTCTATCACGTACACACAGTCACTTCACACAACATATCGCTAGCTGTTGAACACATCAGGAATTCACTTTATGGTGTGCCTCTTACATGTTGAGCAATTTATTTTCATTGTGTTATGATGAAAAATCTTATGTCTTTGTGACATGATTCCTGGATGAATAAATAACAGATACTTGCCAAGTTAGCTTCTCTCAGTGGTCATATGAACCCAACCTTTTAAATTCTCCTTGCGGAATTGAATCACCCAAATCATTCCCCCTCCCGCAAGTTTTTTTTTTTTTTCTCTCTGACTTACTGAAATCTCTATGAACAAAGAACTGAGTCTTTTTCCTCTGAATGTTTAATTTTTTTATAGTCATGCAAACTCGCCTCCTTTCATCAGTCCTGCCTTATCATCTTGCACTTCTGTTAATCTTTTTTGGCGTTCATATCCCACACTGCATGTTTAATTTATACTCCTTTCATCAATTAAATCTCATATCTTCTGTGCTACCCTTACTAGTCCTGTCCACTTCGAAAGTGTATCTGCACAGTAAGTTTGGCATAACTTACCTAGCTCATGTATGACTCTGCCAGATTACTTTATGGGTGATATCTAGAAATTAAAATATGGTTATGTTTTCCCATGCAAAAAACTCCTTGAACTGTGTGGCTGTAAACTGTGTTCCGTTGTTCAATAGCAGGTTCTCAGGTTTGCCAAAATTTTGAAATAATGATCTCGTAACTTGTCTATCACACTATTTGCCTTCACTCTTTTTACAGGACACAGTTTTATTAACTTTGACCAGCATTATAAAACATCAAGCTATGCATAGAAAGCATTTATCTGTTTTGTTGTTGCTTTTATGAAATAAAATTCCTTTGTGCATTTTCCAACTTTTACCGTTACTTGTGTTTTGCTGAAAATGTTGAATGTGAGCATTTAGGTAGACATTTTGTCACTGTAGAGTTCCAATTGCCAGTATCCTGCTGATATATTCATTGTGCTAATGTGTTTTGTCCCAGCAAATATCACTGACATTTCTTCTATATGTGGTCTATTTTTTTCAGGTTCAATTACTACTACTCAGAGTTGTTATGACAACTATTGGAATGTTCAATGACATTCCACTTAATCATTCTGTCAATTTCTTTTTGTACTAACAATATTATGAAAAGAAGAGTTGCTACTCACCATATAGCAGAGTTGCTAAGTCGCAGATAGGCACAAAAAATATAAAAAAGACTGTCAGAAACAAGCTATCAAGCCGCCCCCCCCCCCCCCCCCCCCCCCCACACACACACACACACGGTCACAGTCTCTGGCTGCCGAGACCAATACTAATGCCTTGCACAGAATGGATCATTAATCTTTAGAATGCAGTCTTTACTTATTCCTGGTTTCATTGAGAAAACATCCCTGTGCTTCTCCGATAAAGTAACCATATCTTATTTTTATTTTGTGTTAAGGTGTTTGAATTATTAACTGTATCATCTTGGTTTATTTGTAAATCTTAATTGTGTGATCCTTCAATTTTGCTCACTAACCCAACTTCTACTATAAGCACTAAGTTTAACTTTGGTGTAGTTCCCGAATCAAAATATAAAGTAACTTTCTTCATCTGATCCGTATGAAAATATCAGGGTAGCATTTTGAAAATCCAATGTAACCTTTTGTTCTGTAAACTAATCTATTTCTAGAATTATAGAGACATTTAAACCTACAATGATAGACACTGGGTATTGAAATGTATAGCCATTTAACAAAAATGTAATTAATAGTCCTTCACATTCTGGTTTACTAGTGAGTCAAGTTACAAAAGTCTGTGAATAATATGTAACACAATGTTTTGTTCTAAACAACTGTGACCTATTACACAAACATTACTACCTGACTCTAGAATTATTCTTTCTGACATGTCCTACAATACCCTTAGCTTCTTGGTTCTTTTATGTGTTTTTCTGTAATAGTTCTCTCAATTTTTGCCATTATCATAGTTAATTAAATTAGAAATACTGTTGCTGTCTGTCATGTTTGTCCTGACCTTTTATGCTCTTGACCGTTGTGTCCTATGTGGAGACGGCTATGCATTGTATAGTTTTGGTTACAATTATTGTTGCCACTGCTTGCTTACCACCTTCCTGATTGTCTCGAAGGCTTTATTTGTTCCAAATATTTTAAGAAATGATTAACTTTAACCCATTCTTTTTCTGAAAGTTTCTCTTATCCTCCATGGTAAGCAGCTACAAATGACTTCTAAAAATGTTCCTTATGAGATCATTTAAGCACCTTGCTTTACTGGTATGCCACTGTACGAAATCTCTGACCTTGCAAGATTTACTGTTGCATGGTTTAGAATGTAAGAATTCTAAATGTAGCTTCTTCTGCACACCATTGGTCCAATATTTTGATTTAAAATCAGTTTTCGAAACCTGGTAAGTTTTAAAGTCTAATTGTAACATTCCCCATTGTGCCACATCTCCATTCATATGGATAATTGCAAATTTTTAATCATCCATATTTCACATAAAATACTGCCAAAAGATTTCAGAAATAGAACAGTATTCATATGAATCTCCTGAAGGTGAAAATTTTGAAAAAGCATGATTAAGGCCTCTACTTAATACAGCAGTGAAATCATCACATCTATTGCAACCTCACTTTTTGCTAATAAATCTTCAATCTCACTCCATACTTGTTTTGTATCGTCTTGATCTGAATTACTGTAATACATCTTTTGCAGTTATTTATGTAACTGTCAGTACTACTGCTACTGCAGTTGTTGATCTGTCACCTATGAGTGTATTAAGTAAAATGTCTTTGGTCTCAGTTTAATTCAAATTTTAGAGACACTATTAATAATCTTGTTCAGACTTTATGTTACATACATGTCCTATGTTACAGTCCAACTTTTCTTCAACGATTCCTAGTAGTTCATCGTTTCTGCAACATGATAATATCCTAGATATGATCACTTCTCCAACCTGTTATTCATTTGAGAAAACTGGTCTAATACTGACTGTATAAACCCTTCAATTTCGTGTTACCCTCTATGAAAACCATGTTACTTTATATGAATATGTAGGTAAATTTAAAATCTAGAGGGAGACTGTTCTACTAGGTGCATAAGCACACAGTGTAAATAAAAATGCACCCACCAGATTTAAGTTGTGCAGGCGTCCATGTGTTGGCTGCGCCTGTCTGAGGC
Source organism: Schistocerca nitens (assembly GCF_023898315.1). Taxonomy (NCBI): domain Eukaryota; kingdom Metazoa; phylum Arthropoda; class Insecta; order Orthoptera; family Acrididae; genus Schistocerca; species Schistocerca nitens. The sequence goes on along the minus strand of NC_064620.1, from coordinate 140,153,874 downwards.
TAGTGCTGCCGTCTCAGTTACGCTTTGTAACGCAAACCCACTGACAGCCAACAGGTTGACATGCTCAGAATGTCAGATGTAGTTTAACTAGACGCCTCACTGATTTGTTCTTGGGTTATGAGTTAGTCTACTACATTCTTAAGTGTATGCACTATCTTCCAAATCTTGATTAGTTGAATCAGTTACTCCTCTACCTCACAAAACAACCAGTGTCCAAGTATTGCTTATCTGGTCAGTCCAAATTGTGAACCAGATACAATGACTGAAAAAAATTGTGATACACAAAATAATTCACGTAGAGTAATGAAATTTTGGGAATACATTTGCCTATGTAACATATTTAAGTAATTAACATTGCAAGCTCACAGGTTAATGTAAGAATGACAAAAGTCATTGCAAATGTGAAATACTGGTACATTAATAACCAATATAACTGCCAGACTATTGCATGCAAGTGTGCAAATGTGCATGCATTGTGTTATATAGGTGCCGGATGTCAGTTTATGGGATGGAGTTCCATGTCTGTTGCACTTGGTCGGGCAACACAGCGCGAGTCACTGTTTGTGGTTGACGCTAAAGTTGTCCAATGATGTCCCATATGTCACACTATAGAGCATGTTGGATTACAACAGCAGTATGTGGACAAGTGTTATCCTGGTGGAGAATACCCATTGGAATGCTGTTCACAAGTGGCAGCACAACAGGTCAAATCACCAGACTGGCATATAAATTTGCTGTCAGGGTGGTGAGATAATCACACGAGTGATCTTACTCTCATAGGAAATTGCACTCCAGACTGTCACTTCAGGTGTAGGTCGAGTGTGTCGTGCAAGCATACAGGCCCTTAACTAGCCCCCTTCTAACCAACACACAGCCATCACTGGCACCAAGGCAGCATCAGCTTTCATCAGAAAAGCAAGATTTCCACCCTGCCTTCCAGTGAGGTCTCACTTGACACCACTGCAGTCGCAAATGGCATTTGTTTGGGGTCAGTAGAATGCAGCTACAGAGTGTATGGATCAGAGCTGTCCTTGAAGTAACCAATTTGTAACAGTTCATTGTGTCACTGTGGTATCAACTGCAGCTGAAATTGCTACTGCAGACTCAGTACAATGCGCCAGAGCCATATTCTGAACATGATAGTCTCTCATCTCTGTAGTGCCACGTGACTGTCCATAGCAGTCTTCTTGCAACTGTACATTCTCGTGAGCACTGCTGCTAGCAATCATGTACAGTCGCTACATTCCAGCCAAGTCTTTCTGCAATACCACAGAAGGAACATCCAATTACTCGTGGCCCTCCTAAATGACCTCGTTCAAACTCTGTGAGGTGTTGATAATGGCATCTTCGTCACCTTATTGACTAACAACTCACCACATCTAATTCATTCACAACCGTTACAGCATGTATTTAAAGCAAACCTGATTTGCATCCTCATAGCAGCGGCTACTGGTGCCACACTTATTAGACTGGCAGGAAATGTGAAGAGACATCGTCTTTCAGTTACGTTCCTCAACTCCTCGATGTGATTTTTTCCCCCGTCAATGTATAAAGTTCTCTTTGTTCATATATGGCTTGATGTTTTATTGTTTAATTCATTGCTGAGCTGTATTTTTTTCGATATAATATTGTAAACATCTTAAATGGTCGTAATTTGTTAGCAAATATTCTTTAAAAGAAGAGTGTCACTGTCATGGCATTTTTTAATGGTGTTTTAAAGTTTTATACCTATCAGTACTGTATTTCTGTTATTTTCATGGCGGTAGTGATCGATTAATATAAAAATGTAGGTTGGTTCTTCATGCTGCATCTAGCTGTTACTGAAATCATAATTCTGAGATGTATTTATTTTTCAGTTCTGACCTTGTTTCTTATAGCACTGTTCTTCACTACGTAGTCAACAAGTGTGAGTCGATGGCTGTCAAACCCACACCCAGTAAACGTCAACAGACACTCTTTATTTATTAATTACTTTGGTGCAGGTACTCTACTGAAGGATTAGTCCAAGAACTACAATAAATGCATGAGTTAATCTTCTCTTGATAGAACGACACTTGTACCGAGTGTAACGTTTAAGTGACGATAGATATTATCAGAGTTCCCACTAACGTGAAATTTGTCACTCTTGTTCACTTGTAGACTACTACAGTATAGGAGTTCCTGATCAATCCACTAATTTTAATCAAAATTATTACTGATAAAACCATAAAGTCTCGTATCCCATAAACCTCTCCTCACAATGTCCTCCCACTACCACCTTATCCAGTCCTGTGAAACATTTCCAACCCCATCAAAGGCAAGGCCACCTGTGAAAGATATTGTTACGTTGTAGATCATATGGTTGCTGTCCACACAAATGGCCACCACCAACTGCAGTCAAGAGACAGTTGGACCACCTAGTTACGAGCATGCCATCTGCTCAACGTAATTTATTTAACTTTAATGACTGCTTTAGAGCTTACACCATCTGGAGTCTTCTCACCAACACATCTTTCATTCCCATCATCATCCTGTTCTTAATCTTTGCTAATCTGTCCCCAACCTACCGATCCTTTTATGCCTTCATCAAGCCAATGCCTTATGTATTCCTTTCCCTTTTATACTTCTCGCCCCCCTCCAAAGCACAGCCATCTGATGCAATTAGCAGCCTTATTCTGTTTACAATACATTCCTACTTGATCCCACAGGCAGCACTATCATCTTCCCTCATCCTCACCTAACACACTTCTGTTCTCCCACTATCTACTGCAGCTATACCACTGCTCATCTCAGATGCAGTAGTGTGTGTTGCAACTCTTAACGCCTCCTTCATGTAGTGAGTAGCACCCTATCTAGTCAGTATTTCTGTTTACGATGCAGTTCTAGTAAGACAAAAGAGGTAAAATTACTGCTATGTACTATCCTACAATGCTTATGAGGGACCAAGCTATTTTCTACACCAAAAGTTACAACTCTATGTATGGAATAACTAATAATGTTTGTAATTTGTGTTTAAATTCTGCACTACTTAAACATTTGCGGGGGAAGGCACTTTTGAGTTGAATAAAAAATATTGTCATCTCACAAAAATTTTCAAGTTATGGAGTTTTAAAAAAAATATAGGTGGACATAGAAAGGTTACAAACAATTAACAGACTGTTCCCAATGATGAGGTTGCTGATTGCCGAATCCAAGGCGACAGCACGATATGTAAGGGTGTGCTAAGAGCTCAGATATAGTTTACATATACAATATGAAAGACCCTCACACTGACAGGACTTGAATACCAGAGCAGGACCATTAACCTAACAGATCATTGAAGTTTTAGTCAATTATGGCCAAGTACAATTAAACTGTAGCAAACAATGAAAGGAGGTGCAACATCAATTTTTTTTCCTTTTTTCTTTAGTGACATTTGGCCATCAGCATACAGCCATGCGAAACCTTTTCTGCTTAAGTCTTCATAAAAATGTCCATGTATCTACAGCCATTGTCTCCTAATCACCATGGCAGGGAATACAGAAAGATGTGTTACTTACTATTCTATATAACATCAATTACACAATTTAAAAAACACTCCAGTGAAACCATTTAGGTACTTGGCCAAACCTGCAATTTCAATGGTATCATGTGGACAACACCTTAATAGAGTTTCTTTAATTTTCAATACCCATTTGTGCTTTTTCTGTTTCCATTGATGACATTTATCTGAGAATGTTTAAAAAAAAAACAATGCAAGTACCAGAATGTTCGACGTCTGCGGCACAATACTCGAAGTAAAATCTTAATATAAACTGTATACACAAATGTTTAAAAACTGATGCATCTGGGTTTACTATATAAATAAAAATGGACTCTCCACATTTAAATAACCATTTTAATGTCTTACAAATATTGTTACAAATAAGTTTCTGGGAACTCAAATGTCACTTCCCTTCCCGTTAGCTTCTTGTAGACAGATGCGAAGGTGTCAACCTGAAACAAAGGTTTATTATAAATAATGTGCTTCTGGAGTACACACAATAAGGCTTTTTATTTAGCTACACTGACTTTTTAAGTAATATTCATGAACACGACCAAAATAATAAAAGTTTCAACCACAGTGAAACATGCCAAACTTAACTTTAAAAAACAAACCAAAATTGCTGTAAAAAATGAAAATTCCTTGGCTTAAAATATAGTAAACTACAAAAAGAAATTAATTAGAAATCAGATGTGAGAAATCTAAAAAGCTCCACAACATTTATGAGGAAAATTCCTTCAAATGATAAAAATGTGCTAGGATTAATAAGAAACTGTTGTAAAAATTCTGTGATTTCACATGCCATAATAGTCTCTGCATGTGTGCTATCTGAATGGCATCCATTATTGCTGTCATAGATCTACAGAATAATGTGCTATCACATAAATTTTATATACCTAGTTTTTATTAATCTAACAACATTTTATCATCTGATTTGTTGATATGTTTTAACTTTCAATGGACTGTTTATCCACTGAGTTCCTGTTGTTTCTGCCCATCAGGATACTTTAAAATGGTTCAAGACACAAATTTTACACACACACACACACACACACACACAAATTGGCACCTGCATGTAGTATCAAACTATTTAAACAATTTGTGGCAATGGCAGACCATAGCTCAATGCAGATCACAGACTCTGGGAAACAAAATTAAGTAATTGCCAAAATACATATTATGATGTATAAAGCACACAGAGCTCACACTGGATTTAAATAATATGTAAACCCTAAGTGAAACTGTATGGAGTCCTCGAGCCACCATCTTAAACTAGACCATCCTCACAACAATCAAACCAAGATAGGTTTGATAAATGCTTAACACAATGAATGGTACTTAGTTCAATTTATAAAGAAAACTACATTGTTGGTAGTTTATGGATGTTCAGAATTTGTTGTAGATATAAATGTTATTTCTAGTAACCTTTAAGAAGTTAAAACTAACTAAATTCATGTACACTAATGCAGTTACTTAAATTGTGGTACAAAAATAAAAGTCCACTTCAGAAACTGTGGACTCCACAAAGAGAAGGTACTTAGCTTCTGGTGGAACTGGAACTCCCAACACAGGCAACAAGCAGTGAAGTAAAAGCTTTTGAAAAACGAAGCTTCTTTTTCATGGAAGGAGGAGGAATTTGTTGTAGAAGTACAGCACATTATTTAAAACGAAAACCAACAGGACCTCACGTCATTTAAATAGAATGCTTTCAGAGCAAGATAAAGATAAAACAGTGGCAAGCACTGAAGGAACAGAGTAAGAAGTAAAGTCATATCAGACAAGTACATGGCAAACAAATAAAATTACAAATGAAGCATTACAAATAGGTGACTATAATAGAAACAGAGAGGGGAACTTACAAAATAGAAAAGAGAATAAAATATGGAGAAAGAGAGAGAGAGAGAGAGAGAGAGAGAGAGAGAGAGGGATAAATGATGTTTGGTTCGTGGGGCACTCAACTGCAGTCATCAGCGTCCGTACAAAGTCCCAATTTTTACACAATCCAATCTAGCCACCATGATGATGATAACACAAACACCCAGTCCCCATGTAGAGAAAATCCCCAACCCGGCTGGAAATCGAACCCGGGACCCCACGATCCAGCGGCAACAATGCTAGCTGCTAGACCACGAGCTGGTTGGTTGGTTGGTTGTTTGAGGTTTAAGGGACCAAACAGCAAGGTCATCAGTCCCTTGTTTCAAATATACTCCATTCTGCTAACGGGACATCTCAGAAAAGTCAGAACAATAAAACGGAAAAAGGGAAAAACGTAAAAGGGCAGTCACGTTGTCATTGGTAAAAAACAAATGAGGGAAGTCGGCAAGAGAACGAACCCAACACTATGCTGAAGCAGCATAGGCAAGACCACCTGTGACTTAAAAGGTACAACTGCTATAATGCAGAAAATACGTATGGGAATAGAAAGACTAACCAAGCCTTTTTTTAAAAAAAGGTTAAAAAGAGTAAAAGGGGAAGAAAAGAGGATTCCGGTCAGGGAGGTGAATCGGGAATCTCTGAACATTGCCTACAGTGGGAGACACCCAAACACTCACCGCCCTGCCCCAACACCAGAGAGATTAAAAACCTTAAAACTGAGAATAAAAACCACTCTCCCGGAGGAAACCGAGAACCAGAGAGACCATCCGGGAATCGTTAGCCAACATCAAAGGTAAAGTGTGGGGGAGTCTGTACTTAGCACGCAGAGCCAAAAGAAGGGGGCATTCAACCAAAATGTGGGCCACTGACTGGAAGGCTCCACAACCACATAGCGGGGGTGGCTCATCACGCAAAAGGTCAGCCTGGTATGGCCAATGCGGAGACGACACAGTGTGGTCGAGTCCTTTCGGGAGAGGCGAAAGGAAGAACGCCATGGGCCTGGTGTCACCTTAATTGCACTAAGTTTATTAGACAGTGGAGTAGCCTCCCAAGAATTGGCCCATGACTGTGCGAAGTGGGATTTGATGTGAAGCCGTAAATCCGCTGCAGGAGGGGTTACAGAAAACGGGAGGTAAGTAACTGCTCCCCCAGCCAAACGATCAGCGAGCTCATTTCCTGGGATACCCACATGGCCATGGACCCATAGGAAATCAATGGAACAAGCAGCACAGTGAATATCAGCGAGATGGTCATGGATGGCAGAGACCAACGGATGGCGTGAAAAACACCGGTCAATAGCAAGAAGGCCACTCATCGAGTCCGTACATAACAAAACGCGGTTGTGTTGGGATTGTTTAATAAAGGTAAGGGCCCGGGAAATTGCCATCAATTCCGCAGTAAACACCCCACATGTAGGTGGCAGCAGATGATTTTCCGTTCCAACAGAGGACGTGAAGGCATACCCAACATGATCAGCAGATTTAGAGCCGTCAGTGTAAAAAACAACAGCATCCCGAAACTCCCATAAAATTTGGCGGAAAAAGGAACGGAACACCACCGGGGGGATGGAATCTTTCGGACCGCGGCGGAGATCCATCCGAATTCGAGGCCGAGGAACTAACCAAGGAGGGGTGGAGGGGAGGGAGCGAGGAAGACAGGACAAAGAAGGAAGCTGAAAATCATGGTAGAGAGACGCAAGGCTCAGCCCAACCGATAAACCCGCCCGAGGGCGGGAGTCGGGTGGGCGACGTCCATGGTCTGGGAACAGGATAGAATAGGAAGGATGAGTGGGAGAAGAACGGATAGTGAGGGCATAAGACACCAGAAGCTGGGACCGCCGAACAGAAAGGGGTGGGATCCCAGCTTCAACCAGGAGACTATCAACAGGGCTAGTAGGGAAGGCACCGGTGCCCAAACGGATACCACGATGGTGGACTGGATCCAGCACGTGCAGTGTGGAAGGAGCAGCTGAACCATAAACTTGACAACCATAGTCCAAACGAGACAGAACTAGAGCACGATAAAGACGGAGGAGGAGGGAACGGTCCGCACCCCAAGAGGAGTGGGCAAGGAAGCGAAGGACATTGAGTTTACGGAAACATCCTACCTTCAGGAGTCTGATATGGGGCAGCCAAGTGAGCTTGTTGTCGAAAAGAAGACCCAGGAAACGAAACTGTGAAACCACAGGCAATCGTTGTGCAGCGAGATAGAGCTCTGGACCAGGGTGGACCGTAGTACGGCGACAGAAGTGGACTACCCGCGATTTTAAAGGAGAGAATTGAAACCCGTGTGAGAGGGTCCATGCAGAGGCACGCCGTATAGCCACCTGGAGCTGCCGTTCTGCAGATGCCATCGAGGAGGAACTAACCCAAATGCAGAAATCATCCACATACAGGGCAGGGGCGACCAAGGGACCGACAGAGGCCACAAGTCCATCGATAGCAATGAGGAAAAGAAGGACACTCAAGACAGCACCCTGTGGGATGCCCGTCTCCTGGGTCCGTGGAGAACTAAAAGCAGTACCAACTCGAACTCTGAATGACCGATGGATCAGGAACTGGCGGATAAAAATCGGGAGTTGGCCCCGAAGACCCCACTGATGAAGGGTTAGTAAGATGTGATGGCGCCAGGCCGTGTCATAGGCCTTGCGAAGGTCAAAAAACACTGCAACCAAATGGCGGTGCTGGGAAAAAGCCTGCCGAACTGCGGATTCCAAGTGAAGTAAATGATCGATTGGAGATCGTCCCTCTCGAAAGCCACACTGGTAAGGGGACAATAGATCCCGAGATTCTAGGACCCAAGTGAGCCGATGGGCTACCATCCGTTCAAGTAACTTACAAACAACATTGGTCAAACTAATTGGCCGATAGCTGTCAACAGATAGGGGGTTCTTACCAGGCTTAAGGACAGGAACCACAATGCTATCCCTCCACTGAGAAGGGAAGTCACCCTGGAGCCAGATACGGTTAAACACCCGAAGAAGATGTTGCCGTTGTGGAGCACTGAGATGTTGAAGCAGTTGGTTATGAATGGAATCTGGGCCAGGGGCCGTATCATGAGAAGAAGATAGAGCAGAAAGAAATTCCCATTCAGTAAAAGGTTCGTTATAAGATTCTGACTCACAAGTGGTGAAACATAAGGCGAGAGCTTCAGCCTGCTGTTTTTGATGAAGGAAAGCAGCTGGAAAGGAGGCTGACGCTGATGCCACTGCAAAATGGGTCGCAAGATGTTCTGCGATAACTAATGGGTCCGTACAAATGCCATCTGGGAGGTGAAGGCCTGGTAGGGTGGACTGCCGATGGCAACCTTGGAGAGAGTGAAGTGTAGCCCATACCCGTGACAGAGGGACAGTGGAACCAAGGGAAGAAAAGAATCGTTCCCAACATATCTGCTTGCTCTGTTTGATTAAATAACGGGCTTTAGCGCGAAGGCGTTTAAAGGTAGTAAGGCTGGCTACGGATGGGTGCCTCTTAAAGTGTTGCAAAGCTCGACGGCTTTCACGGATGGCAATGGCAATGGCCGTACTCCACCACTGGACTTGCCGGCGACGAAATGGTCCAGATGAGCGCGGGACAGCAAGGCTAGCAGCGCGAACAATCGCGTCAGACACGTCACGTAGGACGTCATCAATACAACCCGACAAAGAGGGAGAAAACTCGACCTGTGCAGTGTATAAAGGCCAATCGGCGCGGTGGAGAGACCAACGAGGTAACCTGTCCATCGGGGAGCGTGATAATCAACGGGAAATGGTCACTATCAGAAAGGTCGTCGTGTGGCGACCAGTGTAATGAAGGGAGGAGAGAGGGAGAAGAAAGAGAAAGATCAATGGCAGAAAAGGTACCATGACCGGCACTGAAATGAGTAGCGGAGCCATCATTAAGAAGGCACAGGTCGTGGTCTGCAATAAATTGGTCTATAAGAAGACCTCGTCTAGATGGAAAGGCACTGCCCCACAAAGGATGATGAGCATTAAAATCCCCAAGGAGGGGGAAGGGAGGAGGAAGTTGCTGAAGAAGGGTGGTTAAGGCAGCAGGTGTAAGAGTCCTGTCAGGAGGGATATAAAGATTGCAAACCGTGACTGCAGAGTCTAAGTGGACCCTAACAGCAACCGCTTCCAATGTAGTTTGGAGAGGAATCCACGTGCTAGCAATGTCTGTACGGACCAATGTACAAACGCCACCAGAAGCCCGCAAGGGTCCGACCCGATTTCGACAGAAAACACGGAACCCACGGAGGGTCAGTGAGTGAGCATCAGTAAAATGAGATTCCTGGAGAACCACACAAGCTGCAGAGTAGGACGAAAGAAGGGATTTCAATTCCGGAAGGTGACGATAGTAGCCATTACAATTCCATTGGAGAACCACAGAACGATGGTTTAAATGAGGGCTGAACACGCTAAATCCAGTCATACCGCCGGGTCCCCACCCGTCACCGACAAGGAGGGGGCGACATCCATGAATGACAGGTCAGAATCCGGTTGTGAAGTCGGGGAAGGGACCTCCAGTGACACCAGAGGCTCTTTGTCCCGGGACTTACGTTTCTTCTTCTTTTCAGGCTGAGATCGAGGAGGGCTGTGTGGCATAAAGGAGCCAGCTGCAGCAAGATCAGGAACAGAAAGAGACCGGGCGACCTGGGGGCCGACAGACCGCGGCTCTCGCGGTCGCCGCGCGGCAGCAGACCTTTGACCTGGAAGGTGCCGGGAAGGGGCATCCCGGGAGAGGCGCCCTTGACCGACAGACGCCGAAGGAGTGGGACACTTCTCCGGCTGGGGAGGGGGAGCAGCGCCCAGAGAAGAAGGTGTGGGAGCTGCAGGGGAGGGGGGGAGGAATGGGGTCCGGGATGGGGGTAAGGAAGGGGGAGGAAGGGGTGAAGATGTAACCAAGGCATAACTAGATGTCATGGACACAGGGTGCAGTCGTGCATATTTCTTACGGGCCTCTGTGTAGCTTAAACGATCGAGGGACTTATACTCCTGTATCTTTTTTTCTTTCTTATAGACTGGGCAATCTGGTGAACGTGGAGAATGACTACCATGACAATTTACACATACAGGAGGGGGAACACAGGGACTCCCCTCATGGAGTGGACGTCCACAGTCACCACAGAGAGGGTCCCGGGAACAGCGAGAAGACATGTGGCCAAAACGCAAGCACTTAAAACACCGCATAGGAGGTGGGATGTACGGCTTCACATCACAGCGATAGACCATAATCTTAACTTTCTCAGGAAGGGTATCCCCTTCAAAGGCCAGGATAAAGGCACCAGTATCAATACGATTATCTTTAGGACCCTTCTGAACACGCTGAACGAAGTGAACACCCCGCCGTCCGAGATTGTCCCGAAGTTCCTCATCAGTTTGAAGGATGAGGTCCCTGTGAAAAATCACACCTTGTACCATATTTAGAGACTGGTGAGGGGTAATGGACACAGGAATTGTGCCAAGATGGGTACAGGCACGAAGGGCCGCAGATTGGGCAGCTGAAGCGGTTTTTATCAGCAACGAACCCGACCGCATCTTGCTCAGGGAGTCCACTTCACCGAACTTGTCTTCAATGTGTTCCACAAAGAATAAAGGTTTGACACTGGTGAAAGTATCTCCATCAGTCCTGGTGCAAACTAGATAACGGGGGAAAGGTTTGCCCCTAGACGACGGGCCTGACCCTCTTCCCAGGGGGTAGCCATGGAAGGGAAGGCCGAAGGGGCAAGAGAAGCAGCACTTGAGGAATCAGTACCACGCAGAGAGACGGCCGCAGAAGAACGGCCAGAGTTTTGGACCCGTATGCGTTTCATCTGCATAGCGTCTGCCCTGATACCACCCACTCCGATCAGGGGCTCTCCTCACGGGCACCACCCAGCCACAGCAAGGGCCGTCTGGCACGGCGGCCATTGCCGGGAGTTCCGATGCTCCAGGATGACGAGCAACCACTCCAACGCATGCATGAGGAGGCCACAGCTCAGGTATCAGAAGTGTGATCCCTGTGTGTTCAGGGGGCTCAACCAAAAGGGTACATAGCGACCCCACCACATGGGCTGGCTACCGTGCTGGCTATGCACCCTAGCATCAAACAACGACGTGAAAGAAAAGGTGGAATGTACTAGGAGGGCGCACGTCGGAGACACTAGGTAAGGTGCTCTTCCCCAAATGGCTCACACTACGGAGGAGAAATTTTGGAATGGAGGTCAAACCCCAGAGGGGGACCAAGGAATGCCAGAAGGAGGAGACGATTACGCAACAAATCCGGAGTGTAAAACCAACAGAACCAGGAGGATAGCGGGGCCAACATAAGCAAGGACACCAATAGTGGGAGACGAGAGGGCGAGGGGAAAGGAGCATGGAGGGGAAAGGAGGGGAAGGAAAAGGAAATGCAGCCCGGGAGAGAAAGAAGGCTGCAATGGCTCGGGGCCCCGTGCTCGCCACGCACGTATCCACAAAAGAGTTGTGGATCCCCTTGGGGGACCACGAGCTGAGAACAACACAAGGATAAAGCTTAGTGAGGTAAACACCAGGAATGTAATAGAATGAGGAAGTACAGGTGTCAAAGAACAAATGATGGGGAACTGGGGGATGGAGAATAACAGGAAGATATGAATGACCGTTATGGTAAGAATGTCTGCATAATTTGAAATCAATCTCCATTCCCCCTCCCCCAAACAACATTCATATTATGCAAAACACTGAAGTGCATGGAGGAAGGTTCTTCCCACTGTGTCTTTAATTCAATTTTCTTCCCATTCTATTCACGAATAGGGTGCACAAAGGCTGCTTAACAGTCTTTGTGTGTACTTTTATAAGTCTAACCTTTTGTGATATGATACATAGGAGGCAATAGTATGCTCTTAGTTTTCCATCTTAATACTGGTTCTTTAAACTTTGCAAGTAGGCCTTCGCAGGCTACCTGGCACCTATCTTCAGTTGTCTACCAGTTTAAGTTTTCTATGCTCTCGGAGAATCAATTAAACCTCAGACTGCTGCATTGCCCTTCTTCGTGTACAGTTAAAATAACTTCCCACTTTTGAAAGTACAACCGCAGCACACACAACACAATCACAAGTCTGATTTCCCCTTTCGTGCCACAAACAGGTCAGCTAATAAAGTGGATCCTGTCACTACCCTACTAGTAAATGGAACACAATATAGTCCAGTTCACGAATTATGGCTGAACAAAGCACAGATGGGGATCGCAGAGCTGCCGGTTTTGCAGTGACCATTGTGGTATACACACAGAGTGACTTTGTGCTCTAAGAAAGAGGATATTCACAGATTATGTCTACTGCTTGCTTATGTGGAATTCGTCTCTTCCCATCATCAGCCACGACAACTCAACGTATGAAATAAAAGTGAATTAAATACCTCACTACAATCACATTTAATGCTCACACTGACTACAACATCTGCATAACAGCACTCTGAACACCACTGTGTTATCATAACACTACTTCTAGATGATCTGGTCTTTATCAAACTATCGGACAAGTAGCAATGTATAAACAGTTCAGTAATTATTTCTTCAGACACTTCAGGGTATCAAATTTTTTTTTTACTAGTACAACCAGTCTATCCTGTTTTGTCAAATTAACTGAAGAACAGTTACCACTCAAACAGCATAATTATATGTAACAGGTGCACATTTTCTATGGTACAACTAATTTCAATCACATTCAATTATCTTCACATCTATAAGCACCATGTCTTTTCTATACAGGAATTACACATTAGAACACAAAGTAGTCTTATTGCTGTACAGACATGATGGGTTGCTTATGCCTAGGGACCTGAAAATTTCGCATTTTCTATAAATAGATATACAGATGCAAATCTTACTCAAAATGCAAAATTACTTTAAAAATGCTATTTCATAGTAAATTTTATCCAGATGAAATACTTTATCATAGGTAGTAGAAAGTGGCTTTATCTTCTGCATATAAATATTGAAAATTTAACAAATTTTTGGTTACTGATGTTGCACATACGGTGAGGATACATTATGTACATAACAATGTGCTTGCAAAATAAAGTGTATGAACGCAATGATGTACCGGTGCACTCACACTGTTCTGATTCTACACCAATTGTGGGTATCTGAATGTCTGTATAAGGTATTTACTACGTAATGCAACATAGGACTCTAGAACAAAAGAAACATGTACATTTACCTACGAGAGTGGTTTGAAAAGTTTTCGGAACAGAATAGAAAAAAGTATTTACATCACTGAAACTTTATTTTTCAATGCAGTCTCCTTGTAGATTAATGCACTTGGTCCAATGATGTTCCAGTGCCTTGATCCCGATCTTTAAAATGAGTTTCCTCCAGGCCTGCAAAATAGTTGTCAACTCCAGCTATCAATTCTTTGTTTGAAGTGAATCTTCATCCAGCAAGAAAAATTTTCGGTTTTGGAAAGAGATGGAAGTCTGACAGTGCCGTATCAGGTGAATAAGGTGGGTGGGCAACAATTCACATCTTAGTTCATATAATTTTGCCGTGGCAATGGCACGTGTGGGCGGCTGTGCATTGTCTTGATGGACGACGACTTTCTTCCTTGCTAAACCTAGGCTTTTTTTCACTTATTTTTTGATGCAATTTGTCCAGCAGGTTAGCATAGAGTTCTCCAGTAATTGTTTGCCCAGTGGGGATATAATCTACAAACAGAATCCCTTTCACATTGTAGAATGCTAAGGCCATGAACTTTCCCTCCAAAGGAATTGTCTTTCTTTGGTGGCGGAGAATCAGCATGTTTCCTTTGCTCTGAATGATGTTTTGTCTCTGGGGTATAGTAGTGCACCAAAGTTTCATCTGTGATCACAATATGGGCCAAACATTTTTCTGGTATGTCCATTCCCATGAGTTTTTGATCCACTGTCAAAGAGTTGCGGCACCCTTCTTGCAGATAATTTTTTCATTTCTAATTCTTCAGTTAAAATGTGATATGACATCTGGCAAGCATGAGCAATTTCACGAACTTTCAATCGGCAGTCCTCCACAACCATTTTGTGCACTTTTGCAAGGATTTCTGGAGTAATGACATCTTGGCCGGCCACTGAGCGGATCATCTAACCTCTCCCAACCAAATTTAAATGAATTTGTCCAGTTGGCAACAGCCGAATATGAAGGAGCAGAGCCCCTGTGTATTCTGGAAATCTGCATGGATGTCCTTTGCTTTCACACCTCTCTTTACGAAGTACTTCAGCACTGCTCTAGTCTTTTTTCCACCTTCGCAAATCACTACGCGGGAACAACAGAGCCCCGTCACCACCACAGCTCTTCCAAGAGCACTGACGTAGCACGTGTTTACAGGCAACAGTCGAATGAATATCTTGTGAACAACTCACCTCTCGTGGTGATTCCGAGAACTTTTCAAACCACCCTCGTACTAACTAAAGATCAAATTCTGACATAATGCAGACACTTTTTAATGTGACAGATGTTTTGAACTGTGACTGGATCCAATATTGGTAGAGCCAATATTGGTAGAGTGAGCCTGAACTACCTCATTCATTTCTCTGCCAACCTCAGCAAGCAATTTGCAGTAGCCATAACATAACGCTTTTGAGTGAATGTCACTGCAACGGTAACCCAGCCATTACTGTGCTGTGCAGAGTAATTGTTTGTAAGTGTAAAATTCAAAACACAACCACAGAACACTGAAGGACCATGCAAAATCAATTGAGCACCCACATAGTTCTCGGTATTAATAATACTATCAACGGCTTTATACACTGTCAGGCAGGAACGCCGTCTCCTCTAATAATGTGGCATCTTCTGTGAGAGCGGTCCAATGCTGTTGTCCGAGCAGCTGCACGAAGACTGACTCCATTTTACCAAAATCATTACTTACATAGGAAAAACTGCTGCATCCTAAAGCCTTCGCTTCTCGATGTACCCTTGTCCATTTAGTGACTGACGCTACAATTTTCTAAGTCCCGCGACTGTGTGTTATCCAGGACAAGCGCTGAGGTCATTCTGGCAGCCCTGCCGCCGCGTAAGCAGACGCACTGGCACGAGTGCTGCTAGAATGACCTCAGAGCTCATCCGAGATAACACAGTCACGGGACTTAGAAAATTGTAGCGTCACCCACTAACCGGACAAGGGTACATCAAGAACCTGAGGCTCAAGGATGCAACAGATGGGAAAAGAAAATTAATGTCAAGAAACACATTATATCAGAGAACCACCGTTCACTGGCAGGAAAATGCTGCTGCTTCTCACCAGCAACAATTTGTTGTAAGCTTAAAGAGTGTCAAAAGAAGAGAAAGACTATTGTGGAAAAAAGCTTTACATTTGTGCAAAAGCGAAAGTTCCTGTCAAAAAGCTTCCCTATCCCCCGTCATTGCATGTTGCGTTACAACCTTTTAAATTTCTAACGTTCATCATTTCCTAATAAAATTTAGATGCAAATTCCATCAAAAACAGGCTACATTTTTAGTTCTCAACTTACACAAACTAGAAGAATCTGAAGATGATCGAAATTAGTCATACCATAAAAAATGTGCAATAGACTGAAAAATAAACTTTTACAAAAATGTCAACACAGTTGCAGAATTTCTTTTGACAAATATGTCGGCTATAGTGTAAATTTGTATGCTGGCTAAATTCTCCACGGGGGAAAGGAACCCAACTATGGTATATCAGATTTACCATTAATAGTGACAGTGGAAATGCAGACAATACATCTAAATCTGAACAAACCTTATGCTCAATGTTTGTTTGCTGAGTCTTGTCTAGGTGCACTTTGATGAGCTGGGATCCATCCAGCTTCACTCGGATCCTCTTTCCAACAATTTCAGCAGGAAAAACTATATCTTCCAGAATGGCATCATATACTGCTGTCAATGTGCGGCTGAAAAACAAATTAATAAATGTGTTAATGGCTGCAGCATACAGAAAATTAAGCTGGTTACCACATCTGTCATCAATCTTACTAATCATCAGTACTAGAGCAAAGTTACTAGTAAAGACTGCCACCCTCTCAGCCAATTATACCACAAACAAAAATGGGCTTCAATATAGCCAAAGTGTAAATTAACTTGGTATTAACGAAGCATAATAATGAACATTTTTAGAACAAATAACATTTACAAATTGATAGGACTGTAGCATTTGTTTAAGTCTTGTCAGCCTCCCTGCTTAGTTTTGGAGAATTTTATTCCTCTGTAACAAATTTTGGTTAGCTGGGTTATAAGGGACCAAACAGGGAGGTCATCAGTCGCTGGAGTTATGTCCACAAGAAATTTGGCACAATTATGGAAATATATAGGTCATATCAGACAAAAGGTCTCCCTGGGCACATATGTGGTGATTAGAAACCTCACCCAAATCCATCCCCTAACCGACCCAATTAAATGTGAAGAGTTACAGTGTAAAGAATGCTGCCTAGCCAGGAGGCTTGTACTAGTAAAAGTGAGAAGGCTAAAAATTTAATGAACGTCAGAGGAACCAACAACAAGAGAAAAATAACTGCATCAAAAGGTGGGTACAGCCACGCAAGTGTCACTCACAGCTTTGCATGCGGCAGTTGCTGTCTCTTCCACAGCCGTCTCACCCATGATCTGTTATAGTCTATGTGTTAAAAGACAGGAACAGCGTCCACTCAGATAAAGCATAAAAATCTATTGTATTGTTCATTACCAGCATTTATCAAGGACAAGGAATCAAAGCCTTGCCTTAATCGAAGTGCTAACCCTGCAGAATATGGTGCAGCAGAAAGAAGGGCTAACAGCATCTAAAAACAATGTCCACCCCCGGTAGGTGAGTGGTCAGTGCGACAGACTGTCAATCCTCACGACCCAGGTTCGATTCCCGGCTGGGTCGTTCTCCGCTCAGGGACTGGGTGTTGTGTTGTCCTAATCATCCCCATCAACGAGCAAGTTGCCGAAATGGCGTCAAATCGAAAGACTTGCACCAAGCGAACGGTCTACCCGACGGGAGGCCCGTCACATGCCATTATTATTATTATCATTATCATCTAAATACAATTAAAACAAAGTAACAGATAACCAGGCAGCTGACAGGAAGTAGATAACACAGTTCCCCCCAGACCCAGTAAGCGGCGGAAGGTACCCCAATCTGAGCCACATTGCTCCAGCTCCAAAAGTAGTTTGATGTTATACATAAGAATAAAAACTAATTTCTCTGAGAAAACAAAGACCAGTTCCGCCATCTGTACATTGGCTGTCTTCAAATATTACAGGCAAAGAATCTGTAAGACATGCTTACCATGGAGCCAGAAATGCATTCCACCAGGATGTGAACTGCCTAAGGCTTCACAACCACAATGTGGGGATGGCTCATTACATAAAATAAATTTGGGTTCATCTGGTATGAATTATACAGAGGAAACAGTATGGTGATTCCTTCAGAGGAACTGAAGGAGGGGTTATGTACAACAGTAGCCTTTTTGATAATGGGGAGTTTATAAGAGAGGGCTGTAGCCACCAGATTACATTCCACCTCAGCAAATTCACACCTGGAATGACTAAAGCAAATTTTGGTCAAGTAATCACTTTTCTCGCCAAATGGTCATCCAGTTCCTTCCATGATGTACCCACATGACTTAGCCCCCAGAGAAAGATAACTCAGCAAGCAATACAATGAGGTCAAAGAGGTTCATGAACCACAGATCTCAGGGTGACAAGAGTAACACTGGTCAATAGCCTGCAGACTGCACACCAAATTACTACAAATTAAAATGGGGTTGAGAGGTCTTTTAAAGAAAGCTTCGAACTTTATCAATGGTTATCAGTTCGGTCATAAAAAACTACATTTCCAGAAGCAAATGGCGTTCCTACTGGGAGGAGATGTAAAAGCATATCCTGTTCTGCCTAAGGATTTAGCAGTGTCAATGTAAATGTCAAGGGAAAAGTTTAAGTACATTGTAAATTGTAGTCGGGAGAGATACATGCATAGTAAACGGATAAAGGAGGGAAAAGACCCACGATTGTTTAATAACAAAATTCGGCAGATGCTGGTGGAGCAGACTGCTCCACTCTCAGTTCAAAAGGGAACACACAAATGACAAACGAAGGTTGTTAGAGATTCGCGTGCCTGTGAAAACATCTATGCGCAAAGCATTGAACTACCACGACCGTCGCACCTTAACAAAAGATCTGGCACAGAACCCGAGAAAATTCCAGTCGTACGAAAAATTGTTGACCAGGTCTACGGCTTCCATCTAGTCCCTTGTTGACCAGTCTGGTGTGGCGGTTGAAGAGAGCAAAACAAAGTTTTATAAATTTCTTACTCCAGAAATCTTTTAGGCAAAATAATTGTACAACATACATATGGATAACATAGGAATAATAAGTAAACCTGGCATAGAGAAACAACTGAAAGGTTTAAAAACAAATCACCAGGTCTGGATGGAATCTCAGTTTGATTTTACAAAGAGTACTCTACGGCATTGGACCCTTACCTAGCTCATCCAGCACATAGTCCCAAGCAATGAGAAAAACCAGCAAATGGCTCCAGGATATGAGAAAGGTAAAAGAACGGACATGCAAAATTACATACCAATAACCCTAACTTATGTCTGCTGCAGAATCCTGCAACATATTCTCAGTTCAAATATAATAAACTTTCTTGAGACAGAGGCTTATGCCCAGGAATCAGCAAGGTTTTAGAAAGTATCACTCGTGCAAAACTCAGCTTGTCCTTTTCTCAAATTATATACTGAGTTCTAAGGATGACGGGCAACAAGCAGATTCCATATTTCTAGATTTCCAGAAAGCATTTGACGTGGTGCACCATTGCAAACTTAACAAAGATACGAACTTATGGAGTAAGTTCACGGATATCCGAGTGGCTCAAAGACTTCTTAAATAAAAGAACCCACTATGTTGTCCTCGACGATTAGTGTTTATCAGGAGTGCCGAAGGGAAGTGTGATACAACCGCCATTGTTCTCCATGTACATAAATGATTTGGCGGACAGGGTGAGCATCAATCTGCAGCTGTTTGCTGATGATGTCGTGGCGTAAGGTAAGTTATCCACGTTGAGTGACTAAGAAGATACAAGATGACTTACACCACATTTCCAGTTGGTGTAATGAATGGAAGCTAGCCCTAAATGTGGAAAAATGTACATCAATATGGATGAGTAAGAAGATCAAACCCATAATGTTCCGATGCAGTATTGCTAGTATCCTGCTTGACACAGTCAAGTCGTTTTAAATATCCGGGTGTAACATTGCAAAGCAATATGAGGTGGACCGAAAATGAGAGAACAGTGGTAGGGAAGGTGAATGGTTGACTTCGGTTTATTGGGAGAATTTTAGGAAAGAGTGGTTCGCCCGTAAAGGAGACCACATATAGGATGCTGGTGCGACCTACTCTTGAGTGTTTGGGATCTTTATCAGGTCGGACTGAAGGAAGACATCGAAGTAATTCAGAGGCGGACTGCTAGACTTATTATCAGTAGGTTCAAATCTAAAGTATTACAGAGATGCTTCGGGAACTCAAATGGGAATCTCTAGAAGGAAGGCGATGTTCTTATCGAGAAAAACTATTGAGAAAATTTAAAGAACCGGCATTTGATGATGACTGCCAAATGATTCTACTGCCAACATACATTCCATGTAAGGACCGCAAAGATGAGAGCAATTAGGGCTCGTATAGAGGTGTATAGACAGCTGTTTTTCCTCACTATTTGAAAGTTTAACAGGATGGGAAATGACAAGTGGTAGTACAGGGTACCCTCCACCACAGACCGTACTGTGGCTTGTGGAGAATCTATGTAGATGTAGGTGAAACATGCTGAACACATTCTAAGGGGGTCAGGCAGAGGTCCTGGCAGAAAGCCTCAAGGTAATCCTGGCCTAGGGAAGATGTCAGGAGTTCATGTCCCCTGTATACAAAAGGAATTTGATACTTTGGATGTTTATGAAACTTTCTGATTTTGTAGCAGAGAAAGAGTTGGTTCCGTTGGAACTAAAGTGGTAAGAACCCCACTTTGGCGAGGAGACTGCCCGGTGTGAGCGACAGTGTTTAGTTTTAATAATTATGGACTCAATCCAATAATTTCAAAGCCTTAATGTCATTAACCTGGCAAATAGCCCAGTCAGGACATAAGACCAGGGCCTGGTAAATATGGAGTAGAGGAGCACGATCCACATCCCAAGTGGCATGGGCAAGGAATCAAAAAGCATTAAGCTTTCACACACACACTTTAACCAATACAGGGCAGTAATGTCAGCTTTTAATTAAAGAGGAGTCTGAAAAACAGGGTCTGTGCACCCAAGGCCCACATGCTGGATAACCAAGCAGAGTTATCAGTTTCGATGGACTATGTTATGACAACACAAATGTACAAGTCAATGTCTAAGGAGATAACTGAAAGCAACAAGAAAAGGTTCAGGTGAAGAACCTTTGGATGGCACCTTGATCTGGCCTTTAGCTGAGGCTACAGACTAGGAGCTACACAAAATGCAAAGGTCACTGACAGGCAGTTCAGGAGTGACCGCTGGTCTGATGGATTTAACTGCCCATCTATGGTGGTGATGAATGTTCTTGGACTTATGGGGAGCCGAGTGACTTATCACCTCTAACCTGAAACAACCAGTGGGACAAAATCTCGTGAACAAAAATTGAGAGAGACCCTCTAAAGCCCCAGTCATGGATGGTAAGTAAAATGTGATGTCGCCAAGCAATATTATATGCCTGATGTAGGTTTAAAACTACAATCAGATGTTTGCGTTTACAAAAATCCAGTCTCATTGCCGTTTCCAATCTAACCACATGGTCGATCATTGATCGTCCATTCCAAAAACCACACTGACAGTACAAAAGGCCCTGTGATCTGAGAACCCAGCATAACTTAAATTACCATCCTTTCAAGCAGTTAGCAGTAGATGTTGGATAGTCTAATGTCTACAGGCACTTTGTTTTTGTGTAATTTAAGGATTGGGACGACAATATCTTGCCACTGCAGAAGGAAAACATTTTATAGCCTAATACAGTATAACACCCTGAATAACATTCAGAGGTTGGCTCATCCGATTATGAATTACACACCCTGTTGAATGTTCACCGTAAAATTTGGCGTGACCCAAGTAGGGGCTGAAGGTGAGGAGAACGTTTTCAACATGTCTTGTGCATTTGAAAAGTAGCCTAAACCTTTCAAGAAGTGCTGGTAAGGTGTTAAACAGGAACGGACAGACTGCCATAAACGATGAAATACAGAAGTTTTTTATCTTTGGCAGCTCTATCAAGTATGGATATTGGCCCACATCTGGGATGAACAGGCACACATTCCTAAGGAGCAGCTTAGTATTTATTGAGGGAGTAAATATGCTAGGTACTGCAAAGTACCTGGTCACAATAGGGACAAAAGTTTATATCATGGGGACAAGATATGAATGATCATACTTTTGCTGTGCTTCAATAGTACAAATGTAATTTGAGACCTTCAGTTCTGTAACTAAGGTAGCACACTTCAGAGATATGGGAGAGTGGCTATTTCCACAACTGAGACAGGTGATAATGCTGTTGTCAGCCAAAGTCTCCACAAACTAGATGATGTGTACACTGGGCAGAAACATGCCCAAAATGCTGGCATCTACAGCACTGCACCATGGGCAGGAAATATGAATGTCACCTTATGAGGGCTACAAGGCACACACCTCCAATGTCTGGATCAGATATTGGAATGTAAGTAGGTTACTTCCTTCAATCCTTACAAATGTTATTAAGGAGACTCCCCAGATTATCTACAAACACTCTAAAATTGTCAATATTCCCTTCAATGTAATGTTGGTACCCAGTAACCAAAAAACCTCCAGCTATGACAGATTGTAATGTCTGTGACAGTATTGCTAGTCTTTGGCCAGTTTTACCTGAGCAGGATCTAAAAGTCCATACAAAGCTGACTACATCATGAGCATGAGGCATTTAAAGTGACTGGTGGGTGACTGTCACTTATGACTAGACTCGCTGAAATGCCAACCGAAGTTTTAAATAAAAGTAAAAATGCCATTATCAACTGAAATCACAGGAAATGGAACTGCTGAGACACAGTAGATGAAGTTAAATAATGACTTAACAACAACTTGGAAAAATATTTGCTGCAGTATAACAATATCTCTACCATCAAAGTCAGAATCTTTACTCCCAACACAATCAGTGTACCTATTTGGTTTGTGGCAATGAACATAACTGATTTGTAAACAGGGTGCTGGAGTGGTTCTTAAATTATGGTGCATCTTTGCGTCACAAAAAATGTGTGTGAAATCTTATGGGACTTAACTGCTGAGGTTATCAGTCGCTAAGCTTACACACTACTTAATCTAAATCATCCTAAGGACAAACACACACACCCACGCCCGAGGGAGGACTCGAACCTCCGCCGGGACCAGCCACACAGTCCATGACTGCAGCGCCACTTGGCTAATCCCGCGCGGCTTGCATCACATCCCTACTTTATTACTCAATAAAAACTCTACAGAAATTTTACATTTCAAATAATGGAATTGTTGTCAATGAAAATTAACATCAAACCATCATAAAAATTTGAAATTTATGAAGAAAGCCAATCGTCACAAGATTCTAAATTTAAAAAGCAAATTAATAATATATAAATAGTCTTCAATTAAGAAATGTTTGCATATTCACCTCCTTGGTCGCTTTTGCTTATTCTTTGTGCGAGTTTTTCTGGTTGGCTTGGGTAAAATTTTCCTTTCTCCAATGAAGACCACATTCTTTCCTGTGAATTTTTTCTCCAATTCTCGCACAAGGCGTATCTGAATCTTACGGAAAGCTTTCAGTTGTGGAATTGGTACATATATTATTATTGACTGAAACAAAAAATGAAACTTAGTTAATGAAAAAGTATCACTGTATTTACATATAATACCTAGAGACATTTCACACAATTGAATCCCTGATGGGAAGATTTTGAATAAATTCACTGAAAATGGTAAATGCAAATAAAATGATGAAGCAAACAACAGAAGTCAAAGAATGAATTCTGACACTGAAAGAGAGCAAGAATACTTTGTACGTGACACCGATTTCAGAAATAAGTATTTTCCTTAGGAAAATGGACGACAGAAAACTATCATAATTACAACAATTACGTCAAGTGAATGTTTCAAAGTTAATGTACTAAATCAAATGATAGATAATTATTCTATTAACCTGCCACAATAAACAGTATACACACAAAACAATCTTCCAATGAAGCACAGAGGTTTTACAGCACTGCTGTCAGTAGTATTTGGTTGATTTTTCTGATATTTTTGTTGAGGCCTTCTGCCTGAAGACTGGTTTGATGCAGCTCTCCACACTAAATTATCCTGAGCAACTCTCTTCATCACAGAGATATAATAACTGTGCACAGGATGGAAGGTGTGAACAAACTCATTTTCTGGCTTTTGCTGAGGTAACTGCCCATCTTGTTCTGACCCAGGTATAGTTCTTCTACTGAATTTCTCCTACTTTATTTTACACTAATGACCCTTTACCCTCCACATACAGTGCAATATTTTTCCATGGTAAAATTTTATTGAGCTTTCATATTTACACTGAATGTACTTTAAATAGTTTTTAGTTTATCAGCCCTGGACTGCTACATTAGTGATTTAGACCCTATGCCTGGAATCGGAAAACGGTTTTCGAATGATAAAGATTCTTAAATGAGCAAGGAGAATATATGAGTATGCCCAACATTCATGCATCTACAGTGTGAGTGAAATTATTCTAGCAGTGACATAATGCATTTAACTTTTAGTCACAGTGTGGATGTGTGTGTGAATTCCTAAGGCACCAATCTGCACAGGTCATCGGTCCCTAGACTTACACACTACTTACACTAACTTATGCTAAGAGCAACACACACATCCATGCCCGAGGGAGGATTCGAACCTCCGGCAGGAGGGGCCGCGCAATCCATGACATGGTGCCTCTAACCGCGCGGCATAGTGTGTACGACATGCTGTCAGTTGACCACTGATAAATGCTGATATGAGAATTAATACAATTTTTAAATAAAATTTTCAGATTTACAACCACGGCAAATGCTTGTGTTTACTCAGCCGAACTGACTGTCATATTAGAAGCTGGTTGAGAAAAGGACCACATGTTAATTTCCCATTAGCTTATATAAGAACTTTAGATCTGTCAAGAAATAAGTGACCAAATCAGAAAGCACAAAACAAAAATATCTTAGACCATATTACATGACACACCTAACGTGTACAGCTTAAAGGTAGACAGCCTGCCACCTAGCAGCAAAACGAGCAAAGCTACGATTTTAGCTGATGGTTTATCTCCCGAGGAGAAATAGGAGCTGTTCTATTCTGCAGTGGATCTGTGCATGTGCAGAGCACACTACTTCTAGCAGGCTTTATATTTATTATTATTTTCACATGGTCAGCATAAAAGGTATTTGACAGCTTTTTGAGGACACCTCGGCGGCTGCACGATATATTCTACACATTTTTCAGATACTTATTTTTTTATAACTACACTAATAAAACAAATGATTTTTTGTCTTGCTGTTGAGAAAACCTGTAGGGTTGCACCTAATGAGAACTTTTTACTGTAGAACTGAAATGGAACAAAGAAGGTATAGTAAATGTGCTTATTGACGCACACAGCAAGGAAAGGTGTCTGCACGATCCTCAACACACACTGTACCATAATAACGTACGTCTACAAATGTTTCGAATTTGTATGTTTCATTTAATGTGCAAATAATTTTACTTTCAATCTGTATGTGCCACCTTAATTGATGACAGTACTGCACATGTTGGATTTGACTGCATCTTTTCTATTATTTCAATGTGACAGGAAGGATAGTGTTGAGAGAATAACCGCAAGAGTCACAGCAAACTGTGTCAGCCACGACCTTTGAGAACTGTACAAACCATTTTGCACCTTCGCAGTTGCACTATTGTATCGGCTACATGAAATAGCTTCTCTCGTTATTGTGCCACTTATGGGAATCTTGTCACTTACAATCGGGTCATTCCATATCAAATCACCCAATAAAAAATAAATTTTACACCCACCTCCTTAGATTTTCATGAAATTTGGCTCAAATGGTTCTAATACCATCCTGACAACACCTGAAATTTTTTTTTGCTGTATCTCTTACAGTTTCTTTTATAAAATTTTAAAGTTTTTATGTTTTGCGTTTTCTGAACCTTCGGAAATGGTCAATTTAATTTGTATTCAAAACTTTAAATTTGCTTATCTTAAAAACTCTTTTAGATAACATCATGAATTTTTGCAGCAAGTTTATTTATTATACGTATTTGAAGATAAAAATGACGCTATTAAAATATATTAATATTTTCTATGAATATATATATATATATATATATATATATATTTTTTTTTTAACGGACGTTTTGTTTTATAAGAATTGCAATATCTAGAGTCTCAGACCTGATAGAATGCTCAAATTTGTTTTAATTTACTCAGAGTCTCAGACCTGATAGAATGCTCAAATTTGTTTTAATTTACTCTTAAACATATAGGCTACTTGATAAAACAAAAATAATGATGGCTTTTTAACATGTTTATTAATTATAGTAGATTACATTAGAATTATGTACGAAGATAGTTTACTTACGACACTTATGTATAACCCAACTGATTGCTCAAAACATTGAATTTGAGTAATTTTGTCTTTTTAATAAACATTAATGCTGATTCAAACTGTTTTTCCACTTCATCCAAGAGCTTTCAGTTCTTTTGATACAGTCTTTTTTGAAGTAATACATTCTCCCAGTGCCGCTTGATTGAGGTGCGTCTACTACACAGACTATGTGCTCCAAAGGCACTATGCAGGAATCTTCTCTTTCAGGCCAATAAAATGATGCAGCTGGTCCTGAAGGATGTAGAAATAGAATTTCTGCATCTTCTTCATCATTGAATATTGTTTTTACTAGTCCAAAGTACCAGTTACCATCATAATTTGCAGCCACATAGCTATTTACGGATGGTTCAACACGAACCCAATCAGAAGAAGAATGGAAAGAAAAGACTAAGGAGGGTTTTACACTATCTGTAGTCCTTCTAATTTCAAGGTTGTTTGTTGGAAGTGGTTTGAAGTTATGAAAACTTCTAGTTCCAGGAATGGTTCGGGTTGCTGAAAAACGTTTTTCTAGTTTTAACCGTAGCAAATCAGCTTCTTTTTTGTCAATAAAGTGAAAATAAATGTTTTCAATATTTTTTTCACAAAACTTGTACACATCGATTTCTGTCATTATTTGTTCTTCGTCTGAAAGCTGTAGACTGGCTTTCCTTAAAATTCTTTTAATAGTTCCTCCTAGGCCATCACAAATTGACTTCCCATGACTTGTTGCAAAAAAAGAGTGTTGGGCCTTCAAATTAAAGTCTCTCAAGTGTTCAGTCAAATTTTTAAAACTGTTTCTATTTTTGTACTGCCCAGCACAACCATCTGTAAAGTAGTGAACTGAGTCAATGTCAGTATGATGTAATGACAGCCACTTTGTAATTTCTTTTTGTACAAAGTTAACAAAACCAGTGTCATGTTCTTGGTCGTCACTAATAAAACAGTGGTTGGAAACAAAAACATTGTTTTCCTCATTTCTTAGAAAAACTCCAACTGGGTGTAGAGTACAACCACCTCTATTCCAGTGGTAACTTTGGATCTCATTTTGTATAACAAAGGAATAATTTTCACTGAAATCCATGACAATAATTGCTGTTTTGGGTGGTGGGTCTTCTTTCAATCTTTTAAAGGCTGCTGATTGGGATTTTGCTATAAACGAGTGCGGGGTGGGCTTTTCCAATGACCTAACCAATAAAGAAATGTAGTCTTCAACACTGATAGACTGTTTGATCATTTCTGCCCCTGTCTGTGTTAACCCACTAACTGATTACAATTTCTTCTTCTAAATCATAATCTTCACTTAGTTTTTCAGTTAAGTACTCAGTTAGTGCAGTATTTGCAGGACAGCTGTCGCAATGATGTAGCATGCAGTTTTGGTTTTCCGTGTTGCACACAAGCATCTTAATTAGGTCTTTATAAGATTCTTCAATTTTCACAGCATCCAGTAATAGTTTAACATTCTGGTGGATACTGCATACACATACAGTGTGTGTGCCTGCAGCACCAGCAAGGATACACCATTTAGGTCTCAAGAAACAAAATTTTGAAAATCCTACTTCTACCTCGGGATTCTCCCATTTGAAAGAATAATAGAGTTCTCTCAAGTTACACAAAATGAGTCTTTTTTGCATGTACACATTTTTTTGAACACTTACTTTGTCTTTTGTTCCAGGTAGCACTCTGGAACTTTCATCCTTTTCATAAAAATCTGTTACAAGTCTTACTGTATTTTCAGAAAGAGTTTTACCTTTTTTTGGACCAGGAGTTTCCAAAATACCCTTTTCAGATTTTAGCTTTCTAGCTTGTCACACCATGTACTCACTTACATTAAATTCTTTCATCACTTTATTTCGAGTCCAAGAATCTGGAGCCAAGGTCAGAATCTGGATTTTTCTAGACTCCCAACAGATGAAATCTTCTCTTTCATAAGAGAAATCATTACATCAAAATCCTTTGCTTTCTCAACCACACTTTTATCTTCTTCGTCATCATCAGAACTTGGTGCATCATATTTTAATGCTTTTGAAACCACATTTTTGGCAGTCTTTTCAATACTGCTAACCTTCCTTTTAAAATAAGACCCTTTACTTTGTTCTGACAAGCCATGAAGCTTTATCGGCGTTAAACCTAAATAATCAAGAGCAATGTTTGTTTGTACAAGGGATTCATTTCTGGATTCCAATGATTCTAATTCAACCATGACTTCATCATCTGTTTCACTTTCATTGACTTCAACTCTTAATTTTTCCTCACAAAAGTTACGGCATGTTGAGCAAAGCTTTTGTCCAGGTTTTATGCTAATATTTTTTGTCAGTAATTGTTTAGAAAGATCCAAGCCTACACTTCTCAACGATTTTTTGATGGGCTTTTTGTGTTTTTTTAGTGGGTCTACACATGTTGTTTGATACTTTTCAAAAACATTTAAAAAGTAGTAGCTGTGGTGTGAACATATATTCTTAAATTCACACAGATTAATTCCAGATCGTAAGTGGATCAAATCTTTTTCTTCCTCACTCAATTCTGATACCGGTTGTAACTTTTTTGAAGGTGTGTAGGTTGTTTGGAAACAGTCGGATTTTTTAAATAACCCTACACTACAGGTTTGAATATCTGACATACTGATTTCACTTTTGGTCCGATTACTGTTGTGGTTACTTTTATAGGATATTGGAAAAGAATCTCTGTAAACTAAGTAACAGTACTTAATGAGAGTTCGAATAAACTTAATAAAATACTATCCAAGCACTATTTAACACCGTAATAATTTTTCACTTCAAAACACAGGAGTAACAATACAAAATCCAAGTGTACATTGTTACTCCAAGAAGACAAAAACTTATTTTCGGTGTCTAAGTCACTTGGTATTTTTTATTTTTAAAATATAATTAATATTATTTTAAAAATTAGATAACTATTAAACAGGTTAAAAAGCCAACATAATTTTTCTTTTATCTAATAGCCTATACAATTAAGAGTATTTTAAAACAAATTTGAGCTTTCTATCAGGTCTGAGACTCTAGATATTGCAGTTTTTGTAAAACTAAACATCCGTTAGCTAAAAAAAACTTGAAAATTTTTTTCATTTGGAAGAATTTAATATACCTTTATGGTAATTTTTTTTTTAACATTTAGATATAATACACAAACTTATTCCAAAATTTCGTACTGATATCTTGAGTATTCTTTAATATACAAATTTTTTTAGTTGTGAGGACACGTTTAAGTTACAGTTTCCGACTGCTGAAACAACGCCAAATCTAAAAACTTTAAAAATTTATAAAAAAAGAACTATAAGAGATAGAGCAAAAAAAATTTACAAGTGCTTTCAGGATGATAAAAGAAGTAATTGTACCAAGTTTCATCAAAATCTGACATGGTTGGTGTCAAGGCCTGGGTGACTTGACATGGAATGACCCAATCGATGACGATGATGTTTGGTTTGTAGGGCGCTCAACTGCATGGTTATCAGCACCCATACAATTTCCCAACCTTTGCTCAGTCCAATCTTGCCACTTTCATGAATGATGAGGACAACACAAACACCCAGTCATCTCAAGGCAGGTGAAAATCCCTGACACAGCCGCGAATCGAACCTGGGACGTACGATCAACAGCAGCTTGTCAAAACATGATACACCCGTTCTAGCAAAGTTCCTAAATTCCCGTGGATCTCAATTCCTTCATTAACAGGGAGTAAATGTTCCTTCCTTCACCCCTTCTTCGTAGCCAGGGTCAAACCCAATTTCTACTCCTGACATTATGTTGTCATTCTCCCCTTCTCGCAGTGAGTACGGCACCCAGTGTCACAGCAAGAGCTACACAGATGGTTGTGACCTCTTTGCCCAAAATGCTGTTGAAAATGTAAACATAGGTAATCATCTGCATGTACCAGCACGACATAAACTACCAGTGTAGTCCATAATTATGTATAAACATAATGTACTTTCATTCCAGCTGCACAAGATAACAATAACTGCTTAATGAATACGAACCTAAATCTCTCAAGAGTTAAAAGTATATACTAGCTTTACAAAAATATCAACTTTCACACTCAATGATTTAAACAAGCCTGTAGTTACAAATATGTACCACTGGGGCACTGGTCCAGATTTACATGTCAGGTTGTGACAAAGCATGCTGGGATATTTTTACAACCCCTCTTGTTTTGCCATCTGCCGCCTCAACCCTCGAGCGGGCGCACCGTGTTTCATAACACGAGCGGATGCACGGAACACTGTACACATGTATAGAATAGCTTCAATTATGTTGCAAAGGTGAGTAACGTATGATCAAAATCACAGTTTAATCCTAGTTTATTTAAACAAAAAGAAAATAAACTGACATAATATGAGTGACACCGCTGTTTTATTAAATAATAATGAAATAAATTTTCAGTACAACACCCTGTTGCCAAGGACAGGTGTTCCAGAGATAGTAATGACCCACTCTAAGCATTAAGCATTGCAGTGGCATCAGATCCCAACCAGCCGCTTGTTCTATCACTAATTATATCTTAAACAACTGCCTCAATGGGGCATTAGACTAATAGCTCATAATCAGGGTCATTTTTTGCACAGATCATAATTTTTTTCTGTCTAGCTCGCTTTGTATTTTATATTACTGCTACTCACTTGGACGTGTGACAACAAAAATTATCATTGTGCTACCTGAAGCAATAATTAAGGAATAGGTCTGCAGTTGTGAAACAAAAATGGAACTGTGCAAAAATCATTTTATTTTTTGTTGGCACAATTGACACAGACTCGAGGGTTAAATTTGTTTTTTTGCTTTTAACTAATTACTATTAACATATGTGAGTATAATCTGCATTTTCATAAAAAGAGAAAGGTTGGCCTCAGTATTAAAGAACATAACACCAGATCTTATTTTGCGCTTAGTTTTATGTACGTAATTGATTTTCTAATTTATTTTCACTATTTCTAGTTAGTATCTTAGGGTGAAATCAGTGATTGTTTCGTAACTTAAATTCTGTTGTTGACATAAAAACAAATATAAATAAGTTCTAATTATAAATATTTGGAGGAACAACTAATAGTATTCTTAAAGGATCTAACTGGCTCTATTCAAAAACGTGTTAGCACAGCCAGCCCTTAATTCCAGAGTAATTAACAGTTTTGTCAGAAATATTGTTTGTGTAACGATATATGTTGATTTCGACATTTAAAAAATAATTCACCTAACTTGTAGTAGAAGAAACTGTTAAAAGAACCAATTTTTCAATGTATTCAGTTAATTTACTATTACTGTGAGGATATATAAGGGCCTTATTTTTTGTCCCGAGACAGTCACTCCACGTCCGAGTTTCAGACAAGAAACCTGTGTTTGTTAGAAAAACAACAATGCATCAACATAGCTGTCAAATAAGTGTAACACAGTTAGGCCATGCTGGTGCCCATAGTCGTACCGCGGATTTGTTTATAGGTAATGCCTTCAAAGGAGAAGTAATTGTGGGTGAGGATATAGTTGGTCACAAAACCTATAAACAAAAAACCTATACTAACTTATTCATGGGCCATCTAGAGGAATCCTTCCTAAAAACCCAGAATCCTAAACCCCTCACCTGGTTCAGATTCATTGATGACATCTTTGCTATCTGGATTGAAGGTGAGGACACCTTATTCACATTCCTCCAGACTTCTCCCCCATTTGCTTCACCTGGTCCTACTCAACCCAACAAGCCACCTTCCTAGTTGTTGACCTCCACCTCAGAGATGAATACATCAGTACCTCCGTCCATATCAAACCTACTAATCACCAGCTATACCTCCACTTCGACAGCTGTCACCCGTTTCATACCAAGAAGTCCCTTCCGTACAGCCTAGCCACCCGTGGTCGTCTTATCTGCAGTGACAAGCAGCCCCCCTCTAAATATACCGAGGGTCTCACTGAAGCCTTCACTGACCGTAATTATCCTCCCACCCTTGTAAAAAATCTCCCGTGCCTTATCTTCCCAGTCTCCCAACACCTCCCAAAGTTCCACAGTCCAGCCACAGAGGAGCATTCCCCTCTTAACTCAGTGCCATCCGGGACTGGAGCAACTGAATTACATTCTCCGCCAGGGTTTCGATTACCCCTCGTCATGCCCTGAAACAAGAAATGTCCAATCCACTATCCTTTCCACCCCTCCTACCGTGGTATTCCACCGTCCACCAAGCCTACACAATATACTCGTCCATCCTTACACAACCCATGCTCCCAATCCCTTACCTAATGGCTCATACCCCTGTTAACAGACCTACATGCAAGACCTTTCCCATACATCCTCCTATCACCACCTACTCCAGTTCGGTCACTAACATTACCTATCACATTACATTCTCCGCCAGGGTACTGACTTCCTCTCATCATGCCCTGAAATGAGAAATGTCCTGCCCACTATCCTTCCCACCCCTCCCACAGTGGTATTCCACCTACAAAATATACTCGTCCATCCCTACACAACTCCTGCTCCCAACCCCTTACCTCATATCCCTGTAACAGACCTGGATGCAAGACCTGTCCCATATGTCCTCCCACCACCATCTACTCCAGTCCGGTCACAAACATCACTTATCCCATCAAAGGCAGGGCTACGTGTGAAATCAGTCATGTCATCTACAAGCTAAGCTGCACCATTGTGCTGCATTCTATGTAGGCATGACAACCAACACGCTGTCTGTCCGCATGAACGCTCACCGACAAAGTGTGGCCAAAAAATAAGTGGACCACCCTGTAGCTGAACACGCTGCCAAACATGATACCCCCATCTCAATGATTGCTTCACAGCCTGTGCCATATGGATCCTTCCCACCACCACCACCTTTTCTGAATTGCACAGGTGGGAATTTTCCCTGCAATACATCCTACATTCCCATAACCCTCCTGGCCTCAACCTTCATTAGTCACTGTCCTCACCCATTTCAATTTTTGTTTTTATTATTATTATTATTATTTTTATTTCTCTCCTTTCCGCTACTTACCACCTCCCCCCTGCGCACCTTCTCTCCTACCCTACGTCTAAACTGCAACACTTCACTTCTCTGTTCGCCACTACCACCATACTATCCCTCCCCCTCCCCACCCAGCCACCACCCCCATCATGCACTGGTGCTGCTGCTGGCAGTGTAGTTTCAGCTATCTGAGACTGCAGATGTGTGTGTGTGTGTGTGTGTGTGTGTGTGTGTGTGTTTTTGCGCACGCGCGTGTGTAATTCTGACAAAAGCCTTAATGGCCGAAAGCTATGCTTGTGTTAACCTTTCTATTGTGCCTATCGCGGCTCAGCATCTCTGCTATATGGTGAGTAGCAACTTTCCTTCTCTCGTATTAACATTCCATCCTGGATTTTCCATTATTAAACATATAGTTCGGTAATTTTCACACCTGTCAACACTTGCTTTCTTTGGGATTGGAATTATTATATTCTTCTTTTAGTCTGAGGGTATTTCGCCTGTCACATATCTTGCTCACCTGATGGTAGAGTTTTGTCAGAGTTGGCTCTCCCACAGCTTTCAGTAGTTCTAATGGAATGTTGTCTACTCCCAGGGCCTTGTTTCAACTTGGATCTTTCAGTGCTCTGTCAAAAACTTCACGCAGTATCGTATCTCCCATTTCATCTTCATCCTCTTCCATTTCCATAATATTGTCCTCAAGAACATCGCCCCTGTATAGACCCTCTATATACTCCTTCCCCCTTTCTGCTTTCCCTTCTTTGGTTAGAACTGGGTTTTCATCTGAGCTCTTGATATTCATGCAAGTGGTTCTCTTTTCTCCAAAGGTCTCTCTAATTTTCCTATAGGCAGTATCTATCTTACCCCTAGTGAGACCAGCCTCTATATCCTTACATTTATCCTCTAGCCATCCCTGCTTAGCCATTTTGCACTTCCTGTTGATCTTATTTTTGAGACGTTTGTATTCCTTTTTGCCTGCTTCATTTACTGCATACGGCACTTTACCTGACATTTTCCTATATGCAATTACTTAAGTTATCTACATTGTGTAGTGTACTTCTGCACTAAAGTACTAAGGATCATTTGGATCTTAAGATAAACTTACCACAACTTAATACTAATGTAATATCAACTTAAGTGCGAGGAAATATTTTCAGAAGGTGTATGTAGTGTAGGAGAAAATATAGAAATGCAGTAAATGAAGCAGGCAAAAAGGAATACAAACGTCTCAAAAATAAGATCAACAGGAAGTGCAAAATGGCTAAGCAGGGATGGCTAGAGGACAAATGTAAGGATGTAGAGGCTTGTCTCACTAGGGGTAAGATAGATACTGCCTATAGGAAAATTAAAGAGACCTTTGGAGAAAAGAGAACCACTTGCATGAATATCAAGAGCTCAGATGGAAACCCAGTTCTAACCAAAGAAGGGAAAGCAGAAAGGTGGAAGGAGTGGTGGTGGTGGTGGTTGTTAGTGTTTAACGTCCCGTCGACAACGAGGTCATTAGAGACGGAGCGCAAGCTCGGGGTTAGGGAAGGATTGGGAAGGAAATCGGCCGTGCCCTTTTAAAGGAACCATCCCGGCATTTGCCTGAAACGATTTAGGGAAATCACGGAAAACCTAAATCAGGATGGCCGGAGACGGGATTGAACCGTCGTCCTCCCGAAGGAGTATATAGAGGGTCTATACAGGGGCGATGTTCTTGAGGACAATATTATGGAAATGGAAGAGGATGAAATGGGAGATACGTCCTTACATTTGTCCTCTAGCCATCCCTGCTTAGCCATTTTGCACTTCCTGTTGATCTTATTTTTGAGACGTTTGTATTCCTTTTTGCCTGCTTCATTTACTGCATTTCTATATTTTCTCCTACACTACATACACCTTCTGAAAATATTTCCTCACACTTAAGTTGATATTACATTAGTATTAAGTTGTGGTAAGTTTATCTTAAGATCCAAATGATCCTTAGTACTTTAGTGCAGAAGTACACTACACAATGTAGATAACTTAAGTAATTGCATATAGGAAAATGTCAGGTAAAGTGCAGACACTATATCGTGGCACTTGGTTGCAAGTGTAAACAAATGAAAACTGAGAATGCCTGAGAGGGACGAGCAGTGGGTAACAAGGGCCACCCCCTCTTGCCTGACTGAAGTCCATCCGCATTCTGTGCATCTGCAAAAACAGAACCGATATCCCTGGAATCACCTATTACTCCTATTTTGAGATATATTTGAACCCCACTCACTATAAGTACAGAAAAAGAATGCACAACACAGAGCAGCAGGTAACAGCTGCAGCACAATGTCACAAACATAGTTCACACCTGACTTCTACCTTTATGTTACACAACTGTAGTTCAAAAACGCCTCCACCTTTAAGTGTCCAAACAATTCATCTAGGTCGTCGTCGTCGCCCCCCCCCCCAGTACTTTTCAGTTTATATAGAATATATGCAGATGCGTGCCAAGGTGCTACTACAGATATGTCTATGTAACACAGCTTCCTGCCTTTATCTTACAGTTTTACATATTCATAATATCATTCTATTATGAAAATTACGGTGTCAAATTGAGGACGTCAGCACAATCTAACCCAACACAGATTGTAGTTATAATACACTAATGAATGGAAGACAGCTACGCACACCAAACAACATACTGCTGGGCCATGGAGCCTCTCTCATTTCCTCCCACCAATCCCAATTGCATTACTCTACAATCTACTGGCATTTATAGCATACCTAACATTCTCTCTCACCCGACTCACTATACTGATGGAACGTGTGTATAACAACATAGGAGTAACTGGGTAGTCACCAAACAAAATTCGGATATATCATTCGAAAGAAGATATCAGATCTGTGTATCGTAATAGCGGAGGAAGGGGTCATTGACCAAATCAACACACAAAAATAAAACCTTTCAATCTTCACTCCCCTAGCAAAAGTAAGACCTGCATGTCACAGACACTTAACTTTCGGTAACAATACTATGGATGGCATTTTTGTAGTTTAACGAAGTGACAGTAGCACAACACAGCAAATGACAAGTTTAAAGGTCCTCTAGACAGTATTTCAAACATCAGATGCAGCTTGGCAAAGTCGCATGTAACATCCACCGAACTGTCGCGGTGTAGACTACAAACCACACGCACAATAAAATATAAATAAACGCGACGCTATTTAGTCACATATCCCTGTTACAAATTACCTTTTTGCCGTTTAGTTCAACTTCTTTCGCCTTTGTGATATACAATTCGCGAAGTTGCGCCTTCAAATCACTATTCATTTCCAGATCGAGGAGTGCTTGTGAAATTGAAGTTTCGAAAGCGTCCGGCTCACCGCCGCCGCTTTTAATGATCTTGGCACCCGATAACATCTGAAACAAGCAAAGTACAATATTTCAGTCATTACAACAAACGGAAGCTCCACTGGCAAACTCATACAACATGCTTGGGTATGCGACTTCCACACGATATCCAACATCATCGACGCGCACAAGGCCTTAAAAATAAAATCAACGCTTCTTTCAGCAACAATAAGTAATGAATAAAGGTTATAAAATACACGCTTCTGCCAGATTAACTTACTTCAAGGCAAAATAATTCCCAAATCTAATTCAATACACAATTCTAAACGTGTACCTTGCCGTCCGAGATCGCAAAGACTTTCACCTACTACACAAAGACATAAACTTCAAAGAGCTGACAGTAGAAGACGCTACAATTTAATCTTTCACAACTGCAAATAACAAATAACAAATTTAAAATGTACTAGAAATGAGAATTTATGGCAACTAACGTACAACAAATTTTAAAAAGAATTGGAGCATAGACTAATATAATTTGAATGATAATACTGAGCATTAACTGACATGTTCATCGTTCTTTTCTAGTGTATCGGGACAAAACTGAAAACATCTTTGTCGGCCAAGTCAAAGCAGATGTTCCGTGCAGCAGTGAAAACTGACTACTGACTAGCTGTGTACTGTGAGTGGGAAGAGGATTAGTATAAACACGTGGAACATCTTGAATTGATAAGTGCGTGGTATCGTAAAACAACTACTCACGGGGGATATCTACATATGCAAACAACAGTCTTAGTATCTTTGAAGTTCACCCAAAAAAGTTTTTGCGTTGGCCCAGATTTAGAGTTGGTTGCATTAAAAATGTGTGATGTATATACTATTGTCGTGTCAGTGTACCATGCACCTGGTGTAGACTTCGATAAATTTCTCACCTAACGCGTTCGAATTCAAAAATTATCTTGTGTGGTGACTTCAGCATCCATTTAAAAGAATGCTACACTAAGGATAAAACATTAAAGTACTTGATGAGTGACTATGGGTTGTATGTGAATAATTATGAACCAATTAGAAGAGAGGATTGCCTCGACACTGGTGTCACCAACGTAAACTCCTGGGACTACAAAATACACTCCTGGAAATGGAAAAAAGAACACATTGACACCGGTGTGTCACACCCACCATACTTGCTCCGGACACTGCGAGAGGGCTGTACAAGCAATGATCACACGCATGGCACAGCGGACACACCAGGAACTGCGGTGTTGGCCGTCGAATGGCGCTAGCTGCGCAGCATTTGTGCACCGCCGCCGTCAGTGTCAGCCAGTTTGCCGTGGCATACGGAGCTCCATCGCAGTCTTTAACACTGGTAGCATGCCGCGACAGCGTGGACGTGAACCGTATGTGCAGTTGACGGACTTTGAGCGAGGGCGTATAGTGGGCATGCGGGAAGCCGGGTGGACGTACCGCCGAATTGCTCAACACGTGGGGCGTGAGGTCTCCACAGTACATCGATGTTGTCGCCAGTGGTCGGCGGAAGGTGCACGTGCCCGTCGACCTGGGACCGGACCGCAGCGACGCACGGATGCACGCCAAGACCGTAGGATCCTACGCAGTGCCGTAGGGGACCGCACCGCCACTTCCCAGCAAATTAGGGACACTGTTGCTCCTGGGGTATCGGCGAGGACCATTCGCAACCGTCTCCATGAAGCTGGGCTACGGTCCCGCACACCGTTAGGCCGTCTTCCGCTCACGCCCCAACATCGTGCAGCCCGCCTCCAGTGGTGTCGCGACAGGCGTGAATGGAGGGACGAATGGAGACGTGTCGTCTTCAGCGATGAGAGTCGCTTCTGCCTTGGTGCCAATGATGGTCGTATGCGTGTTTGGCGCCGTGCAGGTGAGCGCCACAATCAGGACTGCATACGACCGAGGCACACAGGGCCAACACCCAGCATCATGGTGTGGGGAGCGATCTCCTACACTGGCCGTACACCACTGGTGATCGTCGAGGGGACACTGAATAGTGCACGGTACATCCAAACCGTCATCGAACCCATCGTTCTACCATTCCTAGACTGGCAAGGGAACTTGCTGTTCCAACAGGACAATGCACGTCCGCATGTATCCCGTGCCACCCAACGTGCTCTAGAAGGTGTAAGTCAACTACCCTGGCCAGCAAGATCTCCGGATCTGTCCCCCATTGAGCATGTTTGGGACTGGATGAAGCGTCGTCTCACGCGGTCTGCATGTCCAGCACGAACGCTGGTCCAACTGAGGCGCCGGGTGGAAATGGCATGGCAAGCCGTTCCACAGGACTACATCCAGCATCTCTACGATCGTCTCCATGGAAGAATAGCAGCCTGCATTGCTGCGAAAGGTGGATATACACTGTACTAGTGCCGACATTGTGCATGCTCTGTTGCCTGTGTCTATGTGCCTGTGGTTCTGTCAGTGTGATCATGTGATGTATCTGACCCCAGGAATGTGTCAATAAAGTTTCCCCTTCCTGGGACAATGAATTCACGGTGTTCTTATTTCAATTTCCAGGAGTGTAATTTTGATGGCTCCATTCGATAGCAAATCGTGAGGCATTAGTTGACCACCTAAATAGTCAAATGAACAAAACATTCTGGCGGATTAAGACTGTGTGGTAGATTGGGACTTGAATGTGGGATCTTTGCCTTTCACAGGCAAGGGCTCTACCGATTGAGCCACCTAAGCACGACTCAAGACCTATCCCCACAGCTCCACTTCCTCCAGTATGTCGTCTCCTACCTTTCAAACTTCACAGAAGATTTCCTGAAAAAGTTGTGGGACCAGCACTCCTGGAGGAAAGGATATTACAGAAACCTGGCTTAGCCACAGCCTGGGTGATGTTTGCAGAATGAGATCATTCACTTTGCAACGGAATGTGTGCTGTGTAAGAGTCTACGGGTTGCACGCAGCCTTACGGTACGTAACACGCGCTCACCAGCCGACCTATCTGGAATGCTGACAATTTTCTTGGTCAGTACACGTGCGTATGGCCGCAGTGCGACGCAGGGAGTAAGTGACTGGCCGCTGTCGGCAGAGCGCCGTGTTAACTAGCGTAGCCTCGGGCGCGAATATGTCTCTTTTCTTAGCTCACCATGGAGCCTTTCGATACAACCGTAATTATGAAGTCAGACACAGTGATGATGGGTGCAAGTAGCGTCCGTGTTTTATAATCAGCCTCTGCTAATAAAACTGTTTAAACTTACCTCTTGTGTTCGCGTATTGCCGTACCTCAAGGACCCACTGCTTGCAAATCCTGACAAATATTTCATCTAATTATCATCTGGGGCAACAACATGAACAACCCCCTTATAGAAGTGATGTCAGCATGGGGATAATTATGGAAAATCTACAGCTCTGAAGAGGTGCAGCATAACGTAAACTTCGAGCAGCAGCAGCAGCATGAACATCTTCCGACTATGATGGGACATCCACCATCACCACCCCATCCGCCCCTTGCCAGAGACAGTGATTCCTGTTAGTTCCAGTGAAAATCAGACCGAAACTGACTTCGTGATAAGTGCTGTATATCGTGGGAGAAACACCAAATTACTTATTGACACAGGAGCACAGACCTCAATGTGGTGTGGCATAGATAAACGGGATAAACTAAAACCGCCGCTATTAAAAGAGCGAGGGTTAAACGGAGGAAAGCTACGTAAATATGGAGAAGTTGACATAGAATTAATTCTTGGCCAAGGCCAAGAGGAAGGTGAAAATAAAGATAAGTATACAGCAAGGGTACGAGTGGTTTCAAATAACGAAATGCCTTACGACAGTGTACTTGGATTTGATTTCTTGTCCGCTAACGAGGCAGAGATATTTGTCGCAGAAAGAAAGATCAGACTAGGCCGTAGCAACTACAACCTAGGAAATCGTTCTTCAGATCGTGCTCAAAGGAGTAGCAATACTGACGGCGTGGGAATGAATCGCCCAAACGATACATGAGTTCAAACCGTCTGAGACGATGTTCAAATTGATCAGCCTCAGCAAATTCCCAAGGGAGCAGGAAAGACAATCTACATTGAAGTTAAGTGACCCCGATTCAAGGAAGGAACTTTGTTATTAATTGAGCAATCCGAGAAAAGTTAGTTACTGGATAAAATGCATTGTTATGTTGCTAGGAGTGTAGGTGTCGCTACAATGGTGAGACAAAATGTTGCAAAAGTCCCAGTTACAATAACGAATATGAGCAATGAGGATGTTGTTTTGTCACGAGGAACGAAAGTTGCTGAAGTGTCGAGCGTAAATAACAGTGACATAATACAGATTCCAGATGAAGAAACAAATGCTGTAGTTATAAACACAGATTTTTGTAACAGTACCGCAAAACTGCATCGAAGAGACGAAGTTAATAATGAACTGAAGTGCAAGATTTGGAAGAAAATAGAACATTTGACAGCTGATGAATAGTAGATTTTAGCGCCTGTTTTGTTGGAGTATCCAGATGTATTCCGAGAACGTGCAAATTTACCTGACACTCATTTAGTTCAGCATTGTATTCATACACGGAATGCACCCCTAATTACACAGACACCTGACCGAATACCATTCAGTCAAAGAGAGTTCGTAGAAGACATGGTTAAAGAACAATTAGAAGCCGGAATTATAAAACCAAGAGATCCTTCAGACCCACCGTGGTGTTTGCCTGTTGTAATTGTAAAGAATAAATCAATTTCTGAAGAACCACAGTTTTGTTTTTGTGTTGATTACTGATCTTTGAATTCTGTGAGCACACCCAACATTTACCCCTTACCAAATTTATTGGAAACCTTAGATTATTTGGGCAGATGTCGAATTTTTTCCGTATGTGATTTAACAAGTGGTTATCACCATCCAGATGATCAATCAAAAACTTCATTTGTAACAGCAACAGAGGTATACAAGTATCTTTGTATGCCATTTGGACTTCGTAATGCTCCAGCTACATTTCAACGCCTAATGGATTCAGTTTTACGAGGGCTTACCCCAACACAAGCACTTGTTTACCTTGATAATGTAATAATTTTTGGTGAAAACAGGAAGCAGCATACTGAGAGACCACAAGCTGTTTTTGGGCGTATAAGAAGTACAAACCTGTCCTTATCAATATATAAATGTCATTTTGCACAAAGTAAAGTTAACTCTCTTGGTCATGTTATAAACAGTGAAGGTGTTCGACCTGATCCAAAATTAACTTAAGATGTAAAGAATTTTCCTGAA
The DNA here is from genome assembly GCF_023898315.1 of Schistocerca nitens. Lineage (NCBI taxonomy): Eukaryota > Metazoa > Arthropoda > Insecta > Orthoptera > Acrididae > Schistocerca > Schistocerca nitens. The sequence goes on along the minus strand of NC_064620.1, from coordinate 140,112,441 downwards.
CCACAGGATTTGAAAGAACTACAATCATTCTTGGGATTGCCAAATTTCTACAGACGATTTGTAACCGGTCATGCGAATATAGCACCTCCAATGACACAGCTACTGAAGAAAGGAGCCACATTTAATTCGTCAGCAGAATGCAAGAACTTAAAACTGCTCTAACCACAGCCCCAGTGTTAGCCTATCCGGATTTCAGTAAACCTTTTATTCTTTCAATAGATGCATCCAGTTTTGCCATAGGTGCAAACTTGTCTCAAGAAGTTGATGGTCATGAACATCCAATCTCATTTGCTTCCAGACAACTAAAAAAAAAAAAAAGCACTCCATCTTCAGGCCACGAGTGGCCTACCGGGACCATCCGACCGCCATGTCATCCTCAGTGGAGGATGCGGATTAGGAGGGGCGTGGGGTCAGCACGCTGCTCTCCCAGTCGTTATGATGGTATTCTTTACCGAAGCCGCTACTATTCGGTCGAGTAGCTCCTCAATTGGCATCACGAGGCTGAGTGCACCCCGAAAAATGGCAACAGCGCATGGCTGCCAGATTGGTCACCCATCCAAGTGCCCACCACGCCCGACAGCGCTGAACTTCGGTGATCTCACGGGAAACGGCGTATCCACTGCGGCAAGGCCGTTGCCAACTAAACAAAGCAGAATGTAATTATACTACTACTGAGAAGGAGCTTGGTGCTTTAGTTTTGGTATAACAAATAACAGATGTTTCTTAACAGGAAGAGAATTTACAGTTATTACAGATCATGTTGCACTTAAATGGTTATTGAGTTTAAAGGATCCAAGTTCCAGATTAACAAGATGGGCATTAAGACTGAGTGAGTACCAATTTTACGTTATTCACCAATCTGATAAACAGCGTGTGAATGCTGATGCAATGAGTCGAAAAGTCAATGTTTGTGTTACAATAAAGTCGAGAAGAAGAGTTAAAGGCAACGCAAGAAGAAGATCCACAATGCAAATTATGGGAAAATGATCAACGTTTTGTCGAAATAGATGGATTATTGTACAAAGTCTCAATAGAAATAAGTGTCCAAGGAATAGAAAAGCAACTGAAATCACTCAACAGAGGAAAGTACACTGGACCTGATGGGATACCAATTTGATTCTACACAGAGTACATGAAACAACTTGCCCCCCTTCTAACAGCCATGTACCGCAAGTCTCTAGAGGAACGGAAGGTTCCAAATGATTGGAAAAGAGCACAGATAGTTCCAGTTTTCAAGAAGGGTCGTCGAGCAGATGCGCAAAACTATAGGGCTATATCTCTGACATCGATCTGTTGTAGAATTTTAGAACATGTTTTTTGCTCGCGTATCATGTCATTTCTGGAAACCCAGAATCTACTCTGTAGGAATCCATATGGATTCCGGAAACAGCGATCGTGTGAGATCCAACTCGCTTTATTTGTTCATGAGACCTAGAAAATATTATACAGGCTCCCAGGTAGATGCCGTTTTCCTTGAATTCCGGAAGGCGTTCGATACAGTTCCGCACTGTTGCCTGATAAACAAAATAAGAGCCTACGGAATATCAGACCAGCTGTGTGGCTGGATTGAAGAGATTTTAGCAAACAGAACACAGCATGTTGTTCTCAATAGAGAGACGTCTACAGACGTTAAAGTACCGTCTGGCGTGCCACAGGGGAGTGTTATGGGACTGTAGCCACTACGTAGCTCCATTCTATTAATGATAGACTCGTTCGTATACTTAATGTTCAACTTTATTGTGAAGCCATGAGCCAGATATTAACATAGAACATCTAAGACAAAAACAAACACAAAGCAAAGAATAAATGATTATGTGCACACTAGAGTCTTTGCCGCTGCCCCTGTATTGTGCATACACAACTATTCGTCTGCGTGCTCCCACACAGTCCCCTCCCTGAAGAGCAGAGCTCCAGGAATGTGCGGAAATTTGTACCGAACCCTTCGCCCAGCTCTTGTGCGAATTTCCAGCTGTACTTCCTCCATCGTCGTATCCTCTCGCGTTTTTCAGCCGGCTCGCTGTCCTACCATCCGTTGCACCCTGCAGGGGCCCCTCGTCTTGCCGCAGGCCCGCCTCCTCTTCTTGTGTTACATCTTCTAGCAGTAAGTGAGCCGGCTTCACCTGGTCTATTGACACAGTAACACTCTTATCGCGAACTAGGATAGTCATGGCATGGTCCGTATGGTGTAGTACTTTATAAGGCCCCATATGGTGGCTGCAAAGGAGTTCTGACTGCATCGGTTCGCAACATTACATGCGAGCATTTGCTCAGTTCTCGATGTACGAACGACGGCCTAACGCCATGCCATGTCACTGGCTGTGGCCTAAGCTCGGCCAGTTGAGCCCTTACTCTCGTTAACAAGTACGATAGGTCTGTCTCGCCTGTACTCTTCTGGAAAAACTCTCCGGGTAGGCATAAGGTTTTCCCGTATACTAATTCCACTGTAGATGCTCCGAGGTCAGGTTTGAAAATGGTGCGTAAGCCTAGTAACACTAGTGGCAATGCTGCTGACCAATTCTTGTCATGGCACATTAACGCGGCCTTAAATGTTCGGTGCCACCACTCTACCATGCCATTGCTTTCCGGATGATAACTTGTAGTAAGGTGACGGCGGAACCCGCACATGTTTGCGAGCTCCAGGAACAAGCAGGATTCGAACTGACATCCTTGGTCCTCGTGACATGTACCGGACATCCGAACCATGCTACCCACGTCATCAAGAACGCCCGACTGACTGTCTCTGCTGATACATCTGAAATGGGGATTGCTTCTGCCCATCTCGTAAATCCGTCAGTTGCCGTCAATAGATACCGATAGCCTTCGCACATTGGCAATGGTCCAACAATATCCAGATGAACATGTTCGAAACGACCAGTTGGCCCGTCGACTTTACCCACTGGCTTCTTCACAAGGCGTCCCACTTTACATCGCTGACAATCCAGACATGTCTGCACCCACTTCCGACAGTCTCTCTCAATTCCTGACCACACGAATCACTTCAGCATTAATTTTACACCGAGCGAGGTGGCGCAGTGGTTAGACACTGGACTCGCATTCTGGAGGACGACGGTTAAATCCCGTGTCCGGCCATCCTGATTTAGGTTTTCTGTGATTTCCCTAAATCGATCCAGGCAAATGCCGGGATGGTTCCTTTGAAAGGGCACGGCCGACTTCCTTCCCCATCCTTCCCTAATCCGATGAGGCCGATGACCTCGCTGTCTGGTCTCCTTCCCAAAACAACCCAACTGCTAACTGCTATTAATTTTACACTCGCTCAAGGTCTCGGATGAGCCAAACCATGCAACCCTTCGAATACCTCCGGGCGCAAACTCTCCGGCACAAAAGGTCTAGGCTGTCCCTGAGGTATCGCACCATAACTGTATTGTCTCACCTTCTGGACACAGTTTTCTTCAACCCGGTGGGCGTGCTCTGCCGAAAAACTTGCAGTTGTGTATCATCCTCCTGCTCTCTCGCCATAGTAGCGTAGTTCACTGAATACTTTATTGCCGCAACTCGTGAGAAGCAATCTGCCACCATATTCTCTGCCCTGTTAATATGTCGTAAATCAGTAGTGAACTGGCTTATATATTCCAGTTGCCTGAATTGTTTAGGTGACAAAGTATCCATACGCTTGCAGAATGCGAAAGTGAGCGGTTTGTCGTCTGTAAACAATGTAAATGGTCTGGCTTCCACGTAAGGCCGGAAATATCTTATGGCTTCATAAGCAGCCAGCAGCTCTCTAATCATATGCACTCCAATTCCGCTGTGGGTCTGTGAGTTTCTTGAAGAAGAATCCTAAAGGATGCCAATGACCAGCAGTCCACTTATGCAACGCTGCCACAGTCGCCACCTGACTTGCGTCGCATCTTTCTCTGGGTGAGCTAGTAAAACTGCTTTCTTTAGGCTTTCCTTGATTTGCTCGAACGCGCGCTGCATGCTTGATGTCCATTATAGCTTCTGATTTTTCCCAGTGTTCATGCCCGCCAAAGCCTCCATGAGTGGTGCTTGTAAGGCCGCAGCTCCTGGCAGATGTTTGCGGTAAAAATTTAAAACACGTAGGAATCTCCGCAACTGTTGCAAATATAACGGGCGAGGCATCAGCTGTATAACCTCGAACTTCTCCAAAGGACGGATGCCAGCTGCTGAGCCTGTGTGGCCCAGGTAAGTCACCCGATCTTTATGCAAACTGTATTTGGTGTCATTCACCACTACACCATAAGTACGTAGCCTCTCGAAAACCGTCCAGAGGTGCTCTTCGTGGAGGGCTACTGTCGCTGAGAACACCAGTATATCGTCTAAATAGGCGAAAGTGAAATCTAGCCCTCGCAGCACCTCATCGATGAAACGTTGCCATGTCTGTGCAGCGTTTTTTAAACCAAATGGCATGTGTAAAAACTCGAAAAGACCGAAATGTGTAGTGACTGCTGTCTTCAGTATGCCACTGTCAGCCACCGGTATTTGGTGGTATACTTTTTTACAGTCGACTACACTGAAACATTCAGCTCCGGCGAATTTATTTGTAAAGTCGCGAATGTTGGGAACCGGATACCGATCAGGTATTGTACGGGCATTCATCAACCTATAATCACCACAAGGTCTCCAACTTCCATCTCTCTTCCTTACTAAATGTAAAGGCGAGGCCCATGCCCTATCAGATCTTTGCATCACTCCCATTTCCAACATCTCTACGAATTCAGCTTTTGTGTCTGCAAATCTCTCTGGGGCCAACCTTCTCGGTCTGAGGGAGACCGGAGGCCCGGGCACGGTGTTTATGTAGTGAACTGTATGATGGGCCACCATGGCTATTGACTGTGCTGACGGTTTTCTAAGTCGGCATACTTCTGTCACTCCAACCGAACCGTGTACCTTCTCTGTGATTATTTCTACATGATCCTGCACCACCTCTTTGCCCCTTCTAAGCTGAGCTAACAGAATGTCCACCGCAAAAAACTAATGCATATAGAAAATCTGCTCCTAATATGCACTCTGCCACATCTGCAATGACAAAAGTCCAATGAAAAATAATACTAGGTCCTAAATTCACTTCTTTGACACAACTGCCATACGTCATTATGGGCTGTTTATTTGCAGCCTTGAGGCAAAACGATGTGCTGTCACTGAGGGAAGTACACTTCCCCCTTTGCTCCTTCCCGGCATCTCCGCTGTCCTTATGTGTCGGCAGGACCTCCGAACCGGTAGCTCTCAATGCCTCCATCTGCCTCTGCAGCCCGTCTAGCTGCTCCTTGAGTTTTGGAAGTTGTGTACCGTAACAGCGCGCCGCTGCTTATTAATCGCCGCCGCTTGGTATTCTTCCATCGTCGCCTTCGCCTTTGCTATTCTGAGAGAATTACTTGGTTCAACCGTCGCATGAACCCTGTCGGCGAGTTGGAGTAGTGCTTGTACAATGTATCCGTCATTTGCTGCTACAGCTGGTCTTACTGCAGACGGGAGCTGCGCTGTCCCAACGGAATGAAGTGTAGTGTTCGACAATTCATTTACCGTCATGATTCCATGCAAATGCTTCTAATATTCGGAGGGAATTCTGTCACCTCTACGTTCACCTCGCAACACCTGGCAGATTCTTTGGCCTAGCGGTTTAGTAAGCCGGTTGATTAAAATGCCCTTCAATGTTGTATATTGTTGCGTTTACGGCTGCCGTCTAATTATCTCTTCAACTAATATCACTGCCCTGGCATCCAGACTGTTTGCCGCTATCATGCCAGTTCTAACATGGAGAACCAAAGTTCCGGTTTATCGGCCATGAACGGCGGCAGGCGTACTTTCATGCGTTGTGTCCCAGCGAAGCTTCCTCTCGTATATGTGTTCCGACCGCGGATTTTGTCCTGGTAATATCACTGTCCCGCTCCGCTGAATCCATTCCGTGGTGTCGAACGTCGTTCCATAATTCCCGAACCTGACCGCGCAGCATACCCTGCCGGTGTACTGACCGTGCTGTAGAGCTTCTGCCGTTTGGTGTATGTTGTAGTGTACCTTCGTTGTCCTTCTTCTCTGCCTTTTGCCGTACGTGTTCTTTTGACTTTGGGGTCACCACATTGTAGCCACTACGCAGCTCCATTCTATTAATGATACACTCGTTCGTATTCTTAATGTTCAACTTTACTGTGAAGCCATGAGCCAGACATTAACATAGAACATCTAAGACAAAAACAAACACAAAGCAAAGAGTAAATGATTATGTGCACACTAGAGTCTTTGTCGCTGACCCTGTATTGTGCACACACAACTATTCATCTGTGTGCTCCCACAGGACCATTGCTTTTCACAATATATATAAACGACCTAGAAGATAGTGTCGGAAGTTCCATGCGGCTTTTCGCAGATGATGCTGTAGTATACAGAGAAGTTGCAACATTAGAAAATTGCAGCGAAAAGCAGGAAGACCTGCAGTGGATAGGCACTTGGTGCAGGGAGTGGCAACTGACCCTTAACATAGACAAATGTAATGTATTGCGAATACATAGAAAGAAGGATCCTTTGTTGTATGATTATATGATAGTGGAACAAACACTGGTAGTAGTTATTTCTGTAAAATATCTGGGAGTATGCGTATGGAACTATTTGAAGTGGAATGATCATATAAAACTAATTGTTGGTAAGACGGGTGCCAGGTTGAGATTAATTGGGAGAGTCCTTAGAAAATGTAGTCCATCAACAAAGGAGGTGGCTTACAAAACACTCGTTCGACCTATTGCTCATCAGTGTGGGGACCATACCAGGTCGGGTTGACAGAGGAGATAGAGAAGATCCAAAGAAGAGCGGCGCGTTTCGTCACAGGGTTATTTGGTAAGCGTGAGAGGGTTACAGAGATGTTTAGCAAACTCAAGTGGCAGACACTGCAAGAGAGGCGCTCTGCATCGCGATGTAGCTTGCTGTCCAGGTTTCGAGAGGGTGCGTTTCTGGATGAGGTATCGAAGGTATTGCTTACCCCTACTTATACCTCCTGAGGAGATCACGAATGTAAAATTAGAGAGATTCGAGCGCGCACGAAGGCTTTCTGGCAGTCGTTCTTCCCGCGAACCATACGCGACTGGAACAGGAAAGGGAGGTATTGACAGTGGCACATAAAGTGCCGTCCGCCACACACCGTTGGGTGGCTTGCGGAGTATAAATGTAGATGTAGATGTAAAGGCAACCACCTAGTTATTCCAGAAAGCATGAAAGAGCAAAGCATCAGAGAACAACACAATTGTTTATTATCAGGACATTATGGTAAAAAAGCAACGAACATTAAAATAGCTCAAATGTTTTGGTGGCCGAGCCGCAAAATTGACGTTTTCGAGTATGTTTCACAATGTGATTCCTGTAGCAGACGGAATAATCTAGGAAAAAGTAGAGCACCATTGCAAGAACTGCCAGAGACAAGTGAACCATTTGAACGAGTAGGACTTGATGGCGTAGGACCGTTGCCTAAGACTAACGATGGAAACAAATACATATTGACAATGTTAGATCATTTCTCTAGATACCTTGTCATGGCACCAATACCTGATCGGAGCGCTGAGACTATAGCTAAAGTTTTTGTAAAAGAATGGATTCATAAGTTTGGATCACCATTAAGTATAATTACTGATCAAGGAACGGATTTTATGAGTGAATTACTTAAACAGACTTGTAAGCTCATGCAAATAACTCAGTTAAGGACTACACCAGCACACCCTGAAGGAATGGAAGAGTCGAGCGAGTCCACAGAACAATTATTAAAATGGTTAGCAATTATGTGAACAGCAAACACGACAGTTGGGATGTCTGTTTACCGTACTTGGTAAGTTGTTACAATGCCAAAATGCACAGCTCATCTGGCCTAAGTCCATATGAGATCGTCTATGGAAGAATAATGCATTCACCCTTGGACTTTGCACGATCGACTGCCGGAGTCAGCAATGAACACATAAGGGATCTAGCACGCAAGCTAAAGCAAGCATGGAGGGGAGTGAAACAGCGAAATCATCAATCCTTTCTTTAGCAAGCAAGACAACACGACCGCCAAGCGGCAGTGCCACAGTATTGAGTTGGAGATCTTGAGTATCTGAGCAACGTGGTGTTAAAGAAGAGTCAAGTCAAAAAGTTTAAGAAGTTTTGGAAGGGCCATATCCAATATAGGAGGTGGTATCGCCCGTTGTCGCTGTTGGAGCTTAAGCTCTAACTGCCCATTCGTTTGATAGTCGTTCATGTCAATCGGGTAAAGCCATTTCTGGGTAGATTTCCTGTAGTATCGCAAAACGACGAGGACCGACTGAGAAGCAGATCTGCTGTTCTCAAACCCAGGAAGCGAGAATCGCGAGCTCCGAGTCCAGACTTCGAGGCCGAGGCATCACCACATTCCGAGCGATCCTGTTCAAGACACCCCTACAATCTGCGTAAACATATGTAGTGTATAAGAGTGCAATGCTTGTGTTTATTTCAGCCTTGTGCTTATGTGACTGTACTGTGAAAATTTAGTACTGTAGATATTGCACGAGTGCACAATTGAAACTAAACCTTTTATTCCACAGGTTACCACAAAAAACTCATTTATTTTATATTCACAGTTAATTCTAGTATTTAGAGCTAATTAACCCTGTTCATTTTTATTCTAATGTTTGGTATCATAGCGTATTCTACTAATGCTGTAGTAATAGTACCACAGAGTACAGGTGTTTTGTTTGAACTACGATCAGATATGGTAGTTTCAACAAGTAATGCAAAACTTGTCCTCAAGTACAATCTGAGTGAAATCCAGCAACAACTCAATTCTGTAAAGAAGCAAATTGATCTAATTCGTTCTGTTAAGTGTAATGATACAATTTTGGAAATGGGTACATCTTGGTATAATAACTGGGTCATAGCCAAAATGCAGGTAGTTTCTACATTTGCTAATTATGGACAAGAGATTTACTGTTTTTAAAGCTTTTGCCACTCAAAACTTTAATTAGGTGTAAATGTGTCTGGTTTAATTTTGGAGGAAGTATCCTTCATAGTGTATTTGGTACTTTAACTAGTCGAGATCTACTGGAAGTTAAAGGCAAAATATTAGCTCTTGAACAACAGTCCAGTACAGATTCAACTAATGAAATTATCGTATTAAAGAATATGCAATGAACCATTACTAACCACATTGAACAGATTTTAAAGCAATTTATCTTACATTTCCATGTAACCCATAATGAAATGAACGCAAATATCCAAGAACTATTCCAAGGATTAAATGCTGTGAGTGCACACTTAGATTTAAAAACTCTTTTGTTAAGGATTACTGATAGTTTATCAAATGCTAGAATTGGTGCCCTTAACTTAAAAACAGCCTTAGAAAGCAGTTCAAATGTTTGTTTGAGCAGTGTGCAATTGTTACAGATCCTACTATCAATTGAGCGAAAGCTAGATGCAACCTATACTATGATTTACCCTGTTAACTCTTACAATTTATACGATTACTATAAGTTAACCACCACACACTCTTTAATGACTGCAGCTGAATTAACTGTTATTGTTTCTATGCCCATTGCTAGATCAAAGCATAATTTTGAAATGTATGAGATATATACTTACCCTGTGTAAAGGACACAGGCAGATATTCATGTAAAATACATACTGAATGATTATCTACTGATCAGCAGGGATTGAAGATATTTTGTGTCCCTAAATGAAAATGATTTGCGTGTGTGTAAACATAGTCATAAGTTAATTTGCACCTAATTGGCAGTATTCTTAGGCAGTAGAGTGTAGAACTGTGAGAGAGAATTGTTTATGAATCATCCCCCAAGAGATGATTTCCCTAGAATTTTAACGCATCTTTATCATACATTTCTTAAACAATGTTCTGAAGGTATACTTTTCTCCTTTAACTCCACATTGATGTCACATTTACTTGTAAAAATATAATACACATGAGATACCTTTACACTCAGATTGAAAAATAGTGGATTAATCTTGAATGCCACACATTGTGATTTATCATGTGAACTATTTGATATGCCTAGTGCATTGCCAACTACATTTAATGCAACTGGACATTTGCCATTAAAGACAATGTTATCTGTCTATTACAGTGATCCATATATATTAACATAATGAAAGCATTCCTTATCAAGTTTTTTGAAGACAATGATTTAATGAAGGATATTCACGAAAATGTAATTTCTTCCAATAATGAGTTAAACTTCATTGAAGCAGCAAATAGAATCAAGTCCTTCGATTCATCCAGTAATGTTAAAGTATACTTGATTGTCAGTATTGTGTTTTTATTGCTTTTATTAATTTGACTTTTGTCAACAGCATTTGTCATGTATGCAATTGTCATCCTGAAGGCAAGCTTCTCTGTACTGAACGTTACTGTGTCTGCAAATGAAATACATGTTGCATTGCTTTCTGATGCCACAAATGGCTAAAAAGATTCATAACGCTCAGGAGGTCGTTTTGAACCACCTATGGTTGCTCTAGTCTCTGGGGAGAGTGATGTAAGGGTCTACAGGTTGCACGCAGCCATACAGTACGTAACACGTGCACGCCAGTCGACCTATCTGGAATGCTGACAATTTGCTTGGTCAGTACACGTGCGTCTCACCGCAGTGCGACGCAGCGAGTAAGCGGTTGGCTGCCATCCACAGTGCGCCATATTAACTAATGTGGCCTCGGGTGCAAATATGTCTCTTTTCTTAGTTCACCATGGAGCCTTTCGATACGCCTGTAATTAGAATGTCAGACACAGTGATGATGGGTGCATGTAGCATGCGTGTTTTATAATCAGCCTTTGTTAATAAAACTGTTTAAACTTACTTCTTGTGTTCGCACATTGCCATACATCAAGGACCCAGTGCTTACAAATGCTGACAAATATTTCGTCTAATTATCATCCGAGGCAACACAAACAACCCCCTTATAGCTGATATGAACCTTTCTAGCGGATTAAAACTGTGTGCTGGTCCGAGACTCGAACTCGTGAAATTTCCTTTTGCAGGCAAGTGCTTTACTAACTGAACCAAAAAGTTTCATATCAGTGCACACTCTACTGCAGAGTGAATGCGCCTTTCTGGGGACAGAGGAAACTCTGTAAAAATACTGTAAGTGGTATTCTGACTATACCCTCCTGCTAGTGCTGGTATGAGACCCACCCCAAATCTAACAAAATAAACAACAGCAGGAAAAGAAGGAAAAATAAACCCCATATGGCAGCCCTGCTAAACGTGAATGGAGAATGCACCAGCAAATAAGTGCAGAAAACTGATTTGAGTCAGAATTACTATTCCAAAGAATAGGAGACAGAGAAGTTGCCCCAGGTCTCTAGCGATCGACAACAATGCTTTATAACACACGTAACAAGAAATCGAAAATAATTAAGAGCTTCTTTTGAACGAATTGTCTAAGGAAGAACAGTAAACACATAAGCAATGTAAAATATAATTTACTGTCACAAATCTGAAACATAAAGTATAAAGAAGACAGTGGCAGCAGAAAGTGCACCCATATCACAAGCAACGAGCGCACGGAATTAGTTCAAAATTTAATAAAATTGTTTCAACTGGAAAATGCATATGGCCGACGTCGATCCAGTGGGAGTTATAAATGCAGCGCAGCGAGCAGTTATGGGAATATGGGGAGGTGTGTTGTCCAGTCAACGGCAGCATGCAGCACGAAAGCAGATATTGGCTTCAGCTTCAGCACTTGCTTTGGCTTTCGCTGTCCTACAGTCAGCACGCAGCTCACAGTCTGCAGAAGGGTGAGTCATGAACATTTAAAAAGTAGAAACAGTTCTGTGAATATAGGGTTTATTGTTAATATTGTCGATTGGTAACAAATAGTGCATGCCGATCACAAGGAAGATGGCAATGCAAAACGAGGAGTTAAGATCGGTACTAGAAGGTATAATTAAAGAAAAAGCAGAGAAGGATAAGGAAAGACAGAAAGCGGAAGAAGTAGAATTAATTGAGTCCATTAAGGAACCATTTATTGAATCAATAGATGACATACTAAGCCATAAAATACAAGAGGTTAAAGCTAACTTAGAATCTAACTTTAATGCACAAATTAATAATTAAAACATTAAAATAATGCAAATAAACTCTAAAGTAAATGAATTACGAAAATCAGTGCCAGTAGGGATACAACAAGCAGTTAACAGATGATTTACAAGAAAGTGTACACAGAATAGCAACCAGAGAGTGGACAGGCTATCTAGAGCATGTGAATCCCGATTCCAATCGGTACGAGGTAGTATTTCAGACACAAATAAGCGTATCACGTCCATACAGAGAAATGCTGTAATAGGGACAACTGATGCTATAAAACATTTGCAAAAACGTTTACAGTTTTTTTGTAGAACAAGAACTAAAAGACAAAACAGAAACAAAATCACTTCCGGGGAAGATACAATTAACAGTAAACAAGAACTTGATATTTTTCAAACAACTTACGGGAATTCAGCCAGGTAATATTTACAGCGATCGCCGATACTTCGGCGGTAGTACACCCCACCATTTTCAATGCACAAACTAGGCCTTGCCTTGAAAATGGCGGGGTGTACTCCCGCCGAAGTATCGACGGTCGCTGTGAATATTACATGGCTGAATTCCCATAAGTTGTTTGAAAATTGTATACCCCAGGAGAAACTCATATCTCACAAGCACTTGGTAGAATATGGGAAGCAATAGAAGATAGCCGGCCGCGGTGGTCTCGCGGTTGTAGGCACGCAGTCCGGAACCGTGGGACTGCTACGGTCGCAGGTTCGAATCCTGCCTCGGGCATGGATGTGTGTGATGTCCTTAGGTTAGTTAGGTTTAAGTAGTTCTAAGTTCTATGGGACTGATAACCACAGCAGTTGAGTCCCATAGTGCTCAGAGCCATTTGAACCAATAGAAGATAATAAAAAGTAATTAGAAAATAGTGAACCTGAAACGATGACAGCAGTAATTAAAGCTGTAATACATGATTTATATATAGGAAATGGGTTTAATTTAGCAAAGCAGCTTACAAAGTATAAACCAGACGGCGATGCACACACTTTATTTTTTACTAGTATTTCCCAGATCTTTACCTAAAAAGTGGGATGACTAAAAGAAAATAGATGTCGCCTTAGGACGTTTAAATTAATACTTTTCGCTTTTTGTCGTGAACAACGTTGCTAATCCTTATCTCTTACCAAATATTACGCTCCTAGGTCAAGTTGGAAGCGCCTACATTGACTGATAAGTGAGTTAATGATTACCAAAATAGCTAATATATATCGCTGTACTTGTCGATTGCAATGACATAGAAGCTTCTATGTGGTACACAACGAAGGGACCAGACATCTTAGTACGTGACATAAATTTCCACTCGATAGCTCCACCCAGCCCTCAGAGAATTCGTGCTATGTAATGGTCGAATATTACGATAGTCGATTTACAAATGACAAAGAAGTAACTTTTTCGTAACAGTTATCTATAACTTTTCGCGTTTTGTGATAAATATTGCTGCTAATATTCGTCTCTTGCCATATATTACGATTCTAGGTCAAGTGGGAAGCGCCTACAATGGCTGATGAGTGAGTTAAGTGAGTTATCGATTACCAAAATATCTAACAGAAATCAATGTAATCGTCGATGGCAATGACTTGGAAACTTCTTTGGGGTACACAACGAAGGGACCAGACACCTTAGTATGTGACATAAATTTACACTCGATAGCTCCACCAGTCCTCAGATAATTTGTGCTATGTAATGGTCGAACAATACGATAGTCGATATACAAATGACAAAGAGGCTTTTTCGTAACATTCTACTGCAAATTACCACTTTTTACGTTTTGACGCAAATATTGCTGCTAATCCTCGTCTCTCGCCAAATAATAAGTTGCCAATAAATCGCGAGGACCGTAAACCGTCTGGACTGTTTAGATTCCTGAAAAGAGACTTCACTTTGCACCAGCTATCATACGGTCACCGTCAGTAAACGCCGTCTTACGCGCTGCCTCAGGTGACATCACTTTGTGGCGAGCAATTAAGAAGTCAGGGCGAAAGACCATTTAATGGGAACCTACCGGAAAGGTCGCGTCTGAGCTGTACATAGCGTGTTTGGATAGAGACATCAAATTTATTATTAGTATTATCGTCAGGAATATTACTATGTTTTCGGTGTGAAATTTGATCAAATATATCAGTCAATTAGAACTCGAAATCTTCATTTATAGTCATAGTTCCTTATCCCGCTGATTAAATAGAGAAAAGAAATAATCATTTCTGTGGGCAGGACAAGAATGTGGACTTGCAAACTCTCGTAAAAGACGGCAACTCGCCGCCCCACATATGGTTCGTATCGGCCAGTAAATTAAACATTGAAAGTGATCAGTACAAAACAACGAACTCGACAGGCACTAACAGGACACCAAAATGAAATAGGCAGAAACGAGTGCGAGAACAGTGCTAAGATTTAACGCGAGTGTGCAAAATAAGCTGTGAATGTTAACCACAGTAATCTTGATCGTGACGGAAGGAGAAAAGAATACGACACTAGATCACGGCTCCCAACTGCACTGAGGTTAAAAGAAGACAGAACATCATCACGGAGCTGCATGAACTTGCAAGCCACCTGCAAGGTACTGCTCGCGCTCACCAGTGCCCAGTCCCCCTGGAGCTACTGCAGTAGGTGATACTAACCGCCACCCTCACATACAAAAAATGGAATGTATTGTTATGAATAATGCGAAAATTAAGATGGAACCAGTCTGTAACGATGAATCCTCAGAATCAGAAACCGAAATTAATGAGGATGGGTCCATTAAAGTAATAAATCCAAAATCGGTTGGTGATTTGCCAAAAGTAGAATCTGAAGTGAATTTCAATGGTACTACAAAGTTAGAACTATTCTCTGAGGACGAGGTAACTGAATTAGAAGTCAAAAAGGGCTCAATGTGTCTGAAATTCAGCCAAGTCAGGGAATGCTAGAAACTCATTTAAAATCAGTGAAAATGCCTAGTGGCAATGTAGAGGCACCAAACTGGATGCAATTACTGTTTGCTAAACTTGAATCGCATCATAAAGAACTAAAGCATTAAAGGATGAAATGACCTCAACACTGAGTAATTTAAATTATAAAATTGACGCTAATCACAATGATCTGCAAGTCAAAGTAGGGCAACAGCAAAATAAACTGCACAGTCCTTTCAAAGGCGAAATTAGAAAACTTCGCAAAGAATTCAAAGCAGCAGATGAACTTATGGAAAGAAGGTTCTCAGAAAGAATAGGCAACGAATCCAAACCTTGCTCTAATTGATTTGAAGAAGTAACTATTAAAGTAAATGCTTTTCAGAAAGATATTAAGAAAGTAAAATCTGACTGTGTGAAATATTGTGAAGATATTGATAAAAGATTCTCTGACAGGGTGGAAGCAGTAGAATCACAAGTTGAAGAACTAAATACTAGTGTTACCATCATAGAAAATAGAGTAACCTCTGATAGTTCCTGTAATACTACTGTTCAGCATGTTTTTCAGTTGATGCAGCTTTCATCGGATATCGTCAGTTTATACGTTTTGATCCAGACAAACAAATTCATCCATTCGAGTTCTGGAATGATTTTGAGGATGTTTTGCCTAGTGCATGGTCAGAGCGAGAGGACATTTCTTTCATAAGAAGTCATTTGTCAGGAGATGCTTTGCAGTGGTCAGCTGATGTAATGATAAAATAAAAACTCTTTCTGAATTTAAAACTGCATTTCTTGACGAGTAATGGCCACGCAACAAACAAAACGATGTCTCGAGAGAGTTTCTGAGTGGTAAAAAGTTTGCTCCAGGTCGTGAGTCTGTAAAAGAGTTCTCTAGGAAGTGGGTTTCACAGCCGTAACATTTGACAGAAAAGATGAAACCGGAAATGATTATCATGGGTCTAGAAGGTAAGCTGCCTTGGTGCTGGCAGAAGGAAATTATTTCCGCACCTGGGGATAATGTAGATAGGTTCATTTAATATTTGGAGCGAGTAGAAAGAGTAGCTGCTGCTGAGGAGCAGGTGCTAAAAAATAACAGGTCTTCTAACAATCACGTAAACAACAGAAGTAATGACAGTGGGAACGTGAATGTTAGAGTGTGGAGGTTCGGAATACCAGGTCTAATTATAGTAGTCAAGACCATGGTAGAGGAAGAGGGGGTAGACAGTCACCACACTTTCGCAACAGTTATTATGACGAGAGCAGAAATGTAAATAATGTGCCACTGAGACAAGGCGGAGAGCATAATACAACCCTATCTGATTCTGTAACAAATGAACCCAACAGGCAAACATGTGGAAAACTAAATCCCATGTATGAGGAAACTGGCGCTCACAAGTCGGAAACAGTAGTACAAGCAGTAACCAAAACACAAACCCCAGTTAGACAGGTAACAGTGGCGATGAAATAGGAACAGACAGTACCAGCGACGTGTTAAACCACTCTCATAATATAGTTGACAGCATTTTGGACATTGTAGAAAACTGGGTCAAAGAAGAGAAAGAAAACGCTATAGATAATAGAAGGAAGAAATTAATGAGTTTGAATCTGATAGAGACGAAGATGAAATAAAGGCTTACATCTTCGACGATAATGGCAATCTGAAGGCTAAAGTTCGGTAGAGGAAGTGGAGTCAGTTTTGCGAGGTTTTAAAGAGGAGGAATCGGTGGATGAAGGGGTTAGCAATAACAATGATGTCTAGGAACCTGATAGCTGTTTTGACTTGCCACAAACTGTAAAAGCCGACGACAGTGCTTTAGATAGCAGTGGTGCATAGGAACGCAGTTCCTCAGAGGTAGGGAATAGTTTAGCTGATGAGCAGCAAACGAAAGTAGTGGAAGTCGTCAAAGTGCTTTGATTTAAAATTGGTGGACAGGTTGGAAAAAGCAGCTAAGAACGTAGTGACTGATGATCCCGAGAATCTGTGTGAGAATGTATTTACAACTGAACAAAACCACTTTAGCTGGAAACAGATTGAAGAGGATTTGGTAGAAGATGTTTGTGAGAAAGCTGTTCAGACTAAAACAACTCATACTATTATAAAAACTAACGTCTCAGGAGTAACAGAGTGTTGTCTTCTTGACAGTGGCAGTGAAGTAAGTGCTTTGTCCCAAACATTTTCTGGTTCTATTCCTAATAAGAGTGAACTGACTGTCATGAAAGTAAGTGGTTTGAGAATAATAGGTGCTACTGGAAACGTTACTAGAACAGTACAGTATGAAGCTTTGATATCAGTTGGTATAGGTGACGTGATAATAAATCATCCTTGTTTAATTGTGCTCAGTGATGATGATGATGAGCGTTTGGCGTCATTGGCCGGGAGGCCCCTCGCGGGGCAGGTCCGGCCGCCATATCGCAGGTCTTATGACATTCGGCGCCACATTGGGCGACCTGCACGCCGGATGGGGATGAAATGATGATGAACACAACACAACACCCAGTCCCTGAGCGGAGAAAATCTCCGACCCAGCCGGGAATCGAACCCGGGCCCAGAGGTCGGCAATCCGACACGCTGACCACTCAGCTACTGGGGCGGACATTGTGCTCAGTTTAAGTGTTGAGATATTAATAGGTACAGATTTCTTAACAAAATATCAGGGCAGGATTGATTTTGATGAGAACAACTTAGTTTTAACCTCACCTTGTTCTCAGGTAGTAAACGAGCCTTTTATAGGGAGTTATATAGGGACTAATAATGAAGCCTGGGAACTGCCTATTAGGGTGATGAGGGATAATGGATACTTGCCAGGAGATACTGAATTCAATAATAATGTGCAAGATGCTAATGCAGAACGGAGCTATACCCCAGAAGATATACAGGCAAAGGTACAGTCAACAAATCAAATTTCTAATAAACAAAGAACAGAATTAAGGGAAGTATTAACCATGCATCTCAATGTATTCTCGAATACACCTGGTGAAGTTAAAGGGTATGTTTCAAGAAAGCATGCAGTTAAGAAAGAAAGTAAACACATGTTGGCAGGGGTGTCATTGAGAAAGCAGTTAGTGAATATAATAACCATCTTGTTGTTGTGCTGAAGTGTGACTGAAGCATTAGATTAGTACTGGATGTGTACCAGTGACCATCCACAAAATGAAGTTCTCATAAGAGAGAGTGACCATCCCTAAAATATGAAAGAGCAAATACAAAAATTCCGAGGAGTTAGGTGCCTTACATCTGTGGACATAACTTATGGATACTGGAATTTGCCCCTCGAGAAAGAATCACGAAAATATACAGCCTTTATGTATGAAGGAGTGTGCTAACAGTACAAAGTAGTCTCATTTGGATTAAATATTTTTGTGTGTACCTTTGTAAGCGTAATGGCTCATGTATGGGTAGGGATTGTTAGATCAGGTAACTATTTGTGTAGGTGATGTGCTGTTGGCTACTCCCATATTGGAAGAACATATTAGTCTATTGAACATTGTGCTAGAAGCTATAGAAAAAGGAGGTATGACATTGAAGTCAGAGAAGGCTGAGTGTGTAAGGTACAAAATAAAATTCCTGGGCCATGAATTTAGCAGGAAAGGTATATTACCTGATCCCTCCAAATTATCAGTCTTTGAAAAGTTTGAAGCGCCCTGAAATAAAAAGCAGCTCAGATCAGTGTTCTGTTTGTTCGGATTCTACCGCCGTCTTGTTACAGACCACTTGTTTAATGCATCTTGAGTACTCCACTTGTTGAAGAAGAATACTGTGTGGGTTTGGACTGAAGACTGCCAGTCTGCTTTTGAAGAATTAAAAAACTGTTTGATAAATAGTCCGCTTTTACACCATCCCGATTTTTCAAAATCTTTTGGCATGTCAATTGGCGCAAGTGGTTATGGGATTGCTGTAGAGGTGTTTCAGGCAGAAACGGAACACGACCAAGAGGTTCATAAAACCGTCGCTTTTGCGAGTCGTTCGCTGCAACCTGCTGAGCGAAATTATGGAATTTCGGAATCAGAGGCACTGTCCATCGTGTTTGATATGCAGAAGTTTTATCATTATTTGCTAGGGCACAAGGTGACAATCTATAGTAATCACAAGGCACTTACGTTTCTAAAAACCTGCAAACTGAGACATCCAAGGCCAACCAGCTGGGCTATGCACCTTCAGCAGTTCGACCTTGAAATTAAATACGTCTAAGGAAAGAACAATCTGGTAGCAGATGGGCTATCTAGAAGTGCTGAGGTATGTAGGGATTCAGAAATTGCGCTAGCAGACAGGAATGAAGTAAGCATGTTGGCCATACATGAGCTCAAGGAGGAGAGAGCCTTGAAGAAAATATTTAAAAACTTAAGATGGGAGAAGAATGATGATGATCAATTGAGGTAAGTCAAAAACCATTTAGGAGTCCCTAATTATCAAAAAGTAGCACAACACAACTGCTTACATAAAGGAATTTCATTCTGAAGAAGAAAGTTAGATTCCACACAATGTAAAATATATTTTCCCTCACAACACGTGGATCTGTTGATAGATTACGTGCATCTACGATATGGCCATTATAGGGCCAAGAAATGCATTGCTAAATTGAGTGAGAAAGTCATTTTCGATAACCTGCATCGTAGAGTAGCAAGAAGGTTAGCATCCTGCGTTATTTGTCACAAGATGCATGCAGTAAATACTATAATGCAGGGACATATGCACCATGTAGAACCAGGCGAACCCCTGGAATTACTTATAGCCGATCTTTTTGGCCCCTTCTCGTCATCTAAAGGAGGATGTACCCATGTTTTTGTGGTGATTGACAGTTTTAGCAAATATGTCAAACTATATCCGATAAAGAGAGCTAATGACAAAACTCTGGTAGACTAGCTAGACAAGGACAATTTTGTAAAGTTTGGAAAGCCTAAGAGTCTCTTATCAGATAAAGGTCCTTTGTGATTGTAAAATGTGTCAGTATCTGCGATAACAGAGATGTGAAATTTAGCCAGAGGAGAATAATATTGTCAAATTACAAAGAAATGTTAATAGTCAGCAGTCGTATAAAAGAACCATGTACAGCGTATTCTTTGGTCTTCTCTGTGTAGAGCTGAATGCGAGAGGAAGCTGTGTCGAACTGATTTATGAATGGGTAGGCTTCTTTTGTCTCTGTCTAGACTTAGCCGCCATTAGAGGAGGCGTTACAAATTAATGTGAGTTGAATTATTGTTGGATCTAAATATATCAGAATTTATCTAAAGTGTGTATTATTAATGTAAATTAGCTTGCCCATGTCATCTATAAAATTTCTTTAAAGAATTTTCAGCATTTTTAGCGGTATTGCTGGGCTGTGCCGCGACCGATCGATTTGCAGCGGCGGCACATTTAAAAAATTGTTCCGCTAAAGGAAAAATGAACCAAACCCGTAAATCGGGAACAGATAGATAAAAATTAACAGTGAATTAAGAAAATGTTCTTCTTTTACAGTGATCCTGAGACTGATGAACTTTTAAACTAATTATACGTTTGTGCATTCGTAGGCGGATAGTTAATGTTAGTTAACATTGAAATTTAACAATTTTCATTCTTTCAAATAACTTAAATGTATAGTGAAGTAGGTTTGATCAGTGATAATTAAATGTCGGCTTGGCAATAATTAACCATTTTCTGCTAATAGAGATAATCTTGTGTTCTATAGCTAACGCCGGGATAGAATTCAGTAATTATTTAAATAAGTACAAAAAACCCACTGCACTTAGAAAATGTGTGCCAAGGCCGAATTATGTAAAGGATTTAATTCTCAACTAAATATGCTTAATCAGTTAATATGAGTTCACGTAATTCTTAAATGTACGTAATTCTTTTGAAAGTGAATTTTTTATTACCACACGTAAATAAGAGAGAGGTTCTACAACAAAGTTCGTACTTACAGAAGACAGTTAAAGAGAGAGGCAAATTAAGTAACTAAAAGCAATAATAACAATTAATAATTACATTCTTTAACGAAAATAACAGCGATTTCGTTAAATTGGCGCCCAACGTGGGGCACGAATATGCAGTGGCCACTAAATACCCATGAGATAACTAGGGAATTATTATAGTCGAACTTTGTTGGAGAACATTTAATAATTTTTCCATGTATTGTATGTATTGCATAACCAATATTGTGTGGTAATACCCGTATATGATTTTTTGCATGAGAACACTATATACCCAGAGGTAAGCTGAAGAAGAGAGCTCATTATAGCGAAAAATTAATTACCTACCACAATATCAGGGGGCAGCTGCACCCAAGATAGATCACCAAAAGGTAAAGTACAGTGTAGTTGTCCTGTGGGTAGTAAAGTAGCCTCAGTGCAGTGTTCTCGGATCATTAGTGGTGTGCTTGTTGTTAGTGCTTTGTTTTAAAATAACAGGACATTTGAGTAGTTAGTCACTGTAGTATATAATAAGTGTGTTTTAACAAATGACCATTTCTTGTGTGATTATGTCAGTGAAACCTGAGTGTTAGGATATTTAGTTCAGATTTTGTTTCTTTTGTTGACTATGGTTAGGTTTCGTAGTCAGAAAGATATCAACATGGATAATGAACAACAGTTAGTAAGTAGTGATACCGAGTTAGAAAGTGGGACACAAAGTAATGTTAGTGACGTAGTTCAGGAAGTACAATGTGAGAATCTGGGGGCAGAAGGGCAAGAAATGTTGCCACCGCCACCCAGTGATTCAGTTGATAGCGGAAGTACCGTGCCACCCGCAAGCACTGGACACGGACCAGAGAGTGGTGAGGTGTCAGAAGTGCAATCATTAAGAGTTATGTTCGAGCGCATGCTCAATTTCCAAGCTGAATTTGTACATATGCAAGCAGAACGCGATGGAGAACGTGATGCTAAACAAGCAGAACGCGAAAGAGAACGTGATGCTGAACAAGCAGAGCGTGACCAGAGATTGGTAGCTGAATTTGCACGTATGCAAGCAGAACGTGATAGAGAACGTGATGCTAAACAAGCAGAGCGTGATCGACGCCTGCATGAGAGAGACTTGCAGTTAATGCAATCTTTGGAAGCTATGCAAAGTGAGATTGTTAGTTTGAAACAAAACTATGAAACCATACCCAAAACGGTGCAAGAACTAAGCGAAAGAGTAGATAGTATCCAAGTGGCTAACGCCAGTATCGTAGATGAAATCGGTGTACTGACTAATAGGGTGGAACAATTAGAAATTGCCACAAATCAAGTAATTGAGCACAAAGTGTCCGAACAAGTGCACAAAATAGAAAACGAAGTTATAAAAGAAATAGACGAGAAAGTGCACGCCGCGATTGAAGCCAAAGATGTGGGCTCGAATGCGGAGGTGCAGAACCTGAAAAAGGTGGTACACACTGACATTCCGCTGTGGCAGCGGAATAGCAATCGTCGTCTTGCCGAAATAGAAATCAGCTTGCGGCATGACGACTCACAGGTGTATGTCATGCCAGCCAGGTCCAACAATGATAGGCATATAAATACAGCAGTAAAAAATTGCGACTGCGAGACAGAACAGGCAACCAATGTAAGCGAAACAAATAAATGTCATTCCAAAATAGTGATTGAAGAAAGCCTGATTAGAAACCGACAGTTTCAGATCTTTACAACGGAGAAGAAATCTGTTCACCCTGCAGTGTTTATCAAGGGATTTAGAAACATTTTGCCTAGCGTTTGGAGTCATACACAGAAAATACAGTTCGTTATGTCTTACATACAAGGAGATGCTGCATTATGGGCAACCGAAGCAGCTGACAGTTGCGATACATATGAGCAATTTGAAAAGGCATTCTTGGCCAAATATTGGTCAACATGTATTCAGGAGAGATTACGGAAGGAGGTATATAATCCAGAGCCGTATTCTCCACGATTAGGCAATTTGCGAAAATATTTTGATAAGTACATTAATAAGACCCGTTATTGAGACGAGCAGATTTCATCCCGGGATTTGATCAGGCTTTTGAAATCACACTTGCCGATACACGTAAAGGAAAAACTTATACACGTGCCGGAGAATGACATGGAACATTTCTTGTCTGTTCTGGACTCAATTGACCTGATTCAGGAGGACGTTAAGGCAGCCTCTGAACAGGCTAGAAGTAACGGAAACGGTTACAGAAATGGTCGAAATAACACGCCTCCACCAAATAATGGAAACGGTGGAGGTAACAATAGGAGACAAGATTATGTACAAAACGGGAATAGAGGTAGAGACCGGAACGGCAATAGTCCGCCGGTGAATAATGACCGGAAAAGGAGGTCTGATGACCGATATGAAACAGGCCCACCAAGCAATAGTAGATGGAAAAATGCCAGGGGGCCGTGGAACACTAATACCTATAATGATGCAAACCGAACTTGGCCACAGAACCAGAGGCCCAGTACGGACCGGCCAAACAGTGAAGGATATGACAATAACCGACCACCACCACAAAATGCGCCAATTGCGCAACCGTGGCGGCCGACGCAACACAACTTACACATAGTGGAGGTCAGTGACACAGAGCAGCCACACCCATCCACCTGTAATAATTCAACAAACTAGATTCAGCCGAGATACGCTCTCCATCGTCGGCTGAGGTTTGGAGTGAGAGCAGCCCGACACCGAACAAAACATTGGGAATCTGTATCCTCAGGTATAATGACGGGGTACAGATGGGACATGAATTGATAACTGAACCACCCACATGCATAAAGGAGCACAAAGACAAAGTACAAGCGGTAATAGAGATCAAAATTAACAATATTGATGTGCAAGCGATCGTAGATACAGGTGCTACTGTCAGTGTCATGAGTATGGACTTATTCAAAGTACTGGGGAAAGAAAGGCGTATGCTGACTTTTCCTGTGAACAATTGTAAAGACACTGGAGCCATAAGTGCACAGCGACAAATAATTAAACTCCAAGTGCGGGTAGAAATGTATATAGGGGAAGAAGCCATAGGGTGCTCATTCCTGGTAGTAAAGGGTTTAAGGGTAGCCTGCATTTTGAGGGTGGATTTTTTAGAGAAAGGGACGCAGTAATCGACCTTTCTCGGGGAAGATTAAGTTTGATGAACGCTGGTAGGAGGATAGAATTGTCCATGCTCAGATCTGAAGAGGTACCTGTGCCTAATTGTAATGCTATTAACATAAAGTGTAGGAATCAGTGGATACTACATTTAGACAATCATTGTCAAGGACAAAATCTCTATTACCCAGACGTACAAAGTGATCAATTAAAAGCAAATGTGGGCGCACTAGTGAACAAAGTATCACAGTCCGAAAATTTGAACTCAATGCAACAGCAGGATTTGGTGCAGTTATTAACTATCTATTCAGATGTATTTTCAGATCGACCAGGAATTGTTAAGGGATATCAGTACAATATCGAGGTGAAGCCTCACAAAACCTACTGTCGAGCCTCATACTCCATTCCTTGGTCCAAGAAGGAAATAGTAGCTAAAGAAATAAGAAAACTGATCGAGTGGGGAATAATAGAACCGTCTTTGTCTCCTTATAGTAGTCCTTTGGTGGCGGTAGCAAAAGCAGACGGACAGGTACGGTTAGTATTAGATGCGAGAGACATAAACGAAATTATTGTACCTGTCAGGACTCATCCGGAAAACTTAGATGAGCAAATTCAAAAATTCCATGGAGTGAATTATTTGACATCTATTGATATGAAAAGTTCATTCTGGCAAATCCTGCTTATACCCGAGTCGAGGAAATATACTGCATTTATATTTGGGGGAAGGAGCTACCAATTTAGGGTACTACCTTTCGGCTTAAATGTAAGTGCAGGAGTTTTCATAACAGCCCTCGACGCGGTTTTAGGTCCGGATTTGCTGCAAAGGGTAACAGTGTATGTAGACGATCTGGTAATTGCCACTGCCACCTGGGAGGAGCACGTAGAACCACTGAGTAGAGTCTTAGAAAAGTTTAAGCAAGCGGGAGTGACAGCGAATCTTGAGAAATCCAAATTTGGACGTAATCAGATTAAATTTCTAGGTCACATAATAACACCACAAGGGATCAAACCCGACAGCAAAAAACTTGACGCAATTCGTGGGTTTCCTAGCCCGAGAACTAAGAGACAACTCAAAGCGTTTATAGGTCTTGCATCCTTTTTTAGACGGTTTGTTCCAAACCAATTAATGAATAACGAATCTTTATTGAGCCTATTGCGTAAAAATGCGCACTGGGTGTGGACAGAAGAATGTCAACGCGCATTTGACGCTATCAAAAACGCCTTGGTGAATGCAAACATACTGCGACACCCAGACATGACAAAAGATTTTTGCATAGCGACAGATTCGTGTTCATACGGTCTAGGCGCTTGTTTATTCCAGTGGGACAGGAGCAACAACCCCACAACAATCAATGTAATCGGATTTGCCAGCCGCACGCTAAACAGCTGTGAGAGAGCATATTCCGCTACCGAATTAGAGGCTCTTGCAGTGGTTTGGGCGGTAAAGAAATTAACTATTACATCTATGGTAAAGAAATCAAAGTATTCAGTGACCACCAAGCTCTGAGCTATTTAATGTCTTGTAAATTATACCATACCCGCTTGCTAAGATGGAGGTTAGCATTACAGGAATATAAAATTAAGATTATGTACCTAAGAGGACAAGATAATGTTGTAGCTGACGCCTTTTCGAGACTTCCACTAGGGCAATCCTCAGTGTCAAAGATTTTGGAACAATCGGGGGAATATCGAATACTCTTAGTACAAGATAAGGTACATAGGAGGGACTTTTTACATATGTGTAAGAATATGTCTATATTGCAGGAAACTGATCCGATTTGGCGAGATATCATTAGCAAAATTAAAGAAGGAACCAATCTTAAAAGTAATCAGAATTTCAAAATAGTAGATAATATTCTGTATTATAAAACAGGTGTGTCAAATGACCGTGGAGTCGTGTGTATACCGCAACAGGCTATCCCAGCTGTAGTGTGGCACACGCATTTAGCATGGGGTCACGCTGGGATAGGCAAAACAATAAGGATTTTATCCAAATTCTGTTACTTTAAGGGAATAAGCCAGCAGACTCGCACCATTATCAGGACTTGTCCTCTGTGCCAAAAAGCTAAGTTTCAAAATAAGTCCACAAGGTTTGAACTGCATCCTATAGTGCCTCATCGTCCACTTCAGTTAGTATCTATAGGCATAGCAGGACCCTACCCACGAGCCAGGGGTGGATTAAAGTACATTTTAGCGGTGTATGACCTTTTCTCTAAATACTTAAAAATATACTGCCTTAAATCAGCCACTGCTCGTGGAATAGTTAAATGGTTAGGGAAAGAATATTTTACACAAGTGGGTAAGCCTGAAGCGATAATATCGGATAATGCTTCCTATTTTACAGCCATACCTGGAAAAACTATTTACATGAACAAGATATAAAGCACATACTAATATCCCGTTTTCACCCACAAGCAAGTTTAGTAGAGAGAACATTTGGAGAGTTAAATAAATTTTTCAGGTTATACATGGCATATAAGCACACAAGATGGCCAGATATAATACCTAAGTTTGTGGAAATTCACAACGCAACCCCGCATGCTTCTACGGGGTATCCACCAAACGAGATTATAATGAATAATAATAGAGTTCTGAATGAGTGGCTGGCACCTTTGCCTAAGGTCCCAGTCATTCCTGAGCCTATGGAAGAGAAGACAAGAAAAGCAGGGTGCAACCTTACCAGGTGCGCTCAGATAAGGAAAGAAAAATATAATCGACATGTGACGAATCACCAAAAATTTAGTGTCGGGGACTTGGTACTCTTACGCAATCATCCTAAGTCCTCGGCATCCTTGAAACAGAATAGCAAGTGGCAATTGGTGTACAATGGAGCTTTTAGAGTAGTAAGTGTGCCACATGAGTGTAGCTATCTCTTAGCAGATCCCCACTCAGGGAGAGTACGGGGACTGTATCCGCGTAAGGATGTAAAAATATTCCTACAGTAAAAGACTAATAGTCCTATGTGGACACCATTCTTTTGTAAATGAATGAACATTAATGATGTGTGATCTGTAGACATAATGTACTAGTGTAGAAGTATTTAGTTATAAGAATATGATTGACTTTCTCTTTTGCTTATGAATATTTGTGTTATGTCTTCTTTTAATTAATGTTAGCTTAAACGTGCTCTAAATGTCTGCACAGATAACCTGATTAGTGCAATTATTTATAGTGTTAAATTGTGATAGAGATCAGTCAGGAGGAACATTTTAGTAATGATTAGTTTGTGTACTGCATAATATTCTATATGTGTGTCAAACTTGAAATATTTCTTGTACAATATTTTTATTATATATGTGTATATATGTATATATGTGTAGCTGTCAGATTGACAGATTCGAACCCAGAACAATATCAATCATACGAGGCCCTGAGAACTTTATTATCAAACCAATGTTATCAAAGAGAATAATGCACCCAGTAGTGACCCGAGGCCACCATGGGAGGCAAACTTATTGCAAATTTAAGCAGCGCAAAGTTACGCACAAAGAAGCTTCAATTGAAGCATGTGTAGATTTAATCAGTAAAAAAAAAAGGAGCTAGCCTCATACAGTCCAAGTCAATTTTAGCCTACAGAGACTACACTGTAGTTACATAGGACCTTACAAGTGAAGTAAGACATAATTTCAAAGGAGTTATTGAACAATATGCCTGAATCCGGCTGGAATGCACAAATAAAATCTACTCGAACACGAATATAGATGATTTTTGGGCAAACTAATACGAAATTTTAATATTTGTTACCATGTACGCAAATATCACACACCTTGGTAAAGAGTTAGAATGTGCTGTTACAAAAATTGCATAACGGACATTGTAAATAAAAATAAAGGAACTTAAACCAAAGTGCAGTATTGTGTGGCAGAGACAGACAGTGACTGTTAAACCTGCAGCAATACGTCATGAAGTTGTGGTTTATAAGTAATAAAAAACTGTATCATCGCCGTGTGTGCAAGTGGACAAGGAACTAGCACGACACGAACAGTGAGCCGATAACGGATGGTGGACCAAGTTAGTGCCAACCTTTAATTCTTTGTGTGTCAAGGGACGCTAGGAAAGCGCATTGACTACAGAGATACATTTTGTCCTAAGGTGAAAACTTGCGTGTGACTAATGATAAGTCATGACATGGTGAAAATATTGTGTGCCCATAAAACGTGTTACTGTGACAACGAAACATTGTGCAAACCAGACTAGTGAAGGCCTACTGAATAATAACTGCCAATAACTGTGTGCGTTTTTTCCCACAGCAGGAAAAATGCCCATAAGGATAGTACACTTTTTGTGAACTTGTTGCATGTTGCTGGAGCACTACAAGAAGACGTCACACGGGCGAGCTGATATACAACGCGCATCCGGCTACCTCAGCCATGCAGCGGCCGCAGCAGCCCGTAGCAGACCAGACAGCCACGCCCCTCCGCGCCGTAGCTGTCAACACTGGGGGCGGTGACCTACACGGAGCCGACGCGCCGCGCCAAGCGCCGCTCAACAATCACTCCGCACCGCTCACCGACTACAGCATTATTGTCATTTTCCAAAATATTTACACAACTGCATAACATGTCAATGACTCCATTTTGATAAACATTGAACATTTATTATGTACGTCCGTAAACTGATAAGAGAAAATGAACACTAACAAGTGCAAGAGATGAATTTGTAACACGTAGGTAGTGGAAACATTATGAAAAGTGATCCTGTGACTGTGATATTATGTAACCGTTGGTGACAAACTGCTAAATTAATTCAAATGAATGACTGTTAAAGAGACAATATTAATCATGAACCAACTGGGATGGCTGGGCTCTGGCACAGTTTTGCCCAGGTTTCCTGTCTGCCTTCGCCCAAATGGGGGAGCCATGAACATATATAACCCTGGGACTAATTAAAAGAGCCATTCCATAACAAATACAGAATTGTAAAGAACGTTACTGGCACCATTGTGTCAAAGTATAGAAACTCTTTGCCAAATGCTGCCAGGGGGCAATGTAACGTTCCCTGGCAAACTCATGCTATTAATGAACTAAAATTTATTTGTACCATATACGCCGCTCTGAGCAATCTGTATATAATGTAATTATTTAACAAAAAATATTATTGAATTTTGTGTAAAAGACATTTCTTATTATCGTAATATTTTTTGTAGTAATATTCTCTCTGTATTTAGGATAGTAATTTTTCTATATTTATTATGTGATTGTAAAATGTGTCAGTATCTGCGATAACAGAGATGTGAAATTTGTGTAAAATTGAATTTTGTGTAAAAGACATTTCTTATTATCGTAATATTTTTTGTAGTAATATTCTCTCTGTATTTAGGATAGTAATTTTTCTATATTTATTATGTGATTGTAAAATGTGTCAGTATCTGCGATAACAGAGATGTGAAATTTAGCCAGAGGAGAATAATATTGTCAAACTACAAAGAAATGTTAATAGTCAGCAGTCGTATAAAAGAACCATGTACAGCGTATTCTTTGGTCTTCTCTGTGTAGAGCTGAATGCGAGAGGAAGCTGTGTCGAACTGATTTATGAATGGGTAGGCTTCTTTTGTCTCTGTCTAGACTTAGCCGCCATTAGAGGAGGCGTTACAAATTAATGTGAGTTGAATTATTGTTGGATCTAAATATATCAGAATTTATCTAAAGTGTGTATTATTAATGTAAATTATCTTGCCCATGTCATCTATAAAATTTCTTTAAAGAATTTTCAGCATTTTTAGCGGTGTTGCTGGGCTGTGCCGCGACCGATCGATTTGCAGCGGCGGCACATTTAAAAAATTGTTCCGCTAAAGGAAAAATCAACCAAACCCGTAAATCGGGAACAGATAGATAAAAATTAACAGTGAATTAAGAAAATGTTCTTCTTTTACAGTGATCCTGAGACTGATGAACTTTTAAACTAATTATACGTTTGTGCATTCGTAGGCGGATAGTTAATGTTAGTTAACATTGAAATTTAACAATTTTCATTCTTTCAAATAACTTAAATGTATAGTGAAGTAGGTTTGATCAGTGATAATTAAATGTCGGCTTGGCAATAATTAACCATTTTCTGCTAATAGAGATAATCTTGTGTTCTATAGCTAACGCCGGGATAGAATTCAGTAATTATTTAAATAAGTACAAAAAACCCACTGCACTTAGAAAATGTGTGCCAAGGCCGAATTATGTAAAGGATTTAATTCTCAACTAAATATGCTTAATCAGTTAATATGAGTTCACGTAATTCTTAAATGTACATAATTCTTTTGAAAGTGAATTTTTTATTACCACACGTAAATAAGAGAGAGGTTCTACAGCAAAGTTCGTACTTACAGAAGACAGTTAAAGAGAGAGGCAAATTAAGTAACTAAAAGCAATAATAACAATTAATAATTACATTCTTTAACGAAAATAACAGCGATTTCGTTAAAACGCAAAAACTCTTCCCCCACTAGTTTTACCATTGGTGAACTAGTGTTGGTCAAAACTAAAGAAAAATCTTTTACACACACACACACATACACACACACACACTCACACACATATATATATATATATATATATATATATATATATACACTCCTGGAAATGGAAAAAAGAACACATTGACACCGGTGTCTCAGACCCACCATACTTGCTCCAGACACTGCGAGAGGGCTGTACTAGCAATGATCACACGCACGGCACAGCGGACACACCAGGAACCGCGGTGTTGGCCGTCGAATGGCGCTAGCTGCGCAGCATTTGTGCACCGCCGCCGTCAGTGTCAGCCAGTTTGCCGTGGCATACGGAGCTCCATCGCAGTCTTTAACACTGGTAGCATGCCGCGACAGCGTGGACGTGAACCGTATGTGCAGTTGACGGACTTTGAGCGAGGGCGTATAGTGGGTATGCGGGAGGCCGGGTGGACGTACCGCCGAATTGCTCAACACGTGGGGCGTGAGGTCTCCACAGTACATCGATGTTGTCGCCAGTGGTCGGCGGAAGGTGCACGTGCCCATCGACCTGGGACCGGACCGCAGCGATGCATGGAATCACGCCAAGACCGTAGGATCCTACGCAGTGCCGTAGGGGACCGCACCGCCACTTCCCAGCAAATTAGGGACACTGTTGCTCCTGGGGTATCGGCGAGGACCATTCGCAACCGTCTCCATGAAGCTGGGCTACGGTCCCGCACACCGTTAGGCCGTCTTCCTCTCACGCCCCAACATCGTGCAGCCCGCCTCCAGTGGTGTCGCGACAAGCGTGAATGGAGGGACGAATGGAGACGTGTCGTCTTCAGCGATGAGAGTCGCTTCTGCCTTGGTGCCAATGATGGTCGTATGCGTGTTTGGCGCCGTGCAGGTGAGCGCCACAATCAGGACTGCATACGACCGAGGCACACAGGGCCAACACCCGGCATCATGGTGTGGGGAGCGATCTCCTACACTGGCCGTACACCACTGGTGATCGTCGAGGGGACACTGAATAGTGCACGGTACATCCAAACCGTCATCGAACCCATCGTTCTACCATTCCTAGACCGGCAAGGGAACTTGCTGTTCCAACAGGACAATGCACGTCCGCATGTATCCCGTGCCACCCAACGTGCTCTAGAAGGTGTAAGTCAACTACCCTGGCCAGCAAGATTTCCGGATCTGTCCCCCATTGAGCATGTTTGGGACTGGATGAAGCGTCGTCTCACGCGGTCTGCACGTCCAGCACGAACGCTGGTCCAACTGAGGCGCCAGGTGGAAATGGCATGGCAAGCCGTTCCACAGGACTACATCCAGCATCTCTACGATCGTCTCCATGGGAGAATAGCAGCCTGCATTGCTGCGAAAGGTGGATATACACTGTACTAGTGCCGACATTGTGCATGCTCTGTTGCCTGTGTCTATGTGCCTGTGGTTCTGTCAGTGTGATCATGTGATGTATCTGACCCCAGGAATGTGTCAATAAAGTTTCCCCTTCCTGGGACAATGAATTCACGGTGTTCTTATTTCAATTTCCAGGAGTGTATATATATATATATATATATATATATATATATATATATATATATATATACACACTCCTGGAAATATATATATATATATATATATATATATATATATATATATATATAATTTTGTACCATAGATAAAATTGGCATAGAAACAAGTAGATATATGCCCTTCAGTTTTTTAATTTGTTTTATATTCATCTGTTCGTCTCCATAAGTGATAATGGGCGGATGTATTAAGAGTTCCACCAAGTTAATATTGTTAAAAAATCTTTTTATCTCTATAAGTGGTGGCGGGCGGATGTGTGAAGAGTTCCGCCACATTAACATTGCTTAAAAATGTATATTCTAATCGGACATTAAAGAAGTTTTACAAACATTATTTGGGAGAGAAAGTTTATTAAAGAACCATGTGTTCATCATTGTGCTGGCGCCGAGAATCCTGCATCAAGAGGATCGAAGCAAACAAGAGGATTTTGTGTTAGTAGGGGAGGGGCGATCGTCATAACCAACTCTATGTACAATGGCTATAACGAGAAGTACGTAAATTTAAATTGTGAATGTTGATCTTAAATGTTTTGAATATTGCAGGTCTGTTGATATTAGTGCCAGTTAAAGTTCACTCAGGATATGTGTACCATCCAATTTCTTTCATTTTTCTTTAAAATTTCCCTTTTAATTATTTAAGCAACAATTTTTAATCAGTTTCCACTATACATTATATTTTATGCACCCCTCTTATTTTATTCCCCCCAAGCCACTATTCAGTGACGACTGTTCAAAGGACAACGCCGAGCGAAATATGGATAGACCTTTCAATTATTGAGATAAAAATTTTTTTTGAGATAAATGATCCATTTTGTCGTTAGAATAAACTAATGACGCCTTTGTTACATGTCAGTGAGATTGGAAGTATTAACTACTTAAAGGAGCAAATTAAAATTAAATACTGCCTTCAAACGGGACCCGCCGGGAATACGGATTTCAGTGGTTAAAGTAGGAAGCTGCTAGGCTGTATGGTTATATAGCCGCACTTGGAGCCGTGTCTGTCGCAGTAGGTAATCTCTTTTCCTTACGATTAATATCCTTTACAATAAGTGCATTTCTATAGGAAAGACGAAAACTTGCGTTAATTTAACATTAGGGTACAAAATAATTCATTCAGATTCTATAAGACTGTATCAGAGGACAATCAGATTCATTAATGAATATGCATATAAATCTGCTTTAATTGAAAAGCACCGATAGAAAAATTCCTGTTAAAATTTTTTTTCTTTTCATAATTTTTTCAACACTGTTCACAATGGAGTCAAAGCAAATGGTCATTGTTGAAATTTCATTACAAAATGCAATATGCCAAGATGACAGAAATCCGAGCTTGGTAACAGTTGAAAGTAACACGCCAAATCATGAACTGGCTGATGGCTACCAAAACAACCAGGTTAAGAGCTGATGATGCTCGTTATATAACTAATCATGATGTCACTTTTATAACACTCGATGAGACAATTTCTCATTTCTCACTGGGAAACATTTTTCCAAATAGTGAAACTGAAGCGTGCTACAGCAAAAGTTTCTCTGACTATTTGCTCACTACGTCGCGAATGCAACAGCAGGAAACAGTTCGAAAATGCAATGTCAATACTAGTGACACACACAGTTTGACACAACTCATGCAACTAATAACACAACAACTTACAAAACAACAGGAATTTCAGAAAAATATAGGACAATAGTTTGCACAGCAAAATCAGGCATTAAACGATTTCAAGAATAGTGTTAGTCAACAGTTCAGTGAGGTGAGGTGAGCAAAACTATACGCACTGAATTATATGATGAATTATCCGGTAAGTTCACAGAGCTCGGTAAACAACTAAAACAAGAAATAATTACCGACATGTCCCAGAATATAAATACATTAACGGAAAAAGTAACATCCTTACACTACAAACAGGAACAACATGCAGGTGAGTTACAAAATCTTAGTGAAGCATATTTTCAGATTCAAGAGACGCAATCCCAAGTGGATGCGTCGGTAAAAAAGTCACGAACAGTCAGCAAGCTGCAAGACATATGCAATAACCTACCTACAGAAATACACAAGCTGAGTCTAACAGTAGATCAGTTAGGTTTAGAGTCAGAATCTGCCAAAAAAAAAAGAAAAAGAGAGATAAGTTCTGTGCAGGTGTAAAGGAAATAATTGAAAAAGTGAAGCCAGATGTTGGATAAGGGCAACATCTTTCGTGAAAAGGTAGTGTCAGAACGCAAAATTTATGTAGATACTGTGGAAGAAGCCCTAAAAGAGAAATAAAGTCAACTTCTAGCTAAAATAGACTCACGTTTAAAGGAAGCAGAGGAAATGTTATGAGGCAGTGTTACCAAAACTACTGATATCCCAAAACAATATATGACAGGAAACAAACCCATGTTTTTAGAGAAGGTAGAGACCTTCACTGGTTACCCACAATACAGGGTAATATAGCGAAGGTAGCACAATGCAACAACACTTTGCCGGCAGTTGCACCTGTCGAGCAAGCTCAGTTGCCATGCGCTACCCCACAAGCGAACATAAACACGCCTGTCACTGACAGCGTGGCGTGTTTATCAACATTACTTGCAGATGAGGGATTACTTGGGCATTGAAAATTTCAGATATTTACTTCTGAAGGGAAAAGAACACACCCTGTGGTCTTTATCAGAGCATTTCGAAATGTTTTACCTCGTACCTAGACCGATGCCCAGAAAATTACATTTGTTATTGGATACATGCAGGGTGACGTTCTGCTAAGGGATATGGACATGGCGGAACGTTGCCACTAATATGAACAGTTTGATAGAGCGTTTCTGGATAAGTATTAGTCTGAGGCAGCACAAGAGAGGCTCAGAGGTGAAATATTCAACCCAGCTCCGTTTAATAGCAAGTACAGAATCATAAGGGGCAATTTTGAAACATATTTGAATAAAACCAGATATTGGACGAACCCAGTATCTCAAGTAGGCGTGCTGAAAATTTTAAAGAGCTGTCTTCCTGCCCACATTAGGGAAAAACTCATTACCATCCTGGAACACGACACCAAGTACTTTCTATCTGTACTGGACTAAATAGATTTAATATACAAAGAGAGACCAGAGACCAGTCCAACCAAAGCCTGTTACCACGCCAATAGCGACACAGAGATTTACGTACCAACAAGAAAAACAACGGATTCGTAGTACAACACGGATGGCAACCTTATCTCACACAGACCTATGGTAATGGTAACGGTAATCACAATGGCAATGGAGAAAGCCGCAAATAAAAAGGTGGATATAAAAGAAATTGGGAAAACTTTAGCAAAAACAATTACAATGGGCGAGTAGCGTATGGGCAGCCTGTACAATATGTACAGACACAATCTACTGGCAATAACATAGGTCTGCAAAGAATATTTTTTGGAATTTGATAACTGACTTGTACACACTTTTCATCGCTGATTTCAAAATTGCGATCCATTTTTTCTATGACGTCAGGTTTTCTCACAAAAATGGAGTATTTTTTGGTATAATAACAAAATTTAAGCAATTTATCACATTTTTTTCCAACGTTATATAACTTTATTTTATTTTCAGTAAACTTCCATTTCTCTTTAATCTCACAAGTCCCTATAACAACGCTTTCGCTTTCTGTTGAAGCTCCTTTTATTGCTTTTCCGGCTGTGAACTCGTTGAGGATCATCCCTTTTTATCTTCCAACAATAGTCCGCTATCATGTTGATGTTCCATCTTCCTTGATATCTTCTTTCCATTTTTTGATGTCTTGGTGGAATCTTTCGCCCTGCACTTCACTTACATCACCAAGGTTTGCAGGGAAGTAGTCAAGATGTGAGTGGAGAAAACGAACTTTAATGGCCGGCCAGTGTGGCCGAGCGGTTCTAGGGGCTACAGTCCGCGCGACCGCTACGGTCGCAGGTTCGAATCTTGCCTCAGGCATGGATGTGTGTGATGTCCTTAGGTTAGTTAGGTTTAAGTAGTTCTAAGCTCTAGGGGTCTGATGACCTCAGATGTTAAGTCCCATAGTGCTCAGAGCCATTTGAACCATTTTTGAACTTTAATGCTCATCTTACAGCCCAGCTTCTTAATGTTCTTGAGCATATCTGCGACGATTGTCTTGTAGTTTGGATGTCTTTTGTTTCCTAGGAAACCGGTAACAACTAATTTAAAAGATGTCCATGCTGCCCATTCTGTTGTTTCCATTTTATCCACAAATTTGATATCTGTCGTTAGTTTTCTAATGTCTGGTCCGACAAAGATACCTTCCTTTAGCTTTGTCTCGGATAAACCAAGAAACTAACCACAACGATATCTGAAACACTTCCCTTCTTGTGGCAATGCCTTAACAAATTGTTTCATCATCCCCAACTTAATGTGAAGTGGTGGAAATAACACCTTTTTGTAATCCACAAGGCTTTTCCTCTCAACATTTTAACCCCTACCTGTAAGGTTTTTTTCAAGGACCAAGCTTTTTTTATGTACTGTTGCTTTCTGTCTCTACTGCCCCATTCACAGAGAAAGCAAGGGAACTTTGTATAGCCACTTTGTTGATCAAGCGGCATTGAAATCACTTTTAAATCACCACATAGTGTCCATTTGTGGTCTGAATAGCAGAGTCTGCTTAAAACCAGTTCAAGGCTTTCATAACATTCTTTTAAGTGAACCAAGTGACCAACTGGTATAGAAGCATACTTATCGCCTGCTTTAAGGCTTCTTTTTGAAGAATCAAATAAATGTCTCCACTCTGAAGCATATTCTATTCTGAAACGTTCCATAAGTCCAGGAACATCACTGCAAAACACCTGGTCACCTTCTTGAGGGAAGAAAGACACACTCCTTTTCCTTCGATCGATACCAAGAAAAGTATACCCAGAGTCAACATACGTTTATCTTTCAATCTAGATCCTAAAACCTCTTCCGATTCTTTAGAAAGGCGTAAGTCTCTAATTAAATCGTTCAGTTCAGACTGTGCGAATTGAATGGGATCGGTTGTGCCAGGATCATAACAATCTCTGTCTTCTTCACTATCACCTTGATGAATCAATGGTTCATGATAATCTATATCATCTAAAGAATCTGGAGGAGAGGGTACTGGTACTTCAGGTCCATGAGGAACAGGGCGAACAGCTGATTGAATGTTAGGGTAAGAAATATCCTTTTTGTTTTTCAAATTGAAACCTCGAACATTGCAAGAACAAAAATAGCACTCATCACTATGATTTTTGGGCTCCTCCAAACCACTGGTATTCCGAAACGTAAGGACTGCTTTTTACGTTGAAACCATTACCTCAGTTCTTCAGCACACACTGAACAAACTTTGTGTGGGGCCCTAACGTTATACCAAATAAGGCGAAATACACTTTTTCAACAAGATAGGTAATGTTTCTTTGTTGCTTTTTAACGGTATAGGTACCACAAACGTAGCGGAAGTAGTCTGGCGAGTTTATACATCCTCTGGTAGCCATTGTCCATTGTCCATAAGATAACTTCACAACACAAGAAAACAGTCACTACTTTAAAGCACTAGTAACAACAACATGTGAACATCAAAGAGTGAAGAGGTATGTGAACTGAAGGACAATAGCAGAAGCTCACTGCTTGGAGATGGCAGGGGAAGGGTTAGCGCGACAGATAGGCACTGACATGAAAATACTGCTGGTTTCTCCTAATTACTCTTTATTTTACGTATATCTAGTATAAAAAACGGCTAAATAACAGTTTATGGAGATCCTAAAAACCAAAATTCAAACTCACTAGAGTGCTGAAATACCGAAAAAAGCTAAAACTAGACAAGCAATTTGTGAAATAACTGTACATAATGGAATATTTTCACTATTTTTCCCGAAATCAGCGTTGATAACGCAATAAAAATCCCTTAATAAATTTGAAACAATTTTTAAGTCAAAGACCTGTGTAATCATCCGATCGCTTGACAAATGCAAAACAATAACAGACAATCGAATAACCCATAGACAGCGGAATTCGACCAGCAAAGTAACACACATATGCCGAATGACACTCTCAGGCAAAGAGAATTTCAGTATCCCCACACTGCCAGTGCAGAATTGCAGGGTACAAACTGCCACTGGTCAGAAAGCGAAAGGAGTCAAGATGTCCTTAATTCCCATACAATTAGGACAGCTTTCTGTATGGTGCAATTTTTTGATAGTAGAGAAATTAATAGTTGATTGTTTAATCGGTATGGATACATTTAGAACATACCAAGTACTAATTTACATACGAAACTGCCAATGTCAAATGACTGTATATAACCAATTATTTGTAATAGACCTAATCAGAGGAAATACTAATAGATGAAAAACTGAAGTTACTCACGACCTTGAAGTTCAATTGATAAATCCCATAGTTATGTTTGTCAACACATACAATAACGAATAGATATCTGCAGAAGAAATAAACGTCGATACAATAAGAACAGTGGTAAGTGATTAAAAATGCTTGTCTAAAGAACAGCAAGCGGAATTTAAGGAACTGATACTTGCTTATATACATGTATTTGAAAAAAGACCAAGTATTATTAAGGATTTCACGTACAAAATGGAAGTGTATCCTCATGAAACGTTTTGTTCTATCTCATACCCTATATCATGGACAAAGAGGGAAGCAGTAAGAAAAGAGATTAACAGGATGCTTCAATGGGACATAATACAACCATCATTTTCCCCTTATTGTAGACGTATCTTGGCTGTGAGTAAGCCAGATGGCAAGGTGCGCTTGGTCCTCGACGCCGATGGCATTAATAAGATTATTATACCAGTCGTAACAGGTGTGTAAGTGCAGGTGTATTTATCTCAGCACTTGACAGAGTGCTAGGGCCTGAACTTTTGAGTAGAGTAACAGTATACATGGACGACATTTTAGTCGCTACACCCACTTGGGTAGAACATTTAAGATTAATTGAGCCGTTTTTCCAAATATGGAGTAATAGCAAATCTCAACAAATCTAATTTCAGACAAGAAAAGGTAAAACTTTTAAGACACATAATCTCTTTGGAAGGCATACTGCTAGATCCTAAAAAACTTGATGCCATTAGGAACTGCCCTATTCCTAAAAACAAGAGACAGTTAAAGGCATACTTAGGCCAAGTGTCATTTTTCAGGAAAATTCATCCCTAACAGTGATGCTCTACTCAATCTTCTCTGGTTCAAATGGCTCTGAGCACTATGGGACTTAACGTCTAAGGTCATCAGTCCCCTAGAACTTAGAACTACTTAAACCTAACAAACCTAAGGACATCACACACATCCATGCCCGAGGCAGGATTCGAACCTGCGACCGTAGCGGTCGCAATCTTCTCTGGAAAAACACACATTGTTATGGGACAAGCAATGTCAAACCGACTTCGAAAACATCAAGGAAGCCTCATTAATTGCTAATATTTTATCTGAACCAGACATGAAGAAAGATTTTTGTTGATGCACCGACACGTCTTCTTACTGTCTGGGTGCATGCTTTTTTCAAATCGTAGGAGAAGAGGAAAATCTCATCCGTAAAGTAATTAGCTTCGCCAGTCGCACCTTATCCAAAGCTGAACGTTTATATTCAGTCACGGAGTTAGAGGGTTTGGCATTAATTTGATCCTTTAAAAAGTTTGAATGTTTCCTTTGGGGTAAACACACAAGTGTACTGTGACCATCAGTCCCTATAGTTTTTATTAACTTGTAAATTGCTACCACGACAGATAGCCAGGTGGTGTATGTATCTTCAAGAATTCGATTTTGAAATAGTATACCTAAAAGGAAAACAAAACATAATAGCTGATGCTCGATTACCACAAGGCTTAGAGGAATTCAACAATCTTTTAGAGCAGGAAGGTGAAATAAGAGTTATATTGATGGAGGACAAAACACTCCGACTATACTATGTCCACATGTGCAAAGATATGGAGCAATTACAACAGGAAGACACATGCTAGAGTAAGGTAAGAGCACAACTTGCACATAATGGCGATGAAAAATTAAAAAAGGTTTTTCGCTATTCACGAAGGTGATTTTATCTTGCACACACACAATACTTGGGGCCATTTTGGCACTGCAAAATTCGCTGATAAAATAGTTAAATATTATTATTTCCCCAATCGTAGACGAACAGTACTACAGGTGGTAAGAAAGTGTATTGTTTGCCAGAAAGCAAAACATTCTAACATCTCCAAAGACATAGAACTACATCCCATTGTGGCTAAGAAACCTCTAGAAAAGGTATCGCTGAATGTGGCTGGACCCTATCCCAGAGGTAAAGGGGGAGTAAAATATGTCGTAGGCCTATATGATATTTTTACTAAATACATTGAACTGTATGATTTACAGAAAGTTACAGCCAGTTCAATTATAAGACGAATTGAAGAGGATTATTTTGCAAGAGTTGGAAAACCAGAAGTCATGTTATCTGATAATGCCTCATGTTTTTTAGGATGTAAATGGAAAGAGTTTGTAGGCTCCAACCGAATCAAACACATTTTAGTATGCGAATTTCATCCCGAATTGTCCCCTATAGAAATGGTGTTTAAGGAATTCAACAGCTTTGTGAGGAACTATATACTTCATAACACTTATATTTTGAAGAAGGGCTGTATACCCTCTAAGTTGTACACATGTATAATAATATTAGATTTAGGATGCTGGAAAATCACATTACAGAATTAATGTTGTTAGTTGATAAGGAAAACTTTTGTTTTTATTCTTATATGTCAAATGTGTAAATGCTAAGATGAGTGGATGTAACAAGGAAGAGTTTTACTTTTATGTGTCTAGAGATGATGATACTTTAAACACAACCCTTCGCCTTGTGGGTAGCCCAGTTGTAAATGAATAAACAAACTTGTGAAAGGCATGGCAGGGTGCACTGCAATACACTACTATTGGTAACAGAGTGACGCTGCGCATGCGCATTGGGGAGAAAGCTAGTCAAGAAACTATAAGTGCGTGCATGCCAGACACAGCTGAAAGTGTTGGAGCACACAAAAAAAAACCGCATAAGCTACAGCCTCCACTAGCATTTTTAAAGCCTATTGCATAAACAGGAACATTGAAAATTAAGGGAGAGTCTATTCTACAACCACGACTATCTACACAATGCACAGAAACACAAATAAGCTAAGGGATTTTATACAGGGAAAGGCATCCTAAAATACGAGATATTTACTGAAGTTACGCTATATCTATATATTTACAAATTTAAGTATTGAAAGTACATGCACTAATGATAATTAAGGGACCAGAAAACCCTTGTTGCAGGTAAACAAGCGAGTACAATATGAGTGGCAAACTGAATAAGATGTCGCGTCATGCCTATAATACACTTTATCTTTCAGATTTATAAGGTGAATAGAGAGGCACATATGACATTAAATGAGTCTGTGATAGCATGACTCCACACTGAAGTAAATGGATGCATGGTTGAATATGAAAGAGGTATTAGTGACCATCGAGCCACTATACACATATCTATGAAGATTTAGTTTTAACTTAGTATTAAGTTTTTTCTTCCAGGGAACAATCCATCGACACATCCTAAAGTGAAGAAAGGTAAATGCTTGTAGAGTGTTAGGTACCATATAAACATAGGAAAGGACCACACCACAAGTAAATATAGCTGTAAGTTTGTGAAATGGATGACTGTTATAGTGCGAAAATAAGTGTAGAAGAATACCCTTGCAGTACATTGCATATCACAATGTTAACGAAGGTGGAGTACTACCAAATAATCATGGGGTCGACACCTAACTACTGTGAGCGTCGACTACTCATGAAAGCATATAAACACCTGATTTACATTGAAATTTTTATACACGTTTGCTACATATATAAACACTGTTTTACGCTCATTGTACATAACATATAGTATTGAAGATACAACTCTGTATACCTCAGCATATGAAATGGTTATCATTTAGACAAAGAACATAACAAGTACATATTGAGGTGAAATTGAAACACTGAATAAGTATTCGATACGATAGGTATCGTCAGGTTTGCATTGTGTTTATAAACACACTATTTAGTTCTTGGGATCAGAATTAAGTCCAGGGGCTGAGGACATCAATGCCTTTCCGTGAAATTTCCTCAACCCTGAAGTGTGTAGATTCCTTCCTGGAGAATGCTAGAGAGGCGAGGCCATGTGTAGTTATTTAAGCAGCACATAGAATCTGTTGCAGCCTCTATTGGTTAATTCTTTAATTGTTTGAAATTGAAAAATATGCTCCAATAAAAAGTCACTGTGAATTGGAATGAAGTGTATGTCAATTTATACCATAAAGGAAAAAAGAATCTATTATTGTATGAATATTTTTGTATTATTATTGTATTAATGTTATATTATTGTATTATTGTTATGTAAAGAATGCAAGGCCAAACGAGAACAAAAAGTGTACTCATATAATTGGAGCTGAACAATGTAACGAAATTATAATTTAACAAAATGTACTAAAACGACAATCAGACTACAATGTATATAATTAGCGAAAATGGCATGTCAGCAAATGAGTAGGATAAGTTTTCTTTTGTAGTTGTATTTTTATTTTTTGTTACGTGTATAGTATGTGGAAAGGACACTACAGAAATTTTGTGTAATGCAGTGGGCTGAAAGACGCTGAAAAAGAAAGTGCAAAAATATATGAAAGCTGCCTGCAAAGTGTTAACTGAGCATGTGAGATATGTGGGTGTGCAAGAGATGAATTAAAAATGACAATACTTCGTGTAACATGAATTTTCTGTGCTCGACAACGTCGTAAAAACATGCATTTTCTGTGCTCGACAACGTCGATGAAGTGGCAACAAACTTACCTTGTCTGCGAATGTGCTGCAGGTATCCCCACTGAATAAGTGCGAGTGATGAGTTGAAACACATTCCTCAGGCCACTGATATGGAAACCAATTGTCACCACATCGAAGATATCAGAAATGATCACGCCGCTGAACACGAGATTCACAAAATTGTGCAGTGAAGACTATGACACGGGCACTTTGACTTTGTATTAAACACGTGAAAGTGAGCAGGGATGATGATGGACAAAGAGCTGTGTGCACATGCTTCGTAAGCTAAGCACTGGGCAGATACTGACTGACAATAATGGGACTATGTGCTTACAGCAAGCACTTTGTAATGATGGAAAACACTGGCCAGGGTTATCAACCCATAAAAAGAGAAATAAGCTCAGACACTGTGCACCTCCATAAGACGTCAGTGCACAGTGGGGGCAATTGTAATGTATATAATAATTTTATTATTATTTCTTTCCTTTCTCAGACGTTATGTCTGGTTAAAAATGGAAACTGATGCAGACCTTGATCAAGCGTGACTTCCTTTTAACTGTACGGTATAGATAACATTGCATTTAGGAACTTTCGGGTAATTGAAAATGTATCAATAATTACAGATTTCTGTAGTTGCATATATATACGTTTGGATGTAGCTGTATTGCGTTGATGTACTGGTGGATATTGTGTGGTATGACTCCTGTAGTTGATAGTATAATTGGTATAATGTCAACTTTATCCTAATGCCACATGTCCTTGACTTCCTCAGTCAGTTGGATGTATTTTTCAATTTTTTCTCCTGTTTATCTCTGTATATTTGTTCTATTGGGTATGGATATTTCGATTGGTTGTGTTAATTTCTTCTTTTTATTGGTGAGTATGATGTCAGGTTTGTTATGTGGTGTTGTTTTATCTGTTATAATGGCTCTGTTCCAGTATAATTTGTATTCATCATTCTCCAGTACATTTTGTGGTGCATACTTGTATGTGGGAATGTGTTGTTTTATTAGTTTATGTTGTATGGCAAGTTGTTGATGTATTATTTTTACTACATTGTCATGTCTTCTGGTGTATTCTGTATTTGCTAGTATTGTACATCCGCTTGTGGTTTGATCTACTGTTCCTATTTGTTGTTTGCAAAGTCTGCATTTATCTGTGGTGGTATTGGGATCTTTAATAATATGCTTGCTGTTATATCTGGTGCTTATTGTTTGAACCTGTATTGCAATCATGAATCCTTCTGTCTCATTGTATATATTGCCTTTTCTTAGCCATATGTTGGATGTGTCTTGATCAATGTGTGGCTGTGTTAGATGATACGGGTGCTTGCCATGTAGTGTTTTCTTTTTCCAATTTACTTTCTCCGTATCTGTTGCTTTTATGTGACCTAAAGGGTTGTAGAAGTGGTTATGAAATTGCGGTGGTGTAGTCGATGTATTTATATGAGTGATGGCTTTGTGTATTTTGCTAGTTTCTGCTCATTCTACAAAGAATTTTCTTAAATTGTCTACCTGTACATAATGTAGGTTTTTCATGTCGATAAATCCCCTTCCTCCTTCCTTTCTGCTTAATGTGAATCTTTCTGTTGCTGAATGTATGTGATGAATTCTGTATTTGTGGCATTGTGATCGTGTAAGTGTACTGAGTGCTTCTAGGTCTGTGTTACTCAATTTCACTACTCCAAATGAGTAGGTCAATATTGGTAAAGCATAAGTATTTATAGCTTTTGTCTTGTTTCTTGCTGTCAATTCTGTTTTCAGTATTTTTGTTAGTCTTTGTCTATATTTTTCTTTTAGTTCTTCTTTAATATTTGTATCATCTATTCCTATTTTTTGTCTGTATCCTAGATATTTAAAGGCATCTGTTTTTCCATCAGTTCTATGCAGTCACTGTGGTTATCCAATATGTAATCTTC
Source organism: Schistocerca nitens (assembly GCF_023898315.1). Lineage (NCBI taxonomy): Eukaryota > Metazoa > Arthropoda > Insecta > Orthoptera > Acrididae > Schistocerca > Schistocerca nitens. The sequence continues at coordinate 140,067,861 of NC_064620.1, read as the reverse complement.
TTGTTTAGTGTGTTTTCCCTTGACTATGCTATTTTTCTTACAGTTGTCTGTTCCAAAAGCCATATTTATATCATTGCTGAATACTTCTGTTATCTTTAGTAATTGATTGAGTTGTTGATTTGTTGCTGCCAGTAGTTTTAGATCATCCATGTATAGCAAATGTGTGATTTTGTGTTGGTATGTCCCAGTAATATTGTATCCATAATTTGTATTATCTAGCATGCTGGATAGTGGGTTCAGAGCATGGCAGAACCAGAAAGGACTTAATGAGTCTCCTTGGTATATTCCACACTTAATCTGTATTGGCTGTGATGTGATATTATTTGAATTTGTTTGGATATTAAGTGTGGTTTTCCAATGTTTCATTACTATGTTTAGGAACTGTATCAATTTAGGATCTACTTTGTATATTTCCATTATTTGTAATTGCCATGAGTGGGGTACACTATCAAAAGCTTTTTGGTAATCAATGTATGCGTAGTGTAGCGACCTTTGTTTAGTTTTAGCTTGATATGTCACCTCTGCATCTATTATCAGTTGCTCTTTACACCCTCGTGCTCCTTTGCAACAGCCATTTTGTTCTTCATTTATAATTTTGTTCTATGTTGTATGTGTAATTAATTTCTGTGCAATGACTGAAGTTAATATTTTTTATATTGTTGGTAGGCATGTTATGGGGCGATATTTAGCTGGGTTTGCTGTACCTGCTTGATCTTTAGGTTATCAGATAAGTTATTCCATGTGTAAGTGATCAGGGAATGTGTATGGGTCTTCAATGTAACTGATAATAATTTAGTTAGATGTGAATGTGTTGAGGTGAACTTCTTTAGCCAGAAATTTGCTATTTTATCTTTTCCAGGGGCTTTCCAATTGTGAGTAGAATTAGTTTCTCAGGTGACTTCCTTTTGCAAAATTATCACTTCAGGCATTTGTGGTATCATCTTGTATGTGTCTGTTTCTGCTTGTATACACTGTGCATGCCTATTATGTTGTACCGGGTTTGACCATATGTTGCTCCAGAAGTGTTCCATGTCTGTTATGTTTGGTGGATTGTCTATTTTAATGTGTGTGTTATCTATTGTCTGGTAAAATTTCTTTTGGTTTGTGTTGAATGTTTGGTTTTGTTTCCTTCTATTTTCACTTTTTTTTGTATCTTCTAAGTTGTTTGGCCAATGCTTGTAATTTCTGCTTCTTTTCATCTAATTGCTCTATCGCTTCTTGTTGTGAGATTTTACCTAACGTTTTTGTTTTTTGTCTGATATTTCTTTTCTTATAAATTGCGTTAGTGTCCGATGTCTTTTCTCAGTTTTTCTATTCTTATATGTAGCTTGTGTTGCCATGCTGGTTTTGTGGGTTTCTTCTGTGTGTTGGTTGGTTCTGATCTCTGCCTAGTGTGTATATTTGGTGTAGGGAGTGCTCCTATATAAACTAGTAGTTGTAACTCTTCCACAGTTGTATTTTCATTTATTTTGTTGTGTATGATTGTGTTGATAGTTGTTATTGTTGTTTCAACTTGTGGGTTATTTGGTGGTCTATGCAAGAATGGTCTAATGACTGTATTTGTGTCTTTGTATTCTATATATGTCAGCTAAAATTTTTCTTCTATATCTAACATGCGTGTCACTTCGTGTTCTATTTGTGCTTGTTCTGGTGGCTGTCTTAAGATTTCGTTTTCCTCTGATTGTTTAATTGATGAGTGTTGTTCTTAGTTTGTTTGCTCTGGGATGTTTGAGTCCATTACTGTATTTTCTTGTTCTTCAGATTGCACATTATTTTGTTCCAGTACTTGTTGTACTTGTTGTTTGATGTTTTCTATTTCTGACTGGGGTATCCTGTTATTTTTTTATTATTACACGGATCTGATCAGCTAGTCGTTGTTCTGTTAATAATTTTAGTTCTGGATGTCTGGTAACAAATGTTGCGTATACTTGTGATCTGTATCCAGTTGTGTTGGTTGGTAATAGTAGAACATGAGGTGTCGGTTAACTTCATCTGACCATCTCATCCTCTGTCTTTGTTTTCCTTCTAGAGTGGTTGCAGGAAGCATATCCTGCAAAACACCTCTATTTGGATTTAAATCATTTTCCGTGTGGCCAGCAGTGTCTTTACCATTGTGGACGGGCATAGGGTTCATGTGTTGTCCCCGACCATGACAGCACTTGTCCGAGGCTTCATTAGTTCTGTCCTGAACCAACTAATCACACTAAAAGGAGGGTTAGTCCTATTAGTGGTTTGTTCTTTTCGACGCCTTTTACGACTGACAGAACATACCGGAGGCCTATTCCTTTCCCGGGCCTCCACGGGTTATTATTATTACTATTATTATTATTATTATTATTCTTTTCTCCCTCATTCTTTTCCTTTCACACGTATACTTTTGTACCGTAGATAACATAGTCATCTAAACAAAACAAGTAGATTTATGCTCTTCAATTTTTTAAATTTCTTTATATTCATCTACTCATCTCTATAAGTGATAATGGGCGGATGTATTATGAGTTCCGCCGAGTTAATATTGTTAAAAATCTTTTTTTCTCTCTAAGTGGTGGCGGGCAGAAGTATGAACAGTTCCACCGCATTAATATTGTTCAAAAATGTGTATTGTAATCAGACATTAAAGAAGTGTTACAAACGTTATTTGGGAGAGGAAGTTTATTAAAAACCATCTGTTCATCATTTCGCTGGCGCCGAGAATCCTGCATTAAGGGGATCGAAGCAAACAAGAGGAATTTGATGGAGCAGAGGAGGGGCAATCGTCATAACCAGCTCTATGCACAATGGCAACAACAAGAAGTACGTAAATTTAAATGGTGAATGTTGATCTTAAATGTATTGAGTATTGAGGGTCTGTTGATGTTAGTGCCAGTTAAAGTTCACTCAGGATAAGTGTACTTTCCAATTTCTTTGAGTAATTCTTCAAAATTTCCATTTTAATGATTTAAGCAACATTTTTTAATCAGTTTCCACTATATATCTCATTTTACTCCCCCTTGGAAGACTTCCTATTGGGGTAGTGGCCGATATTAAACATGAATAAAATATATTAATCTGACAGTGATGGCTAACTACCACTAACTACTGAAACATAAGCGATATTGTAAATAACTTGTATTTATTGTAAATCATCTCACAATAGAAATTAGATCATATTGAACAAATCATGAATGAAAACAAATTAAACAAATTGTATAGTTTTTAGATATGCTACACTGGTAAGACTGGCTCTCAGCCCTTAATGTTAAGTTGATGCGAAGTCAGATTTAATTATGCCCCTGGATAAGCAAATGGTAAATGCGATCTGACTGCGTTCCTATAATCTCTTTTGTGTCTGAAATAATACGTACTTCGGACACCACCACCAAGAAAGAAACCAAACAACATACAAAAAGACAAATAACCAAATACGAATCGTAAGCAGAACTGCACGGATGCTCAGTGGTTGGCAAGAACACGATCCAACAACTATTTCTGAACTTTACTGCCGATGCTGCAAGTTTTACAATACCATCTACCAGCGTGCTGGCTCCGTCGACAGTGTAGTTCAGCGCCCTGTCCGCGATCGTGTGTCGCTAGTGTCGGCGTAGGAGCGAGAGAGAGAGAGAGAGAGAGACAGACAGAGACAGAGACAGGGAGAGAGCTGCAGAGCGAGTGAGACCGCACAGCGCTGTTCTGCGCTGGACTGTCCTGCGGTCAGATCTAATGTAAACAAAATATTCTATTTTAGAATTAATTTTATGTAAGGGATATAGAGTCTCATTCTTACTGTTAGTAGTTACAAGTAAGTATTTTTGTTATACTTCATGCTACAATTTTTTGTGTCCCTTTTCAGAGTTTAGAAATTGGATCCTTAGTTTGCTGTTTTGTATGTAATAATTTTAACTGACCAATTTGGAAAACTTATTAAATTGAATTAAGGTTATAAAGCTCTTTAATTCTTACAGTCAACATTGTTAGAGAAGACAATTAACATTTTATACGTTTTTCTTTTTCGAGGAATCGATTTTGTCTAGGCTTGGTACAGTATTCCGTGAGACTGCTAACCTCAAAGAATTGGTCACATTTTTATCCCCAAGGAATGAACGATTCTTAGTTTTAGCAAGCTTTAAAAGAGAGAAAAAGCGCTCACAAATATAGGTGGAACCAAACATTGAGACAACTTTGGCCACGTGCTTGTGCAAAAGAGGATATTTCTCTCGTGGAAGACAGCTGTAAAAGTCATCCAAAGTTTTACACATAAGATAGCGGTCCTTCAGGCGGATATGGCACTGTAGGTCAATCAGTTCTAGCTGAAGCACTTGTGAGACGTCCTCTGCCCGAAGGGAAAACGGGCGAACAAATATATCTTTCGGCTGGCGTTCGGGCGGTCTGCACGGCCAGCTAAGTGGCACGACTCAGCCACTGCAGCAACATACGACTTAGCCGGGGCGCTGGCCACGGTCGATCGCGGGCGCTAGCGCCCCAGGGGCATAGTTTGGACGAGCCTGCTCTAGATCATACACAGCACAGTATTCAGAATCTAAGTCCTTATCTCAGAGCTACCGAACTTTGCGACTGTCCACGTTCACGGCACCCACCTCCCCTCCCTGCCTCGCTGTGCACGATGCTCTTGCGACAATCTTGCCGCCAAATTCTAATCAGCCAATCCAGACGCTGCAAAGGCCTCCCACATCTCCCTCGCGGAGTGATACAATTTCTCCACCTATCCAAAAATTTCTCTGTTCAAACAGCAGGCGTTGACCCTCAGTGTTACCCGCACTTTCTTATGAACTGCCCAATCAGAGCTCAGCCCATTTGCCGCTAAAACAGTGCGCGACCGGGCGGCGCTAGCGCGTGCGCTGGACGCTCTCTGTCTGCTCGACATTTCCCCACATACCGTGACTCTTGTTCCAGGAGATTCTACACAGATTTCCAAGATCTTTCATTGTCCTTTCGGCAGGAATAGAACTTGGGTGCCACCTTGATATAAAGATAGGTTTAATATTGTGACGTCTTAACATCCTGGTCAACACATCTGATCTATATTGTGGTCCATTGTCCATGATAATGGAATCCACTTGTCCCACTTCAGACAGAAAATCCTTGCAAAAGGCCTTGCTAACTGTTAAACCCGTGGCTCTTTTTAGGGGCGTGAGGGTGACAAATTTTGATGTTAGTTCCAACACTACTAAAATGTACTTATATCCCCGTGCTGTGGTTGGCAAAGGTCCCATTAAATCATTCGCCGCCATTTATCTGAGTTTCTCAGGAATTATGGGGTACAATGGTGCCTGCATGTTAACAGTTGTTGTCTTAGCCTTCTGACATTGTTTGCAAGTGGCCAAAACCTTCCTAATGCATCTCTCTATGTTTCTAAAATAACATACCCTCTTTATCTTAAGTAACCAATTTCGTGACCCGAAATGAGCGTAACTTAAATGGACATACCAAATCAGTTTATTCACAACCTCATCTGGTATGCATACTGCCCAAATTGAGTCATTCTCGTTTGTTCTATGAAAGAGAATCCAATTTCTTAGCTGGTAGTGAGTCCTCAGTATGATCTCCCTTCTATCTTTCATTCTTTCCTTTAGTTTTCTTAAGTGCGCGTCTTTCTCTTGTTCATTTTTGATGTTTTCGAGCGTCATGGTGATGAAATTATCGAAGGCAAATTTTCTTAAATAGAATATAGAATAGTGCTCTTCTTCCATTTCGTTCCCTACGTTCTTTTCTAGACCAATAGGAGCACGAGACAACGCGTCAGCAATTACGTTACTCGGACCCGGAAAATGCTCGATTGTGAAGTCGTATTCTTGTAGCAGCGTCACCCAACGTGCCAGTCTCCCATATTTCAACTTGGCAGTCAGGATGAATTCGAGGGCTTTGTGATCAGTATATACCGTCGTTTTTCTTCCGAACAGGAAGTATCTATATTTCTTGAACCCCCAAATTACGGCCAGTGCTTCTAGTTCAGTTACAGGGTAAATTCTTTCACTTTTCGTCTGCACCCTGCTCCATTCTCTTCATACTCTTGGTATATCAAAACCCCAATTCCTGTTTTTGCACTGTCTGTCGCCATGCAAAAGTCATGGGACACGTTTGGATGAACAAGTATGGGAGCATTCACCAGTGCTGATTTCAGTGCAAGAAATTCTTTGTCAGCTGTTTCGTCCCATACCCACGGTGTTTTCTTGCCTGTTAATGCACATAAGCGTGGCGTTCCTAAACATTCCACATATATGAACCTTTTGTAAAAGTTAATGACCCCAAGAAACTTTCTTAATTTTCTTCTATTGGTTGGTGTTGGGAATTTTTCAATAGCTTCGATCCTTTCAGGATTTGGAGCAATACCCTTGGCCGAGACAATGTACCCTAGGAAGTCCACTTCACTGTTCCCAAAGCACGATTTTGTAATATTTACAGTTACTCCATAGTCCTTTAATCTATTTAGAACTTCCCCAGAAGATCGTTATGCTCTTCCCAAGTTTTCTCCGCAATAAGTATGTCATCCACATAGCAGGTTATTTTATCCTTTAACTCATCATTGAAGATTGTCCCCAAACCACGAATAAATGCGGCAGACGATATGTTGAGTCCGAAAGGGAGCCTTTTAAATTGGTAACAAGTACCAAACGCCAGGAACGCCGTATATTTACGACATGCAGGATGCATCTCAATTTGCCAAAAACTCGAGCGCAAATCGAGCGTCGAGAACACAGATACTCCGTGAAATTTTTGAAGCAACTGTTCAAGTCTCTCCGGTCGATCTGTCTCCTGAACGATAATAGTGTTAATTTGGCGTGAGTCGAGGACTAACCGTATACTTCCGTCTCTTTTGTCCAGTACTCTCAACGGACTATTGTATTCTGACGTCGCCTGTTCTATCACTCCGTCAGCCAGCATTCTTTGAAGTTCTTTAGCTACTTTTTCTCTATAAGACCACGGAATATCGTAACTTCGCACTCTTAATGGAAAATGTTTCTTGACCTGAAATTTGTATTTGTATCCTTTTATTACTCCCGGCTTTGGTAGTAAAACTGCTGCATGATCTTTTAACACTTCTTCAAGCCCCTCTCATTCTGCTGTCTTTATGTTCTCAATTTGCGTTAACTTTTGCTTAATTTCTTCGTGAATCTCAGCTGTCTGTGTTTTCTTATCTTCCAGACTAATACTTTTACTGTAATATTCATGATCCTGTTCTATATCATCTTCATGCTCTCTCACAAAGTGCAGTTTTACGCAACTTGCAGGTACTTGCGCCTTAATGGCTTGCTCATTGAACCTTATCATTGCTCTATCAGTTTTCCCTAACGTCAGTTCTCCACGTCCAAGATCCAATATTGCTTTTTCTTCGGCCAAGAAATCCATCCCTAAGATGATTTCGGCGGTAAGCTTCGGAATGATATAGAGATTTGCTGTAAGTTTATGCCCTTGGCATTCTTACTCCAGTCTAGTTTGTTGCGTAATGTCGCTGCTTTTACCAAGTAGCGCACCACTTACTTTAATCTTTTGGATTTTTAACATTGGCCGGTTCACTGACGCTCTGCATCGGCCAAACACACTGTCTGAAATAGCAGAAAGTTGGCTTCCACTATCTATAATAGCAATGCAAGATATGTCGCCTACTTTTATCGTTACAATAGGGTAAATGTCATTCTTTGTACTATTCTCTCTTTCCTCTAATAATGATTCCCTTATGTCATCTACGTATCCCATTATGTTCACTTCCTGTGTTCGTTGTTTGTCAACGGGTACGCTCCTTTTTGCACCCGTTCGTTGTACTAGTCAATCTTGCTGCCTGTTCTGATCACCTTGTCCATGCCCCGGATTTGGTGGTCTAACTTCAACCATCTGTGGGTTCTGTTGTGCCTGTGATCTACAATTCTACTCGACTTGAGGCCTATCCTCTCTGTTGAAGTTTCGTGATAGGAAATTATTTTGTTGCTGCCACCCACTGTTCTGTGGCTCTTGATTTCTCCATCTATTATTACTCCTCCAGTCCTGATTTTGACTATCTCCGTTTCTGTTTCCTCCAAAGTTGTTTTGCCTGTTTCCTGCACTGGCTGGCCAATTTTGGCTTTGATAATTATTCTCGTTTTCATTTCTTCTCTCTTTTTGTGCCTCCTTTGCTGTTCTTTCCACCCGAACTTACTGCTCAGTAAATGTAAATTCCAATTCCCGTACAATGTTTTTAAGAGTCTCCACGTCATTCCCACATCGTCCTGCCAATGTCTGTTGGTAAGACAACGGCAACTTCATGTAACAAACTCTGATGATCTCCCCCGGACTATACGGGTCATCGAGATACTGGTTCCTTTTTAACATATTATCGAAAAATTTCACAACGCTTCTGAAGCCAGAATTTTCGAAGTCCCTTGTCATTAAGATTTCTTGCTTTATTCTGTCCTGCGTTTCGCGCGACCAATATCGGTTCATGAAAGCATCTCTAAATTCTTTATCTGATGAACAATCTCTTGCAATGCTCCGCATACTTTCTGCAGAGGCACCTTCGATGTGCGAACATACAAAATCTAACTTTTAGATCAGTGGCCATTGCGGTGGTTAAGTTAAGTCGAATTCACCAATGAAAGTTTTTGGATGCAAGACATTGCTGTCGTCTTTGAAGTGTTGAAATTTTCTTACAGAAAGAAAGTGCTTGTAACCAAATGACCCTTCGTCGTATCTATTTTGCCTCGACACCAGATAGTTACTGTTGTTCATTGCTTCTTTGCGCGTATTTTTGAACTCTACATTTCCTGTCATTTCTTGTACGTTTCTTGAATCCGTTAACACCGTTGCAGTACGTCGCAGCGGGCTACAATTGTTTGTCCCGGACGATCCGTTACTGTACTGCGAGTTGATAATCCTATTCGTGTCCTGAGAAGAACTAATCGTTTGATTTTCGTGATAACTTTGTCCGTTACTTCCTCCTTCTCTTTCTACATTGTGCGATCGCGTGTCGATTTCCATCGGATGTAGGACTCGGTCCTCAGAAATTCTTTCTGCACGCCTGACCCCTGAGTTTGTTTCTACTGTCGACGTCATTTGCACTCTTTTAACGGTTTCAGTGTCTACACTGCCCGATCTTGCTTTCGACATAACGTCAGCTGATAGCACTTTCAATTCATTCTCGATCTTATTCTTAAATTCAGAGAATTCTGCCGAAAACGATCCGTTTTCCGATTCCGTATTTTTACTGGTTACAGTTTCCTAGAGCGTACGTTGGACGCTCTCTGTCTGCTCGACATTTCCCCCCTCTCTCCCTCACCTGGCACCTGGCGGTGTTCCTTTTGATGCTTGCCGGTCAGTGGCCCCATCCCCTGGGACCCCCGGCCCCTGCACAATGCTCTTCCGGCGCTCGCCGGCCTTCGCCTCCCCGGCTGCGCCCGTCCTCTCCTCGCCTCCACTGGTAAATTTACTTTGTTTACACCTATAGCATGCAACTAAATATTATCATTACCAAAGCACATATTATTTCAGACATGTGTTTAATCATCACGTATCTCTCTTTCTAATCCACCTAATAAGACTAATTAACCATTATATGGGTGTATTTACTTCAAATGTGCAGAATAATCTGCGAAATGAACGTCACAAATGAAAGCCACCTTTCACCCTCTGCCACTATTCATCATGCAAACGCTTACCGATTGATATACCCAAAGAGTAAGAAGAACTAGGTCTATGAAACATTGAGATCTGAAGAAATTTAAGAAGGACAGTAACTAGCTAAAGGGAGTCTGCCATTCTTTGGCGGATAAAGGGTTTGGCGTAATGTAAGGCCCCAGCTGGATGAAACTTTATTTCCCTTTAGAGTTTCAGTCCCTTCTTCTGTCCTATCGTAGTACATAAGCAATATATGTCTTCTTGTTGTACATATGCTATTAGTTTGTAATGTCTTCCTGGTGAATAAGAGTGATTCCCAAACATTACTAAACTAGACTCCGCATAAATAAAAAATTTTCAGTTGGGAAAAAGGTTGTCTGAAGGTAAAAGAGAGTAATAATGTGGTGCCTCTAGAGGCAAACCAAAGCGTTTTAATATTAATTAAAGGAGATGTGTGGAAGGCTGACGAAGAGAAAATGGAGAAAGAAGCGTCAAAATATATGTATAAATGAAAATGGGGAGAAACAGGACAAAGGAAGTCAGTAGGCCGACATATGGCGAAAAGGTGAAAAGCAGATGAGTAATTTCCACATGTCTCGTGAAAAGGTTTGGGAAACACGTAATCTTGCTTAAGGCAAATGGTAAATTAAGAGATAAAATACAGACAACAAAATACAGGTAAACAAATGTGTTCAGAAACACAGATTGTAAAGTATTGATATGTTATAATAAAAACAGCTTCCTAATTATGTGTATAAGAAACAAAGTAAGTGCTGTAGAACAAATGACTTCTTTAGCATACTAATCCGTTCGATAATTGAGTCAAAGGAACGAAAAACTTAGAAAGATTACTCAATTTTCTGAGTTAAAGCAGCATCTAAAGTAATAAAATAAATTGCAAACTAAACCGAAATGTCTCTGTTTAAAAAAATATATTTACTGATCTTCAATGTTGTTGTCCGAGTATAAAAGAAAATAGAACTGCAAAATTTGTGATCCATGCTTAGTAATGAGGCGAAAGGTTACGATTTTATTATGGAACGTACTGCCAATAATTATTTTGAAGACGTTAATAACAATTTTCAAAAAAAAAGAGAGAAAAGAAATTATTTCTGTTAACTTCTCAGTTATTGGGACTGTTGAAGGAAAATAGAATATGTTTTATTCACCCTTAGATGTAAGTTGAGAAGAGAAGCCTAGGCTATATTATCTGTTTCTTAGGGAAATGGAGGCTTCATGAAAGTCAGCCTACAAGCTGTAATGGAGAAGGAAGTGATATACAGTGAATCCTCCCTTTCCTTTTTGTAATAAAATATAATGGAGAAGTGACTTCCCACCCCATGCCTCTAACTTTTTATAGAAAGTGTTTCATATGGACGCCCACATTGATGCCTACATTTGCGATTAAACAATTGAGTACTGAAATGTGAAAAATTTCGTGTGTTTCTTTTTCAGGTAAAGACTGAAAAAATTATGAAAAAAAGTAATTTTGTAATAATTCAAAATTTTATTTCATGTTTCTATGTAATTTATCTATATGTTTTGTATAAGTCCATTATGTTGCTTTTTCTATGTTTATATATATGATTAGTTTGTAGTGTTAAGGAATTTTGCTAAAAATCAATTTCATTTAAAAGTGGTCAGCTATAATACCATCCCTTTTTTCTAATATTTTTTCACAAAATAAAACAGGGGGTGATGTGGCGAAACAAGCTCTATTTCATTTGAGAGATACAGAAACGAGAGTGTGTGCCGGTACTTACCCAGTTCACTACTACTAGCTCCATGTCACCATAACGCGTTTGTACATAGCATACCATACAAGCATTGCACCATAATTTATGGATGAAATTAAAAATTTAGGCTGTTTTTCCCAACTTTGTCAAATAAGCGGAAGTATATTAATGTTTAAATTGTCAAATCTCAGAGCGATCAGTGGAGCTAAATAACAAAGATATAAAGCCAAAAATCGGCCATAATTTGCAAATGTATGTCAAAATTAACTGGTACAAGTCTCAACCTGATTACAGCAATATTTTGGTCAGAACCTAGGTTCTTAAGAAAAATTGAAAGCGCTAAATATTAGACTTAGAAAGATGAAAATTCGTATGAAGAATCAGTTTGATATGAAAACCCAAAGTATGTGACTCCATTAAGCTACCTCTAACAGTTTTTGAGTAATTTACTGAAAACTAAATTTGGAACAAAAATGTTCTTATTTGTAGTAGATTAAGTATTATTTATATTAATGATTTATACTTTTATATTAATGGTTTATATTAATGATAGAATGTTTTGATTACAGTACCTGATAAAATCCATTAAATATAGAGCTATAACACATTTCAAGACATTTATGTAAATAACAATCAATACAAGGTCGCTTAAAGTTGTAGTACAGAGGTCATATTCTACTGTCAGTTCCATTCTAAAAATTCTAGACGGCGAAGTTCGAATGCAGTCGTGCTATATCTTTTTCTGTGATTATAGCCAACTTAATTACATTCATACAAAAATTAGGAAGATTCTAAATTAATACACAACTGTGTTATAAAATATTATGTGTCCGAGAAAGCAGCCATTAAGAGGCTACTACCAGGGCATAGAGTGGATGACAGCAGGTGTTCCCTTCGGCAGTCCACTGCCCCCATATATAAATGTGGCCTGAGAGGCAGTGAAAACACTTCACTTTGCACCCACCTACCGTAAGGTCTGCATCAGTCAAATGCCAGAGTACACACTGCCTTGGATGACGTCACAGACAGGCTGTTACTAAACTCAAACTTCCAGTATTAATAGAAAATGAACTGACGAGGACCATTCGCTGTACTGGATTGTTTAGATTTCTGAAAAGAGACTTCACTTCGCACCAGATACCATACGGTCCGTGGATGATGTCGCAGCAAGACTGCAACTTTATTTATTTCGAGTCAAAAACATTACAACAATATTTACAATATATACAATATAACAAATCAGGTCAAATCATAAAAGAACAAACTAAACGGTATTAGCCCAAAATTGTGCAACGGCAGCAGCATTGTCTGAAACATCAACAAGCTCTTGTGTGGAACATGATACAGGACATCTAGGACAGTTAATTAAATGTTTGGTTGTCTGTTCTTCTCCGCAGTCACACAAGGTGGAAGATTCCTTCATGAAGCCCCATTTAAACAGGTTGTCCTTAGTTCGTCCGACGCCACTCCTGAGCCGATTTAGAGACTTCCACACTGTCCAGACTTGATTTCCACCAGGAGGAAGGGTCTCAGAAGGAGTCATCCAATCATTGCTGTCAGATTTTGCTGTCCACTGAGATAGTCTGGCTGCTCCAGTCCGACCGGTGAGGGGTGTAGTAGTTCTCATAAAGCTCCTCCTAGATTTGAGTCTACTAATTGGTGGCTGGTATCCATGTAGCAGGTGATCGGTGTTATGATCTGCTTTATGTCTCTCAAGTTTGGCTGCGACTTCACGCCTTATGTCTGGAGGAGCAATACCTGCTAGTTTATGGAGTTTATCAATAGGTGTAGCTTTGAGGCATCCCGTTACTGTCCTGCAGGTTTCGTTCAGTGCCACATCAACCTGCTTTGCATGAGATGACTTGTACCATACAGGACATGCGTATTCAGCTGCGGAATAGCACAAGGCCAAGGCTGATGTTCTTAGTAGTTTGGGATCTGCACCCCAAACGCTGCCAGTGAGCTTCCGCAGGATGTTGTTACGAGCAGCAACTTTCTGCTTAGTGTTAGTGCAGTGTTTTCTGTAGGTCAACGTTCGATCTAAGGTGACACCCAGATATTTGGGGTAGAAACAATGTTCAAGCTCTTGATCTTCCCAACACACTGTAAGTTTTCTGTAGGCCTCTCGATTGCGTAGGTGGAAAGCACAAACTTGAGTTTTAGTAGGGTTCGGTCTTAAGTTATTGACTCTGTAGTACTCAGATAGGTCCTTGAGAGCAACAGTAAGCTGGTTTTCTACTGTGTCAAAATCTCTGGCTTGTGTGACTAAGGCAAGATCATCTGCATAGATGAAACTCTTTGTAAGAGAAGGTTGAGGCTGGTCATTTGTAAATATGTTGAACAATATGGGGGAAAGGACACTACCCTGAGGCAAGCCATTCCTTTGACTTCTCCATCTACTCCTTCTTCCTTGGAACTCCACATAGAATCGCCGGTTTTCCAAAAGTGTCTGCACAGTTCTGGTGAAATTAATGTCTCTAGTGATGTAGTAGACTTTGTGCAATAATTGTCGATGTTGAATGGTGTCATATGCTGCTGTGAGATCCACGAAGACAGCCCCGGAAATGTATCCTTTTTCATATCCCTCTTCAATATGTTCAGTCAGATTAAGGACTTGTGCTGTACAATTCTTTCCAGGTCGGAAACCTGCTTGTTGAGGTATGAGTTGTTTTTCAACAATGGGAGTGAGTCTATTTAGTAACATTCTTTCATAGATTTTATACAAATGGCAAAGGAGCGAAATCGGTCGGTAGTTCTTGGGATCAGCTGCACCCTTTCCAGGTTTTAGTAAGGGAATAACTTTAGTTTTCCTCCAGATGGCAGGGATCTGTTTCCGCTTCAGGCAACCATTATAGAATTGTAGAAGCCATCTTTCCGTGATGGGACCAAAATGTTTAATTTGCTCAATCATTAGGTCGTCTAGACCAGGCGCTTTACCATTTTTGCATTTCTGAATTGCGGTTCTAAGTTCTTGTAAGGTGAAGTCATTGGATAGGTGGTTGTTTTCACGTTCAGGTTCTCTTTTGAGTTTTGTTCTATCTTTAGAACAATTGACCCTGCCATTCTGAATTAGATGATGAGCAATTTGATCTGGTGCAATGTTTGCATGGCCATGGTTGTGGACAGGGTCGTTGTTCAGGCGTCGCAGCAACTGCCAGGCTTTCTGACTGCTTTTAGACATATCAAGGTTCTCGAGTAACTCTATCCATCGTTCTTTTTTGGATTTGGCTAAGGCTGAGGATAAATTTTGGCCAGCAGTTAAAGTTTCAATGCTGTAAGGATTATCATTGAAAAGTTGGATATAGTTATGTAGATGCTTCACGGATTCTTCTGTCAAGCCAGGTATGTAGTTAACTCGACAGCCTCTGGGAGTTGAGAGTCTTGAGCATCTTTTCACGGCTTCTACAAACTCATCATAGTTGGAAACTGAGGGTTCTATGCGTGAAACTTCTGAGTCAAGGAGATCAGCAAACTTCTGCCAGTCTGCTTTCTTGAAATTGTATCGCCTTCGGAATGATGTGATTCTAGGAGTAATGGCTGCAAACACTTGGCAGCCTATGGGGCGGTGTTGAGTATTTGGTATCGGATTTAGAACAGTTTTTCTGCATTGGTGAGCTATGACTGCAACTAAACTCATGTTTTCGGTACAAGTAGGAGGTGAACTGGCAAGGACTGTACACTGTCCTGGATAGCTTAGATTTTGCTGAAGTAAGTGTCTGTGTGCCACCCGTAAAGTTAACAAAACCGCGTGGAAAGTGGTGAGCAATTAACATTGATTATCAGAAGTCAGGGCGACAGACCATTTAATGGGAACTTCCCGTGAAAGTCGCCTCTGAACTGCACATAGCGTGTTTGGATAGAGGCATGAAATTTGTTATTAGTATTATCGTCAGGAATATTACTATAGTGTTCATGTGAAAGTTGATCAAATATATCTATCAATTAGAACTCAAAATCTTCATTTATAATCATAGTTCCTGATCCCACTGATTAAATAGGGAATAGAAATATTTCTTTTAGTGGGCTGGACAAGAATGTGGACTTGCATACTGGAAACTATGGTCAATACGTTCTACATTGCTTTCTCACCGACTGCAGAAATAGTTTTCATACTCTCGTAAATGACGGAAACTCACTGCCCCACAAGAGACTTTGAAAGTTAAAAATGATGACATAATCAAAATCAGTGTGTGAAATCAGAAACGTATACAGTCTATACACAATTTATGATCACAAACATAAATGTGTACCACACTATTTTCTAATTGTTCATGCAAACTAACCTACAGACATAGAAGCCTAGAAGATTCATTTACAATTTAAAAAATACGTACTGAAAAGATAAGAAAATTCATTGAAATGTATGACTACTAACCTAACAGTGTCTAATTTTATCAGATTCTGACAATTGTTCACAACTGGTTCATAGAATATACTCCTGAACTTTTTGAGTATTCACATTTCTGTGTCAAATGTAACAAATCATCAGTCACAGAACACCAACCTTCCACAGCATTATACCCAAGTCCAACAAGATTTAAAGTTACGTAATGTATTGGGAAGTTAATCCCCTACTTTAACAGACATATATTTATGTGGAATACCACTGTCTATAGCAGTGACTTCTTTTCTAAGCAGAGAGTTCCTTGAAATTTATTCAAATACAAGAATTTTGCATATAGGATAAATTCTTGGCTAACAATTTACAAATTTTGGGTCACGAGACTAATGTAGTCGACAGATGCATGGGTACATTACCCAGCATCTATGATCTCTTGAAACTCAACTGGACCAACAAGGGTGCAGCCACACAGAACCGTGGGAGTGGTCCACCCACATCTTTCAGTTTCCTCCCTAGATTTCTCATCACACAGTCCAATGGACAGATAACGTCCTGTCTAGCTTTCACATCGAATCCTGGAACATTGTTTTATGTACTAAGTATGCTCTTCAATACCTCCCTCACATCACATGGCTTATGTTTTGTCTACCTATATTGAAAGAATAAGTGTTCAGGGTTTTTGTCAGAATGGATTAAAAAGGGTTCACAGAGAGCTGAATACAATCAAAAAATGAACTAGTAAGGTAATATATATATATATATATATATATATATATATACTAAAGATAACTTAAAGTAATCTTCACTTGGCAGTTAGCAGATTAAAATAAATTATGTATACAAGCAAGACAAGTTGGACTGCACTGACGCAGCATCAGACAAATGCTTACAAAATGAGGTAGGGACCACAGTCCACAATGTACTGATGTAAGAATTCTGTGTTTAACATGCACATGATATTATTTATTTACAGTACACATGAATAAAACGAGTTTCACTTAATTTACCACAACACCCATGACTTTACTCTACAGAGTTACTGACAATTAAATTAAATCACTTTCTGCAAAGTACACCATAATAATAATACTTAACCCTAATAGCATTCTAAAATTAGAAATCTATCACTAGATATTTAATGGCATTGTCACATTTAAAAATTTTAAAAGGACCTACCCATTTAGTTACATGGCATATATGTATAAAAATCTAAATCACAAATGTATTACATAACAGAATTACACTACTGGCCATTAAAATTGCTACACCACGAAGATGACGTGCTACAGACGCGAAATTTAACCAACAGGAAGAAGATGCTGTGGTATGCAAATGATTAGCTTTTCAGAGCATTCATACAAGGTTGGCGCCAGTGGCGACACCTACAACGTGCTGATATGAGGAAAGTTTCCAACCCATTTCCCATACACAAACAGCAGTTGACCAGCGTTGCCTAGTGAAACGTTGTGATGCCTCGTGTAAGGAGGAGAAATGCGTACCATTCTGTTACCGACTTTGATAAAGGTCGGATTGTACCCAATCGCGATTGCGGTTTATCGTATCGCGACATTGCTGCATGCGTTGGTCGAGAACCAATGACTATTAGCAGAATATGGAATCGGTGGGTTCAGGAG
The DNA here is from genome assembly GCF_023898315.1 of Schistocerca nitens. Lineage (NCBI taxonomy): Eukaryota > Metazoa > Arthropoda > Insecta > Orthoptera > Acrididae > Schistocerca > Schistocerca nitens. The sequence continues at coordinate 140,050,567 of NC_064620.1, read as the reverse complement.
GGTAATACGGAACACCCTGCTGGATCCCAACAGCCTCGTATCACTAGCAGTCGAGATTACAGGCATCTTTTCCGCATGGTTGTAACGGATCGTGCAACTACGTCTCGATCCCTGAGTCAGCAGATGGGGACGTTTGCAAGACAACAACCATCTGCACGAACAGTTCGATGACGTTTGCAGCAGCATGAACTATTAGCTCGGAGACGATGGCTGTGGTTACCCTTGACGCTGCATCACAGACAGGAGCGCCTGTGATGGTGTACTCAACAACGAACCTGGGTGCACAAATGGCAAAACATCATTTTTTCGGATGAATCCAGGTTCTGTTTACAGCATCATGATGGTCGCATCCATGTTTGGGGACATCGCGGTGAACGCACATTGGAAGTGTGTATTGGTCATGGCCATACTGGCGTATCACCCGGCGTGATGGTATGGGGTGCCACTGGTTACACGCCTCGGTCACCTCTTGTTCGCATTGACGGCACTTTGAACAGTGGACGTTACATTTCATATGTGTTACAGCCTGTGGCTCTACCTGTCATTCGATCCCTGCGAAACCCTACATTTCTGCAGGATAATGCACGACCGCATGTTGCAGGTCCTGTACGGGCCTTTCTGGATACAGAAAATGTTCGACTGCTGCCCTGGCCAGCACATTCTCCAGATCTCTCACCAATTGAAAACGTCTGGTCAATGGTGGCCGAGCAACTGGCTCATCACAATACGCCAGTCTCTACTCTTGAAGAACTGTGGTATCGTATTGAAGTTGCATGGGTAGCTGTACCTGTACACGCCATCCAAGCTCTGTTTGTCTGAGTGCCCAGGCGTATCAAGGCCGTTATTAAGGCCAGAGGTGGTTGTTCTGGGTACTGATTTCTCAGGATCTATGCACCCAAATTGCATGAAAATGTAATCACATGTCAGTTCGAGTATAATATATTTGTCCAATGAATACCCGTTTATCATCTGCATTTCTTCTTGGTGTAGCAATTTTAATGGCCAGTAGTGTATATAGTTGTACGAACCTGCAAATATAGTGTGGCGTGGACTTAAACTCAGTCAACAGATAAGACATAACTATAGAAATCACATCATCTTACATATTACATTCCTGACAAAGCAGAAAGAAAAAAATCATATTTCTAAAGCTTTCAGTTCAGTGATATTGCATAATCCAAACAACTTCTTAGATTTAGGATACACAAGTCTGTATACATTATGATGCAGATTTTCAAGGATTTCGAGTGACCCTACATAAATATCAAAGAATTTCTTTATCTCAGCTCTCAACACTTTAGATTTTTCTTTGACTTTCACCAACACGAGCTCTCCTACCTCAAATTTAGAAAATCTGTCTTTATCATCATGTCACTGCTTTCTCCTATCACCCTGCTTTTTCATCGTCTCCCTGACACATTCTTCTCTGTCTTGCAGTGATAGAATTTTGCATGGTGGAAACTCAACATTCATAGAAATAACGTTAACTGGTCTGCGATTAACATTATTTCAAATGGTGAAAAACTTGTTGAAGATTGCTGTAAGCTGCTCATAATATCCTCATATTCAGTGACATAATCTATCCAACTGGTGTGATTCTTACTACAATTTGTTCTAAACAGTCTTCCAATTTCTCTCATATATCTTTCTACAGGATTACTCCATGGATGGTACACTGAGGTTAGAATATGCCTTATTTTTGGATGATCAACAAAATCTTTCCAAGCTTGTGATGTAAACTGAGAATCAATGTCACATAAAATTGTTTTAGGAATACCCACCTGATGTAAATATGTGTTTTCAAACTTAGAAATGATTTGCTTACTGGTAGCTTTCTTAAGAGGGATCAGCTTTATGAACTTCGAAAATACATCATCCACCACAAAACATAACAAAATCCATTCTTAGACTTAGGCAAAGGTCCATAGATGTCCACAGAAACGAGGTCTATGTTACTATTAGGGAGTATGTTTTGCATTTGACCTCTATTTGTCTGGTTACTTACCTTCACTCTTTGACATCTGTGACACCTGGCACTCTTCTTCTTCACTCCCCTTCCTATGTTATAAAAACAGATGTTTTCCTGAATCTTTTGTGTAAATTTGGTTGTTCCACAATGACCAACATTCTCATGGGTATAAGTAATTAAAGGATCAATACACTGTTCCAGACAACATAGATTCCAATCATGTGAGTCAGTCTTATGTCTCAAGAATAAAATATCCTTGTGTGTCTTATAATACTGTTCAGTCTTTTCTGTTCCTTTCTAACCCAACATGCTCTTAGCCAATTTCCAGTTTTGATCGTGATTTTGATTCCTGTGGATGTCTTTGCAAACTTTCAAGATCTCTTTTTCCTCTTTCAAACCTCTGAAGTACATAATTTTAAACTCTTTTTCTCCTTCTCCAAAGTTGTTAGATGACTCACTCCCTAAACATAGGCTAGAGAAAGCATTAGCAACAACATTGTCTGTCCTCTTAATGTATCTGATTTCATAACTGAACTGTCGTAAAAACAAGGCACAAACAGTAATTCTGTTATGGTACAACTTACACTCCTGGAGACAACATGATCTTTTCTGATCATTAGATGATAACTTTGAGGCCTAGTAGATAATTTTTAAAATTGTTAAACACCCAATGTACAACCAGAAGTTCTTTACCCAGTTACAGTGTATACCTTTTCATGCTTCTGCAATACTCCACTAGCAAATGCAAGTCATCTATGTTCAATAATACCTTCAACTTCAATCTCCTGATATAATTGAGTGCCCAAGCCAACATCACTACTGTCGTAATACAAAAAGGAAGAGACAAATCTGGTCTGAGCAATATCTGACTTTGACACAACTGTCCTTTGATCTCATCAAAAGCATCCTGATTCCAGTCCCAAACAGTATTCTTCTTCAAAAGTTCACACAGGCATGAAGCATTCAAAGCTTAGCTGCTACAAATTTTCTATAGAATACAGTTAACCCAAAAAAAGGTTTAAGCAGATTTTTGTTGCAAGGAGCAAGAAAATTAGCAATAGCTTCAAGTTTCTCTTTATCAGGTGCAATACCTTTCTCCGATATAACATGTCCTAAGAATTTTACTTCTTCCACAGCATATTTACACTTTCCTATTTTTAGAAACATACCTCCTGATACCAATTTTGAAAACATCTCTTAACAGAACTAAATGTTGTTCCCATGTCTTTCCAGTGATCCAAATGTCATCAACATACACAAATAATTTTGAACTCCAATCACTTCCCAAGACACAACACACAGCTCTTATGAATTCAGCTACAGATACATTTAGCCCAAATGGCACCATACGGTATTGAAAACATTTGTCTCCATACAAAAATGTAGTATATTTTCTAGAATAAATTTCAAGTTGAATCTGGTGAAATCCAGAGGACAAGTTCAAACTACTCAAGAATTTTACATAATCTAATTTGTGTAACACCTTGTCCATGTTCTCAGGATGGTCATTCTCTCTGATAAGGAACTTATTAAGATGTCTAGAGTCCAAAACAATTCTCACTCCACCATTTCGCTTACTTTCCACAGCCAAAGGATTATTGTGAGCGCTCCTACTTCGTTCCATTACTCCCCACGTTTCCTTTTTCTGAGTTTCTTTCCCTACAACTATCCTTTTTGAAAATGGTATACTATATGACTAGAGAAAGAAAGGTTGATGAACTCTAAGGTAAGGCATACACTGATAGGCTTTCATGTTCCCTGGTCTCTCACTGAACACATTACGTTTCTAAACTCCAATAACAAATTTTTAAGTTGTTCCTTTTGTAGGTCATTAAACGTTTTAGCTTCCCTCACTTTAGAATCTAATACACTTTCAAAATCTTTATAGTCCCTCTCATCAAAATTCATATCATCATAAAACATCAGGTACTCACCTTGGCTCACAATGTTATGCAAATAGTTTCTACTTTTCCTATAGTTTAAAATACAGAAATTAGTTTTAGCATAACTGTTACTTTTAGGTACCAAAATAAACATTTCTTTATCACTCCATCCCAAACAAGCCTCAACTTCCATTATCCAATCCATACCGAGAGTTATATTTTCTTCCAGTCTAGGGATCACTAAGCATCCATGTTCAATGGTCTTGGCTTATATACCAAAAGTTAAAAGAACATGAGATTTTACCAATTTGCTTTGCTTATCTCTAGCTCCTCTCATCTTTACACATACACTGGGCATTTCCACAAAATTTTTACTGTACTTGATCTTGTCTCTAAATTGTTCAGATATATCACAAATCGGGCTACCTGTATCAATCAAACAGTTGCCATCCCACTGATCAATCTTAATTTTAATGTAAAGACACCCAAAATCTGAATCATTCTCTCTGTTGTCAGACACTTCATGTAAAAGATGGCTTACATTTTCATCAAATGCCCCATACACATTGTCTTCACGAGGTTTTATCAACAGGTACATTACTTCGATTACTCATGTTGTCAGGTAAAAATTGAACACAATGAACAGATTCCATGGCACAACTAACATCACTTGATACAGAAGATACACAAAACACATTACCGTCAATATTACATTTCCTGCTTAGATCCTCTGTCTCTTCAGTCCACCTGTTGGGGCACAAATGCTGATTAACTACAGCTAACTTATTCCAGAATGTATCTTTATCTAAGTTATCATCAATCTGGTCCCAAACAAACCTCAAAAAGTTTTCATCTTTATTCTCCAGGCTCACAGATATCTCACCTTCACTGTTTGGGTCATTACTCTGCATGACATTAATGAATAACCGTTTTGACTGGACTGATATTCCATGACGCTCACTTACAACAACACTTACCTTAGCTGTGTTGTCAACATCATTTACAAAGAACTCCGAAACTTCATTATTCTTAAACTCTGTAAACACCTGATGCTCATCATCGTCATAGTCCACCAAAATGACTTCATCAACAACATCTAACAATACGAGGGCTGTTAAAAACGTATGGTGACTTTTCAAATTGAGTGGGCAATGTACATTCGACTATCGATCTTTCTTTTGTTATGTTGGTACACATTGTCTGAACATAGGTTCACAGTTTCAAGTGTACAGCAACCTTCATTTGTTTTTGACATATAGAAATGTTAGACTTGTTTTAGTGTGCTCTGTGATGTTAGATTATTATAAAAATGGAGCAAAGAATCTGCATAAAATTTTGTGTTAAAAATGGAATCAAGTGCCCTAAAACACTTGAAATGTTGACAGTGTCATAACGAGAGTCTGTTCTAAGTAAAAATAATGTTTACAAATAGTTAAAGTTCTTTCATTATGGCTGAGAAGATGCCAGTCACGAACCTCGCTCTGGACGCCGCAGCACAACAGACAACAGATGATAACGTCGAAGCTGTGAAGAAAATTGTTTTGGGAAATTGTCGAATTACAGGAAGAGAAGTTGCTGAGGATGTTGCCACATCGGTCGGCTCGTGTCATGCAAGTTTTTCGGGTGTTTTGGGCATGAGACATGTGTTTGATAATGTCTCACCATCGTATAACACGGTGTTGTCTCAGAATTGAGTACAGGTATCGAGTTGAAATGGATTTCACGTGCTAAGGTCGCCGGTCTCTTCTTTCAGTACAAAAAAGAATCTTCTAAGTCAATGTAATCGACATGCACAGCTTATTATTTCTCATGTTTTAGTAATCGACAACTCACTTATCGACAGTTGTAGGTTCCGTGCAATTGCCTAGGATTGTAATACTTGGTAAACGACGGGGTTTAACAGATGCAATACACGAGAATACGCGAAAAGTGTTAATTTGTAATAAAATCTTATGAAAGAGTACCTTTTTTGTTATTTTTTTCCGACTATCGCAATGTCTGACCATCTCTTGCACTCCTTTCACTCAGGGCGTGGTACACCTATCGAGTCAAAATTTATGTCACGTACTAAGGTATCCGATCACTTCGTTACTTACAAAATGGAAGTTTCTAGGTCATTACGTATTACAGTCCTAGATCAACTGAAAACCATCTACAATGGTCGATAAATGACTTTTTGAATATGAGAATATGTGTCATAAATGGGGATACTTGTCAACCATATCGACTTAGATGCTTCTATTTTGTACACAACAAAGGGATCGGAATCCTTAGTACGTGACACAAATTTACGCTTGATATCTATACCTAACGCCAAGAGAAAGTGGTGTCAAGCGATGGTCGGTCATTGCGATGATCGGAAAATAAACTACCAAACGGAACTTTTTGGTAAGATTTTAATACAAATTGACATTTTTCATGTTTCCTCGTGTAGTATTGGTGCTACTCTCCATCTCTTGCCTCTTACTGTGTAGAGCCAAGCGTCGGCACACCAGTCCGAAACGAGAGAGCAGGGAGATTAGTGAAGAAGACGTCAGCCAAATGCACGCTGACCGACCCCTCTCTGGGATGCAATGCGACGGCAGGCCCTCTACGCGAAGAGAACATAAGCGCTATGCCGACTTGCTGTGGCCCAGTTCTATGAGTCCTACAGCAGCACTGAGATTATGCACTTCAAGACCTGTGACTCGGATTGAAGCATCCACTGTATTACTTCATGTTTATTGGAATCATGATAAAGAAGGAGATTGATTATATTGTATGTCGCCCTTTGCTTGCAACACATCTATGTATTTCTCAAAGTTAAGTATTGACATTGATTCATCTCGTAATAAAACTCTTTAATACGATTTGCTTGTGTTGTTGTCTAGCAATCAGAGAAGCAGCTTTCCTAGACATCCCATCTTTAACAACTAGCCAGGATACAACACTGCCAAATATTACGGTCCTAGGCGAACTGCAAGGCACCTGCATTTGTCGATAATGAGTATTCCATCCTAAATATGTGATACTAATCACCGAACTTGTCATTTGAGATGAGTTAGAATCTGTTATTTTGTACACGACTAAGGGACCAGATACCTTAGTATGTGACATAAATTTTGCACTCGATAGCTGTACCCAGTTCTGAGTGAAAGGGACACTATGTGATGGTGGTAAAATTGTGATGACAAAAAAAGAACATGTTCGTAAAATGTTATTACAAATTAAAACTTTTCGTGTTTTCTCGTATAATACTGCTCATAAACCTCGCCTCTTGAAAAATATTATGGTCCTAGCTGAACTCAAAGGCTTCTACAATGGCCGATAAGTGAGTTTTCCATTACGGAAAAAACCTGACACAAATAACCATACTTGTCAATTGCATGGCTTAGAAGTTCTATTTTGTACACAACGAAGCCACTGGATACCTCCGTATGCGACATAAACGTCTGAGTACCACATAACCACAGGGTTAGGTTATTGTTGCTGTGGTCTTCAGTCTGAGACTGGTTGTTGCAGCTCTCCAGAGTTACGTAAGTTACATATAAAAGATCACAGTCTATCGGCTTACTCGTGCAGAACTAAAATGGGTAAAGGACGAGTTGTTGCATACATTAAGACAGAACACAAGTTCAAGAGCATTGACACAAGTACATTTTGTAGTATCAGCACATAGAAGTGTGTGTTTGTGAATTAATACTGAAAAAACAGTTCACTTTTAACTGTAACAGTATATGAATACTCACTGGGAAATTTTGAATTATTTATGAGGAACCTGGATTCTTTACTGTGCTGTCTGTCAGACATTAGCAAGCAGTTAATAGTCTTTGGTGAGTTCAATGTAGATTTTCTAAAGGATTCTGATAGGAAGAATGACCTGGGAACCTTATTTGGATCCTATAATTTGCTCTCAGTAGTCACCTTTCCAAAACGAGTCGATAAAGACAGTACGTCCCTAATTGATGGTGTTTTCTTTGGTGAGACACAAAGCAAGAAGATAACTGTTTACCCAGTAACAATTACTCTCTCTGATCGTGATGCACAATTAGTCAGAATAAATGACATAGTGCCTTACAGTGTGGCTACACCTCAGTGGAAGTCAGCTAAAATCATTAATGACTACAGGACTGGTGTTTTTCAAGAGTAATTTACAAGAAACAGCCTAGGGCGAAATTTATAAAGAACCAAATGCCAATATAAAATTTAATCTATTTCATGATAAATTTATATCAGCATTTGAAAGTAACTTTCCACATAAGCCAAATAGGAAGCCATTAAACAGCCACGTAAAACATTGGATCACCAAGGGGATTAAAGTAACTTGTGAAAGGAAAAGAGAAATGTAAACATCACCATAGAATTTTTTCCCTGAAATGAAAACAAGATATACAGATTGAGTTAGCAATTCCTAAACACCACCTTTTACACATTACAAACATAGAAATCCTTCTACAGAATAGAAAGAGTTGTCAAGGAGATCTTTTTCAGTTTCTTCTCAAATTTTACCTTGCTGTCTGTTAGACGTTTTATATCACTGGGTAAGTGGTCAAAAGTTTTTGATGCAGCACTGTGCACCCCTTTCCGTGCTAAAGACAACCTTAATGTTTAGTAATGAATGTCTTTTTTCGTCTAGTATTGTAATTATGTACCTCATTGTTCCTTTTGACCTGTAGTGGATTATTTACAACAAACTTCATGGGGAAATAAATTTACTGTGAAGCAGTGGTCAGAATGCCCAACTCTCCAAACAGATGCCTACAAGATGATAGCGTGTGAGCACCACTTATTATTCTTACAGCACGTTTTTGGGCAATGAAGGCCTTCTTTCTTAAAGATGAATAAGCCCAGAACATTATTCCATATGACATTACTGTAAGAAAGTAAGCAAAATATGTCAATATACTGATTTCTCTCTCCCCAAAATTTGCTATGAATCTAAGTGCAAATGTGGCTGAACTAAGTTTTTTAGGAGTTCCAAAATGTGTTCTTGCAATTTAAATTCTCATCAATATGGACACTTAAGAATTTCGAAGTTTCCATCCTATGTATTATTTCATCACCATGTGTAACACTTATCACTGGTGCAGTACCCCTAGACGTGTAGAACTGAATATGATATGTCTTTGTGAAATTCAGGGTGAGACCATTCGCTGAAAACCAGTCAATGATAGTTTTGAGAACTTTGTTCACCATTCCTTCCATTTCTGTATGTATACTGGGAGTGATTAGAATACTAGTGTCATCTGAAAAAAGAACTAATTTGTTGTACATTAGACGACAAATCATTTGCATATCTGAGAAACAGTAGTGGACCTAAGATTGGGCCTTGGGGATCCCCATACGTGATTTCTCCACAGTCAGAATTATGTTCCTGTTGGTTGAATTACTACTAAGTACAACTTTCTGCATTCTTTTGGTTAGATATAACATGAGCCATTTGTTAGCTGTAACATCAATCCCATAAAACTTCAATTTATCTGGGAGTATAGTATTTTTCACACAATCAAATGCCTTGGATACGTCACAGAAAATACCTACCAGTGATATTTTGTTATTTAATGCTTGTATAATCTGATGTGTGAACATTTAAATGGCATTCTCAGTAGAGCAACCCTTCTAAAACCCAAACAGTGATTTGCTGAGGATATTATTGTTGCTAAGGGGAGATACTATTTTAGAATACATAACCTTCTCAAAGGCTTTGGAAAATGATGTCAGCAGTGAAATAGGTCGGTAGTTATTGACATCTCTCCTGTCACCTTTCTTAAAGATGGGTTTAACCAGTGCTGTTTTTGGGGGGAAACGCTGGGGGATGCGTACCCCTAAATTTTTTCGTCGACAAAGTAATTGTTTTAACGACGTTGAGAACTTGGAAGAGTGCAAAAGATTTATTTCACGGACGGAAATTTTTTATTTCATTTTTTCGTGTTGGTAATTGCAATACAAATGATACTAGTGCAGTTTTTGGTGGGGAAATTGATCCCATCGACTGTTTCAAGCATTTCGAAACTCTGGCAACAATTCTTGACAGTTGAATCGCTGGCAGCCAGTTCGACAAGCATGTAGTGCCCTCGCCCGCTAATAGTGTGCGATGGTAGTGGTAAATTTATATGCGTACGCTCAAATTGCATGCTTCATTTGAGGTGATGTAAACTGAAGTGTTCGATACGACATTCTCTCATATGTATGTGTGTTTCTCGGTTTCACCTGCTTTATTTGAGCAAAGTCAACTGAAGAGTCTGATACCATTTTTTTTTTTTTGTAGTTCGACATGTTGATGACGCCATGGCTAAAAATAGACAGGCTGTATCCCATGCTTCAGTTATAACTAATTTTCGCTGCATTATATCCCATGTCAGAGTACCCTCAAACTTGTTTTTAGAAAAAAAGCTCTGGGTTTAACAAATATATATTTTAGTCTCTCTGGAAAAATGCCTTGAGTTAGTGATGCATTACATATTTTGGACAGTACTGGACTTATTATATGTGAACAAATCTTTAGTACTCAACTGGAAACACCATCAAAACCAGAAGAGCTCTTATTCTTGCGAGAATGTATGACGCTCTTAATTTCAGAAGTAGAAGGCGGTGGTACATTCATATGATGTAATTTTATGAGAGTTACTTCTTCAACATATTGCTGTAATCTTTCTCTTGAACTGTTGGCCCCTATACTTTCTACTGTGTTTAAGAAATGATTGTTAAACACATTTGCTACCTGTGACTTGTCATTTATAACCCTTCTATTCAATTCAATAGTAACATTACCCTTTTCTGTGGTTTATTGTCCTGTCTCTTGCTTCACTATATTCCATATTGCCTTGACTCTGTTGTCAGACATCCAGATTTCTGACATTCTGTGCCTGTTTCCTGATTTTTGAATAACCTTTCTTAGTAATTTTGAGTAGTTTTTGCAGTCCATAACTACTGCAGGTTCTCTGCTTGTTCTTGCCAACTGATACATTTCTCTTTTCCTTTCACAAAATACTTTAATCCCCTTAGTGTTCCATGGTTGTACATGGCTGTTTAATTGCTTCTGATTAGCTTATGTGGAAAGCTGAACTCACCACAGACTATTAACTGCTTGCTGATGACTGACAAACAGCACAGTAAGGAATCCAGGTTCTTCATAAATGACTATTAACTGCTTGCTGATGACTGACAGACAGCACAGTAAGGAATCCAGGTTCTTCATAAATAGTTCAAAATTTCCCAGTGGGGATCTACATACTGTTACAATTAAAAGTGAACTGTTTTTCAGCACTAATTCACAAGCACACACTTCTATGTGCTGATCACTACAAAATGTACTTGTGTCAATGCTTTTGAACTTGTGTTCTGTCTTAATATATGCTAACAACTCGTCCTTTACCCATCTTAGTTCTGCATGAGTAAGGTGCTAGACTGTATCCTTTTACATGTAACTTATCTAACCCTGTGATTGTGTGGCGCTCAGACAGGCACAGGATGTCTGCAAAGGATCTTGTATTGTGTTATGGTGTCCCTGTACATTTCCTGCAAGAAGTTCAGCCAACCTATTTTTCCCTCTCCTATTCAGGTGCAGGCCATGTCTAGTACAACCCCATCTCTCAGTTGTAAATTTGGAAATTAGTGGTAAGGTCTTATGGGACCAAACTGCTGAGGTCATCGGTCCCTAAATTTACATACTACTTAATTTAACTTAAACTAACTTACGCTAAGGACAACACATACACCCATGCCCAAAGTAGGACTCAAACCTCCAATGGGGGCAGCCACACGGACGGTGACAAGGTGCCTCAGACCGCATGGCTACCTCATGCGGCTCTCTCTCTCAATTGTAGCAACGGGCACTGCACTCATATGAGAATTCGTTTCAGTCAGCAGTAACCTGCTCGACTCACAGGTTATACAGCTCGCAGCAGTATTAACCCAAGGCTGATCATGGCACTGAAGGACCTCCACAAAACTCGCATTTGTGTGTAGTTGCTACTCCTATTTTATCTAGGTCACCACAAATGGTGTAATTACTGTTCTTAGCCAGGCTATTTCCTGCTCCACCTACTGTAATGACCTGATATTCTTTGCCAAAACCTTTGCACAGTTTTCCGATGTCCTCTGTCACCTGGGTAAGACTAGCACTTGTCTTGTCAATACTTGTGACGTGGTACCCTGCTCCTAACTTATCCTGCACCATCTGGCCTGCACCCCTCCAATGACTACTACCTAGCAGCAACTCTTGTCTTCCTACTTTCTTTTGGTAACGACCTACAGGTAACAAAGCAAATTTATTCGATATTGATAGCTCAAATGCAGAAGAAGTTGATGAGCTGTTTCCCATTCGCCCATTGCTTGTCACATTTTGCCGTTTTTCCCCTTCAGCCAATCTAGTTCCAATTTACCGTGATCTAATTCAGCATAAAGGGTACAAATCTTTGCCTCCTGTTCATCGATTCTCTTCTCTTTTTTGCAAAGCCTACAGTTCCATGGAAGAGCCTCATTAAGTTCCCCATTCCGTTCTCCACTACAATCACCCCAGTGAAATTCCATCTCAGTCTACACATACTACTCCCTTTTTGACTATCCTACGGCAACATCTACACTTATCACGCATTGCAAGACAGATTACACGCTTAAAAACAGAATTAAATCGCTTAATACGCTTCACACTACACGAATGTTCGTTATTTATGAGCAGCATAAATTGGGCCTACCGGTTAGCGTTACAGGTGTTTTATGAAACGTAAGAAGATATTTATTTTCGCTTACAACAGGGACTTAGCACTCACTTAAATTCAGTGTCTGTTAAATAACGTAATCACAACTGAATGGACTTTATTGTAAGCGCGCAGCATATAAGCAAAAGACTAGTTCGAATGTTTCTAAATAACTTCGCACTGCGTAAATGACGAGACAAACAAAAACAAAGAACTGCGTCTACGCTATATGAACTTTTCACTTATTTTTCAGCTTGCCCAACAATACAAAGTATACCGTACTGAAACAATCCGGTAACTGCCAGTATACGATATTGTATACAAAATTACGCTAAGGTTCGCGTCTACAAAGGACCGTATTATTGGGAAAGAGATGAGGTGGCACTATTACACGAGAAAGCGCGAAAAGTGTTAATTTGTAGTAAAATCTTACGAAAAGTTCCTTTTTTGTCATTTGTTTTCCGACTATAGCAATGTCGGACCATCACATAGCACTCCTTTCTCTCAGGATTGGGTATAGGTATCGAGTGAAACTTTACGTCACGCACTAAGGTATCTGGTTCCTGAGTTGCGTACAAAATAGAAGCTTCTAAGTCGATGCAGTTGACAAGTACGGCTATTTTGTTACATATTTTGGTAATCGAAGATTCACTTAAGGACCATTGCAGGTCCCCTTCAGTTGATCTACGAACGTTCCTTTTCTGTCATTTGATTTTGTACTCTCGTAATGTACGACCATCACATAGCACTCCTTCTGTCAGGATTGGGTACAGGTATCTAATGGAAATTTATGTCACACACTAAATTATCTGGTTCCTGAGTTGTGTACAAAGCAGAAGCTTCTAAGTCAATACAATTGACAAGTAGGGCGATTTATGTCACATATTCTGATAATCGAAAACTTACTTATCGACCACTGTAGGTGCCTTTCGGTTGACCCGGGATCGTAATACTGGGTGACGATAATTAAACGTTTCCTATTCAACACGTTATAACATAGGAACTAATCACTGTACAAGTACCAAACTTGGTAGCATTAATGTCCAGAGTATGTGGTACATGATTTCCGTGCATCACCACGAAATCGTCCTGTTCCAACAATGATCACCAGGTCCTGTGATCAGTTATCGCGATTCATAGTCTCAAACACATGACCAGTCGCAGTGCACTTGTTGATGTGTCAACATGATCTTTGACTAAAGAAACAGAGCATGACTGGTGAAGCGCTATTATCAGAACAATATTTCGAAAATATTAGTAGCTGAAGGGATTAGAGAAGGGTCTTATTTCTCTACCTGCTGTGCAGAGCACGATGAAGAAGTTGGAATCAACTGGATTGGTCGTCGCTCTGGGGAGAGGCCGACTACCAGTTGTATCACAGGTGGTTAATGAAATCGCACTGCATGCAACTCCCGACCATCAGGCAGTGCACATTCTTTGTCGCGACTATTGAACATCCTGTGGCCCACTGTAGAGAAGGTGTTTCGAACCATCCTCAAATGGTATCAGTACAACATTCATATCGTACAGCAGCTTGCACCACAGGACACACTACGACATGTTGAGTTCGCCCTCCACTTTTTCGCAAGGTCTGAGGTTGACGACGTCTAGGACTGAACCATTTTATGGACAGCTGAAGCTCATTTTTCTCTGATGGCTGAGGAGAACATACAGAATTGCCAAGTGTGGGGATCTTCACCTCCAGTCAGTGTGCATGACGTTCCCCTGTATGGTGAATGTGTCATCATACGGTTTGGCTTCACAGCTACGTTCATCAATGGCTCAGTCTTCTTTGAACAGCTTGGCACTCAACGATCAGAGACGTGCAGTATGCCTGGCCAGCATGCCATACCCGCCCTACAGGAGAGAGATGCATTCAAGTGAACAGTTTTAATGCAAGATTTGGTCCCACCTGCTTCTTCAAAACACATTTGGAAATTATCGAATTATCAGCCAATCGTTTCCAAATGCTTGCACGATCACCTGATCTCAGTCCCTGTGATTTCTGTTTGTGGGGCTACCTGAAGGACAGCGTTTACCAGGGAAACATTCACAAATGTGCTGATCTGAAGCACAGCATATCAAGAGAGGTAGGCAGCATACCTATGGACATGCTTCGTTCTGCTGTGCAGAATGCAAACCTGCGCTTTCAGACTCTTCTGAACACTGATGGGAGCCATACTGAGCCCCTTTTATAGCAGTAATGGTACTGGTATGTAATGGTATGATGTACCATAGCAGCACATTAAAAGTGTTTCAGATGAATTTATTCTACATTATTTCTCTTCCCCATGTCCTTGACATCAATGCTACCAAGTTTGGTATGCATAGAGTAATTACTTTCCATATTTAATGTGTTAAATACAGAAAGTTACTGACCATATCCAATGAACAAGAGCAAAATTAGAGCAGATCCACATTAAAAACAGTAGCATTCACCTCAAGCAGACACACCAGGATGTTGCATTTCTTTTTTACTGCAGGGTATGTTAATTTTGTTAATGAATGTGTAAACTCTGTATTCTTGTGATGTGGGCTGTGGATAAGGAAGAGATTAAAGAGTTTGTAATAATCAATAATAAATCTTACTGGTCGGCCGGAGTGGCCGTGCGGTTCTAGAGGCTACAGTCTGGAACCGAGCAACCGCTCCGGTCGCAGGTTAGAATCCTGCCTCGGGCATAGATGTGTGTGCTGTCTTTAGGTTAGTTAGGTTTAATTAGTTCTACGTTCTAGGCGACTGATGACCTCAGAAGTTTAGTCGCATAGTGCTCAGAGCCATTTGAACTAACCCAAATTTTACTGAAAATTTGTAATAACTGTTTTTCCAAACACATCTTCATCGACCTTGAAAGTGAGACGCTTGCTGATTTACAAGCAAAAAACTGAAACCAGCCAGCAATGAATCTAGTAAAATGTACGTTCAACAGCATGCATTAAGTTGTTGCAACAACATAAGTTTATTTTGAAAACTCTGAAAACTAGTTTCAGGAGTTGGTCCATAATTAGAAGGGGTAGGCAACCATACCAGCAGACGAATTGCGGGAGCAGCTCCTTTAGCTTATATCCTAGGAATAAATACTGTTTGAAAACACTGGAATGTTGATGATTTCTCTAAAACGCGTCGGAATTGGTATAATTTGTTGTAATAAAGTGACAAAACATCATATTGATGATTCAAGATGTCATTGTTTGGAAAAGAAGTGTCCTAAAAGAACTAGCTTGAAAACTTTGTTTTAAACTTCACTGATGGTTAAGACTAAGTCACCTTCTTATTATTTTACAAATGTGTCAGAATTTCCTATGCTTTTTTCTGTATGATGTTTTACCAGATGAATATTTATTTTATTTTGTTTGCGTTTGTGTGTTTGATGCTTAACTTGTAAGTTATTTGTAAAGAAAACTCACTCCTGGGGGAGAAAGATAGAGAGAGAGAGAGAGGCATAGCACTTTTATATGTATATAACTTCATATATTACAGAATACAGTTGTATGAAAATTATTATTTCAGGTAGTCTGCAGCTCGTTGTCTGGCGGTAGCGTTCTCGCTTGCCATGCACATGATCATGGGTTCGATTCCCAGAGAGTTCAGGGATTTTCTCTGCCTCGAGATGACTGGGTTTTGTGTGTCCTCCATCACCATTTCATCATTGACTCGCAAGTCACCAAAGTGGCGACAAATTTATGAAGGACTTGCAATACAGTGGCTGAACTTACCCACATGGGACCTCCTGGCCAACAATGCCATACGAGCACTTCATTTTATTTTCATTTATTATTTGAGTTTAGGTGCAATTAAGCATTATCACTAGAATCAAATCCTACACTTAATGTCAAGTAAAGCCTCTGTTTGGCACTGACACATTTTTCCCCTTCTAAGAAGTTTAGATCATTTTATATACTATCAGTTTTGCACAAACAGGAATATATATTTCAGTCATGATTTTAACTTGCCATTACAATCAGTACCACACATATATTATGATGTCCATAAAAAGTAATTTCAACAACAGTTCACCTGATTAGCTGGGTGGTAACATGCTCGCCTTCCATGCAAGTGGCGCCTGAGTTCAATTCCCAGGTGGGTTGGAGATTTTCTCCGCTCAGGGCCTGGGTGTTGTGTTGTCTTCATCATCATTTCATCCTTATCACTGGCGCGCAAGTCACCCAATGTGGCGTTGAATGAAATAAGACTTGCACCTGCTGGCCGAACATCCCTGAATAGAGGCCTCCTGGAGAAAGATTCCATACGCTCATTTCCATTTTTTCAACAACAAATGTGTCATACACTTAAATGATCATTTTACATAGACCAAAACAATACTATAGTTGTTTGTGAAACTAAATTTTTATTTCACTTTCAGAAACAAAACAAAGTTGCAAATTATTATCCAATGTATTTTATCACAAATATAGTCACTGTCCTTCAAAAATTATTAGATCACTGTATTTGCACTCAGTTTTCTGTCTGTGAGAAAAAGATTTCCAGCATTTTCACTACATGACCAATAGTAGATGGTAATACCAAATGATTATCAAGTGACTATTGATTTCTCATGTGACTGACGTGTAGAATGAAGTCTTGCTTAAACACTTACTCATAACCTCACTAATCATTAAATCAATGAAATTCTGTGGGCATACATTTTGTGAAACCAGATGCCCCACTTTGCTACCACTTATTGTTCTAGGATGTGGAAAGCAAGTACCGAAGATAATCCTGACATAATAATATGGTCTTGTAGAATAATATTAAACTGATTGATGCAGGAGACCTGAAAAATGAGCCACATTTTCAAAGGATCAACAGAACATTTTGTCTTGGTAGACTGATGCGTCAGCTGTACATTTACCCTAGATACAGTGTTAAGAGATGGAGGAGGCATAAGGGGGTATTGAGTAGGTAATTCACTGTATAAAGACAGTTGATAATCTAATAGTCAGGGAGTTATGTGGGAGGGAGTAGAAAAAAAGGTTATCACTAATTATGGGCTTGGTAGCCGAAACGAGAAGGTAGAAAGACTAATTGAGTCCTGCATTAAATTTTTGCTAGTAGAATACTCTGTGCAAAAATCACGATAGGAGGAAATAGACTTGGAACAGGCCAGGGATAATTTCAGTTAGATTATATCATTGTCATACAGAGATTCTCAAATCAGGTATTGGATTGTAAAGCGTATCCAGAAGCAGGTATAGACTCAGATCACAATTAAGTAATGATGAAGAATAGGTTGAGGTTTAAGAAACCAGTCAGGAAGAATCAGTGTGCAAAGAAGTGGGATATGGAAAGAGCTCAGTAGGCAGTTCAGATGAAGAAGAGTGGGTATCTCTAAAAGGGGCAATGGCAGAAGTTTGGAAGAAAAACGTAAGTAGAAAAAAGGTAGCTGCAAGAAAACCATAGGTAACAGAAGAAATACTTCAGCTGATCGACAAAGGAAAGAAGTATAAAAATGTTCAGGGAAATTTAGGAAAACAGAAATACAAGTTACTTCGCAATGAAGTAAATGGGAACTGCATGGAAGCTAAAGCAAAATGGCTGTATGAAAAACTTGAAGAAATCTAAAAAGAAGTTATCGTTGGGAGGACTGACTCAGCATGTAGAAAAATCAAGACAACCTTCACAGTAATTAAAAACAAGCGTGATAACATTAAGAGTGCAATGGGAATTGCAATGTTAAATGCAGAGGAGAGAGCGGATAAGTGGAAGAAGTACGTTGAAGGCATCTATGAGGGCGAGGATTTGTCTGATGACACGAGAGAAGAAGAAACAGGAGTCGATAGGGAAGAGACTGGTGATCCAGTATTAGAAACAGAGCTTTGGAAGACTTAAGATCGAATAAGACAGAAAGGATAGACAATAGTCAATTGGAATTTCTAAAAAGGTTGGGGGAAGTGGCAACAAAACGTTTATTCACGTTTTCATGTAGAATTTGTGAGACTGGTGATATACCACCAGACTTTTGGATAAATATCATTTATATCTTTCTGAAGACTGCAAGAGGCAACAAATGCAAGAATTATCGCACAACCAGCTTAACGGTTCAAGCATCCCAGTTACTGATGAGAATACTATACAGAAGAATGAAAAAAATAGGATCTGTTAGATGACGAGCAATTTGTCTTTCAGAAAGGTAAAGGCAACAGAGAGGCAGGCCTGAAGTTGTGGTTTATAATGGAAGCAAAGCTGAATAAAAATCAAGACACATTCACAGGATTTGTTGACACGGAAAAAGCGTTTGGCATTGTCAAATGATGCAAGATGTTCGAAGTTCTGACAAAAATAGGGGTAAGCTATGGTGAAAGACGTCTGATATACAATGTGTACAAGAACCAATAGGGAACAATAAGAGTGGAAGACCAAGAACGAAGTGCTCTGATTAAGAAGGGTGTACGAGCGGGATGTTGTCTTTCACCACAAGTGTTCTATCTATACATCGAAGAAGCAATGGTGGAAATAAAAGAAAGGTTCAAGAGTAAAAGGATATCAGTGATAAGATTAGCTGATGACACTGCTATCTTTGGTGAAAGTGAAGAAGAATTAGGGGATGTGTTGCATAGAATGAACAGTCTAATGAATGAAGATTACTTATTGAGAATAAATCGGTGAAAGACGAAAGTTATGGCAAGTAGCAGAAATGAGAACAGTGAGAAACTCAACACCAGAATTTTTGGTCAAGAAGTAGAAGTTAAGCAATTCTGCTACCTAGGCAGCAAAATAACCCATGACAGATGGAACAAGGAAGACACAAAAAGCAGATTAGCACTGGCAAAAAAGGCATTCCACCAAAAGCCATCTACTGATATCTAATATAGGCCTTAATTTGAGGAAGAAATTTATATTCGGAGTACAGCATTGTATGATAGAGAAACATGGACTGTGGGAAAACCGAAAAGGAAGAGAATCGAAGCATTTGAGGTGTGGTGCTGCAGAAGAATTTTGAAAATTATGTGGACTGATAAGATAAGAAATGAGGAGGTTCTCTACATAATTGTCGAGAAAAAGAATTTATGGAAACACAGATAAGAAGAAGGGACAGAATGGTAGGACATCTGTTAAGACATCAGAGAATAGCTCCAATGGTATTAGAGGAGTTATAGAGAGTAGAAAAGATAAAGGAGGGCAGAGTTTGGAATACATCCAGCTAATAATTGAGGATGTTAGACCACATCAAATCAACCAGAAGACTGACGACTCAAGAAAAAGACTTAAGCGCTGAAATATTCTTTATCTATGTAGTTCTTTTTCTTCAAGGTCTTTGCCACATGATTCAAATTACTACTTCACTGCTTGAGGCGACAGTTTAGCTCCTGAAGAAGGTTGATTTCCTTTCTGTTTTGCTTGTTTACTTCAAACACAACTACAACTTTCTCTTGAAAGGGCCAGCGTCATGATGTGGTGCTTATGGATTGAGGGGAACGTCTTTTGGCAACACTAGAAACCTAACAGATGCATCACATTAGCAATAAACATCAAAATTTTTGATGCTCACAGATTATTATTACTGTCTGGAGCAGTAGCTCCCAAGTAAATAAAACTCTTCCAACACAACAATTAGAAGAGAGCAGAATGACCATAGAGGCACAGAGGCACAAAAACATGTTGACAATTTTAATTGAATACTTTGTTGTGTAGTCACAACATTCACTCAGTGAATTATCTAAAACGTGAATATTTTAAGTATAATATACAGTTCGCAGACAGTTAGTACGATATCAGTTGCCAACAGAAAAAGGAACAAGTTTAACAAAAGATTTCGTCAAATAAATAGGTATAATACAGTCATTTATGGAAAATTTGATACAAGTTACTTTGTATGAGAGAAACGATGATAAAAATGCAGTGCTCTGCTGCAAACATATGACATTGAAATTCGACCAAACTGAGTCCATGGAAATGTTCAGAACATATTGTACTGTGTTATATTTCGTCGGGAAGCCTTGAACCCCAAAATTTCCTTGCTCTCTCCTTTGTTAACTTACATGTTGTAAACATAAAAGTCAGTAAGTGAAAACATAGAGAGGAATACCGCATTTTAAACTCAAAGTATAATTTCAACTAAAGGATTAACCTACACAAAGCATCGGCAATCTTTCTGTTTTTGCTTATGCGTCCACAGGTAACATGGGTAACAATTTTTACACAGTTTTACGTTTGTATTTTGATGAATAACACAACAGTACACAGACGCTACCCACAATGTGTTGGTCGCGAACGTATGGTGTGGCGCGCAAGTCGCCTGCTTCACATTTCGTCGTTTTTAAGACATGTGTGCTTCTGCTGGGCATCTCCATAGTGTCTATACTCTTTGGTGGAGGCTCCACCAAAGTGTATGTTTGGTTGTCAGGTCATCTGTGGTGTGAATATTCTTTACCTACAAACTTCGATTGTAGAGGTCTAGAGGAAGTTCTGTACCTTTGCCAGCGGTCGTCGGTTGTGAAAATGGCTCTTCTAAGCAGCAGGATTTTCTTTAATTCTCACCGGCCTCTGTCTGTTTCTGCTGCAAGATTAGCAGACAAAAGTAATTCAGTTTCGGCTACTTATGTCAATATAATTAAAGTAAAGCCGAAACACCTTGTAACTGGTGTAATAAAAGAAGAGGCGTAGTTTAAGTTACCACTGATTACAGTAATTTTAATCTCGTCTGTTTTCGTTTACAGTGATGGCAGACCCGATTGAACATGCTACAGGGAAAGAGAAGCGGGAGCTCCTGGCCCAGCTAGCAGGAAATGACGTACGTGTTAGATTAAAACGTGACTCTTCCTTAGTCGCAGTATAAGGCAGAAGAGGGCACTTAACATTTTGTAGATTGAGACAATGTTAAAGCGCAGTTAAGGAACACTTCGTCAGTGCGACACCCCCCCCCCCCCCCCCCCCATTATTTAGCGTATGGCTAATACAGACATATCATGAAATTACATATACATATGTACATATTGACACACAAGAAACTTAAGTTTGTCCTTACAACTAAATATCCAGTCCTTCAATCCAGCGCACTGCATCTGGAGTCGTCAGTGCGACACACCCCCCAAAGATAGATACACTCGAAAATGACATTGAGGATGAGAGTATGTGGTAGTACTCACAAGAGACCCAATTTCCAGTTCTTGACGACTACTCACTAAACGTTGCACTTAATTTTAGGGGAGTAGTAATTTGTTGTAATCAGTTCACAATATTAATTTTATAAACATAAATAGTACTATAGTTTTTTATATAACAGGAAAAAAATCCCTTTGCGCATTTGGAATGTCGTCGAAAGTTTGTTGTTTTGGAATTAATGTAGGCTATAAACTGTCTGTTCTAGAGCCTAGCAAATGTCATACTTTTTCATAACGTTGTAAGTGTGCTCCTGTTGCTACTTCATTTTTGTTAGTGCATCTTGAACCTTATCTCCAGTCTCTCCATCTTCCAGGGATTCAATTTGGAAAATAGCAAATTGTGGACCACATCAAGCATACAGAATAAGTTTCTATCTGAATACTTAGTGTTGCACATGGGATATGAATAGATGTTCATTAAACAAATTCCCTGCCTTGTGGGTTGAATTGATCTGTTCTTCTAACGTCTGTAAAAGAAATAGCTGATAAAATTAAGAAAAACACTATTTGCATGACAGTGTTAAGAGCACACATATATGAAGATGGGCATCAAGAATGGTCATGGTATGGTTTGATTCAAGACATTAGAAGCCTAAAAATTCTTAACTGGGAGATTCTCGAAGAAAAATGGCTGTTATCTTCGAACACCTGCTTACAAATATTTTCACCCCATATGCATCTGTTTAAGGTACTACAGATATAAAAATTGGGTTAATAAGAACATGGGTAAGCAACAATTGTTTCTAAACTGCAGCTGTCTGTGGAGAAAGAACGAACTGTAAAATATACATTCTTTATTGATTTCATAGTGTTATTTCACCTACAGATTGTATACAAGGGAGTGAAAATATGCCTGTGCTGACAATGGATGCACTTGATGTTAGCCTGTGGTCGTGATCTGGCAGTAGTACCTTTAACAAGCCGTGCCAAGTAAGACTGTCATGGGGTTCCTCACTGACTGTGATAACACAACTTTTAAATTCTGGCAGTGTTACTGGAAAATAGTAGTAGGCTATATTTCTGTGACAAAATTCTCATCCCAAGAGCACTAAAGGCTCGCCAGTCAGTACAGTTAATGACGTATTGGGGCTATGCATTGGCCTATAAAATTGCCAGATTGTACCAATGTGATGAGATCCAATTTAATAATAAAGGTATTCTTGTTTATCTCTGTTGAAGTAGTGACATAAAATGTGTGTGTTGTTTTTCTCATGGCCTCAGACAGTGAGGCATGAACATGTCATTTATAAATATTTTGTTTACCTTAGCTATCACATTCAGAATCAGTGAAAGTTCTTGATTTTTTAAAAATTGATACAAGAATAAATTCTAAGTAAGTTCTCCATCGGAACATTTATGGGATAAAGAGGATAAGAAGAAAACAAAAAGGCGTCTCTTCAAAACAGATACTGGCATTGACATATGGATCAGAAATATGGACTGTTAAATCCAAATTAATGAAAAGATTGATGGCAACTGATCTAGGTTTTTGGATACAATCTGCAGGGATATTCACGTGAGAAAGTCATAAATGAAGTAATTAGGAAGAACATGGATGTCACAAGTTTAGTTATTGATTTTCTGGAGGAACAAAAACTTGTATGTTATCGATATATGAAAAGATGTTCCAGGAGAGATTGCTGCAACAGATTATGGAATGGGAATTACCAGGAAGGAAGAGGGACACCACCAGCCACATAATTTCAGACATTATAAGAAATACTGAAGGAAAAGTTATGGATGGATTGGTGCAAATTGAGAGTGTAAATCAAATTTGATGTCTTATCTTGGGTTACTGGAAAATGTAAAGTTTTGCTGATAAATTAATTCGATTTGGATAGTGGTATGGTTCAAGTGTGATGTTAGACCCCTCCCTCCCCATTGACATCTGTATTACGGTGACAGTGATTTATGCCATAACTCGATGTAGATTAGGGTGAAAGGTGATAATTTGGTAGTGAGTTAGTAAAGCCAATGAATGTGAATGCCAAATATGGGTCGCAGCAACTGATTGACCTCTAGCATAGCCTAATGTGTAAATTTCACCATATTTAAATATGCATTTCATCATAGAAAGTAAAGAGGCAGATTAATCTGCAGTATGTACAGGAATCTTTGGTTTTGTTTCTTTAGAGTCTAATTATTAATGTTAATGACTTAAATATATTTCAGCAGAGCAGAAAATTATTTTTCTTGTTGATAAGTGCATCCTTTGCTTCACTTTCGGGTTGATTTTGGAGGAAAAGTGTGATTGCTAAATAGCTGTCTGATTGCATGTGCTGTCTAAATGCTAGTTCTCATCATATCACTGAAGTGTAACATCAGGCATGGCCAGTGCTAGTGTGGGTAACTGTCAGGTATGCTAAGTGCTGTTGGCTGTTCTCCCTTTGCTTTTACAGAAAAGAGGAGGGTGGTGGCCCTACACCACTTTGTGAAGGAAAGGTGCCATTGTGAATGAAGGGAAAGTTTGCAGTTTGGCAGCTGAACGTGCCATTTGGGCCCTGCCAGCCAACCATGCCAAACGATTCAGTTTTTAATGCCTGTGAAAGCAAAGCACAAGGGGCTGTCATTTCTCCCACCATCTCTACATCTTGGGCCTGTTGCCCTTCCGTTTGTTGACATTATGAAATTCCTGGGGCTCATGCTCGATAGGAAACTCTCGTCGTCCTCCCATGTCTCTTACTTGGCAGCCCGCTGTACACCATCCCTCAATGTCCTATGTGTCCTCAATGGTACTTCTTGGAGTGCTGATCGAACCATCCTCCGCTGTTTGTACTGGTCCCTTGTCCATTCAAAACTCGCCTATGGGTGCTTTGTTTATGCATTTGTACGCACATCCCTTTTACGCCGTCTCACCGCTATCCATCATGGCATCCGTTTGGCCACGGGTGCCTTTTACACCAGCCCGGTTGAGAGTCTGTATGCTGAAGTGCCACTGTCCTACTGCCGTGGCTTTCTCCTCAACAGGTATGCATGTCGTTTGTGTGCCATGCGTGGCCACCCTTCCTATGCCTCCTTTTCTGATGATTCCTTAGATTGTCAGTATGGGGCTCGTCCCTCTTCTCTGTTACCTCCTGGTGTACACTTTCACCACTTGCTATGGCGGCTTAACTTCACACTACCTGCAACTTTCCCAGTGGGTGTGAAACCTTCACCACCATGGCTTCGTCAAGCTGCCCATGTTAACCCTGGGCTTCATTCGCTTCTTACGGACTCTACTCCAGCCTCAGCCTATTGCCTTCAGTTTCACAACTTTCACATGGAACTTAGCACTAGTACCTTTGTGTACACTGATGGCTCTCGGGCTGACCATAGGGTCGAGTGTGCCTTCGTCATTGGCACCCATGTCTTTAGATATCGGCTTCTGGCCCACTCCTCAGTATTTACTGCTGAGCTTTTCGCCTTGTATCAGGCCACGTAGTACATACGGTGACACAGCCTTCCAATTGTGTCCTCTGGTCAGACTCTGAGTGCCCTCATTCATGCAGGAGCTGACACACATGTATTCAGTGTATTAAAAATGTGAAATACTTCAGCAAACAGAATCTGGATCAGCTCCATTAATAGGGTTTCTGCCTCATGTATCTACTTTCTTGGATGAATGACATGTTTAGGTTGAGTTGGTGACTAATACCATCGGCTTCAGGACAAACAGTCTTACAGAAATGTCTTTTGTTGACATGTCTTCTGTATGTGATAGTAGAGTATTATCTGTAATGGAAGAGCCTGGCTGCTGAAACTGTTGAAATGGGACAATTTTTGGAAGAAGAGACAAAAAGGCACATTCCCGGATTATACTATCCATGGACAAGATGAATTATTCCCTTATAAGGGACACAAATATGGCAACAGAAGCCTAGACGGCCTTCGAAAAAGCATTTGAAGACTCAGGACTCATAGTGGACTTGCTTACCTCATTAATCACAACCAAATTAGATAAATGCAAGTTGATAAGTGACTATTGCGATCGAATAATGACTGCGTTTAAGTCAAATAAAATGAAGTTTGCCATTAGTGAAGAGTGGATAGGTACTTTGCTACTGGCTGGAATACCTGATCATTGTCAGCCTATGGTCACAGCACTTGAAAACAGTGGTGTATGTATCATGGGAGATTCTATTAAAGTGAAACTACTACAGGATGTCAAACCCAAAGATGCAAATGGAAGTGAAGAATCTGGTGTACATACAAATCAGAAAAGGCCCATACATAAAACTTATTATTAAAATCTTAAAGTGCAATAGACTGAATTATATTGCTAAATATTGTTCTAGGAAGGACGAAAAAGAAGAAAGCTTGTCAAAAAATAATGGTGGCAAACATGTATTTAGGAAGCAGACACAACAAAAGAAAGCTTTTCTTGCTGCTGATGTTAAACAGGCACACAGAAAGGATATGTGGTATTTAGATGTTAAGAGAGGTAAATTGATATCAACCTTTTCTTAACCCCGTTGTGTTGTAATTACTCGGTTATTGTGCATTCTGGGGTGTGTAGTTATCATGCAGATACTGATCAATTAATAAAATGTTTTTTCAGTAAGTTTTCATGGGTCGACAGAAGCGTCCGATCTCACGCGTCGGCTTTGACCTGTGACATAAGGGTGTTGTGGTGTGTGACGTCATTACGGCGCAGAGTTTGGTTTGTGAGTGTGGCGTGTTTGTAGATGTCGTCGTGTTGTGGTTTGTTGTGCCCTCTGGTGGTATGTTCAGGGTTTTCGTTTGTTTGGTGTATTGGGCTCAGTTTGCTGTTGCTCAGTGGCGAGTGCTGTTTGCGTATTTTTGAAGCGGAATTTGTATCAGTGATTTAACGGTTTTGTGTGAAGGTTAATGTAGTGATGATTGCTGTACATCGGGTGGTTTTGTTATTAAGTTTAATCGGTTGTGGTTTTTTGTTCAGGAATGGATATGAAAGACAAGATCAATAGTTC
Organism: Schistocerca nitens; assembly: GCF_023898315.1. Lineage (NCBI taxonomy): Eukaryota > Metazoa > Arthropoda > Insecta > Orthoptera > Acrididae > Schistocerca > Schistocerca nitens. Next base: position 140,024,010 of record NC_064620.1, on the reverse strand, counting down.
TTGGTTGAGGGCTATGATGGGGGACACTGCTTTAGAGCTGATTAAGTTCCTACAGCTTTTTGGCTTAATTGCCGAGGTGGTGAAGTGCGGTGTGTGCCGTGAACCAATGAAATTGGTTAAAGTTCCGGCCTCTCGGACCAGGGATGGCGCTGTCGCAAAGACGACATATGGCGTTCCATACAGCGCGGTACCTGGTTCGAGAAGTCTAGGTTGGGCATGCGCAAGGTTGTGCTTGTTACATATTATTTTTGTTATAGATCCCCAGAGTTTTTGCGCGCATGAGACTGGTGTGAGTGAGAGGAGCGTTTTAGATTGGTATTCCTTTTGTCGTGAAGTGTGTTCGGAATTTATTAAGTACAGGGGTAAGTGGGGGGGAGGGGGGGCATGTGGTTGTTGTGGAGGTGGACGAGTCACAGTTTGGGAAAAGGAAGTATGGGAGGGGGAAGTCTGTGGCTGGTCTTTGGGTGTGGGGGGCTGTTGTTCCGGGGGGGTGGGGGTTCCGAATGTGTTTTTAGGGTTGTGGAAGGGAGGTCCAAGGCTGAATTAGTGGGGTTAATTGAGGAATATATAGAGCCGGGGTCCACAATAGTTTCTGATGCTTTTTCTTCTTATAGAGGGTTGGGTGAGAGGGGATTTAATCATTTAGTAGTGAACCATAGTTTAGAGTTTAAGAATTATGAGACAGGGGCTTGTACTAATACAATAGAGGGGATGTGGGGGGCGGTTAAGTCAGTTCTTGGGAGGGGGAAGAGGTGCTCTTCCAACCTTCAGTCTCATTTAGAGGAGTATTGGTGGCGGAAGAGTGTCCCAGAAGGGCTATTGTATTGTTCGGGTTTTCTTATGGGCTGTAGGTAAAATGTATAGGCCGAAAGTGGTTAGTTAGGGTGGTCTGGGTAGGTAGGTGGGTGGGTGGCTGTGGCTCAGGGTGGGGTGGGTGGTTTATTTTGTTGTATAGTTTTTATTAAGGTGGGGGGGAGAGGGGGAGTGTGTTTGTTTTTTGTTTTAGTTGTGGAGGATCTATTTTGTTGAAGTTTTTGTTGAGTTGTAGTGTGTGATTGAGATTTTTTTATTTTTGTTGGTTTGCGTGTGCGCACGTGTGTGTGTGTGTGTGTGTGTGTGTGTGTGTGTGTGTGTGTGTGGTGGCCAATCTAGTTTGTGGGCTGGAACTTTCTTGTGGTAAGTTCTCATTTTTTTGTTTTTGGCGTATGTGTTGTGTATTGGGGTATAGGGAAGTGTTTCATTGAAATTTGTGGCTGTGAAGGTTGGTATTGGTATTGAGAGATGTTTTTGAGTTACATAGGTCAAGGGTAGTGGTCGATCCTAATTTATGGGATTGGGAGCTGCTGTTGAGCTATATAGTTGGAGGGAAGTGTTTGTTGTAATGTTTGGCGGTGCATTTTGGTTTTTGTATTGGGAGATGGGATCGGGAGCTGCTGTTGAGCTATATAGGTCAAGGGAAGTGTTCGATTCCTGATAATATTGTGTTTTGTGGTATTTGGTGAGTTTTGTGATGTCGATTTTTTTCGGCATTTTGTGTGGTTTTGTATGGGGGTGCGTGGCTAAATTTGTTTATATTTAGTTTCTCCCCACCCAAAAACCCCCAATTTCCCACACTTGTCGCGTTAGTCATTAGGCTTTTTGTGAAACGTGTGTGTGTTAGTTTTTTCGATGTATTTTAGTCTTTATGATACATATGCAACAATTTTATATCCGCCATATTGGAATTGTCGTTTATGGTCGTTTCCACCATATTTGTGACGTCATGGGTCAAAGCGGACGGGTGGGATCGGACGCTTCCGTATTTCTGTTTTCATATTTATGTTAAAAAATGCTCCACAGAATTAAAAAGACAAAGTGAGAAATAACAGATTGAAACTATCAAAGTGAATACCTCATTGAACGACAGAGCAAGACTACCTGGTGTACAAGTAGAGAGAGAAAAAAATAAAATACAATCTTGAGCTCCCAGAAATCTACAAATAGTCTATACAGAATGTTTTAGAACTATAGAACTTCTGAAGTTGGCTTTTGACATTGAGTGGGCTGGACTGCTACTGCTAGCTTTATGCAAATGGAAGTTTTGTGTGTCAGTTCTCAAGCACCAAACTTTCATGTCCACAAAAATTTAACATCTGTCACAAAAAATAAAACTGTCACTAATTACACTTAGAATAGATTTTTGACATTCGTGGAAGAATTCCAGGGATTTATAGTGTATGTAAATTTCTGAATTTTTACATGGTTTGTATTGGAGCTAGTCTTTAAATCTCAATATTGACAAAATTGCACAGTAATCCAGTTTTCTAACGCTTAAAGGTAGCAAATGCAATGCAATATGAAACTTTGAGAAGATCCATTACCAAGCGAGGGGTTTCAGTAACAAAAATTTTCAGCAGCTAATTTTCAAGATGTGACATGGTAAATTTGAAACTTTACTAGGTAGAAAAATTTCATCAGTTTCAAAAAAAAATTAACACTGGCTCTAATTAAAATTGCACAGATTTTTTTTACATGCTTGGAGGCAGTGTTGACATGTAATATTATACATGAATTTTAGATCTTTTGCCTGACATGCAGTGAGCAACATTGTTCGGTGGCGTCATGCAGCCAGTTTTGTAGCTTCCTGGAGACACTTTTATCATTGTCTTCAGTTGATTTAAATAAGGCTATAATGCTAACTATAATACTTTAATCATTCTTTTATTCTGAGAAATAATATCATGTTAGGTAGATTAAAAGATCATTCTCCGATTTAAACTGTGGAAAGCCCAAGTAGGAATATCAACAATATTATGAAAAGGATAGGTTACTGCTCACTGTAAAGATGAGACTTAGTCCTCTTCAGAACAGAAAAGTTGGTTGGTTGGTTGTTTTGGGGGGAAGGAGACCAGACAGCGAGGTCATCGGTCTCATTGGATTAGGGAAGGACGGGGAAGGAAGTCGGCCGTGCCCTTTGAAAGGAACCATCCCGGCATTTGCCTGGAGAGATTTAGGGAAATCATGGAAAACCTAAATCAGGATGGCCGGACGCGCCAGAACAGAAAACATATTCACTTAAGCAAGCAAGTGCACTACACGACCACGTGCGTGACATACCTATCTCTAGACACACTGGCCAGAAGTGTTCGCTTTGTGTGTGTGTGTGTGGGGGGGGGGGGGTGTCTCCGGCCAGAGGGGCCGGGAATAGCAGTTGTGTGTGTGTGATGTGTGCTTGCTTCTGTAATGTATTCTGTTCTGAAGAAGGCTGTGGTTGAAAGCTAAAAGTGTAACAGTTTTTTTGCCTGTCTGCAACTCAACCTGTCATCTTATGGTGAATAGAAATCCATCCTTTTCATAATATTGTTGTTGTTGTTTAACTCAACAGTCATATGAAATGTGCAGACTAAAGCTTTTGTAAATTAAAATTGTCTAAAGTTGTAATCATATTTAACACACACAAATACTAACCTAATGTGCTTCAGTAAGTGAATGGTCTAGCTTTTCCATTTTAGCTGTTATCCAATCTGAGTGGAGATACACAATCCATCAATCTAATTAAAGTTGTAATTTTTTTCCAGGATCCTTACCATTCGAAGGCAATAAAGAGAATGTCAACATCATCAAAAGCGAACCCTAACCCTGTTCCATCTGCGTTTGATTCACGTATTGTTGGCTGCATATGTGAAGAAGATGCTACCCACATTAAATGGATGTGGGTGTACAAAGGAATTCCAACACGGTGCGCTTGTGGCCATTGGTTTCAGCTTGTAGAGAAACCACCATTGTAAATAATGATAGTAAGGAGTGTTGGACATAGTTTACTTATTTTCCTTGGATGTTTTAAAGTGGTGCATCACTAGGTGTATTATTGAATAAAGTTGCCTTTCATTTCAGAAGGATGCTGTATAGATTGTTATGTAAATAATACAAATAAAAAGTGTGAAGTCACTTCATTAGTTTTTTATGGTTTCTCTTCAGATTTTGCTGTAGGGATTTTTTTATACACAATGTTGATTTAATATGGAAAAAATTCTAAATTGATTACTTGAACTTTAATTCTGACTGTATTAAAACAAAACACACCCTGCTTGTGATATACGCAGTAGACATTGTGGGGAAAGAACCATTTTGATTGATTTGCTCAAGTCATGATTTTGCTGTTGAAATCTAAATCTCCAAAATTTATTACATGAAAAGATGTTACAGAATAGTGTTGTGTAGGGTTTTCATTGTTTGCTCTGAGTGCATAGTACAAAAGTACTCTGGAAACACAGATATCATTGGCACACGAATAGATAGTTACAGCCAATCTGGAGATGTCTCTGCTGTTCTCTCCATTGGGAAGTTCCACTGTTACTTAAGTGTTCCAGTACCACAGGACATCAGCTCTTGTTATTTAGTTATGTGTATCTTGACAATCAAGGATATTCACTTCAGAAGTCCACTTATTTATTTATTCATCCATCTTTGTGTTTGTATGCAATCATTGCCGTGAGTGACAAAAAAACTTTCACACTGGTGATTGACACATTAAAAAAACATGGTTAGATACCATTTATAAGCATTTACAACAGTCCACTGACGATATCAAAATTGTTCACAATGTGGTAAATATGGAACTGCCAATTGTTAATAAGAAATGCTTACTATGAAAGAACAAATTCATCGTTTATTGAGTGGGGTGACTTGTCTTAATGAGCCATTTAGTAACAGATTTTTTCAATAGATCTGAAGTTTTTAGTATGTAAAAAACCATTTTTGGTTATTTTTTAAGATGTTTAATGAGACATGATGTCCCTGTTAAGGCTTTATACCTGGATATTTATTAGTACAATGATTGTCTTATTGATGGTTTATCCATTTTTAATGCTTGGTGAGTGTTATGTTGATGAACAGACTGCCTTAGGCTATATCTACTAGTTTTCTTTTATATACAAAAGATGAAGTCTCTTTGTAGAGAGGTGAACTTTGCAGTGTCACCAGTGTGCTCTCTGTCTGTCCTACGTCACCCTCCAGCTGTTGCCTACTCTGGTGACTGGCAACACAGGTGTGGTCGCTACAGCAGCCAACTATTTCTGCATCTGACTCTTCCTAGTAGAATGTGTATGTGCAGGGAACGATCACTGTCTGTTATTAAAAAAGTACTTTTGTTCCCTTTGTCATCCATAATGTATGCCATAGTGACTAAACTAACACAGAAATCAACAGTAAATGGTATACTTGCAACCTGAAGCATGTACTACAGGCAGATGTGGCAGAATGATGCTACTGAATGGAGCACTACAGAGTACAGTGCTCTTTGCCCTACTCATCTCCCAACCACACGTACTGGACAAGTGTAGGTACTTGTCATTTTGTACTTCATTTGTTCACACCTTTTTTAAAATTTATGGAGGTTGTCATCCGCGTAAAGTACTGGTTTCTTGCATGTACTAGGCAGGTCATATACAGGGTGCCCCACATCAAACGGGTACACCTCACACCCAAGACTCGAGTAACAGTGAACTAAATAAAAAGGAACAGATAATACTAATGTTAAAAAAATAGTTGCCTGTTTATAAGTGGTGGCCATGGGCATCCAGGCATTGCTGACTCCATGCAAGGATGTTACCAGCAACACATTGTAATTCTGCAAGTGTGATGTTAATTTCTCTAGTAATGTGCTATTTAAGATCTACTATTGTGTGCGTATTAGCTGCTTACACAAGCTTTCTAGTGTGCCCATAAATAAGTCACCTGATGTCAAATTAGAGGACCTAGGGGCCAGACGCCTTTACTGAAAAGTATGTCTTGAGGGAATGTGATGTGGATCTTACTTTGGTTGAATGTTTGAGTGGTTGCTCCATCTTGTTGGAATACCCATACAGCTTCTCTGCATCTGTTAATTGTGCATAGAAAGAGTCAAAGCTTTTTGGATATCTGGCATTGATTAAGGTGTAATTGAGTGTAATTGAAAAATTGGGTCAAGTAGTGCACGTGCCAACTGTGTACACCAAACACCTATCTTCTCTGAGTGGAGAAGTTCATTCAGAATATGTGGTTGTCCTGTGACCAGTACCAGCAGTTCTGGGAGTTTCCATAACCTGACGAATGAAACCAGGCCTCACCTGACAGGTAGTAAAACAAGGGGTCCAAGTAACCGTTAACAGTCGATGTTAATAGCCAGTTACAATAATGAACACACTTTTTTTTCTTGATCCTCATATTACAGCTCCTGCACCAGACTCTGACAATAGGCTTATAATTTCATATATTTTAGTACACGATGACACAATGTATGAGATACACCAACCTGCTGTGATAATGTCCTTATTGACTTGTGGGTACTTCTCATAACGTCCGTGTGAATTCCATCTGTGGTTTCAGGGATCCTCACTGTCGAACATCTATTCTTCTACACATTGAGTGCATCCTACACTCCTCCATTTCTTTATACAGATCTTGAATAGTGCTGGTCATTGAAACACTCCCTATTAAACCCACTGTTATTGACTAGTGGATTATAGCCTAACAGTTTAGAATAGCTTGACCATGTGCAACTGATAAGGCTGGTCGGTCAAAATTTGCAGGGGAGTTGTTTCACGTCAAATCCAACAAAGCTAATTAGAATGTCAAGTAGCAATAATCATTACATACTCGTTTTTAATGTTCTTTATCTTTTGTTTAAACAGTACGAATGAGGCAGTTACTCCGTTTGACAAAGTAATAATGGTTAACTTATCACAGGTCATTTATTAATGTCATCACACACCAATATGCTTCATGTCGCACTGAATAATCCTCACTGCAATCCAAACTGTGGGTGTGAGGTGCAGTTGTCGCGTCATCACGGTGCACAAATGAACACAACACATCGGATAAATCATTCCATTAATGCCATTTCCGTATTTGCTGGAGGTCAGGCCCACAGCATTGGGTGACACACAGCTGTTAAACAATTGTAAGCATGCTTGGCCGTCCTGTCAAAATCTGCCCTGCTCGCTTAGCAGCCAACAACTTACTTGCTCCGAGTCTCAACACTGACTACTACTATAACGCACCGGGCACTTGACTATCAATAGTACCTACTGCAACCTGCATGAGGCAAAGATATAGTGGTCTCCATACGTACGAGGTGGTTGACCCTTTACATCATGGGGTGTTTCCTACCAGGATACTTCACTTGAAACCTTTTACATTTCTTGATGGAACCTGTCTTTATGTAGTGCTCCACAATATCAATTCGCTGTTCAAACCCAAACTGCCCCATTTCTGTAACAGCAATAAGAAGTTTTCAAAACAACTAGTGATGCACGAACACAAGGCTGCACTCGACTTTTCTATAAAATGTAGTGTAGCCAATTTTCAAGACTGTTGCCACTTCACAAGCAATCCTACTAGAGGTGATTAATTAGTGAGTTGTACAGGTTTTTCATGGGACACTATGTACAAATATTATAAATAGCAGTGATCCAAGCATCAATCATTGGGAACACACACAGTCCCACTTTCAGTTGTTGAAATTCATGTGTTGTGACTGAGACAGATATTAGGGAGGGAGAATTCAAAGTCATTAATGTTATAACACCATAGTTTCTCCATTAATACTTGGTTTACAGATTTCAACTTGTTACTCAATTCAACTATCATGAATTCAGCATATAATTTTGCACAAAAGAATATGTTCAACAGCTTTGGCTTCAAAGTATCACTGAAATTGTTCCACAAGAACACAGTATTTCACGGTAACAAAGGTGTGGGTTACTGCAGTAGTGTTGTAAAAGAGAGCTTAATCATGTTATCTTTTATAGACAGTTTGGCTCCTCCCTGCTATTGCAGACTAATTTTAAGCAAATGTATTGATTATATAAAAAGGATAATTAACTTTTAGAAAACCATAAATTGAGACAACTCACCGACAAATAGAAGAGTTGAATGGTTGACAGGCACACAAAAAGAATGAAAGATGGCTACCTTTCAAACTGATCCTTTAACTAGAGTACACATACCTTTACATGTGCAGTCAACTATAACTCAGATAGAATGGATAAAATACTGACATGCTAGTAACACATGGATATTTTAACTAAAAAAACTTGCGGTTAGGAATTTCTTCTGTAGTGTTGTTGACCTGCAGGTGGAATTGTTATCAAACTTTGCTTACTTAACTCAATATTCTCCAGTTTAAGACTGATTATGAAGCCCCACGAGAAAGTAGAAGGCAGGCTGGAAAAGGGCAGTGTGCATTCAGTGTGTTTGACGGAAGGGCTTTCCAGAATGTGGAGGTGGCTTAACCGGCAGCTGTTGAAGGTACAGGTTGCAGTTGGGTAATAGAATACAGCTTGTATTGGACACTTTGCTGCTGGGTTTTGAAGCCATCCTTGGTTACATTAGACACAAAAATAGAGTTGTGAAGATGGAAAGTATAACATTTGGGATTCCAGCATAGTTCAATAATTGCAGCTTTGTACCCAGAACTGACAGCAGCCCTCTGATCTGGAGCAAAGCGGAAGCTCTAAACCAGAGGCTCGGACAGTTCTGTGATCGTGTGGAATATGAATTTCTTGATCTTCGCTATTGTGTAGAAAATTGTAGCGTTCCCTCTCAACAATCAGACATCCACTATTCAAAGGAAGTGGCTACTTGGGATGTGCTCCTGGGCAGGGAAGGGTTTAGGTTAGAGGAAATCCTCCTTAGGATTGCTGATAAAATGCCTGCTGAAAACAGATCAGCCACATTTCTCTTAGAGGAGAACGTTTGTCTTTGCAGGTCAGAAGAGGAAATTTAAATGTATTGCTAGTAAACTGCAAGTGCATCCATGCTAAGCTGCCAGAAGCAGTATTAATTATTGAAGCTAATAATTTTCACATAGTATTAAGGACTGAAAATTTGCTAAGATCAGAAGTAAACATCAGCAGAATACTAAATTCATATGAGAACATATATTGAAAGGATGGATTAGTAGACACTAGATATGATGTATCTATTGTCATGAAGAACTTGGCAGTATCACTGAGGCTATTACACATTCTGATTGAGAAATGATTTGAGAAGTTAATCTTCAAAAGAGGTTCAGATATAGTAATCGGATGCTTTTATAGATATGTAGGAGCTGTAGTGGCTTGGGATATGGCACTATCACCAGAAAACCACAAGAGACCACTCACTTTTGATCTTCAGTTTCTATTTGGAATGAGAGATAATATAGAGACTATAAAAAAAGTATTCTGATTAGTTAGTATGTATGCTGATTACATTTGTGTTCCTTGTAAGAGTTGAATTTTTCATCTGTTCGCCTCAGGACACCTGCATCAGATTTGGGACTTTCGTAAAGCAGTTAATATTTCTGACCTTCGTTTGTTCTTTAATCAGCTTGTCTCACTCACAGTACATGCAGTTCTCTCTTCTAGGGATTCCGTGACCTCATTACCATTCAGTATAGACATTAGTTTATCTCCCTCCAACCTACTATTGCTTCAACTTATCTCTGCTACATCAGTATGGCTTACGTCTGATATTGGAGGTGTTGGAAATTCCCAGTCTTCCTTGTTCAGGTCACATGTCGCTTGAGATAGAATGCAGGTCTCTCTCTGAGTCTAATATATTCCTCATCTTGGTTTCTCTGATAGTCAAAGAACTATTATACTTCATATCTTCTTGTCTTATACTGATAGTTCATCACTCAAGTATTATTTGCCCTGTCTTGTGGAATGAAAAACTGCATACAGCTGTATGTAAGAACCTCTATTTGGAATCACAACTGGTTTCACAGCTTAAAGCCACATCTTAAAGTGGCTATCTGAATAAAAAAAAGGCGTATCTATAAAAAAAACTACATGTTACACAAATCCGAAATAATGACTATAAGGCATGAATACACACAACTTGTATCACCCAAATTTGGGAATGGATGGAAGACCTAACATTAGTAATATGCCAAGCGAGTGTAATGTCAGTTTGTAAATAGGCTGTATTGTGCCATCAACATCTGTTGAAAAATTGAGCTAAAACCTACAACATAATGAGATCGAATTTAAAACTGTGGATTGTTCTCTGTTGATGGAAGTTGCCAAAATTCAGGAACAAGCTCTCATCACACCATATGAGTTCCAATGGAAACATGTTAGTACTGAGCCTGCAGGAACCTACAGCAAGCTATTGTGTATGCTGGCCAGGCACATGCTGTGCCCTAGTGGAACAGGATAGGAACCGTAGCCTCACCCTGCATGCTCTAGTCCCGACAGGGCAAGTTGGGTAATTTCTTTACAAACTCAAATTCTTTGTAACAGTAAACAATTACAATCCAATATTACATAGTTAGTACATGATGCAGCCTGACACATTGACTTACAACATGGTGTAACTGTATAAATGTCTGGATCAATTTAGCAAGTGTAACATCATGTTAATAAATGTTGTTGCTGGAGCTAATATGGTGTGATGAGAGCTAGACTCTGAATTTTGGCAAGTGTCATCAACATGGGAGGATGTTGTTTTTGAGGGTATTGTTTTTTAAATTTAGTTTCATTATATTGTAGGTTCTAGCTCAATTATCTGGGCATTTTGATGGCACCATTTAGCCTATTTACAATTTGAGAGTACACACATTTGGTGTATTGCTGTTATTTGGGCAGTGAATGTTAGGTTTTCTATCCATCCCCCACACTTGGGTCTCGTGTGACATAATTTATGTGAATGTTTATTTGTGACAGAATGAAGGCTTTCACGACCAGATGACATTGCTGCTGGTAAACCTTTCAGGATATAAGGTCATGGTCCACTAAACTCTTCTGTTCCTATTATTTTGTCCAACACTGCACTGGACATCTTAGGAGGCATTGCTCCTCTGTTGATTCTTGCCAACTGATGTGTTGGACGTCTGAGAGTGCCATGTGTACTGTAGGGAAAGGGGGTGGACGAAGTTACATGCAATAAGCAGAGATGAACCTTGTCAAAAATAAAAAAAAATTTAAAAAAACTGTTTAGCGTTCTGCAGAGCTACTGTCCATATGTTGCTAAGTTTCGTGTTGTCTTCTTTCCTATAAAAATTATCCCTATAGTTTCTCTTGCAAAACTTGTGAAATTTCTTCCTATCCAGCTACTTTTATATTGCAGAAACATCAAACTGAAGACATCTCCTTATGTTTCACTCCCCACCAAGATGAATCATCTAACAAACAATTCACTGACTGGGATCTACTTCAGACTCTTGCTTCAGCCTATGACACGGCCTGATTCAGTTCACAATCAGATGATCCAACAACTAATTGTTCCCCAAAGGCAGCATCTCCCTAGGGTCTTCAACAATCTTTGGGTCCAAGGTGCCTTCCCCTCACGATGGTGAGATAGCATAGTTGTCCCAGTCATTAAACCCTAACATCTCTCAATAGTTATCGCCTGATTAGCCTGATCAAAGTACTCAGTAAGCTGCTTGAAAGGATAGTCGCCTACAAATTATTCTAGGTTCTCGAATATCTGAGCCTTTGTTCCCCTATCTGTGTGGTTTCAATCTGCAACTGACCATCTGCTTAGGTTGGAAACAGCAATATGCAGTCTTTTTCTAAACACCAACACCTTATCCTACACTTTTTTGATGTACGTAAGGCATGTGACACTCTCTTGTTCTGCTGCATAAGGCATATGTCGCTGCTCTTGATCTCCTATGTAATCACCATTCGACAACTCCCTGATCATTCCACTTGTCCCATTCTCTTTACACACAAGGGGGTGTTGTCGTCCTGACACCTGCTCTCAGGTGGGACTGTCAGTTGGGATGTGCTGCACTTCCCTTTGCTGAGATTTCCATTTCCCCTCCCTGAATTGCGTTCCTCATGTTTTCTCATGTGCTTCACCCTGGATGGGTCTAGGCCACAGATTAGAACAATCCCTTCCAAAATCCTAAAGTCTTGGTCGCCCCTGTGACCTTGTGGTGTCTGTTATGCCCAGTTCTTCAAGAGTTGCAAGGTGCTACCGTATTTTACACCGCTGGCTCTAAAACTGTGGATCAGTTTGTATGTGCTTTTGCTTTTCCTGCTGGTGTGGAATGCAATTTGCTCCAGGAACATGTAATGCATTCAAGGCAGAGCTGACAGCCATTATCAGAGCCTTCAATTTTATTTAATGACCCTCCCTTGACCCCATTTTATTATGCACTGACTCAGTGAGCAGCCTCCAGGCTATTGACCAAAGCTGTTCATGCCAAGGTTTTGTCTCCGCAACTTGTGATCTTCTTGCCGACCACTGTCGTGCTGCCTGCTCAGTTGTGTTACCCTGGGTCCTAGGTCATGTGGGTATCCCAGCGAATGAGGAGCACTTACTTGCTCCCCATTTGCTCTGCTGACTCCTGGTGTAGATTTCCGGGTCCACACAAGATCTCTGCTTGTTTGGAAATGGAAGAATATCTGGTGGGCTACTGCCCCATCTAATAAACTCTGAACATTCAAGCATACTACTCAGCACAGTGCTCATCCTTCTGTTTCTCCCAGAAGGAATCCACAGTCCTTTGTTGTCTCCGCATGGGTCATACCAGTTTAACCCATAGTTTTTATTTGTGGAACGAGCCACCCTCATGTTGTGGTTGTGGAGCCTAACAGACGGTAGTTCATGTCTTGGTGGAATGCCCCCTCCCTTTGGTGGAAAATTCATGGATGGTGGAACTGATTGTCAGTCTTCTCTGTAAAAGTGGTTTTTAATACACAAAGGAATTGAAGACATCCGTTGCAAGCTGTTTCTATTCTCAGTTATAAGGTTTTAATCTACTTCTGGAGAAGGGCATCTCCAACTGTACTCTAGGTCTGGATGATTGCTGACCTTACCTCCTTGACTAGGGTACTATTTCATCCCTCTTTCAGATTCGGTTTGCCTTCTTTTTGCTGCATCCAATTTTCTATTTTGAGTGTCGCACTTTGTTGGACAGTGGGCACTTTGGCCATTGATGGGACATTTCCTGTCCCATGCAGAGCCTGTGGTATACAAAACTGCTGATTTCCCTATGTCCTTCATCTTGCTTTTATTATTGATCGTATAATAGATGTCCATTACTTTTTTAGCCTTTTCACTTTTAATGTTGTGACTCTCCCAACTAGATCAGAAAACATTGTTTGGATGTCTCTACTTCTGTATGCACCGCTCTTGGACTGAAGGACTGATGACCTTGTTGTAGGGTCCGTTAACCCTTCCAATCAGCCAATCAACCACCAAGTATTGTAAAACATAGTGCTAGTCTTGGTGGTCAGGTAATATAAGATTTTGAGGCATTGACTAGGAATCTAAGTGAAGACAACAGCCTGGCCAAGAATAGAGAATGAAGAAGATAGGTGCTGCAACATCAAACACCTGTGGGATTTGCTGAGCTTCTGCAGCAGCATAATCAACTCTGGATGAACAAAGCCATTAGGTGAGTTAACAAGAAACTGACGGAGTTGCTGCTGACTTCAGGTAGAGCTCACAGTGTTGCTGCTATAGCTGCTACTGTTGGGAGATGAGGATAAACAAGACATGGCCTACACTTTAACAGGAATGAGAAAGAAAGAGTATCTCTGAACTAATAGATGAAAATATAAAGGGGGATGGAGGGTGCTGACACCAATGGTAGAATTTCTGAGATTGCAGTTGTGAGAGGTAAGCTTTTTTTTGCTCCTTCAGACAGATTGTTGTATTAGAGGTCCAGATAAATGAAATATCATGCACAAAAAACTTGTTTGTATAATCTTATTACTATGCATCAGAATATTACAGAACTACAAAAAAAAAAAAAAAAAAAAAATTAGCAAATTTCTTATGCCTGTACATGATCTACAGAGTCAAACGGAAGTTGCTGTGTTGTCTTTCTGGGCACAATCTGAATACAGGAATCAATATCTTAAACATAGAGGACTAGAAATTAATAACCCATTTCTGTAGGGAAAATATGGAGAAAGGTAAAGTTGATATGCATGTAAAAGACAAAACAGTTCAGATAGGTTGATACCAGTAGTTTCTGCCTAGAACAAAAATTATGAGCTTGTGGTTGTGAATTGCTGCTGCCAGAAAAGTCATTTATGATTGTTACAGTATACGGGCCATCACTTCAAAACTTCCCCATATTCTCACACAAAATTGAGTCCATTATTATGCCACCTAGTAGACAAACGAAAGCAAATAATAATCTGTGGGAATTTTAATATTAATTTTCTGAAAGATTCAGATAGAAGATATTATTTAACACTTAAAACGTGTCTTCTGTTGTTAATTTTCCCATCAGAATTACACAGCAAAGCAGCATGTTAACAGAAATCATATTTTACTAGGTGAACACTTACTGATATAAACATTTATCCAGTAGTGAATGGCATCTCTGAGCAGGATGCACTGCTAGCTCTATTAAGTTAGTGATGATTTCAGTGAAGTGGTATCGTGGAAACCAGAGTAATCAATTAACAGACAATGAAGTTTCAAGGTGACCTTACAAGAAGTTGACTGACTGGATGTGTATAATGACAGATATCAACTACATATTTAAAGTAGTTATAGATGGGTTTCTGTTAACCTTTTAACAGCTGCTTTCCCAAGAAAACAAAATATGATGCTAATAAGACAACAAAAAAGCCCTTGATTACCAAAGAATCAAAATATTATGTGCAAGAAAAAGGAAACCATTTGAAAAAGTTTGGACATACAAAGAAGTAGGATGTATTTCATATAACAAGGAAAAAGAGTACACTATTAAGGAAAACAATTAAAATTTTTTTAAAAAAATCTCATGAGACGTCTGTAAGCAATAATGCACATAATAAAATTAAATCTATTTTTGCTGGCCCAAACATTAGCACTGGTCAAAAACGCCAGCTTATGTCTTTTATGGGTACTAATCATTCTAATTATTATCTAAAGTGTAAAGCAATGACATTTAATTAATAAATGGACTTATTCAAGTGATGTTTCTGTTATATATGTGAATTTTGGTTGTGCTGTTTACTTTTACTGCAGTGATTTCATGTATGTCATTCCACATTAGCTTTTTAACAGCATGTTTTCCCAGAGCCACAGTCTAATGGCAGGCGGAGCAACATGTGTGCAACCACTGTATTCTCATGTTGGCAAGTGAGTAAGCAAGAAGCTAATGAATCCAGCTCCATCATCCTGGAGTTGAATTCTTTTCAGTGATGAACACTGCTTCAAAATGAGCCCTGCTGACCAGAAAGTGTGTCTGTAGATGCTCAGGACACCAATGGAATACCAACCTGACTGTCATGCACCTGCAGCGCGACACCCGGGAGTGCTTGTCTGAGGTGTCATTTATTTTCATAGCAGGATCTCTTTCATTGCCATTTGTGGCACCCTTACAACACAGTGATATGTCATCAATATTTGATGCCCCGTTTCGTTGCTCTTTATGGCAACCCATCCTGGGCTTACATTCTAGGAAGATGATGCGCGCTTGCTTGTCTTCATGCTTGCCAGACCCTACCGTGGCCAGAAAGGTCATCAGATCCCTCCCCAGTTGTGAACATTTGGAGCATTAGGGACAGGGCCCTCCAACCAACTCAGGGTTTTGACAATCTGATTTGCCAATTGGACAGAATTTGCCACAAAAGACATACAACTTGTTGATCAATCAGTGCCAGCCTGAACCCATGGAACGCCTTTGGGATGAGTTAGAATGACGCATTCACTCAAGACCCTAACATCCAATATCACCATCTCTTGTTTCAGCTATTGCGAATAGTGGGTTTCCTCTCCTCCATATACATTTAAACACTCATTGAAAGTGTCACCAGAAGAGTTCAAACTGCCATAAAGGCAAAGGACGAACACACTCATATTAATGTCCACTGATAGGTGCCAGGATACTTTTGATCAGACAGAGTAGGTCCTCAGATGGCCTCACGAAGCCGAGTGCACACCGCACCAGTCCTTCCACCAAGGAAAAATCCCCTGCAGTACTGGCAGCTGAACCCAGGTTCCCATATGGCAGTCAGCTGCACTGACTGCTCAGTTATGGAGGTGGACTTTGTGGTGTTATGTTAAAGTACTTCTTCCTTCTGATGTTGCCATTTCTTTCTGTTACACACACATTTTGAATGATATGTCAGTCTAGTAAAAAGTTTCTCACACACACACACACACACACACACACACACACACACACACACACACACCTCTGGGCCCTAGGTACCAGCTGTCTGTTCTTTGTTGCCCGCCAGCCATTTGCTAGAGTAGCTCAGAGAACAGCATTCTGTACAACTGTCCCTCCACAGGCATCTTGTCATTAAACTGCCCAATGGTGGTCAGAAAAATGATGTAGATTGTCATGTGACAACCAAGACAGGACAATATACAGGGTATACCACCCACATGAACCAGCAATTTAATCAACCTGAAGAGAACTGCTGCAAAGTTGGTCAAAACATTGGTTTTAAAAATGGTTCTAATCTAATAATGACAAGCTTTAATGGCCAAAGGGATTTTATTCAAACTTACAAGTTTAGTAAATGTGTTCCCATTTATACGTGTTTATTGTTCCTGTAAGTTATGTGGCACAGTTTGATGTTTGGAGGCTCTGTGGTGTAAACCATGAATATTATGTCGCATGCTGAGAAGCCTTGGACCCAAAGTTACCCTGATATCTCTCACTTTGTCAGTCTTGTCATTGTGACTACATCTATAAGAACATGACCGTATGGGGACCGATGACTTCTGCAGTTCGGTCCCTTTCATCCCTAAACCAACCAACCAACCAACATGACCGTATGGCCTGTAAATGTGAGTTGCAATGGATAAATGCTCACGTTGTTGCATTTAAACACTTTTTGACTGTATTGTGAAGTGAGTATCTCAAAACAAATCTATGTTAATGTCTCCCATTACAAAGATATGCTTGTATTGACACTGAAGTGAATGTAATTCTGATTGGAAGGGAGTTAGTGTGATGGGTTTTGGCAGCTTATATATGACACCAGTTAAGCACTTCTGCTCTGTAAACTTATTTGAGTGAACATGAATTCCACCTGTATTTCTTTGTTAGGTTTAAAAATATATAAAACTTTGAGCTTGAGGTCAAATTGTATATACATTCTAAGAAAAAAATAATTATACACCATGAAGGAAATGCCTGAAAGGAATGGAAATAAGTAGGTGTGATTTATGTGGACAGAAAAACATGTGATTATGGTTCCAGAAAAATTGGATGATTTATTAAAGAGAGAGTGCATTTCATATGTACTATGCCCCAGAAGCATAGATGTAAAATTTGTAATACATTCAATTTAAGAACCTTGGGTCTTTCTTGATTCTGGCTGTATCAGAATGACACCTTTGTAAACTGTGGCAGCATGTCACAGGTGTCAGTATGACTTATTTCAGGCTTTTTCCATTGGTATTTATAAATGGGCTTCCTTGAGGTCAAGTTCTATAAAGTGCATACCACCAGCTAAGTTCCAGATTAGTTCTTCTGGTTTCAGAATTGGATAATAACCAGTGATGAACTGTAGCTTTACTTTCACTTTGAAATGCCCACAGATGTGTAGCATGGCATTTGGTTTCTGTACTATGATGTCCAGCATTGCCCATTGACTGCTGGTTATAGATTGTATGATACCATTCTGTTCGAGGCAGTCAAGTTCCTATCTGACTTTATCTCTTAATGCAAAGGGAACGTTGTATGCTTTGCAAAATTTTGGCACAGCACTCGGCTTCAGTGTGATGTGTGCCTTATAATGGTTAATGTTACTTGTTGCTTCAGGAAAAAAAATTATCATATTTTTGCAAAATTGTATGTAACTTTTCCATTGGAATGTCAGTATGAGTGTGGTTCACTCCTTAACAAAAGGTGAAACAAAGAGTAACTGCAGAGAAGAAGGCCCAGCAAATTCGTTGCTTTCTGAGAATTGAAAACTATGAATCTGACCACCTTGGTAAATTGCTTATATGCAACATCTGTAATAAATTGACCTTCGACTAGTATCTGTTGGTTGCTGTAACTAAACAGCAAACTAAGAGATTAATTTAATTTCAATGATCCTAATTTCTTGTACAACTGCAGATTAGTTACAGAAATTGACAAACTTGTGTCAGTCAAATCAACTCGCACTTTGTTAACTTGGAGAGTTACAGATAAAGCCTTGTCATTCACAGAAAAATTGTTAACATTATGTTTTGATCATGAAAATTGATAAGTCTGTTCATGTTCATTGTGAACATTACTTGAATTTTTATCCTGAATTTCTTTTGGATGCCTGAGTGTCTTATTTCATTGCTTGATTAGTTTACTATTACACACTTCTAGTCTATGTCCTGTACTTTTTACAGTGACAGCAATGTGTGTTTTGAAAGAAACGATTTTCTTGCCTGTTGTTAACTCCACAGCATGCACAAGATTTTAATTTAGCATTAGAGAATCTGCTTACAGAATGTTGTTCCTGTTGTAGTCTTTGCTGAGTGATGGGCTGTGCCTACTGTTGATGTGTTGTGAAAACGTCAGCATCACTGCAGTTTATCACATCAGCATACTAGCATCTATTCATATGCCAAAATTAATGGCTGACAGTCTTGCAAAGACAGATTAGTTAAGCTGATCAGGTCTTTCTTCAATTTATTGTCTGATGCATTATCAGCATATCTCGAATAAAGGAATCTGCATATGTAAAGTAAGGGAAAGACAGCCCACTCACCTTTAGTGGATCAATGTGTGGAGAACTGAAATATGTGACAGAAAACAACATTCACACCAGCTCTCAAGAAGTGACTCTTTCTTTTTTTTAGCAATAGTATTCATATTCACATTCACATGCACAGTCACACATACATCATAAAACGTACACTTCCTTGGCCATGGCAAGACTGATTTTTGATACTCGGTTATTGAAAGCTGTTGCCTGAGCTGATGGAGGTAGGGGAGGACATAGGGACAGATGCAAAGTGAGGGTTGTGGGAAAGAGGCCATGAAAAAATCCAAAAAGAGTACACAAAATGGGATCTAAGAAGAGGGAGGGAGGGGGGTGGAAAAAAGAGAGAGAGGTGAAGATGAAGAAGGAGAAAGGGAGGGGAGAGAGGAGAAGAGCTGAAAATCTGGATGGAGAAGGAGTGGTGTGGACAGAGGAGAGAAGGGAAAAGGAAAGATGAGGCAGTGGGAACAAATTAGCGGAGATATAGGCCAACGGAATTCTGAGAGCATAGGATATGGTGGAGAGACCATTCCCACGGCATAGCTCAGAGAAACTTTTGCTGGCAGGGAGTATCCAAATGACCTGTGTAGTGAAGCAGCTGTTTAATTCATTTTAGCTGTAATGTGCAGCATGTTTGGTGACTGGATGATCAAGTTTGTGGTTTGCCACAGTTGGTGGTGGGCATTCATGTGAGAGTAGACAATTGGTTGTGTGTCATGCCCACATAGAAAGCTGTACAGTAATTGGAGCATAGCTGAAATACAGGGTGGTTGCAATTAAACTTTTCCTACTTGAGCAAGTGTTGGCAGCAAACTACACTCCTGGAAATGGAAAAAAGAACACATTGACACCGGTGTGTCAGATCCACCATACTTGCTCCGGACACTGCGAGAGGGCTGTACAAGCAATGATCACACGCACGGCACAGCGGACACACCAGGAACCGCGGTGTTGGCCATCGAATGGCGCTAGCTGCGCAGCATTTGTGCACCGCCGCCATCAGTGTCAGCCAGTTTGCCGTGGCATACGGAGCTCCATCGCAGTCTTTAACACTGGTAGCATGCCGCGACAGCGTGGACGTGAACCGTATGTGCAGTTGACGGACTTTGAGCGAGGGCGTATAGTGGGCATGTGGGAGGCCGGGTGGACGTACCGCCGAATTGCTCAACACGTGGGGTGTGAGGTCTCCACAGTACATCGATGTTGTCGCCAGTGGTCGGCGGAAGGTGCATGTGCCCGTCGACCTGGGACCGGACCGCAGCGACGCACGGATGCACGCCAAGACCGTAGGATCCTACGCAGTGCCGTAGGGGACCGCACCGCCACTTCCCAGCAAATTAGGGACACTGTTGCTCCTGGGGTATCGGCGAGGACCATTCGCAACCGTCTCCATGAAGCTGGGCTACGGTCCCGCACACCGTTAGGCCGTCTTCCGCTCACGCCCCAACATCGTGCAGCCCGCCTCCAGTGGTGTCGCGACAGGCGTGAATGGAGGGACGAATGGAGACGTGTCGTCTTCAGCGATGAGAGTCGCTTCTGCCTTGGTGCCAATGATGGTCGTATGCGTGTTTGGCGCCGTGCAGGTGAGCGCCACAATCAGGACTGCATACGACCGAGGCACACAGGGCCAACACCCGGCATCATGGTGTGGGGAGCGATCTCCTACACTGGCCGTACACCACTGGTGATCGTCGAGGGGACACTGAATAGTGCACGGTACATCCAAACCGTCATCGAACCCATCGTTCTACCATTCCTAGACCGGCAAGGGAACTTGCTGTTCCAACAGGACAATGCACGTCCGCATGTATCCCGTGCCACCCAACGTGCTCTAGAAGGTGTAAGTCAACTACCCTGGCCAGCAAGATCTCCGGATCTGTCCCCCATTGAGCATGTTTGGGACTGGATGAAGCGTCGTCTCACGCGGTCTGCACGTCCAGCACGAACGCTGGTCCAACTGAGGCGCCAGGTGGAAATGGCATGGCAAGCCGTTCCACAGGACTACATCCAGCATCTCTACGATCGTCTCCATGGGAGAATAGCAGCCTGCATTGCTGCGAAAGGTGGATATACACTGTACTAGTGCCGACATTGTGCATGCTCTGTTGCCTGTGTCTATGTGCCTGTGGTTCTGTCAGTGTGATCATGTGATGTATCTGACCCCAGGAATGTGTCAATAAAGTTTCCCCTTCCTGGGACAATGAATTCACGGTGTTCTTATTTCAATTTCCAGGAGTGTATTTACCATATTGGTACCTTACTTTATAGGAATCTGTTCAGGTGGTGTGCTTCAGGATTTGTATTGTTAGTACTGTTAGTCATGATTTACCATTAGGTGCCAGTACTGGTATAGTGACAGAGGGTTGAAACACAAGTGTCAGTGTGCATTACAGTTGCAGACAGTCAACATGAGTTTGGACAAGGTGAACGGGGTTTACTCGTTAAGCTGTTTTGTCAAAACAACAACAATACTGCTGCAGTTTTTCACGAGTATCAATGCATTAAAGGAATGTGGAGAGGTCCTCTTTCTGCACTGAGGAAGTTTGAATTAACTGGAGATTTGGAAACTGAACATGGGAGACACCAAAAGCCCATTGTGCCAAAAATTGTTGAAGAAGTATTGCCATGGCTGAGAATGCTGGATGCAAGTGCACTCTTCAAGCAGTGTACGAGACATGGCTCCTTCCACAAGTGGCCATGGCTTTTCTTGGGTAGGAAATGCCTGCGAGTCAACTGCGGTAGGAGGTGGTGGGTGGGTGTCTGGGACAGGTCTTGCATATGGCCATATTACAAAGGAATGGCCCATGGGGTGCAGAATTGGGAGTAAGGTTGGAATAGAGATAGAAAATGATGTTCCACAAGTTGGGTGGGTGGGTAGATACTATCTTGGGGGATGTGGGTAGGATTTTGTATGGAATACCCCTCATCTCGGGGCACAGTGAGAGATAGTTGAAGCCCTGTTAGAAGATGTGGAAAGCAGGAGTTGTTGAAATATAACGATAACCTTACCAGAATCTTTAGTGACAATATCCTATCCATTTCATCCATAAACAAATCTCCTGTGCCATTTGATCCTCTGATACCAGTAAACCTGTTAACCAGCCATTGGCTAGCAGTCCTATGAACACCTAGTATCGCCCAGCCTTGGGAAATGCAACCACACCCTTCACCAGGGGTTTGATGACCTCTTGTCATGCCCTGTGAAGAAGGATATCCTACCCAAAATGCTATCGACATCCTCCAAAGTAGTGTTCTACTGCCCATCCAACCTACAAAAAATCCTTGTCCATCTCTGTGCAAATCTTACTATCAATCTTGCTCCCCACAGGGTATTCCACTTGATGTTGGCCTAGGTGCAATACCTGTCCTGTACACCCATCCATCACCTCTTATGGCAATCCACTCACAGATATTTCATGTGAAAACAGTCACGTTATGTATCAGCTATGCTGTAATTATTGTATAGCATTCTACGTGAGCATGATATTCATTCACACTGGGCTAAACCTTCTCTAACCTGTTCTCACTGACTCACCTCACCACTTCTTCTTCATCCAGATTGTTCACCGCCTCCTCCCACTCCTCCCCCCCCTCCATTGCAGACATTCTCTCTCTCTCTCTCTCTCTCAACCCCTCTCCCTTCCACCCCCCTCTCCCTTCCACTCCCCTCCCTTTCTCTCTCTTCTTCACCTTTCTGTTCCCTCCCCCCCCCTTTTTCAGCTTCCCTTTCCTCCTTTGCCTTTACTCTCTGCAGTTCTTTCGTCTTTTTGTTCAAAGTCATCTGTCCAAAAACCTGCTTCTTTCCCACTACCCCATCCTTGCATCCTTCCCTACCCCCTCCCCACCTGCATCAGTTCAGGCAGTTGGTTTCAATAACTGGGTATCAACAATAAGTCTTGCTGTAGCCACAGGAGAATATGTTTGGGTGTCTGTTTGATTGTGCCTGTGACGCTGTTTTCTGTTTTGTGTATCTCTTCTCCTTGCATTGAGCTGCTATAGGTGAGTGGTTGCCTTTCCCCTATTTCACATATTATTCCATCCATGAATTTCCATTAGTGTTATAGAATTGGCGTATGACTTTATACACTTTTCATTTTTGCATTGATATTTACACACTCTAGTTAAGCCTTGTAATTGTGCTGTCCACTCTTTATACCCTTGATTCAGTTTCTTAAAACATCAAAAAAATTTGACTGGTGGCTACAACATGTATTTGAGCCTTAAAATGCAATTATGATTTATCTTATATGTCCAGACCTACTTCTGGACATAATTTTTGAACATCTGGACACAATTTTTGAACTAACTTGAACACATCAGGACCAACATGAGCAAAAAAGCTTTGTGCCCAGCTACACTGATACTTGATGTGGGATGAAATGTTCCGCCAGGCTTCAAGTTCCTGTTGAATGATGAAAATGATGGTGGCAGCATTTTAAATGTTTCTATTCTAAACTGACACTGTAGATGATGACTAACAAATCTAAGTTCAATCTGGACTGCAGCTTAGATAGTTTCTGAGTTCTATCTCACTTTAACTAACATGGAATTTACTGTGTGATACCTGGAACTGGTTAGCAACTGTAGATAGCTTGCTGACAACTGCTGCAGGGAACTATTCAATAACTTTAGGCAACTGAAACTGGCAGTAACTGGCTGAGTGCCAGTGTGCACCCACTTAAATCATCTGCTCAGTGTTTGAGTGTGCAACTGCAGTCTATTTGGTGGATGAATGGTTTATTTGACTGTCTTGTGGTGGAAGCATAAAGTAGTTCTACTATGTGTGCCATTCAGAAGGTGACTGATGGTGGTGCTTGTGAGACTACTTGGAGTGTTGCGCCCTCTGGACTCTAGCACTGTGGACATGTTTGGTAAAGACACAGCATGAACACTGCAAGTATTTTTCAGGTTTACAACCAGTTAATTTTTCATTAACCACTGGGCTGCGACATTTGCAGAAATATGTGACGTGTTAAAAAAATACGCCTAATCAATTTTTTTTTAGCAGCAACTGCTGAAGCTACAGCCATTTGATATAATTTGTCCAACAGCCTGATCCATTGAGACAGATATCAAGTTGGAACATCTTCTGACTTGTGAGTCAGTGTCCAGAGATGCTAGAGTGATGTTGTGTTTACCATACCCATTGCGCATCATGGATTTCAAATAATACCTGAACATTAAGTTCCTTTTCAAGTTGCAAAAAAGTGTCAGAGACACTTGAAATTGATGTATGGTGATAATGCTGTAACTCTGAAGACTTTACAAATGATATGAGTGACTGAAAAGCAGAAATGAAATGGTAAAAAATGAGTAACATTTGGGATGTATACTAACCTCAAAAACAGAAGAAAACGTGCAAAAGTGGCAAAACTGTCCATTCAAAAAGGCAAATAACTATTTGAGAGCTTACTGAAGAAATTAGCATCCTGTACGGGTCTGTGTGAAGTGTTTTAATCAATGATTTGCAAGTGAGATGAGTGAGTGCAAAATTTGTTCCTAGACTTTTGAATGAGGGACAAAAGGAAAATTGTGTGTCAGTTTACATGGAATTAAAGGATCATCTTCATTCAGAGCTGGACTTCATGTCCAAAACTGTAACTGGAGATGAAACCTAGGTCTATAGGTGAAAACTGAGAGTTCCCAACGGAAAATCAGAGAATCTCCTTGCCTTAAAAAGTCATATTAGTCAAAATCATATATCAAAGTCATGCTCACTGTTTTTCAGTATTGTTGGCTTAATGTCATCAGAGTTAGTTCCAAGTGGAAGAGTCCAGAAAAATGGGGCAATGGCTACTCTTTCTATCACAACAACTCACCATGCCACAACTTGATTTTAATTTGCAAGTTTTTAGAGCAGCTGAATGCACTTCCAAAAGAAGTCTTCCAGAAATGCTCCTAGTCATGGATTCAACATTGGGATAAATGCAATGCTAGTCAAGGACAGTACTTTGGTAGATAGTAAATCAAATTCCATGCAAGCTTATTACTTTGATACTAATAAAGTTATCCACCATATTTTCGGATCATACCTTGTATACTGTGTGTTCTTCTCTCAAAGCTATTCATGATTTTGGTCACTTCCCAGTATTGTCATATTATCATCTGCATACAATATTTTCTTCTTTTTCTCTTCAATACCTACGCCATTTATATGGTATTAAGTATTATAAACCATAGAGTTTTAATATAATTATACTATTAACTTAAGACAATTAATTTTCAGTTTATTGTTTTGCAACAAATATTTCTGACTGAGTTTGCTTGTTATAACTTCACCAACCCAGTCCTTGTAATGTCTGAACCGCTATTCTGAACTTCAATGCAAATGTTATACTGCAATATTTTAATGTTATAAAACAGATTTATCTGTTCCTACAGATGAACAAATAACAAAAATAATAAGTTTTTTCACCATCATTTCTTTACATAACACTATTAAATTTATATAAAAAAAGGTTTATAAAGGTTTTCATAGGGCATAATTTAATTTTATTAAACCATTTTTAAAATACAGTGCAGGACCAAAGTCTTGATGTAAGTTACCATTCCACTGATATTGGCCTCCCACGTAAGTTGTCAGAACATCAGTATTAGTTTAGCAATTTGTATGATACCACATCTCAATTAAACTTCAGCATACTATTCGATACCATTGATTATATTACACCAAGTCCACAGAATTCAGCACATGATGTCATTGTGCATTAGGCTTGCTACTGCCTTGATGGCCGCGTCGGATTAGCCAAGCGGTCTAAGGCGCTGCAGTCATGGACTGTGCGGCTGGTCCCGGCAGAGGTTCGAGTCCTCCCCCGGGCATGGGTGTGTGTGTTTGTCCTTAGGATAATTTAGGTTAAGTAGTGTGTAAGCTTAGGGACTGATGACCTTAGCAGTTAAGTCCCATAAGATTTCACACACATTTGAACATATTGCCCTGACATCGTTTTTATATTTCATTATAGCATAAATTCCAAATTTCATAATTAATAAATTGTTGAAGCATTTCTTGTTTTAAGCTGTTGTCTTGATTCAGCAGTTGATTCTCTTGCCTCTTTCAGTTTTCTCTCTTCTCATTGGGTTTCTCTGCATAATCACACTATTCTACAACAATGCAATGCATTGTCAATAACACTACAATGTTATGTTTAATACCTATGCATAAGATTAGTTTGATATTAAAAATTGATAGTCTCACAAATATATGGATCGCGACCCTCATGACACTAGAAACAAAATGAATGTACTAAGTATAATATAAATTATAATAATATGAAAATGGTGTTAAATGTGTTGTAATAAAAGTACACAATCATCTCCCAGCAGCCATCAGGTCAGCCAAATGTCCATGTAAAATAAGACTAAAACTGAAACAACTGCTATTAGGTCAATGTTTCTATTCCCTAGGGGAATTTCTGGGAAAAAATGGTAGTTTTCCAAAAAATCAAAATCTTTTTCAATATGTATAGTAAGTTCTTTCCTAATCATACAGCTGTGACCTTTTATACAGTATACTTATTAGTAAAGCTGATAGTAACCTAGGAAGGACATGTAAGAAGACAATATTGGACTGGAATTAATTATGCACTGTCTGCATGAGTTGAGGACAGCCACAAGTTATTGGCTTGTACCATGGCAAGAAGACACATAGGCCAGTGGACATCTCTTATGGAACCACACAGCTCTGGCAATTTGTTTTGGATGTGGGGCAGTGGTCCCACCAGGAAGACATTCTCACTGGAGAGTCTTTACATGCACAGGTGGGAGATTCATCATAACAGTAGGCTTCACAGTTTGCAGTTGTGTTTTTCAGAGACCAGAAACAGCTCTTGGAAATACCATTGTGCTGCTGTGAAGCTGCAAGAGATTAATGGGAACCATCAGTGAACAGACAACAGAAACAGAGGAAGGAAGCAGCCACCAATTCCTTGGGATGTCACAGTGGACCACCAAATGTAGGGACACAATGTGGCCACACAAAATGCTGCATTGTCAGATTGAAAGAGGAAATCTGGTACATTGTCCTACTTGGCAGAAAGTGATGACAGAAGAAGTAATAACATGGCTTAGTGAGCCAAGATTTCTGTGTTCTTTTGTAGGATTTGGAAGTGAGAGATTGACATTCTATTGTGGAATGTGTGATCTTTTAAATTACCAACAGCAGACAAAATGAAATGTTGGAATAGCGTGGATCTGGGATATTGAGAGAGAGAGAGAGAGATAAACATGCTGGCAAACACAAAGGATGCGATGAGCATGCACAGCTACAGCGGGTCACTTCATTTCTTTGTAAATCATCATAAGTTGTAGTGTTTTGAGTGTCCAGTGGTTAGTGCTGTCAGAGGGAAGGTGGCACATGTTGTTAAGACCAGGAACAATCATATGCGTGTAGGGATATCAATATATGCAACTCAAATGTCTCTGTCCTGCGTGGTGTGGACAATCTTTGGACAGAGTGAGTGTTCGATGCGGATGTATGTGAACCTTGCTTTCTCAGATGTGTTCATCACATCAACTGTATCGCATATTATTGGAAGTCGTTCCTGTTTTGCTGAGTTCTGCTCTTCCTACACTGGTGACCCCACGTCTGTCATTAAAAACTCAACAAATTCAATATGCCCCGTTAATTGGCCTGGTGCATTACATTGCAACAATGTGGCTGTTACACAATGTATTGGCTATCACACCGAACCTGGACTGCAATGCCAACAGGACTGCAGCACAGAGCAATGTTGTCATTGTACAAATACAGTAGTGAAAACTGAGAGCATTGACAATTCGTGCCTTGTGCCTGCAGATGGTACCAACCTAACTATGCCTCAACAGTGGCAGCCAACAACAAATCTACTCTTGGACTGTGAGGTCAATGTTACCACTGACAGTGCTTTCAACCAACAAAGTTTGCAACATTTGATACCACTATTGTGTCTATCAAGCCTTCCGTGCTGCAAATTGGATACTACCAACAGCTTTCCAAGTTATCCCAACCAGATGTGTACCATGAACAATCAGCAGCCATGTTGCATCAAACAATACTACCATTACATCTTCAGCCTCACCTTTGAGATTCAGCTCACACCCCAAACTGTCGCAGTTAAACCTCATGCATCTGGCTTTGTCATTTGCAACAGTGAACAGCATTTTTGAAGCAACTGTAATTTTCAGCAATCATTCAAAATATGTTAGCCTGCTCTGCCATCTTGTGAGACAGGCTGAACTAATCAGCGATCTTATCCTGTTGGCACCTGATGCAAAAAAAGTATAGCACAGCAAAGAGACTTTCTTGAGACCTGGAACAACAGCTGCAAAAGGCTATTTGTGCAGCATCTCCATGAAAACACAGCCTCACAACTGCAACGTCGCCACTGATCAACTATTGATCACACTCATGCTGGATACTACCTTATGGACCCTATGGAACATCAAGTTTAGCACGAGTCTGAACCTGTAGAAAAATGTTGGGCACTGGCAGATAGGATGCCCTTGGTGATACGCTACTCGTGACTATTGAACAGATGGACAGACGCCACCCTGCATGGTGCTCCACCGATATCTCACACACCGCGTGTTACCAGCCGAGCCAGCACAATAAAACATGAGGGTGACGTCACCCCTTTTCAGCAGCCGATGGCATGCCATAACTTGACCACCATGCGTGCAACACAGGTAGTCCACAGCCATTGATGTGCTGGTTCCGCAGTCAATTTGGACACACTGCTCATAAATGTCATGCTCCCTGTGGGTTCTTGAATGACGTCAGTGGACTGGAACAGACACTTCAGCCTGCCCAAATGAGCGAAGTTGTCTACACCATTCATGTGTAGTGCAAACTGATGTCATCACCATGACGATCATGCAAGGATGCTTCTTCATGCGAGATCTCACTATTCAACAATACTTTTTAGTGGATATGGGCTCTGACACCAGCTCCTTACCACACAGCAGTACATCAACCTTTGAATCAACATCAGCACTCCTCCTTCACTCAATGAACAACTCAGAGATACCAGTCTGTGGTACTACAACTCACACTGTTCACCTGTCAATGACCCTTCACTACACCTGGACTTTGTACATGTCGGAAATCAGTGAACCAGTCATTGGAATGGACTTTTGGCAGTTCTACCAGCTCTCGCCTGATGTAGTACAAACAACACTGACACACCATACTACCAAGAATCACATCGAGGGACTTTTCACTACAACTGTGGCTACTGGGTCCTTCCGCCCTTACATCTCACCACCAATGACTCCTCTTCCTGAACACTCAATGAGTATACCCAATTGACAGATATTGTTTTCACTACTTGCCAACAACATGTCAACTGGAAGACACAAGCACAGGTGCTACAACTCAGATCTCCAGCATTGCATTAGAGAGAAAGAGGCAGCACTCACATTAGTGCATGAACATTTACATGTCCTATGCTCTCAACAGCTGTAACACAGTACACGGGGTTCCACTTCCACCTCACCATGTTGCAAAAACACAGTTCAGTCTGGCTTTGTGGAGGCTATAGAGTAATCAACTACAGAACTGTACAAAATAGTTAACCTGCACCTAACATCCAAGACTTTACACACGCACTCGCCAGGGCAATGATATTCATTGTTATTGATAGTAAGAGGGAGTATTTACAAATACCAGTGCACCCCACAGAAATCCCAAAAATCTTGATCGTCACCTCTTTCTGACTGTATTAGTATGTACAGCTTATAAAATGTTGCATAAACGTCGCAACATTTTACTGACGGACTACTTCGATTTCCACACTGCTAAACCTATCTTGATGACATACTCATCTCATCAAGCAATCATGATGAACATTTGCACCACCTAGAAAAAGTCCTGGCTGCAATACAACAAAATGGTGTTGTCGTTATTGAAACAGAGTTGAAACTTCTACAAACAGAGGTGACAGTCTAAGGCAGGCTCGTCCAAACTGCCCCTGGGGCGCTAGCGCCCGCGATCGCCCGAGGCCAGCGCCCCGGGCGAATTGGTATGTTGCAGTGGCCGAGCCGTGTCGCTTAGATGACCGTGCAGTTCATCCGTGCGCATCACCATACAGCTGTACGCGCGCTTCGTACGGAAGACATACTGCCGCACCAGCAGCGGTCAAAAGCATTGATACGACACAAAGCCGTTAGTCAACAGACACGAGGCTACAGTGGATCGGAATGGATGGTCAACAGCCACAGAAAAAAAAGGAGCGGCGCATCCGCACTATTTAAACCCGAGTGGGAAATTAATTTCATTTGTAATGCTGTTGAAAATCATGCCAAATGTCTCGTATACCATTGAAACCTCAGGTATTTAAAAAAACGTACTCGATTTAACCGCACTTTAATACCCATCACAAAAATCAGTTCGAGTTATTTGTCGCAAAAGGAAAGCCAGTCAAAGCTTGAAGAACTGAAAGAAAATTTCAAGCAGCATTACAGTGAAGTAAGTGTTTCCTATGTATGACTCTTTATTATTTATAAAGATGATAAATAAAACTATATTTTATAACCTGATATGTCAGTTATCAATGTGCCAGTTATCGAATATCAGATCGTCAGCAACAAGGAACATTTCAGTTAATGTGTATATTTGGGTTGCACTAAATCACGTTGCACAGACATGACAAAAAATTTCCAGTGCCTTATTTTTTGCCACTTTCTGAAAAGCCGTCACAAACTCTCTCTCGGACAGCAAAGTGTTATTAATTGTCATTCTTTGTTGTGTATTTGTGTTATGATGGATGGGAAAATGTATGTTGTAATTTGCTCTAAGTTTTCAATTAATTAAAACGCAAATATTCCAATAGATAAAAAAATTTTTTGCGACCACATTTCGCTGTACTTGCTAGCATCTATGGCCGCTTTTCAGGGGAACTGGGGGAAAACGCACCTAAAGCCAATCTTTTTTGATAGTTTTTTTATTAGTGTTTCAACGAATAAAACAATGAATTGTCAAAATAATAAAAGTGCTTTAAAAACAGGATTGTACAAAATTAATTGTAAGATTTTTTTTGCCATGGTAGGAACAGGAGACAGGTGGGCAAAGTTTGCCCGCAAGTTACAAATGTTCGCTGAGAATTGTGAAAGCAGGGAAACCCTTTGCAGCTGGGAATCTCATCAAGGATTGCCTGGTCGACTCGGCGGCTTGCATTTGTCCAGCAAACCTCTTGGAAAAATTCTAAATAAATAGCTCTTTCGCCTCAAACCTTGCTCACCGAGTCGAAGTTATGGCCTCAGATATGGAGCAGCAATTAATGGAGAGAGCAGCAAACTTCGTTTCATTTTCTATCGCTCTTGACAGGTCCACGGATGCTGCGGACATATCTCAGCTCGTTATATTCATTTGGGGTGTCGATGACAATCTGCATGTCACCGAAGAATTTCTCGACCCCATACCATTAGATTAGATTACATTAATACTAGTTCCATGGATCATTAAAAGACACAGCCACGGGTTTGGATATTTTTCTAGTTGTGGAGAACGTGTTCGAGTCTATGCCTTTAAAATGGGAATGCCTGACCAGGGTAACAACGGATGAAGCCTCTGCGCTACGAGAGATGCACACTGGATTCCTGGGTTTGGTCAGGTAAAAAATGGCTGAAGTCGGCCGTTTCTTATTCGCGGCAGTCCGTTGTCTGATACACCAGGAGGCGCTTTGTGCGAAGATTGTCAACATAAAAAATGTAAGGAACATAGTTGTTTGAAGGGTTAATTATCTTCGCTCGCATGGATTCACACATCGCCAATTTAAAGAATTTCTGGTTGATATTGAAGCAGAATACCCGGACATCCCCTACCACGCCGAAGTAAGGTGGCTGAGGTCCTTCATCGGTTTTCTCCTTGAGGGATGAGATCAATACCTTTTTGCAATTGAAAAGACATCCAGAAGAATTACTTCGTGATCCTAAGTGGGTGGAAAATTTGACTTTTGGAGTGACCTAGCTGGTCATTTAAATACTTTGAACATTTCACTCCAAGGCGAAAATCACTATATTGTTGATTTAGTGCAGACGATTCAAGCATTAAAAAAATAAAAAATAAATATTTTTTGGGAAAAACTGTTGCGCGAGGAGAACTGTGGACACTTCCCTTCGGGGAGGGGCCATCTCACAAGTGTTTCAACTAGAGATGATTGAGGTGCAGTGCGATATCCGTCTGAAGGACCACTTTCTTATATGTAAAGCTTTGGATGACATTTACAGCTGTTTTCCATGAGAGAAGTATCGTCTTTTGCACGAGCGTGCGGCCAAAGTTCTCTCCGTGTTTGGTTCCACGCATATTTGTGAGCACTTTTTCTCCCTTTTAAGGCTTGCTAAAGCTAAGCACCGTTCACTACTTAGCGATGAAAATGTGACTAATTTTTAGAGGTTAGCAGTCTCCCAAAATATTGTACCAAACCTAGACAAAATCATTTGCTCTAAAAAGAGTCTTTTTTAACAATGTCGACTGTAAGGATTAAATGTCTTATAACCTTAATTCTATTTTTTAATAAGTTTTCAAACTTGGTCAATTAAAATTATTGTGTACAAAACAGCAAACTAACGATCCGCTTTCTAAACTCTGAAAAAGGATACAAAAAGCTGTAGCACGAAGTACAACAAAAAAATATTTACTTGTAACTACTAACAGTAAGAATGAGACTGTATATCCCTTACGTAAAATTATTTCTAAAGTAGAATATTTATGACACTAGTTCATTTAAGAATTTGACATGTCTTTCAAAAGACGCCTACTGCACATATGATGAGTGTGCATGTGCAATACTAATAGAATCAACCTGTGGGTCAGAAAACTACTAAGTTGATCTTCAGTTCTTGCTTTAGATATTGTTTACTAAAGCTTTCCGTAGGAATTCTGACACACAAACACTAATTGTTACTTAAACAATAAATGGTTTGCTTGTTTTACCCTTCATTGACCACTTTTACAGAGCTGCACTTCCTCTGTTATTTTGTTTACATTGAATCTGACCGCGGGACAGTCCAGTGCAGAGCAATACTGTGCGGTCTCACTCTCTCCGCACCTATCTCTCTCGCTCCTAAGCCGACGCTGGTGACATACGGTCACGTACAGGGCGCTGAACTATACTGTCTTGCACCCGCGGAGTGCAGCCGTGCCCGCCGGGCGCAATTCTTGGGTGAGTCTGGTCTAAAGCTATACACTCAATGCATCAGGCATCAAACTGCCATTGGAACACATAGATACGGTGAAAAACCTTCCACTTCTAGAAACTTTTCACGACCTGCGTTGATTCCTCAGAATCCTTAACTTCTATCGGTGACATCTTTCCCATGCAGCCGTACTGCAGCATCCTCTCACAAATGCCTTAACACACAAAGGTAAACATGGCGAATCAAAGTCATGTGTTCGAAGATGACAGAAGCACTCCTCTGAGTGAAGAATTGTTTAGCACAAACCATTAGTTTGAAACATCCAAATCCCAAAGCACAACTCACCCTCACGACCGATATGTGCAACATTGTGGTGGGGCTGTGCTTCGGCAGATGGTAGATGCGGTGCTTCAACTGCTTTGGTTCTTCTCCAAGAAACTATTTCCTCCACAACCCCACAATCTAAGTGGTCAGCTTTTGACAGAGAGCTCCTCACAGTATACATGGGGCTGAAATACTTCTGCGAGGATATCAAAGGCTGACAAATGGCCATATACACAGATCACAAGACTTTGGTGGATGCCATCAGGAATTCATCTCACAATGCTTCAGAGATTTAGACCTTATTGCATAGTACATCACTGACATACATCGCATCCACGGCATGGACAATATCATTGCAGCCTATCTTTCAATAACTGGTGCAATTTCTCTCCAGTATGACTATGAGCACTTGGCAGTTGAACAAGTGAATGACCCAAGCGCCAAAGACCTCCGCAACAACAATGACACAAAGTTTCCCATCGAACATCAGTTTCTCTCCATGACTCAAGTGACATTGCTCTGCAACATTTCGCAGGACAGGCCATGATCGCAGGTGCAGCTTATGATACGCTTGGAAACATTCTAGCAACTACATAATCTAAATCACCTGAGTGTCATGACGATAGCTCGCCTAGTGACACACAGATTCGTGTGGGCCATTGTCAAATGAGACTGCCATCACTAAGCACAAAACTACCTTGCGTGCCGGCTTAGCAAGATAAGCCATCATGCATAGCCTCACCTTGGATGCTTCCCATTGCAAAGACCCAGTTCTGGCATTTCCACTTCTACATCGACAGACCTCTGCCAGAGTCAGAACGATTTCGTATCTCCTATCCTGGGTCGACAGGACATCACAATGGGTAGAAGCTGTAATTATATACACACATCAAAAAAAGCTTTGCATCACCTTGGCTCCAAGAGTTCTGGAACTTGTACAGAAAATTCGAATAGAGATCAACATAAACATCGTTTTGTCCTTTTTATTGCTCATGAACACCAAACATTGCATGTTGTACCACCATACAGTGAGAGCTTCAAAGGTGATGGTCCAGACTGCTGTACACACCGTTACCCCTAATATACAGTGGCACATCCTCTTCCATTGATGCATGCCTGTATTCGTTGTGGCACACTATCCAAAAGTTCAATAAGGCACTGTTGGTCCCGATTGTCCCACTCCTCAACGGCATTTCACCGTAGATCCCTCAGAGTGGTTGGTGGGTCATGTCGTCCATAAACAGGCCATTTCAATCTATCCCAGACATGTTCAAGAGGGTTCATGTCTGGAGAACATGCTGGCCACTCTTGTCGAGCGATGTTGTTATCCTGATGGAAGTCATTCACAAGATGTTCGTGATGGGGGCGTGAATTGTCCTGGTGGAATGACGGGGAATGATGGCTGTCGGACTCCCTCCATCTAATAGGTGCTGCTCATGCATTGTTGTTTACATCTTTGGGAGGGTTTAGTGTCATCTCTGAACAGTAAAAGGGACTGTGTCTGTGATACAATATCCACAGTCAACATCTATCTTCAGGAGTTCTGGGAACCGGGGCGATGCAAAACTGTTTTTGATGTATGTATGACTTCATAGCCATAACAACCACACACGCATTTATTGAGATGTGGAACACCCGCTTCATCGCACCAAACTGGTTACATCAATCCGGGCCACCAATTTGAATTGCTCCTTTTCATTGTCCTATATTGCCCACACACAGACTGTTGCATATCACCCACAAAGAGATGGCCTTGTTGAGAGGTAGCACAGGACACGGTGATGGTCCAGATGTGCCGTGGCAGTTCCTGAACAAGGTGTTCCCATGGGTCCTGCTTGGCATTCACTCAGCGTACAAGGATGACCTATGGGCATTCTGGCAGAGGTGGTCTATGGAGAGCCACTAGTCTTGCCTGCAGCCTTCACCTAGCCTACAGATGACACAAATCAGATGGGCTTACCTACACTAGTACACTGTGATTATCAACATATCTGGAACATGCATGTCCTGTCTCCCTCAACTCAATCAACCCCAAAAGTATTTGTACACAAGGACCTTGTCTCCTGCAGCTTTGTGATGTTGTGAGATGCTGCCATATGAGCAGCTCTGCAGCCCTCTTATTCAGGCCCATGCAGGGTGCTCAAATGCAGTCCACACGTATTTGACATTCTTGTGTATGGCAACTGTCTCATTCACTAGTCTAGCCTCAACACACCTGCATGGTTAAAGAGAACAACGAGCAGTACAGATCACTTACATCAGCCTAATCCTCAGATCTGATTCGAGATGGACAGGTCTTCAATGAGCTACCACCACCATCCCCTTCATCCAGCATACCATCTGAGTTGTGATATGACTGTGTCAGACAACTCTCCACAACATCTTGCATGGTACCACTTGTACAGCTTCAGCACATTATACAGCACTATGAAAAACTGCCCAATCATGTTTCACACACACGTCTGTCGCAGCATGATCAGTCATGTGCACCTGCTCCACACTTCTCAGAGAAAAGTCTGGTCGTGTCTTGCTCATGCAGCTGCCACGGCACAAGCGCTCACATGCACTTCCACAAGCCATTGCTAGCTGATCACCACTTCCCACAGCACAATGTACTACTGAACCTTGCACTCTCAATGAAGCATTCATCACATCAACCATGTCATCTATTGTTGGAAGTAGTTCCTATCATATCAAGGCCTACTGTTCCTACATGTGCAATTAAAAAAATCACAAATTAATGTAGAGCTCAATGTGACTGCAATTGTAGAGGGTAGCCCTGTGGACACTTAGACTGGAATACTCCACTGTTGGGTGAGTTGAGTTGTTTGGGGAAGTGAAAGAGACAGTGAGGTCATCTGTCTCGTCAGATTAGGGAAGGATGCGGAAGGAAGTCGGCCATGCCCTTTCAAAGGAACCATCCTGACATTTGCCTGGAGCGATTCAGGGAAATCACGGAAAACCTAAATCTGGATGGCCAGACACGGGATTGAACTGTCGTCCTCCCGAATGCTAGTCCAGTGAACTAGCCACTGCACCACCTCGCTCGGTACTCCAGTGTTCCTTAGTCTCAGTTTTATGGAAAGGTTGCTTGCTGTGTTGGTTGAAGTTGAGGAGGATTATAAAAAATTATAGAACAGATGTCTGACATTAATGGGGACAATGGAGAAATGGTAAAACAATTTGGGGAATGCCTCTGAAAAACTGTAAGTATTATTAAGAAAAGCTGCTCAAAAATAGAGGAAGAAATCAGGAGCAAAAGGAAAGAAGTGATTCATGTGGCAAATGCTTTGTGCACTGAAGTCAGTGAAACCATTGAGGATGTTGACAAAGAAATGATATGATTGGTTGAAGGGGCCAAGAGAGGCTCGTGTAATTTCCATTGAAGTAAATATAACAGCATTTACAGAAAATGGTATACATGTAACTTAGGTGTCGTACTGTGGCAGTGATCGACAGTGGATTGACTATCGACCTCATCAACTCCAGCAATCTCTCTGAGGCTGATGGTCTTTCGGAAGTTCTTTCTTGACTTGCTTTGTATGTGAATACTGTCTGGTCTTTTCTGTAATCTATTGTTATTACAACATATTTAACCAAAATTGTGGTCTTTCTGTTATACATCAGTGTTTGTAGTTCAGGAATACCTACATTGGTGGCCCCGACATGATATGAATATGCAAACTTGCAACTGATGGAATATGTACACACACACACACTCATGTTCATAAATTAAGGATAATTGTAGAATGTTGTGCCACACAACGTGGCACTACACAAAACTGGCACTAAAAGCATAGGCACATAGGGAACACACACGACACAGATCTGTAAGTCCACGGTATTGACGATAAGTTGAGAAAACCATCCCGAAACACATGTGCTACAAAACGCTACTTTTTCCTGTGCATGTACCCCAACATCAATATGAGATATGATCACCATGCACACGTACACAAGTCACACAATGGGTTGGAATACTCTGGAGCAGGTGGTTGAACAGCTGCTGGGATATAGCCTCCAATTCTTGCACCAGTGCCTGTCGGAGCTCCTGAAGTGTCATAGGAGTTTGAAGACGTGCAGCGATACATTGACCGAGAGCATCCCAGACATGCTCGATGGGGCTTAGGTCTGGAGAACAGGCAAACCACTCCATTCACCTGATATCTTCTGTTTTAAGGTGCTCCTCCATCATGGCAGCTCGGTGGAGCGGTGAGTTATCATACATCAGGAGGAAGGTAGGACCCACAGCACCCCTGAAAAGGTGGACATACTGGTGCAAAATGACGTCCCAATACACCTGATCTGTTACAGTTCCTCTATCAAAGACATGCAGGGGTGTATGTGCACCAATCATAATCCCACCCCACACCATCAAACCACGACCTTCATACAGGTCCCTTTCAAGGACATTAAGGGGTTGGTATCTGGTTCCTGGTTCACGCCAGATGAAAACTCAGCGAGAATCAGTGTTCAGGCTATACCTGGACTCGTCTGTGAACATAACCTGGGACCACTGTTCCAATGACCATGTACTGAGTTCTTGACACCAGGCTTTACGGGCTCTCCTGTGACCAGGGGTCTGTGGAATACACCTTGCAGGTCTTCAGGTGAATAAACCATGTCTGTTCAGTCATCTTTAGACTGTGGAGACAACTGCTTTAGCGGTAGCGGTAAGGCCCTGAACAAGGCTACCTGCAGTACTCCGGGGCCATCTGCGGGCACTGATGGCGAGATATCGGTCTTCTTGTGGTGGTGTACACTGTGGACGTCCTGTAATGTAGCACCTGGACACGTTTCCTGTCTGCTGGAATCATTGCCATAATCTTGAGATCATACTTTGTGGCACACGAAGGGCCCGTGCTACTACCTGCCATGTTTGAAAAATGTTCAAATGTGTGTGAAATCTTATGGGACTTAACTGCTAAGATCATCAGTCCCGAAGCTTATACACTACTTAACCTAAATTATCCTAAGCACAAACACACACACCCATGCCCGAGGGAGGACTCGAACCTCTGCTGGGAAGAGCCGTGGTATGTTTCACCAGCCTCCAGTCGCCCTAGTATTCTACCCCTCATAACGTCATCAATATGTGTTCTTTGAGCCATTTTCAACACATAGTCACCATTAGCATGTCTGAAAAATCCTGCACACTTACTCATTGCACCGTACTTTGACATGCACCAACACACCTCTGCGTATGTGGACTGCTGCCAGCGCCACCGTTCGCCAACCACAGGTCAAATGGACCGCGTGGTCATACCCCGAGATGATTCAAACCTGCAAACCGCCCACCAGAGCATTGTTTCACCATGTATCAGCATTATCCTTAATTTATGAGCATGAGTGTATATATAGCAATAGTAAAGGGTACATAAATAAAGAGATTAATAGAAGTCAAATTATTTCAATTATTGCCCAAATTTTGGATTTTTATAGTTTCTCTCCTTTGAGTCCATTTTAACATGAACTTACTTCCATGTAGTGGAAATCTACACACTCCTGTTAGGTGCTTCTTCTTCAGACACCTCAAAACTTATTCTTGATCATGTATGTAATGTAATTTTCATTTTATCGGCCTTCTTCCTTATATACAGGCTGCACTCGTGACATGACATTTACGTATGGTGCGGAAGATAACTGAATAGCTTCTTGGTTTTGTTCCAATAATAAATATTATTCAGACAACGCAAATGGCTACCACATACATCTTACAAAAAATACGTCTTCTCCACTCGAGAACTAAAGACAGAGTCTCTCTATTAATTGACAAAAAAAATGAAAGGAGTTTTCTTATCATTTGTTATCCGCCTTCTGGCATAGCAAAATATATCTTTATCGATGTTTACAGTGGCCACACTAACAATTATTATCATTGGTTTTAAATTTTTGTCATAGCTTTCCCTGATGTACCTATACAAATATTAGCCACCGGATGCAAGGGTTAGTGAATTTCCTCAAAAATGGCTCTGAGCACTATGGGACTCAACTGCTGTGGTCATCAGTCGCCCTAGAACATAGAACTAATTAAACCTAACTAACCTAAGGACATCACACACACCCATGCCCGAGGCAAGATTCGAACCTGCGAGCGTAGCAGCATGAACTTCCTCTCCTGCTGCCCTGGCCAATTGATTGGTGCCCCCTAGTGAAGACACTTGTATTACTCCTATGCATGTGACAGGTGCACAGGTAGGAGCGACCACCTGCAATAGGATAAACACAATGGAGGGTCCTCCTGTGTGTCATAAAGCTTACTCACGACAAGTTGCGCCATGCAAAAGTTATTATTAACAAACTACTGTCCAATGGGATTGTTCGACCATGGGGAAGTAACTGATGTACACCTATTGATCTTGTGCCTAAGGAAGATGGTTCATTCCATTTGTATGAGCACTACTGCTGGTCGAACACTCACACTGTCATTGACAATTACCCTATCCCTCATATTCAGGATTTTGTGCAACTCCTTAATGGGGCACAAGCGTACTTGATTGTCAGAAGGCATACTTAAAAATCCCCATGTTCAGCAATGACATTTTCAAAACAGCAATCATTACTCCTTTCGGGCTCTTTGAATTCTGTTTTATGCCATATGGACTCAAGAACCTGGCCCAAACCTGCAATGCTTCAGTGATTCCATCTTGCTGGTGCCCCTACATTGTATGTCTAACTTGATGGCATCCTCATATTTTCTTCCTCAGTTGAGTAGCATAAACATGTTGATTGGGTACAAGCTGCCCTATCTGCCAACAGCATCGGAATAAAGTCTCAGCTTGTCAGCACAAGTGTTACTTTCCTTGAACACACCGTAATATCCACAGGATTAGTCCAACCTCTGAACATGTTAAGTTCATAAATAACCTCCCACTACCTGTTACCTATCTTGAGTTGTGCCATTTTATTGGCATGGTCAGTTTTTACAGTAAACATCACCCCATCCCACCTCCATTCAGACACTTCTCATCAAGGCATTGGCAGGCAAGTGCACTTCAGGGAAGCATAAGGTGCCATGGCCAGAGGAAATGGTTCATATATTCGACAATCTAAAAACAGCACAAGCAAATGCGATCACATATCAGATGCCCACATTCTATCACAGCTGACACCAGCAACACTTCAATCTGCACTGTACTTCAACAACACGTGTGACTTTTTCAACCTCTTAGATTCTTTTCAAAGAAACTTAACTCCTCTCAACATAAGTGGTCACTGTTTGACAGAGAGCTACAAGACAGTGAGATATTTCCATAACGACACTGAGGGACATGTTTTCACAATTTATACAGATCATAAGCCACTTGCTGCTGCAATCCAAAACCCAATGCAGGACTTTCTTTCAAGGAGATTTCACCATATGGACCTCATCTGCCAATATCCTGCAGACATTAGACATGTACATAGAGCAGACAATGTGGTTGACTCCAGGGTCAATTCAATCACTAGTCCACGAGATTTGGATAGGTTGGCTAAATTACAAGCTGACAATGCCGAACTTCAAAATTTGCACCAAGATAACTGTTCAGCCTTACACTTCATGTCTCACCGGCTTCCCAGCTTAACTTCCTCTGTTTGGTATGTTTCTTCTATCAGCGTAACCTCTACCCATTTGTCCTAGGTCCACTATGCCAGACTGTTTTTTCAGCCCCACACCACCTCCCGCATCGAGACATCGAGGCCATTTCATGCCTTATTGCCAAATATTTCATTTGGCCCAGAGTACAGAAAGACTATCATCTTTGGCTAGGGCTTGCATTCCATGGCACAGTGGTGAAGTTGGATGACACACACAGCACACTGGGCACTTTTGACGTCCTGAAGGTCCGGATAAGACATGTGCGCTTAGATTTAATTAGGCCCCTACCTCTTTCAGATGGCTTTAAGTACATTCCGTCAGCATCGATCTTACTAATAGATGGATCAAAGCAGCTTCTCTAGCAGACATCATTGCGGACTCAGTTGTCGGAACCTTGTTTTCTGTGTGGACTGCGTGATTTAGTTGTCCCTCTTTCCTTATGAGAGACCAAGACATCAATCTGAATCTCTCCTGCTCTCCAAGTTGTTGTGCACCTTATGTGGTGCGGACAGATTCCATACCACAGCTTATCAAAAAGCAACTGGTTGTTGATGATGGCATCATACATTTAAAGCAGCCATAATGTGCCACAGAGGGTCATAGTCAGAGGCTTTGCCCTGGGTCCTACTGGGAATTCGCGAACCCCATAAAGATGATTTAAAGGCTATCTTCACCGACATAGTTTAAGGCAAGCCAATTGTTTTATCCACTGAATTCTTTGAAGAAACCCTACCTGCCACCTCTAAAGTCCCTTCCCAAGCTAATTGAGCATGTTCACTCTCACATTTCAAACAATTGCATGCCAGCTCCGGAGTTTCGCCGCTCCCACTAGTGTTTGTTCACAGTGACTTAGCATGTAGCAATACATCATGCTACACAATGACATTGTCCAGCTGGCTCTTCAACCTCCCTATTCAGGTCCCTATTAAGTTCTCAGGTGTTCAGTCAACTCTTTAAACATTCTTCTAAATGGAAGGAATCAAGCCGTGTGACTCAGTAGAGTTAAAGCTACGTGGACATTGGATGATGAACAACCTTTGGACACAGTCAGTTCTCTGGAGGAGCCAGCCATTGACAGCACATACTTGCATGTTGT
The DNA here is from genome assembly GCF_023898315.1 of Schistocerca nitens. Lineage (NCBI taxonomy): Eukaryota > Metazoa > Arthropoda > Insecta > Orthoptera > Acrididae > Schistocerca > Schistocerca nitens. The sequence goes on along the minus strand of NC_064620.1, from coordinate 139,982,297 downwards.
TCCATACTCTCTTAGTGATATCCCTTCCAGCCATGAGTCAAGATCTCCCCCTACATGTGATACTCCCCTTCCAGCCAAGAATGTGTAACTGCACGAGTGCCTTTTGACCATTTCCCCTATGTCACAACCTACATGGTTGATGTATCAAATTTCCGCCACAAAGACATCTTGCTGCAGCTACATGATGGCCCTCTCCTGGTGTTCGCTGATTCTCCTACTGTGCTGGGGGATATATTGTCCCATCGCAACTGTCTGCTGCCCTCTCACCAGTTTCCTATTGATAAGGACGTAGATAGTATCACAGCCCTCATCACTAAAGCCAGCCACCTTCACATCATAGTCCTATTACAGGTGACAGCACAGACATGAAGTACCTCGACAGATCTCTTATGGTCTCGCACAGGATGACGTTTACATCCGCCTGTTTGATTGCAGGATTTCGTTCTGTCAGATATTCATGCCCAAATAACCTCAAGTCTCCAAGAAACGGTCCAGTCGTGTCTTAGTTCAAGTCCCAACCCAAGCATGACTGGTCATGCATGTCTGCACACTGATACATCGCAACGCACTGAGAAACAGTCCAGCTGCGCCTTCCTTCAGGACCAACTGCAGCACACTGGTCGGGCAAATTTGTCTCACCACTTCGTCTTCGTCGGCCTACCATCACTACCTCCGATGTGGCCACACTCCGGCCCTGGTGGTCATTGTTTCTCACATGCTTCACACTGATTGGGGGGGGGGGGGGGGGGCGGCTCTCTGTGGTAGCCATTGAAAATGGAATGACTATCAGCATCTGTAACCCAAGCGATCTCTCCGAGACTGAAGGTCTTTGGGTAGTTCTTTTTTGACTTGCTTTGCATGCGCTCGCTATTTACGCTGTTCTGTGATCTATCGTTAATAAAATTCGTTCATGCGAATACGCGCTATTTCTGTTATATATCAGTCGCGTGTAGTTCAGGAATACCCACAGGCACTTTTAGGCGTTGGTTACCATATGTTATGTAGATGATATGGATGTAGATGTCGTGGTCTGCTAACTTCGGAATTTATCCTAGTTTCGCCACGGTGACACATGATATTGTTGTGGATTTTATGCTTTTGTAACTTCATAGTATTTATTTAATTATTTTGCTTCGTTTTTCTGATACATTGCAAATATTACTAGACGACTTGAACTTTTTTTTTTCAACAAAATGATCTCACACCTGCAAGAGGAAGATTTTGCAATACCTGGATAAAGAATAAACTTTCCCTGTGTATAAATAAGGACATAAGTCGATTAAGCAATTTTCAGTAAATGATTTTCAAGAGTGGAAAACTCAGCTTTATTGAAGGAGAAAAGTACAGTTGTTTTGACATTATTTGGTATTTTAGAAAGAAGCACATCGAGTAAGGTAGACAGGCCCTTTGTGTTTCCTCATAAATATTATTTGACGTGTTTGTTTGCATCTACTTTCGATAGAAAATAGTTGTTGACTTTTTTCACTTTTCCCATTATTTCAGTTCTCAGCAGTTTATCATGCCACAGTCTATTATAAGAGTCGCGACATTCCTCTTCCTTCGTGGCACCCACTACCACAGCAGTATGCCAAACAGCCACCAAGCGACACTTCTGAAAGCAATATCTGATGAGTGAGAATACTATCGTTTATTTTGATTCGTAACATAGTTACTACGATAGACAGCGTAAGCAGTGCAATACAAATCGACAAGAACTAAAAAAACGTCAGCACATTAGATGTTCTTTAGTTTCGTATGGGCCCTAGGGGGTATTAAGCGACATCATACAGTACAGTTTATTTTCGATTCTCTTGCAACGTACAGACAGTTAACCGAAGAATGTCGTTCGCCTTTAATAACAAAAAATTGGTGGTAGACGCCAGAAGACCTGAACATTTGCAGAAAGATGTCTTACATCTATCAACAATGCGAAGTTTTGTTCGGTATGCTTTCAGCCAAATCAGTGAATGTGAAACGTAGGAAACCTGTATGGAATGCAGTACCTACATTATTTAATGTACAAACTAAGCCACCACACCTGTAGCTGAAGGGAGAGACCACACAGACTCGATAATAACATTTCAAAGGAAATAAAACTTTCCCAACACAGCAGGTGCCAATTTCACAATATTTGCTACATATGAACCACAGACATTAGTAATCTTCAACATATGCACTTCTGAATAAAAAAATATTCATGTATTAGAAAGTTAAGTGAAATGCATGAATTGGTGAATTATTAGATTCTATAAAAAAACTTTACGTGTCAAGGAAAGTCCCTGTCACGATAAGAACTGATAACAGAAATATATGCCACTCACGCATGAAATATGTGTATATATTTTCTTGCTTTCAGCGGAGTAAGCTGCAATTATACAGATATTCGAAAGTATTTCTTCATTAGTTTTAGCTTATATCATTGAATAAGTGAGAGTAAGCTGTTTCTATGTTTATTTCAGGACAATTTATGTCCCTTGTTTATTGACTAATGTATGAAACGCAAAAAAACAACGACTTTTTCGTTGAAAGAGTAGAAAAATAATTAAAGAAACAAACATAGACCTGAAAACGTAGCTAACTTATAAATTATAGAGTGCAACTATCAGTCGTCCTTTTTTAGATTTTATTAGGTAAATCTAGATTTCGGCTAGTGGTTAGCCATTCTCAATGCACCATTTCCTATTATTGATTCATGTAAGTCCCTGTTGTTCAGGCGTCATTGAGAATAGCTAGCCACTAGCCGAAATCTGGATTTCCGTAATAAAAGCTAAAGAAGGACAACTGACTCCGGCACTCTATAATTTATAAGCCACATAATAGTCGCTGAGTGCACTCCATTTTCGAATGGAAGGTAACCTGACGTAACTAACTGTTACGGTTTCTAACCGCTTGGAGTACTATCAGGCGGTAACTGTCTAACTTTCGCATAAGTGACTGGCGACAGTTTGTTCACACGTTAAGCCCGGTCCACACGCAACGATCTGTCTGCGCAGACATTGGCGCAGGTGTCTGTACATGCAAAAGATCGCTGCAAATGTGGTGTGTTCACACGACACAAACCCCAATCTACTACTCGCCCGCCATCTGTCGGTGTAGATAAGAAATATCCGTGGCAAGCGACTACGTTCCCCGTAAACGTCAAAAATTTAATTCAGTTATTTTGAAATATAGAAATGGAGGAAGTTCTGTTGTGGTCTGTGTTCGCAACTTGTGTTGCAAAAAACATTCAGACCAACCGCAAGAGACAGAGAAGGCGGTCAAAATGGTGTAGACAGTGGTTGCTAAAGCGAAAGCAGTTTTCTCACGTACATTTACTGCGAGAGTTGCAGGGCGAACCTGTTTTGTTTTACATTACCTCGTGTTCCATTTCCTGGCACATTGACACTCCAATTTCATCTTCAATTGTACTCCTCTTTGGTCTTGGCGTTTCTTGATCACTAAGAAAGCCAAGCAGATCAAAATACCATAACGTTGGCTGGTATACTTGATCTACTCTTACACCAGATCTTCTAGATTTCTGAACTTTGGATTACTCTTTTCGGTAAACAGTTCGCTGACAGACTTAATTTACTTGACTTGCCTTCCTGAACTCATCCTTCAGGACAGCGTAAATAGTTTCACATGTGTTGGGTATTATTTTACTCAACGCTTGTTTCGATATTGCAGTTGAAAATTCCAAATCCTTGTAGCTCCTTCCTGTTGCTAGGAATCTTAATGTTACCGCCAGCCGTTCATGAGGAGAAATTGCCCTTCTCATACAAGTATTTTTTCTCATAATATGAGGGGTTACAAGCTTTAAGAGATAATTATAAGTTTCGACATCCATCCGCAAATAATTTCGCCAGTTCGCAACGATTTTTTTTTTTTTTACCGTTTCTCTGTTTGACGAGGCGTCAACTGCCCGCAATTTTTCAATTAGAGCATTGTATGCTGCTGTCTTTTAGTCTCGGTCACTATATTCTTTACTTTTAATCTTCCACAAACATGGGTGGTTTCTATATATAATCCAATGAATTCACTTACAAACTCTCGAGAACACTGACGAGTATCAGCCATTTTAATGCCCTATGCGCACAAATACAAACATTAGACTGAGCAAACAGCTGTTTCGCGCCAGATTTGCGGCGATCTCCTGTCCACACGCTCCAACTTGTCTGCGCAGATGTGGTTTCAACCCACAGATTTGAGAGGTTTCGCTCAAACCTCCAACTTCCAGGTTTGCACACACCTCAGGTTGGTGCAAATCTTCCGTCCACACGCAACGATCTGTCTGCGCAGATGTGTTGTGCGCAGACATTTGCGCAGACAGATCGTTGCGTGTGGACGGGCCTTTACAGCCATTCTCTGGCGAAAGGCTTCCAATTCTGCATGTTGGAGGCGCTTATTTACAAAAATACAAACTCTGTGGAAGCACTAAAGCAGTATTACTTTTTACGGTGAGGTTGAGTAAAGAAATCGTCAGTGCATCGTGTCTGCGCAGATGTGTTGTGCGCAGACATTTGCGCAGACAGATCGTTGCGTGTGGACGGGCCTTTACAGCCATTCTCTGGCGAAAGGCTTCCAATTCTGCATGTTGGAGGCGCTTATTTACAAAAATACAAACTCTGTGGAAGCACTAAAGCAGTATTACTTTTTACGGTGAGGTTGAGTAAAGAAATCGTCAGTGCATCGTGTGGAATTTCAAGCTTGAAACTAAAGTGAAGTAATTATGGGAGACCGATACAATATTCACAGTCAACTAGAACATTTGCAGTCAAAATATATTGGTACTGGTCACGCCGATACGACCAAATTCGAATGGTTGGTGAACCAACATCGAGATTCTTATGCTTCGTATATGGGACACTGTGATCTTCTTAACTTTTTTGCTATCAGTGAAAATGAAGCGAAAGCTAGAGTGAGATTTAACTTGATGGAGAAGATGTTGCAGCCTTGCGGCCCACCACCTGAGAAGCCAGAAGACTGAAATATGTTGATTCGTTCCCGACACTATTTGAGACAATGTTTGGGCTCGGAGGTTTTTAATCCTCTAAGCGAGGGAGCTATACATTTAGAATTTGTAGTTTTGTACCAATTGTGCCCATTGGTGGAACAGTGTATTGACGTAATTAAAAAAAAAATTAAGTAAGATCCACTTAACAGTTTCGCATGTCTAATCAGAAATGCTTTTGTAGATATCTACTAATTCATAAAACAATTTAATTTCAAGTGTAGCTTTATTTCGACATAGCCAAAACACGGGCACAGTGAAAAAATTAAGTTTATTTGTGTTTGTCTTTTGCAATCAGTTCCATAAGATGTAAAGAAAAAGAAGATAAGTAACATACATTGATTATTGCGAATAACTGAAGATGCAACTCAGTCGTTATAGTTGACTATGGTATGCAAACTTTCGTTAGTTATTTAAAAGCTAGTGCAAACATTTTCAACCATTCAAAATATTTTAATACATTTTTTAAATATTTGTAGTTAGGTAGCATAACGTTACTCTTTATTAGTAATGGTTCGATTGATCTGTCTTTCATGATTAGACACACAGTACATTACACAGAACAATAGTGAGTAGAACCTTTTGAATGCAGGAATTTTAAACTAAAACTGATATATTTAGATTTATTGCCCATTTCACAGACTACAGAAATCGGCCTGTTTGAAAGTATTTGTTTACAAATTTATATAATTGCTAATAACATGTGATTAGTGTAAAATATTCCTCAGTTGATGTAGCCAAGGTCCGTCTAAAGAAACTGATTACAGTGATACATTTACTGATCTTGTGATGGCATTTAAAATGTGCAGTCAATGAAAGGACTTGAATAAAGGAATGTAAAGCTATACTAAATTCTTGCTCAGACTAGTGGGTACTTGTTTACCACCAATAAATTGAGGCTCTTATTATGCTGTATTTTATTAGAAACTGAACTTTTTACAGTTGTTGGTATATTAATGACTGCGTATTTCTGAATAATGGACATTTTGTAAACCTCAGTAAATGCCTTTTGTCTTTGTGCAGATTGTTGTTCTTGGTAGTATTGAATTTGGCTTTTGAGCTAGTTACAAAAAGGGATATATTATTTTAAAAGATCAGTTGTAAATAAATAGAATGCTTTTAAGGCACCCAGTTCTGAGACTTAAGCTGAGTGTTTTTTAATTTACTAGATGATAATTTCGTAATGCATGCTTTTGGACTCTCAAGCCCTTAGCTTTGCTTGAGGTGGTACCTGAAAATATTACACAGTAAGAAATTATGAACAGAAAATAGGGCAACTCTTCTAATTTTTTATGTTGCACAAGTCTGATATTGCAATAATAGCCTACGCCTATATTTCAACAGGGTAAAAGTGCACATAGTGCCTACAGATTTTGTGTTCTGTGCTGCTATTGGTAACCGTTCATGTGATGAATGATGGGAAGTGACCACAAGGACTCATGAATTTAATAGAATATAAGTTCATAGTCTTGTCACATGCAATTTGAAGTCATTGATTTAATGTACAGGAGACTTGTCAAAACACAAAAAATTGGTTTACAATTTTCCTTATAGGCCTAATATCAGTAATATAATATACTGTACTGTATAATTAATTAAGCAATTAACCAATTTTCTTCGAAAATAACAAACTTTTAGAATTAAGTCCTAAGTACTTGCTGTCTCCTGCTCAAAGTTTCAAGTTATTCGTGAATTCTTCTAATGAATAGTAACATTTCTGCACAAATTTCTCATATTAGGTTTTTTTCAGTGTTCCTAAATTTATGCTGAGCAATTCTCTTCCTTTCACTTTGTTATAAATTTTCATACCCATATATCACTTTGTTATAAATTTTCCTACCTATATAATGTGGAGTTTGAGCATAAAGTTTTAAATGGTGGGCGGGCAGCATAAAATTATTTTGATATCTGGTGGTGTAATCATGTTGGAAATGATTTGCAACAAATAAATCAGGGCTACTGTGTACAAAGATTATCAGCTCATAGATGTATAGTGAGAGAACACTTAATACACTTAGATTTTTTTAGGAGTGGGTGACATGATTTTCTTCACCTTGCATTGTGCACATTTCTAATGATGGTTTACTGACGTTTTAATATTTGACATATATGGTTTGAGGTACCCCAAAATGCAATTCCATGCCCTATTAATGACTCAAAGTAGCTGGGATATACTACTTTTCTTATGCATGTACTGGTAGCATCGTACAATATCCTCTTTGCAATTGCTAGGCTATTTATTTGCGAGGTATTGAATAGATGACAGATTTTTATTCAGTTGCATTCCTAGGAATTTCACACAGCTTGCTTCCTGCAAATCCTGGTTTCTGTGACTGACTTGAATATAATTTAATTTTGCTTCTTTTGTTTTAAACTGCATTAACTGAGTTTCTCCATGTTTAATTTCAACCCATTTAAATCAAATCATGTAGGCTATCTAATTTTTTAATGAATGTAGATGGGCAACCACAGCTAACAGTAATCATCTTGGGTGTTAATAAAACACTTAAGCTGTAGTCATTTATTTTTAGATCGCTATAGTTTTATAACACTAAGAGCCATTTCTTCGAGTGAACCTCAGCATAACAATAAATCAAGAAGGAATAAGCATCATGAGACATCCAATGATATAATTTACTAGAATTGATCTTTAAAAAAAAAACTTTTACATAAGAATGTCAAAGTATTTATACTCACGTAACTAAAACATTAGAGTTAAAAAGCTCGTGAATTTGAACCCAACGTTTGTTGTTTATCAGATTAAATATCGCTAAAAGGTGGTATGTCATTGAATAAAACAGCCGGATGCATGGGGGGTCATTCCATGTTGAAACACGCAATAATTCAAGGATTTGTAACCATCTATCTCAGATTTTCACACAACTTTGTGCATTTGCGTATACTTATAACTTAGGAACTTATGCAAAATCTGTTTGGTCTCAGACTACAACTTTATTTTATATCGAATTTTAAATGAAGTGATATTCTGATAACTGGGCTCTGCAAGAATGTCAATCAAAATGGTACTTAACTATATAAATGCTCATAACTCAGGTGTTTATGAAGCTTTTGATATTTTTTTTCTTCCAAAGTTAAGTAAGGCATATAGTTAACAGATGTCCAGCTATTGAAGCAGTAAAGTTACAAAGAAAATTTTTGGAAAATATTAATGTATGCCAATTTTCAATTTCAGAAAAATTGCAAGGATGTGGCAAAATGCTTATATCAAATTTCTCCAACCTGCTGGGAACCTGATTTTGGTCTTAAATCCTCTAGATTGTAAGTTTCTAATAAAATAAATATTTTAATGAGTCTTCTGCTGATTGACACACATCTGAAATGAAAATACTTTTTGCTGTGATGGCAAAGGGTCATTTTAAGTAAGTTCATCCATTCACTGCCTCAGATGGAAGGGTATCAAATAAGCATATTTAAGTATAGGCCTAATTCGTTCTAGGCGGCAAGTTAACTTTAAATGTGAAAATTTATTTCTATTATATATGATTTGTGTGTTCAGCCAATCACCTGCTCACAGTGATAAAAAAGTGATCTTAGAGGTAGTAGCTTGTTTGAAACCTTCATAGGAATAAAAACAATGCAAAAATTCCTGAAATTCGTTGTTGGAGAATAACTGGCATGCAACGATTCTTCTATTTGGCCTCAGTTGCTGCAGTTCATATCTGTGTGTAGTGCGGCCCTATTATCCCACTTGTATAAAGTATGTTTTAAGTGAATTAGTGCTCAGTTAATTGCAGTGGAAAATGTGAATTCATGCCCTACTGGAAAATTAGTAAAAACACCACGTCATTTGACAACCTGTACTGTAGAGAAAACTATACAAAAAATAGAAGAGCTGAATGAAGACCAGTGAGATTCGATTTTGCTGCGGTCCAATATAAGCTTTGGCGACAAGATCAAGAAAGTGCTGCTATATGTGGACGTGACAGTTACTATTACGTAAAAGTTTTTGAAAGTCATCAAAGAACTTGTGATCCTTTCAAAAAACACAAACAGTTAAAAAATCTTTGAGGTCAGTTTGCTTGTCTTTGTCTAAAACACTGTTACCAGTTAATCTATGTGAAACCAGGCCGAAAACTATGCATAATGTGTAATATTTGTGAACAGAAAAGTGACATTGTTGACAAAAATTGAAAGTGATGCAGATGACTCCGAGGTGACATTTCACAAATCAGTTGAAGTATGCGGGATCCAAATAAAACTTCACATGGTTTGGGATGCTCTCTCTTAGAACTTCATTCCATTCCAAATCACAGCAATGCATCACATGGCAAAAAGAAGCTAGAAAAATTGAAGCATGTTTTGGAAAGAAAAGTGTGCCGGGCATTAGATTGCAGTATTGAAGATTCTGGGAATAGATAAGAAAAATTTAATGATGAAAGTCTTAAGAAAGCAAAAGAGTTTGATGCTATGATATTGTTAATGAAAAAAAAATTGCTATTGTAAGAGTACCTGTAAATTCAAATTTTAGCCTTAGCCCCACCCTCTTGGTCAAAGAAAACATAATGTCTGAATTCAGTGTTAGTATGTGGTTCGACAAGCAAGGAAACTGAAAACAGAAATGGATATTTTATCAGTTCCTAAACCAAAATGGGAGAAAGTTATTGCTGATGAAGTGGTAAAGATTGTCACTGATTTCTACCAAAATGATGAATATACTCAAATGTTACCAGGGGTTGAAGACAAAGTTAGCATTCAGAAGAATGTGTATATGCAAAACAATCTCATCCTTTGCAGTTTGGGAGAACTGCACTCATTTTAAATGAGAGAATCCAAATATTAACATTGGTCTCTCTAAATTTTGTTCACTAAGACCAAAGTGGTGTATTTTAGCTGGTGCTGTCGGCACTGTCAGTCAGAGAGAGAGAGTGAGAGTGTGTGTGTGTGTGTGTGTGTGTGTGTGTGTGTGTGTGTGTGTGTGTGTGTGTGTTTTCAGCTGATGGATAAACACAGATCATAGGGCAGAATTGGTAAAGCAGTCTGCAACTGCTGGTGAATACATGGACGTGTTCGTAACAAAATTACAGTCACTTGGACCACATTCATTTATATCTAAGTGTCAGTCAAAATCATTGAAAGAAAATCTAACCCCCGAAAAAGTTATTCTATTTATGGACTTTGCTGAAAACTACAATTTTGTAATTCAGAATGAAATTCAGAGTTACCACTGGACAAGAAGCAGCTGTAAAATCCATCCCATGTGTGTTTATTTGGTAAATGAAGTAAATTAGGTGGAAGTATGGCTGCAACTTACTCTATTGCACTGATGAAGCCTGAAATGGGCACAGTGTGTATCAAAAACCCACACACATTGATTTATATCTGCAGCCCAGCAGCTGTCACCACCCTGCACAGAAGAATGGAGTTCTTAAGACTTGGTCCATAGAGCACGTATCCTGTCAGACCAAGAGAGTCTACCAATGGAAATAGAGCATCTTAAAACAGTGTTCTGCAAAAATGGATATACTACCAAACAAATTGAGATGGCAATCCAACCAGTCACTACACCACAGATTCCAGAAGCAGAGCAAGATGAAGCAAAGAAGGTGGCGTATCTGCCCAGTGCTGGTTCTGTTTCTGCCAGAATTAGTACGATCCTCTGTAAACACCAACATCAAGTGTGTCTTCTGTCCATCCAGCAAGATCGGGGGACTGGTGGGAAATGTTAAAGACGACCTAGGATTATGGAAACCAGGCATTTACAATATACCTTGTCAATGTGGCATACCCTACATTGGCCAGACGACAAGAACAGTGGATATCAGGTGCAGCGAATGTCAAAGGCACACCCAATTAAGACGAGTGACTAAATCAGCCATTGCTGAACACTGTCTAGAACTAGATCATGCCATGAATGATGGTGAAACCAAGATTCTAGCACAGATACCCAGATTTTGGGACAGTGTTATAAGGGAATCGATAGAGATAAAAGAAACTGACAATATCATGAACTGCGATGTGGGGTACCAGCTACGCAGAGCCTGGGGTCCTGCTCTGGAATTGTTAAAGGAGCAATGGGGACAGCTCCAGCATTCCATGAATAGAAGAACTGAGGGTGTGGATATGAAAACGATCCCCAGACATAGTGCCAGGCTCTCCAGACTGAAGATGGAACATCCGGGAGCAGGTCCGACGGGCGTGGACCACAGAGGGAACACCCAGAACCACAGCGGATGGAAAATGGAATGGCAGCAGGTCACAGTGAGCAGGTGCGGAACGCAGAGGGAATGCCTGCAACCGCTGGTGGAGGGTGAAGACCACAGACATAAATACTGGACCAGGTCCACTCGAGGAGCAGTCTCAGGTCGCACCTGGTAAAGGTTACAAGCTATGTTACCGATATATCGTGCAAGAACTACGCCGATATCCGGCAGAACAGCTGACAACCCAAGATGTCAGCCCTGCTATAGGTTGTCAGTTGATATAATCTGATTTGAATAATCTTCTGGACAATGATGTGATATGTTAAATGAACATCCAATATCTACCAAAACTCAGGGGGCTGCTTCTTTTTTCTTAAAAAAAAAATCAGTTTCAATAAACATAAATCTTTTATCGGATGTCAGAAAGTGTTTTACCTATTTAAAAATCATTGTCTGGACCACAACAGCTTGAGCTGATTTTCTATATTCCCATAAGTCAAGAATAGTTATTAATGAATATACATCCCATCTGTGACGTGGGGAAATATGACAGTGATGTGTTGAAAATAATATACTTTCTGTTGTTGTTGGCGGTGGTATTATTATTATTATTATTATTATTATTGTCTGAAGTAATGCAATGCGGCATTTATGTTCGTAAAAAATTTCCATTTTTCTCCCTCAAACTACATGAAATAAGTGGAGAAATTTTGCATTGACTATTGCCATGCGTAAATTAACAAGTAGAAAAAGCTTTGTGCAAATCTGAAGCAGTGGGTGTTAGGTTTGGCTGATCTTCCTTACATTTTTTTTCACCACAACACAAAGTATTGTGATTTCAGATTTGTTTGTGTGTCCATTCGCAGAAAACCCATTAATAATTTTATTTTATTCCAATGTGCATTGTCTCGGGAGTTATTTGAGACCAATTATAAGTCCCACCAGGTTAGAAAAATGTGGCATAAGCATTTTTCAATCTGTCTGTACTTTTTCCGGAAATTGGAAAGTGACACACATTAAATTTTTTTGTATTGTTCTTTGTAAATAATTACATGTCTGTTGAGTATACACTTATCTTAACTTGTGGAAAAAATTCCAAATCAAAAAAGCTTCATAAACACGTGAGTTATGGGCATTTATGTAGATAAGTACCATTTTGCGTGGGCATTCTTGCAGAGACCAGTTACCAGAGGATCTCTACATTTAAAAATCGATATAAAAAAAAGTTTCAGCCTGAGAGCAAAAAGTTTTGCACAAGTTATAAGTATAAGCAAATGTACAAAGTTGCTATTCACCATATAACAGAGATGCTGAGTCGTAGATAGGTACAACAAAAAGACTGTCACAAAGAAAGCTTTCCGCCATTAAGGCCTTCATCAACAATAGAACTCTCTCTCTCTCACACACACACCATGCACACACGCCTGCAGTCCCAGGCAACTGAAACCACACTGCAAGCAGCAGAACCAGTACATGATGGGAGTGGCGACTGGGTGGGGAAAGGAGGGGGAGGGATAGTGTGGTGGGGTTGGTGGACAGTGAAGTGCTGCAGGTTGGACGGAGGGAAAGGGGGGGGGGGAGGGGGAGTAGCGGAAAAGGAGAGAAGTAAAAAGACTGGGTGTGATGGTGGAATGACAGCTGTGTAGTGCTGGAATGGAAACAGGGAAGGGGCTCAAGAGGTGAGGACAGTGGCCAATGAAGGTTGAGGCCAGGAGGGCTATGGGAACGTGGGATGTATTGCAGGGTGGGAAAGATCCATATGGTAAAGGCTGTGAAGCAATCATTGCAATGAAGGATGTTATGTTTGGCAGCATGTTCAGCAACAGGGTGGTCCACTTCTTTTTGGCCACAGTTTATCGGTGGCCATTCATGTGGACAGACAGCTTGTTGGTTGTCATGCCCACATAGAAACATAGAATTCAGCACAGTGGTTGCAGCTTAGCTTGTAGATCACCTGACTGGTTTCACAGGTAGCCTTGACTTTGATGCGATAGGTGATGTTCGTGACCGGACTGGTGTAGGTGGTAGTCGGATGATGTGTGGGACAGGTCTTGCATCTTAGTCTATTGCAGGGATATGAGCCATGAGGTAAGGGGTTGGAAGCAGGGGTTAAGTAAGGATGGACGAGTATATTATGTAGGTTTGGTGGACAGTAGAGGGGTTGGAAGGATAGTGGGCAGGATATTTCTCATTTCAGGGCATGGCGAGAGGTTGTCGAAACCATGGCATAGAATGTAATTGATTTACGAGGGGAATGCTCCTCTGTGGCTAGACGGTGGAACTTTGGGAGGTGGTGGGTGACTGGAAAGGTCGGGAGGACAATTACGGTCTGTGAAGGCTTCAGTGAGACCTTCGGTATATTTTGGGAGGGAGCACTCGACACTGCAGATGTGATGACCGCGGGTGACTAGGCTGTACAGAAGAGACTTCTTGGTATGAAATGGTTGGCAGCTGTTGAAGTGGAGGTATTGCTGGTGGTTAGTAGGTTTCACATGGGCAGAGGCACTGAGGTGGAGGTGAATATCTAGGAAGACGGCTTGTAGAGTTAGGGAGGACCAGGAGAAGCAAATGGAGGAGAAGTTGTTGAGGTTCTGGAGGAATGTGGACAGGGTGTCCTAGCCATCAATCCAGATCGCAAAGATGTCACCAGTGAACCTGAACCAGGTGAGGGGTTAAGGATTCTGGGTTTTTAAGAAGAATTCCTCTTAGACGGCCCATGCATAGGTTGGCACCATGCGGGTGTTGTGTCTATCTGCGACTCTGCATCTCCGCTATATGGTGAGTAGCAACTTTCCTTTTCATAATAATGTTACATTCCATCCTGGATTTTCCATTGTTTGAGCATATGTGCAAAGTTTTACGAAAATCTGAGATGATGGGTGACACGATAGCTATTGATCTAAAAACAAGGAACTAAATACAGCTGAAATGGATTATTAATACCCAAGAACCATGAGTGAATAGCCAACAGCAGGAGACAACAGTCACTGTAAGTGCACTTCAGCCTGGAACAGTTAGTACGGTTTTGTTCTTCCATTTGTTTCATACTTTAGTTACATCTATATGCATGTCTCAATATTTTCTGTGAAAATCTTTTGTAGGTTGTATTCAACATACAGTGCACTTTTTTCAAATTTGACTGTAAAGTGCCTAGGCACCAATTTTAGATGTTCAGTCTAGAAGCATACAGAGACATTTAACTAAAAATTCGGTATAAAGTGTAAAATATAGTATTATGTAAAAACAGTGATTGCCATAAATTAATAACTAATGCAGTGCCGCGTCATCTTCTAGCATTCCGTAAAATTTTACATCTTGATTATGTATAATATTATACATATCCTTATGAGACATCCAACATGCTAATGTTGAGGAATATATATATAAAAACAAAGATGATGTGACTTACCAAACGAAGCGCTGGCAGGTCGATAGACACAAAAAACTAACACAAACAAACACACAAAATTCAAGCTTTCGCAACAAACTGTTGCCTCATCAGGAAAGAGGGAAAGACGAAAGGATGTGGGTTTTAAGGGAGAGGGTAAGGAGTCATTCCAATCCCGGGAGCGGAAAGACTTACCTTAGGGGGAAAAAAGGACAGGTATACACTCGCGCACACACACACATATCCATCCACACATATACAGACACAAGCAGACATTGTCTTTAAATATGTCTGCTTGTGTCTGTATATGTGTGGATGGATATGTGTGTGTGTGTGTGTGTGTGTGTGTGTGTGTGTGCGCGAGTGTATACCTGTCCTTTTTTCCCCCTAAGGTAAGTCTTTCCGCTCCCGGGATTGGAATGACTCCTTACCCTCTCCCTTAAAACCCACATCCTTTCGTCTTTCCTGATGAGGCAACAGTTTGTTGCGAAAGCTTGAATTTTGTGTGTGTGTCTATCGACCTGCCAGCGCTTCGTTTGGTAAGTCACATCATCTTTGTTTTTAGATATATTTTTCCCACGTGGAATGTTTCCCTCTCTCTCTCTCTCTCTCTCTCTCTCATATATATGTGTTATATGTCTCACAAGGATCTGTATTTTAGTTAAATGTTTCATGAATTAGTTGTTGAAGTCTGTTTTAATTCTGAAGTCTGATCCATGAATGATGGCGGTTCCTGCAGGTGGACAAGGATGGGGATTGCATTGTTGCTGGTTCCAAGTGACAGTTGTGGTATGAGCATACATGTGCTTTGCACTTGATGAAAGAACTTATCCCACAAATTATGTCTCTTACTTGCTTGTGTAGAATTTGTCACTTAAATACCACCACCAACATATCACAACAAATGGAATAAAAATTGACACGAAATAGCTCACTACAATCACTTATAATGCTTGCTTGCATACAACATTCACAACAGAACGCTCAGAACACCACTGAACGCTCACTGGCTGTCTGAGAATGTGTGACATAGGTGTGCGAAACAAGCTTAAACTCAACTGCCATTGTTCGTATCTCCAACTATAATCAGACCTTTGCAGATACTCAGCACTCTATTTTCATTCTATTTGTGCCGAGTTGTTCAAATGCCAAGTGAAGCATTCAGCATCTACACAGCAATACTATTGGAGCTTTGCAGCTCCTTCACTAAATAAGATACCTATAGATATAGGCTGACCCATACTGGTGGAACAAATGTCACTTGTTTTCTTATTGAACACACAAGTTATCAGTTTACCTCCATCTTGAGTTTTTATCACGATACTTCATGAGGATACACTGAACCACTTGAGAGTATATCCACAATTGTCTTGAAATTATTCACGGTGCGATGCATTTTCCGATAACAGCCACGGGGTGGTCAAGTGCAATAATGTTGTGGTCGCGCAGTACAAAGAGTTCAAAATAGTGTGTGTAATTGGAATTCGATGAGCTGTGGATTGGTAGTATATTAAGAGAGATCTTATTTGCCACACATAATTGGTCTTTATTTTACTGTATAAAGGTTTCACATTCTTATTTAGGGTTCCATACCAACACTTTTGTGAATATAATTCTTTTGGACATTTATAAATTTTGGCTAATTTTTGAAAAAGTGTGGCCTTATGAGATTCCTATTGTGTGCAGTCAGTATCAAGCCTCTTATGGTTACTCTTGTGTATCCTTGTATTTCTTTGGTCTGGGAGTAGCACTGTGTAGCATACTCATAGCTGCAGTCTGGGGCAGGGCTTCTTTGAAGCTTCTGAGGATCCATTTGCAAACCAGAGCCCCAGATGTAATTTGTGTGGCATTATGTTAAGTTATGTGAACAATCTTCACCACTCACAATTAATGTTCAGTTGAGACAGACATGGCTTTAATGTAATGGTTTTCATTATCAAACAGTGAAGGTCCAGGTTGGAATATCAACAATATTATGAAAAGGATAGACTGCTACTTACCATGAAGATTATACGTTGAAGTCAAACATTCACACAAGCGCGCGCGCGCGTACACACACACACACACACACACACACACACACACACACACACACACACCATACCTCAGGTCAACCTGCAACACAAACTTATTCAGCAAGAGCAACAATCTGGAGAGCGGGTGTACGGTTGGGTGAAGAGGAGTCAGCACTGCCTGGTAGAGCATACAGGGTGGCTGTACAGAACTGACAGGTGTGCTGTCAGGAACAATCTGGAGAGCGGCAGGGGGAGGGTGGGGATGTACGGTTGGGTGAAGAGGAGTCAGCACTGCCTGGTAGAGCATACAGGGTCTAAAGGTGGCTGTACAGAACTGACAGGTGTGCTGTCAGGAGGCTGCAGAGGGGGGAGAGGAAGGGGGGGAGGGAGAGTGGAAAGGAGGTGTACAGAAAAGGGGAAAAGACTGGTGGAGGTCCTGGCGGAGAGCAGCACACAATAACGATGAGGAGGTGACAGGATAGATACGGTGCGAAGTGTGGGGACACATTCTTACCATAGGTTGAGGTTGGGATGATTTTGGGAGTGGAGAATGAAGAGGAGAATCCAGATGGCCAGGCTTCTGAAGCAGCCATTGAAAACATGTATGTTACGTGCAGCTGCATGTGGTGCCACAGGGTGTCCACTTTGATGTTCATCAGTTCGGTGGTGGCCATTCATCCTCGTGGACAGCTGATTACCAACCAGCTGCTGCGAACGAGACATGGGTCCATCACTTCACATCTGAAATTAAATCCTCGCCTCCCCCCCACCTCTCTCTCTCTCTCAGGTTTTTCTCAAATAACTCTAAAACCATGGCTCCTAGTGAAAATGTTTCCCAGTAAAAAATTAAACTTACAGTGAAATGAACACCCTTAGCTGCTTACAGGCATTGACATACTCAACGGGGACAGATGAAAATGTGTGCCCCAACCTGGGACTCGAACCCGGGATCTCCTGTCAACATATTGTCCCGCACTACATTTGTAGTGCCCCACCCATTATACTCATTACTCGCGGCGAGTTGCCGATTCCCGTAAGAGTTCGGGCACTGTTTGTGCATTCGCGCAGAAGAAGAAGATGGTCATTTATGGTATCTGTTCTTTCGCACATGTCCGAGTATTTATTCACAGCTGTTACGTTAGCTATTGTGTGAAACAGCTCAACAGTTGGAGTTGTCAAATATGTACAACACTGAAAAACCTGTCCTCCATAGTGTGGCATGCTGTCAATTTCATTGTCCCTACTATTACTGTCTGGAATATTGTTCACAGCATGATGTGTATCCAGTGCATCAACCTGGCCCCAGCTCTCCCAACATCTAAAGAGACTCTGAGACTTAAACTGCATCTCTCCACAACAGAAGATCAGCTAGGTGTTACGAAACTTCAAATATTTTATCATAAGTAAAACAATACATTACAACAGATAACTGAACATGATCAGTCCCATTCCATCAGACATATTCACACCTATCTTGGAAGATACACTGGTTGATGTGTGGCAAGTGGCTTCACTCATTGCAGTGCACTCTACAAGTGTCAGCAATTCCTGGACCGAAAAGATTTATCCAGCCTACACAATTAATGGTGAGTGGGGAGGAATGACTATAACACCATTACATGGCATTACAATATGTTGCCAACAATAGACATCAGCAAGGTGTCACATTTACCAGTCCAATCCCTCTCCCAACAATGCTACATAGGTCACTTACAACATCACACTTACAAATTAATACACACGACGGCCATTGTTCACATGAAAGTATTTTACATAAAAGCTTACTTAACAGCTACAATAAGTACTAATAATAAATTGAAATAACTCCACCATATAAACACAAGCCCACGGAAGTTATTTTGTCTATTCATGTAACAGAATGCATTCTATGTAGTGTTAACATATTTTGTGGGAAATAAACACCCCTGGGCATGTCCCTGCACACTGCATCACCAGTGATTCATAAGGTGCGCTGTGGTGGGTAGGCATAACT